>NC_063341.1:49376089-49385835 GCF_021869965.1 Rhincodon typus | reverse complement strand
CACCATCCACAACCTCATCATCTCAAGTGACCTCCCACCCACAGCCTCCAACCTCATTGTTCCCCAACCCCGCACCGCCCGCTACTATCTCCTTCCCAAAATCCACAAACCTGACTGCCCTGGTCGACCCATTGTCTCCGCCTGCTCCTGCCCCACCGAACTTATCTCCACCTATCTGGACTCTATTTTCTCCCCCTTGGTCCAGGAATTCTCTACCTACGTCCGTGACACCACCCACGCCCTCCACCTCCTCCAGAACTTCCAATTCCCCGGTCCCCAACACCTCATCTTTACCATGGACGTCCAGTCGCTATACACCTGCATTCCCCATACAGATGGCCTAAAGGCCCTCCGCTTCTTCCTGTCCCGCAGGCCCGACCAGTCCCCCTCCACTGACACACTCGTCCTCGCCCTCAACAACTTCTCTTTCAATTCCTCCCACTTCCTACAGACAAAGGGGGTGGCCATGTGTACCCGCATGGGCCCAAGCTATGCCTGCCTCTTTGTAGGTTACGTGCAACAATCCCTCTTCCATACCTACACTGGACCTAAACCCCACCTCTTCCTCTGTTACATTGATGACTGTATTGGCGCCGCCTCGTGCTCCCACAAGGAGCTCGAACAGTTCATCCACTTCACCAACACCTTCCACCCCAAATTTAAGTTCACCTAGACCATCTCTAATACCTCTCTCTCCTTCCTGGACCTCTGTCTCCATCTCTGGCAACCACCTGGAAACCGATATCCATTTCAAGCCCACCGACTCCCACAGCTACCTAGAATACACCTCCTCCCACCCACCTTCCTGCAAAAATGCCATCCCCTATTCCCAACTCCTTCGCCTCCGCCGCATCTGCTCCAGGATGAGGCATTCCACTCCCGTACATCTCAGATGTCCTCGTTTTTCAAGGACCGCAACTTCCCCCTTTCAGTGGTTGAGAACGCCCTCGACCGTGTCTCCCACATTTCCCACAACTCATCCCTCACACCCCCTCCCCACAATAACAACCAAAACAGAATCCCCCTCGTCCTCACGTACCAACCTCCGGATCCAACGCATCATCCTCCGACACTTTCGCCATCTGCAATCTGACCCCACCACCAAAGACATTTTTCCTTCCCAACCCTTTTGTCTGCTTTCCGGAGGGACCACTCTCTCTGCGACTCCCTTGTCCGCTCCACACTCCCCTCCAGCCCCACCACACCCGGGATGTTACCCTGCAACCGCAGGAAGTGCTACACCTGCCCCAGTATCTCCCCTCACCCCCCCCATCCCAGGCCCCAAGAAGACTTTCTACATCAAGCAGATGTTCACCTGCACGTCTGCTAATGTGGTATACTGCATCCGCCGTTCCCGTTGTGGCCGCCTCTACATCGGGGAAACCAAGCGGAGGCTTGGGCACCGCTTTGCAGAACACCTACGCTCGGTTCGCACTGAACAACTGCACCTCCCAGTCGCGAACCATTTCAACTCCCTCTCCCATTCCTCAGACGACATGTCCATCCTGGGCCTCCTGCAGTGCCACAACAATGCTACCTGAAGGTTGCAGGGACAGCAACTCATATTCCGTTTGGGAACCCTGCAGCCCAGGTATCAATGTGGATTTCACAACCTTCAAAATCTCCTCTCCCCCTACCGCATCCCAAAACCAGCCCAGCTCGTCCCCGCCTCCCTAACCTGGCCTTCCTCCCACCTCAAGCCCCACCCCCATCTCCTACCTACTAACCTCATCCCGCTCCCTGGACTGACCTATGTCCTCCCTACCTCCCCACCTACACTCACCTTTACTGGCTCCATCTCCGCCTCTTTGACCTGTCTGTCTCCTGTCCACCTATCTTCTCCTCTATCCATCTTCTATCCACCTCCCCCTCTCTCCCTATTTATTTCAGAACCCCCTTCCCCTCCCCCATTTCTGAACATGGGTCTCGGCCCGAAACGTCAGCCTTCCCGCTCCTCTGATACTGCTTGGCCTGCTGTGTTCATCCAGCTCTACACCTTGTTATCTCTGATGTTTCCTGTTGTCCTGGTAAATAGGCTTTGTCAATTGTGTATTGTGCTGTCTGCAGCTACAATCTGCCTGTCTGAGTCTGCAGCATGTTTATTTCAGTATCTTTGCACAGATACTTTGTCCAATGCTTGGTTTTATTTCCCAGCATGCTTAGTGTATTGTCTGATTCTGCCATTTTGAGTGGCCCATCTGGCTACATTTCAGAGAATGAAACTGTGGATTGCATGAAATGAGGAAATGGCTTTGAAAAATCCCGTCCTTCTAAAACATCCAAGAATAGTTGAAACTTTAGAGACAAAACAAATGCAAATAATCACTAAAAAAAAAATACTTGGGAATACAATGGGGCTTAAGGCTGGTAAGTTTCTTTGACTTGATGATCTTAAAAAAGTAGCTGCCGAGATTATAGATGCTTTGGTTGTAATCTTTAAAATTTCTGAAATTCTGGCAAGGATCCACCTGATTTGACAATTGCATCGGTAACACCTCTGCTGTAGGAAGGATGACAGATCCCTGGAAACTATAGACCAGTTAACCTAATGTCTGTCATTGGAATGATGCTAGAATCCATAATTAAAGGGGAAGCAGTAGAATGTTTTTACAAAATTATGATGTAATCAGGCAGAATAAATGTTGTTACACAAAAGGAAAACTTTAACAAACGTACGTTCAACACTTTAAGTATGTAATAAACATTCCCTATAATTGTAACATGACTTTCCTATTTTTAAACTCAAACCTCCTAGCAATAAAGGCCAAAATTCTATTTTCTTAATTACTTGCCACACCTGCATGCTAACTATTGTTTCGTGCTTGAGAATCCCCAGGTCCTGTGCTGTCCTTATTTTTGGAATCTCTCTTTTTAAGCAATAGTCTGCCTTTTGATTTTTTTTCCTACCAAGTGCATGACTACATTATATTCCATCTGCCAAGCTTTTGCTTGCTCACTCAATCTGTCTCTATCTTGCAGATTCCTTTGGTCCTCATCACAGCATGTCTCCCACTATTTTTGTATCATCAGCAAATTTGGACTCATTGCCCTTTCCCCCTCCTCTAAGTCATTAATACAGATAGTAAATAACTGAGGCCTAAGGAATGATCCTTGTCACGAGTGGAATGACCCATCTTTCCAAGCTGAAAGTGACCCATTGATCCTGTTTTCTGAATGTTAAGCAGTCCTCAATTAATGTGAAGAGATGCTGACCACAGGGTTCTGCCGACTTGTCTGCTTTCATTCTGATTAGTTTGTCAAATACTTTGTTTCTTGTGGTAGAGACTGTTACAAGACCTTTTCTCCATTCTCATCTTTATTTCTGATATCTTTGGGAAGTTTATTGTGTTCTCTGGCAAGACCAAACGCAGAATATCGGTTTAAATTTTCTGCTGAATTCCCATTATCTGTTTACCAGTTGCGTCCTCCAAGGGCCACACAATGTTGTTAGCAACTCTCTTTTTGGTCAGTATCTAATGATCTCAAATGGAGGTGACGTTAGAGTCAATGTTTCATCTGTAAGAGTGTCTAGCATGCTGTATTAAAACTACAATAAGTCCGTGAACCATTTTGGGAAGGTGTGGAGCAAACCTTGATTATAACGTATAATGTTATACCAACAAGCAAATTTAATCAGCATCTTGAGTATCTGTATATAACTTCAAACAGAATGAGCTGTTAAAAATACATAGTGAAGCTTCGTACATGAACTTTGAATTACATTGAAACACTCAGTCTACTTTTTGGATGATTTGTGATATCTAAAGTTTTCAGTAAGGAAAGCAAGTCTGTTTGTGTTTTCTTCAGAGGGAATCGGGGTAGTTGCCCAAGAGAATGTGCAAACCTGATAGCTGAAGTTTTGGATATGTTTTGATAGTTTTCCTTTTTGCAGTTACTCATAAGCTTCTAGTTACAGAAATTTAGCAGCGAACATATGATTACAGGAGGAAGCTGTTTGGTCCCTTTAAACCTGCTAGACTGAAAGGATCATGCTAATTATAGATCTTTCAATTCTTAAACCACAGTGGGATTTGGGCTAAATGGTTCATCGTGATGGTTCTGAAATCTGACTCAGGCAGAAAAGATAATACCTTTCCCAAAATGCTCTTATTCGCACCCTAGTTTGAGTCATGCTGGCTAGGTATGCATTTATTGCCAATGCCCAGTTATCCTGGAACCAAGTGTTTGGTAGGCCAATTCAGAGGATAGTCAAGAGGCAATCATATTGCTATGGAACTGGAGTCATGAGCAAGGACAGTAGATTTCTGTCTCTAAAGGACAGTTTTGATGATGATCACTTGGGGTTATATGGTAGCCAGTAGACAAACTTTTTCTAATTCACCACTTTCACCATCTGCCAGGGTGGGTTTTGAATCTGTGTGTCTAGATAATCAGAGTCTGGGGTTCTGGATTTTTATTTTTAATCATTCATAGGCTGATGGCGTCATTGGCTAGGCCAACATTTATTGCCCATCCCAGAGAGCAGTTCAGGATCAGCACAATGCTGTGGGCCTGCAGCCACATGTAGACCAGCCCACGTAAGGATGGCAGTTTGCTTCCCTAAAGGACATCCGTGAGCCAGATGGGTTTTTCACAATCGATAATGGTTTCATGGTCATCATTAGACTCTTAATTCCACTGTTTTTTTTTTTGGAGAATTCAAATTGGACTATCAGCCATGATGGGATTGATCCCTGAGCTTCTGGATTATCATTCCAGCGATTAATACCACCAGACCATTGCCTCCTGTTACCACTACAATGCCGTGTTGAGAACATGGGAGGCACTGATGTCTCGATAGTTGTTGCAACTGCCGCAATCGTCCTAGTTCTTGTAGAGGGTCACAGCCTTTGCATCTCACAGGCTGGAGCATCGGCCCTTCTCTCCAGCAGAAATTGAGAAAGTTTTGAAGTTGCTACAGGATGCCCAGTTTCTGCTAGTTGTGCTTATTATCAATTGATGCTAGATTCTCTCCATTCCTGTAATAGTGTAAATTACTTTTATGTTTCAGTGGTGCCTCAATTTATGTTTACTATAGTTGCTTAGAGACTATTGTTTTATTCATCCTATTGATTTGTATAGGAATTAAGTTGGTTTTGCTTTGCAAATCTTTTAAACTTCTTGGAGCTTTTAGTTCTTCTGAGTATAAAACACTTTGCATTTGTAGTGAAGCTTACTTATCTCTGGCATGTGTTTAGGGCAGTTAGTGTACCTTAAATATTTGCATAGGATGATTTGAGGTTGTACAGGACGTTGGTGATGCCACTTTTGGGAGTACTGTGTACAGTTTTGGTTGCCTTGCTATAGGAAGGATATTATTAATGTGGAGAGGGTTCAGAAAAGATTTACCAGGATGCTGCCAGGACTGGAGGATTTGAGTTATAAGGAGAGGCTTGATAACTTGGGACTCTTCACTGGAGCGTAGGAGGTTGAGAGGTGATCTTATAGAGGTTTATAAAATCATGAGGGGGATAGATAAGGTGAATAGCGAAGGTCTTTTTCGTAGGATGGGGAAAGTTCAAAACTGGGGGGCAGATTTTTAAGGTGAAAGGGTAAAGGTTTGAAAGGGACCTGAGGGGCAACTTTTTCACAGCATTCATATGTGGAATGAACTGCCATTGGACGTGGTAGATGCAGGTACTGTTACAACATCCAAAAGACATTTGGACAGGTACATGAATAAGAAAGATTTAGAGGGATATGGACCAAATGCAAGCAAGTGGGATTAGTTTTACTTTAGGATACCAGGTTGGCACGGACAAGTTGGACCCCAGGATCTGTTTCTGTACTGTCTGTCTCTATTTGCCAAAATCTTGTCTTGATGTCTTTCTGCCATTGAAAATAGATGTCAAATTAATTTACTTATACAAGGCACAACCTTTTTACTTGGATTGTGCAAATACCTTCTTAGGGCAACATGGTGGCTCAGTAGTTATTACTGCTGCTTCACAGTGCCAGGGACAGTGGTTTGATTCCAGCCTCAGGCAATCTTCTGTCTGGAGTTTGTACGTTCTGCCAGTGTCTACGTGGGTTTCCTCCGGGTGCTCCGGTCCAAAGATATGCTAAATTGCCCATAATGTCCAGTGATGTGTAGGTTAGGTGGATTAGTGTTTAGAAATGCAGGGTTACAGGGATAGTGTAGGGGTCAGGTCTGGGTGGCATGCTCTTCAGAGGGGCAGTATGGACTCGATAGGCTGAATGGCCTGCTTCCGCACTCTAGGGATTCTGTGATTGGCAAGGCAATTGTATTTCCTTTCGGAAATAATATTCAATGCAAAGCTAAGTTAGTTTGTAGGTTTTATAATATTTATTTCTTTGTGTTATTCCTCGGCAGAATGGGAGAAATCATTTCGTTTTCTTAAGCTTTTGTGTACTATTTGAATCACTGTTGAGAGGAATCCTCTTGAGATAATGTATAATGAAACTGTACATCCTCATGCAAGTTTCCTGAAGAAAAGTCTTCTGACTAGCAATCAGAATACCATTCAATAGTTGTGTAGAAAGAACTCTGACTTTTCATTTCCCAATTAAGGATAATATAAAGAATCAAGTTCAGTGGTAGTATTTCCAAATTACGCCTCAGTTTAGAGTCTTGATTCCAAAAACAAACGAAATGGTTGTCTTGATAGTATGAAGATTTTTCCACAATCCTTGTAAAAGCTGAAGGAACAGCATCTCTTTTAGGAATTTTCAGATTTTCTGGGCTCTGTTAAGTTCAACGGTTTCACTATGTAGCCTGTGCCTTGTTTTGTTTCCTTTCTCTTGATTGGTTTTAATTTTTCTGTTTTGTTTTTCTGTTCTACCTTTCCAAGGGCTGATCATGATTTCACCATTCAGACGTCTTACAGACACCTTTTGAAAAAAGCTTGTCCTAATGATGCTGCTTTTGGCCTTGCACTAGTGATCTTTTGTCATTTGATTACTTCTACCCTCCACCTTCTCATAGACCTCTCCTATGATTTTTCTTCTAACCTCCCCTGTGACCTTATTCTAACCTCCCTTTCGCTTGCTCAAAATATGCTGTATATACCCTTTATTCTTTCATGGGATGTGGGCGTCACTGGCAAAGATGATGGTCGTTGCACATGGTTAATTTTCCCTTCAGCAGAATATATTGCTAGAGCATTTCAAAGAGCAGTTACAAGTTAATCACATTGCTGTGTGCCTGGAGTCACATGGAGGCTAAATCAGGTAAGGATGGCAGATTGTTTCAGAGATAGTAGGAACTGCAGATGCTGGAGAATCTGAGATGACAAGGTGTAGAGCTGGATGAACACAGCAGGCCAAGCAGCATCAGAGGAGCACGAAAGCTGATGTTTCGGTCCTAGACCCTCCTTCAGGATGGCGGATGGCGGATGGCAGATGGCAGATTGCCTTCCCTAAAGAACATGAGTGAACCAGATGGGTTTTTGCTCATTATGTGAAGTGAACATGTAGTGTCTTTTAGTGTGCATGACGTATTTGTTTGGTGGGTGAACTGGAATTATGATACTACCTCGTAAATAAATTTTGTATCTAAATGGTGTCTTCCATGTACTGTTTATCCAGCGAGTGTTCATTATTCATAATCCTAGCAGCTTTTTCATTGGCTTAGGTTTGAGGTTCTCATAGATAAGACAGGAAGATGGTCTCAAGTACATAGTCCAACTGTAAAACAAAAACCAAAAGAACTGTGGATGCTGTAAATCAGGTACATAAACAGAAGTTGCTGGAAAAGCTCAGCAGGTCTGGCAGCATCTGTGAAGAAAAGATGAGAGTTAATGTTTCAGGTCTGGTGACCATTCCTCAGAACTGATGGTAGCTAGGGAAGCGTTGGTTTATATGCAGAAGATAGGGAGGGAGATGGGGTAGGGAGTAAATGATAGGATAAAGGATAGAGCCTAAAGAGAGAGAAGAGCAGTTAGATAGACAAAGGAGTTGAGGTAAGGGTGGCAGTTGTGAGGTAAGAATGTTAAGATGAGACCAACTTCAATAAGGGAGCCTCCGAAATGTCCACCACCTTCCTCAGCCGAGGATTCCCCAGTATCATTGTCAACAGGGCCCTCAGCCGGGTCCGACCCATCTTCCGCACTTCCGCCCTCACTCCTTCTCTTTCCTCCCACAACAGTGATAAGATTCCTCTAGTTCTTACTTAGCATCGCACGAGCATCCACATCCAGATGATCATCAGACACCATTTCCACCACCACCAGATACACATTCCCCTCCTCTCCCTTGTCCACCTTCTGCAGGGACCATTCCCTCTGCGACACGCTGCTCCACTCTTCCTTCACATCCAAGACCACCCCACCCCGACAACACCTTCCCCTGCAACCGGTGAAGGTGTAACACCTGCCCATTACCACCTCCCTCCCCACTATCCAAGGGCCCAAATATACCTTCCAGGTGAAGCAGCACTTCACCTGTGCTTCCCAGAATCTAGTCCACTGCATTTGCTGCTCACAATGTGGTCTCCTCTATGTTGGGGAAATGAAGCATAGACTGGGTGACCGCTGTGCAGAGCATCTACATTCTGCTCCAAAAAAGACCCTGAGCTTCCAGTTGTCTGCCACTTCAACACATCACCCTGTCCCTGGCCAACATTTCTGTCTCAGGCTTGCTGCAGTGTTCCAGCGAAGCTCAGCGCAAGCTGGAAGAACAACACCTCATTTTCCGCTTGGGGACCCTGCAGCCCTCTGGACTCAATATTGAGTCTCCCATGTCCCAGCCCCCTACCCCACACACAAGGCCTTGTTATCAACATAGCCTGGCAGTACACATTACCTATTGTTAGTCACTAACAGTCCCCGTTTAACAGCTATTCACCCTCCTGGCCAGATCGTTATCCACTCCTTTGTCTGTCCAAATGCTCTTCTGTCTCTCTCACACTCTCTCTTTTCTCTGCTCTTCTCTCTCTCTGGACTCTGTCCTTTATCCTATCGTTTACTCCCTACCCCATCCCCTCCCTATCTTTTGCTAGTAAAACGATGTCTTCCTAGCTACTGTCAGTTTTGAGGAACGGTCACTGGACCCGAAATGTTAACTTTGATTTTTTTCTTCACAGATGCTGCTGAGTTTTTCCAGCAACTTCTGTTTTTGTTCCAGATATAAAACAACTGTGAATACTGGAGATCTGAAACAAACAAATTGCTCGAAAAACTGAGCAGGTCTGGCAGTATCTGCGGAGAGAAATCGGAATTAACAAACTTGAGTTCAGTGACCCTTCTATATTGCTAAAAGCAGCTAGGAAACGTGGTATTTATGCTGATGATGAGGGGTCAGGCAAAAAGAGTGAGCAGATGGGTGGAGACGGAGCCAGAAGAGAGAGGCCGGAAAAGAGTTAATTAGACGAAGGAATTGTTGATAGCAAGCCAGGGAAAAGGAAGAATCTCGATAGCTAATGAAGGCTATGAACAATTGAAAAATGGTTGGTTTCAGCATAGCCAACCCATTTCATGACAGAACCTGGAATAGGTCGTGACATCATGACATCCTTACTTGAGATGTGTTTGGCAAACGGAACTTCACAAAATAAGCATGTGCATTGATTCAACAAAAGGACTGCTTTCATTAAAGATAACAAGGTGTAGAGCTGGATGAACACAGCAGGCCAAGCAGCATCAGAGAAGCAGGAAAGCTGACGTTTCGGGGCTGGACCCTTCTTCAGAAATGTATTCAGAAACTTCTTCAGCTCTATACCTTGTTGTCTCAGATTCTCCAGCATCGGCAGTTCCTACTATCTCTGCTTTCATTAAAGATTGCTTTCA
>NC_063341.1:49340736-49375589 GCF_021869965.1 Rhincodon typus | reverse complement strand
GAATATTAAATCAAAACAATGCTGACCCCTGGTGGGAAAGTTACATAATACCCTACAGATTGACTAGTCTTTTGTTAAAGCTGCATAAAGTTATTTGCTGGAATGGGAGTAAAGTTCACTTTCAAACTTTAATCTTTTTCTATTTTTTCTTTAAATTTCACTTCCTTAAATAGGTGGGTTCAATTTCACAGCCAACAACTCCTTTATGGTAGTTTACACAAATTGTGATTTTTCACGTACATTTGAATAGCAGGTACTGGTAGTTTATCTACAGGAGTAACCAAATTAAACACAGTGTTGTCCTCATTCAGCAATTACATTTCATGAGTAATAGTTGTAACACTGGTTTCTTATCCAAGTTTAAGAGTGTCTGTCACTCTTAATTCTGTCCAGTTGATATCGATGAACCCAGCGCAAAAATGTATACTTTAGATAATCTTGACCAAGTGTTGGTGTTGCAAGCTACATGATTAGAAGCAAAATCTTGAAAGATATTTATTACGTAAACTAATTAACAGGTTTCTTGAAAATGTCAAAATATCATCCAGTCCTACTCCTTTCTAAAGGGATGTTTAATCTGGAATTACTGATCTACCCCTATCATTTCTACACTCAGATTAGCACAAAGTGCTGCAACACAATGCACTTTTCTTTTGAAGTTGCTTACTTTACTCTCTTGCACCTTTCTTGGATTTTAAAATTCTAAACTACTTCATATTACTGTAAGCTTTACAGATTCAGTTAGCTGGATAACTGGTTTGTGATGCAGAGTAATGCAGACAGCATGGGTTCAATTCCTGCACCATCTGACATTACCACGAAGGACACTCTTTCTCAATGTCTGAGGTGTGTTTGCCCTCAGGTTAAACCATCACTAGTCATTTCTATCTCTAATGAAAGAACGGTCCTATGATTCAAAAGGACCATGGCAACTTTGCCTTTACTACAATTTCTACAAGAGCCAAAATCTCCCCACACCTTTTACTGATTCCTGCTTGTTATCCAGTTTGCTCCATTTGTTAATAGATTTTATATTTTACAATTGTTTGCTGACTTTCTGTTCTTATATCAGTTCCAGTAATAGTAGATATTTTCTCTTTCCAACTGTTCTACTTTATGCAGGACTATTTTTACCTGCTCTGGTGTTCTGTTGTACAGTCTTTCAAGCTGTTCCTTTCTCCGTCTCTCATGTCCAGCATCAAACACAGAGAGTTTGGGATCAGAACCAGGTGGAGCACGGATCTTCGTTAATTTTGCACAAATACTATAATACCGTTCTTTCAAATCTTCCACTGAACGTTTCTGTGAAAGATACGGTCAAGATATTAAAAAAGGAAGTTACACATGTACTAAATGCACAAAATGTTTATTTATTTTGTATGAGTGAACAGCTCATGAATAAGGATTACAAGCAGAGACCACACACAAGATAGCAAAAACCATAAGACCATAAGATGTAGGAGCAAAATTAGGCTATTCAGCCCATCAAGTCAACCCTACCAATCAATCATAGCTGATTTTTTTCAAACCCTATTTTCTTGCCTTCATCACCTTACCAATCAAGAACCTATCTGCCTCTGTCTTAAATGCAGTCAATGACTTGGCCTTTATAGCTCTCTGTAATGAGGAGTTCCACAGATTAACCACCCTCCGGTTGAAGAAATTCCTCCTCATCTCAGTTCTAAGAGGCCATCTCTTCACTCTGAGGCTGTGACCTTGGGTCCTAGTCTCACCGACAAGTGGAAACAACATCTCCACATACGCTCTATCCAGGCCTCTTAGTATTCTGTCAGTTTCAATCAGATTATCCCTCAGTCTTCTAAACTCCATCGAGTAGAGGCCCAGAGTTCTCAATAACTTCTCATATGTCGAGCCCTTCACCCCTGGGATCCTTGTTGTAAAACTCCTCTGGACTGCCTCCAATGCCAGCACAGCCTTCCTTAGATATGGGGTCCAAAATTGCTTTCAATATTGAAATCAAATGCATCTCACCGGAGCATTATACAGCCTCAGCATTACAACTTTGCTCTTGTATTCTAGCCCTCTTCAAATGAATGTTAACATTGCATTTGCCTTCCTAACTGCCAAATAAATCTGCATGTTAACCTTATGAGAATCCTGAACTAGGGCTTTCAAGTCCCTTTGAGCTTCAGATTTCCCAAGCCATTCCCAGCTTAGAAACTAGTCTACACCTCTATTCTTCCTACCAGAGTGCACAACCTCACACTTTCCCCACATTGTATTCCATTTGCTCCATCTGTCACTTCTTTCCCCACTCTCCAGCCTATCCAGGTCCTTCAGCAGCCTCCATGCTTCGACAACACTACTTGTCCTTCCACTACCTTTCTGTCATCTGCAAACTTAGCAACAATGCTCTCAGTTCCTTCATCCAGATTGTTAATCTACAATGTGAATAGTTGTGATCCCAACAGACCCCTGCAGAACTCCATTAGTCATCAGCTGCCATCCTGGAAAAGACCCCTCGATCTCTACTCTCTACCTTCTGCCAATCAGCCAATCCTCTATCCATGCCAGTACCTTGTCCCTAACACTGTGGGCTCTTACTTTATTTAGCAGCCTGCTGTGCAGCACCTTGTCAAAGGGCTTCTGGAAATCCAAACAGATCATGACCACTGGCTCGTCTTTGTCTAACTTGTTCATTACCTCCTCAAAGAATTCTAACAGATTCATCAGGCATACTGCCCCTTGATGAAGCCGTGCTGACTCCACCCGATTTTATCATGCACTTCCAAGTACTCCACAATCTCATCCTTTATAAAATAGATTAAAATCTTATCAACGACCGAGGTCAGGCTAACCAGTCTATCATTTCCTCGTCTTCTTCCTCCATCCCTTCTTAAAAAGAGATGTTATATTAGCCTCTGGGCTAGTCCAGTCCTCTGGGAATCTGCCTGACTCCAGTGATTCCTGAAAGATCACTATCAATGCCTCTACAGTTTCCTCAGCTACCTCATTCAGAACTCTGGAATGTAGTCCATTTATTCTGGGTGATTTATTCACCTTCGGATCTTTCAGCTTCCCCAGCACTTTCTCTTTATGTTGGCCATTACACTCACCTCTGTCCCTGACTCCGAGTTCTGGTATGCTGCTGGCGTGTTCCACTGTGATAACTTACTCAAAGTACCTATTCAGTTCCTCTGCCATTTCTTTGTACCCCATTACTGATTCTCCAGCTTCAATTTCCAATGGTCCAATGTCCACTCTTGCTCCTCTCTTTCCTTTTAGATATCTAAAGCTCTTACAATCCTCATTTGTATTACTAGTTAGCTTACTCTCATTTCATTTTCTCCCCCCTTATTGCTTTTTTAGTTATTTCATGCTGTTTTTTAAAGGCTTCCCTCTAACCTTCACCACAGTCTATGTTTTTTCATTTGCTTTTATGCTGTACCCTGGTCAGCTAGGTTGCCTCATCCTCCCCTCAGTATGTTTCTTCTTCCTCAGGATAAATTATCTGCTATGCCTCCCAAATTACACTCAGAAACTCCTGCCACTGCTGCTCCACCATCTTCCCTGCTAGGTTCTCTTTCCAAGCAACTCTGGCCAGCTCCTCCCTCATGTCTTTGTAGTTACCTTCACTCAATTGTAATACCGTTGTATCTGATTCTATCTTCTCCCTCTCAAACTGTGGGGTGAATTCTATCATATTATGGTTATTGTCCTGTAGGGATTCTTTCACCAGAAGCTCCCTAATCAAGTCTGCCTCATTACACATCACCAAATCCAGAATTGCCTATTCCCTACAGGGCTTTACCACAAGCTGCTCCAAAAAAAAATCACCATCTTGTAAACATTCCACCGATTCCTTTTCTTGAAATCCACTACCAACTTGACTTTTCCCATTCCATATGCATACTGAAGTCTCCCATGATTATTGTAATAGAAAAGACACGTAAGAAAGGCACTATCTCCTGATTTATTTTCTTCCCAAAATTCTGATTACTGCTTGGATGCCTGTACACAACTCCCATCTGATCTTTATTACCTTTACGGGTCCCCAACTCTAATCATAAGATCCTTTGCTTTCTGACTTTAAATCAATTCTTACTATCAATTTATTTAATTTCTTACTAACAAGGCAACCCTGCCCATCTGCCCGTCTTTTCAAAAGGACACATATCCTTGTAAATTTAGTTACCACCCGGATCCCCTTGCAGCCACATCTGTGATCCCCACATCATCATATTCGCCAATTTCAATCTGTCGTACGAGCTCAATTTACCTTGTTTCATTTACTTCATAGAGCACCCCGAGTCCTACATTGACTGTCCTCCTTTTCACGGTTGTCCTCTTTTCTGTGCCTGAAGTTATATCCCTGACCCTTTCCATAATCTCTGTCCGATTATTCGTTCTAGAAACTTTAATAACCTCTGCTGAGTCCTCGCCCACTTTTAACATTTTCCATAATTTTCCATGCAACTAAACCAAACCTCCACTGCGCCCCACCCCACCTATTTAAGTTAAATCCCTGTCATGAGCTCTAGTTTTGAGATTTGCTAGGACTCTGGTCCTAGCATGATCCAGATGGAGCCGGCCCCATCAGAACAGCTCTTTCCTTCCCCAATACTGGTGCCAATATTGCAAATATTCAAACCTGTTTCTCCCACATCAATCTTTGAGCCATGCATTTACCTCCTTAATCCTGCTGACCCCTTGTCAGTTTGCTCACAACTTACGTAGTAATCCTGAGATTATTACCTTTAACATGGATCACGCAAGCTGTTATAGGTCCGATAGTGTTTTCTGACACTCATCAACTCTCCTCTTAGCCTTTACCTCTTACTTAAATCTTGGCTTGCTAATTATTAATACCTCTACTATTGGAAAAATGTGCCTTCCTACCCACACTATCTATGCCCCTCTATCAGGCCCCATCTCAATCTTTGTTGCTCCAATGAAACAACCATACTTTATCCAACCCTTTCTCTCTCAGACACTCCAGACGGCATCCTGGTAAATCTCCTCCGGACCTTCTCTAATGCAAAAATATCATTACGATAATTTGGTGACCAGAACTGTAAGCAGTACTTCAGTTGTGGCCTAACCACAGGGTTTTACACTAATAAAGAAACATAGAAGACCGGGAGCTAGAGTAGGCCAGTCAAACCTGTTCTGCCATTCGTGATCATGGCTGATTACAGAGCTCAATACACTAATCCCACCCTCCCCCCATATTCCTTGATCCCTTGAGCCACAGGAGTTATATCTACCTCATTCTTCAAAAGGATTCTAGCATAACCTCCTTTCTCTTTCCTTTATAATCAAGGTTTGAAATACAAGTATCTCATATGCTTTCTTAACCTTCCTTTACCTTCCCGCTGTACTCCCTTCTGGAATCTGTGGATATGCACACCGGGGTCTGGTGTACTAAGACGGTCTTCTCAGCATCTGTAAGTGATCGGCCTGAGATGTTGTTGATCAGTGTTTCTGTGTTGTCCGTGCCGTTGTCGTGGGTGAGTTTGGACAACACAGAAACACGGATCAAGAACATCTCAGACCAATCGTTTACAGTAGCTGAGAAGACCGTCGTAGTACACAGACTGAATTATAACTAGAGACGCCAAAAAAACTGACTTCCTGGCTACATAGGAATCGACACTAAAGAACAACACACTCATGGAGGAGATACAACAGACCATCAGACAGACTATAATGCCAACACTGAGCAGAAAAGATAAGCGGAACACATTCAACACAGAAGAGAAGAAAGCCCTGGAAAGACTCAAGAAAGACAGAAACATCATTATCTTATTGGCGGACAAGGGACGCATGACAGTGATCCTTAATAGAGCCCAATACATTGAGAAAGCCAATGCACTGCTAGCAAATGCCGACACACACCAACAGATGGCGATAGACCCAACGCCGCAGTTAGAGTTCTGAAGAAGGGTCTAGGCCCGAAACGTCAGCTTTCCTGCTCCTCTGATGCTGCTTGGCCTGCTGTGTTCATCCAGCCCTGCACCTTGTTGTCTCGGATTCTCCAGCATCTGCAGTTCCTACTATCTCGGATCCAACACACCCTGCTTCTATGAACTCTCTAAGGTACTCAAGCCAGGGGTCCCCATCAGACCAACTGTCTCAATACCAGGCACACCAACATGTAGACTAGCCAAAGAACTACAACGGAAACTGAAATACTTAGTTGACAACACCACCAACTCCATCCACTCCTCCCAAGAATTCCTCAACATCATCAAGGACACCAGAATAGAAGAGTTCAAAATAATGTTATCCTTCAACATAACAGCACTATTTACATCCATAAAGATCAAACTAGCCAAAGAGACAACTGCCACACTGCTGGACGAATCAGGAAGGCAGGCACGCCACAAAACCAACAGCATCAATAAGGACAGCACCCTGAAGCTACTGGATCTGTGCCTGACAACTCACTTCACCTTCAGTGACCGTATATTCAAACAAATCAACAGAACACCAATGGGATCCCCAATAACAGGACTGACTGCAGAAGCAGTAACGCAAAGGTTAGAACGGACAGCGCACCCTAATATACAACCCAAACTCTGGGTCCACCATGTAGATGACACCTTCGTGATTATTAAATGCACAAGACTAGAAGAAAGTCACCAACACATAAACAACATCCTCACTAGAATAAAATTCACTAAAAAAAAGAGAATAACAACTGACTATCCTTCCTAGACATAATGGTAGAACTCAAGAATAATGGGGAACTCCAGACTAGCATATATAGAAAGACCACACGTACGGACCAAATACTCAATTACACCAGCAACCACCCCAACACCCATAAACAGAACTGCATTAGGACATTATTCAAGCAAGCTACAAAACACTGCAGCAACCTGGAATTGTGCAAAGCAGAACAGGAGCAGCACAGGAGGACTTTTTAAAAGGAACGGATACCCAAAAAGCACTATCCGCCATTACCTCTGCAACAGGCCACAACAAGACACAACATGGCCAGAGACACCAGTCACCCTACCGTACATCAGAGACACATCAGAGATGGCCACAAGACTACTCAGACACCTAGGTATCAGGATAGCCCACAAACCAACAACCACCCTGCGACAGCTATTCACAAACATAAAGGATCCCATACCCACAACTAATAAAACTAATATAATATACAAAATACCATGCAAGGACTGTGAGCAACATTACATAGGCCAAACTGAAAGAAGATTGACAATAAGGATACACAGAGAACACATCCATAATAGCACAAGCCAAACAAAGACATGCCAGGGAGTTCCTGGCATTCCAACCGGAACTCCCTCAACAAACACACTGAGCTGGACCTGATATACAAATCACTGAAAAACAGAACCGGAAGTGACGCCAATCACCCCAGCAAACCAAGGCATATAAATAACAAACGGGACAGAACACCGACACTTCACTGGAGGCGCACTGACGATGTAACCTAGCAGGTGCTGAAAAGTCTGCAATCAAAAACGCCAGCTTGGCGAGCAAGTCTACAACCTCATTTCTGGTGCTATCTGTGTTGTCTTTTGTGAAGACAGTAAGACAGAAGATTAAAGTCGGTGTTCAATTATTCTGGCATTTCTTTGTTGCCTATTATAAATTTCCTAGTTTATGACTGTAAGGGACCTACATTTGTCTTTAGTAATCTTTTTCCTCTTCACATATTTATAGAAGCTTTTATGGTCAGTTTTTATGTTCCCTACAATGTTACTATCATACTTTATTTTCTTCAATCGATCAAAGTTTTAATCCTCTTCTGTTGAATTCTAAAATGCTCCCAATCCTCAAGCTTGCTGCTTTATTCTGACAATTTTATATGTCTCCTCATTGGAGCTAATACTATCTCTAATTTTTTTTGGAAGAGGTAACAGAAAGGGTTAATGAGACTAAGGCTATAATGTGATCTACATGGTTAGTAAGCTTTTGATACAGTGACACACAACAGACTTATAAGGAAAGTAATAGCTCATGAAATTAAAGTATAGTAGTAACATGGATTAAGAAAAAGATTGAGTGATAGGAAACAGAGTAATGATCAATTAGTATTTTTTTGGGGGCCAGAGGAAGGCTTGTAGTGGTGCCAGTATTGACACCCTTATTTTTCCTAATATATATCAATGGTCTAGATCTTGGTGCACAGGCGACAGTTTGGAAATGATACTAACAGTGGTTCTGAAAGGTGGTGATTCTTCAACCATTAGCAGGAAACAAATTATTTTTATATAAAAATCAGAATGCTAGTTGAGTTGTACTATTTTTAATATGGCTCATTGGTTAATTCAGCATTGGCCTGGACATTGAGACAGGTCATCTGACCGTCGGCTCCACCAAAAACTGGCACATATTGTAAAGGTCAGAAGCTTAAAATAACATACTAATTGTTAGCAGTAGAATAAATCATTCACAAACAAAGAACACATGCAGTCTGAACAGCAGGTAGTAATGTAAAAGTAAGTCCACATTTAACGTTGCCCCCTTTTAACATTTTCTCACTGACGTTAACGTGAAACAATGAGGCTTATAATCTTGTTTTGGGACATTTGTTTTAATGTAGTTTCTCATCAGTCTGACAAAGGGACACATGATCAGATTGGCACCATGTTGGAACATGGTTTCCCCTCCTTCCCCTCCCCCCCACCTCTCTCTCTCTCTCTCTCTTTCCTTTACACCACACTGCCCCTCCCCCAGCTGCAGTCTCACTGTTCATCAAGAGACTAGCTTGTGAACCTACCATACCTGGACTCATCCTCCTACTACTTTCTTCTCCTGAACTTGCATTCTTGTCCAGCTACAAAACTAATCTGAAGCTGGAGGTTCAGCATTATGCAAGTATTGATCTCAATGGTTTGATATATTAAGCTAGGGCTGTTAAAATTCATGTTATTTTTTAAATGCTCTCTCTCACCACTTCCCTTTCCTGAACCCTCACTGTCAGCTAAGGCTTCACAGATGAACAGCAAAAAAAAGCAATTTTGACTGTCATTTTTTTTTTAAAAAAGTGATTTCCACCTTTGTATCCTCAAAAACAGTGAATTCACAACCTGATTCTGGCTTCAGATCAGATCTGGATTTTGAACAGGAACAGGCACAAAGCTTCAAGAGAGGGAAACAGCAAAAGAGTGAGTCAGGGAGTGAAGTTTGGTGAGAGGATGAGTCAGGGAGACATAGAGATTGCAACTCAGAGGGTCAGCGACAAGGATGATTTGCAGCAATCAACAGGGTCAGGGAGTGGGAGATTTAGAAAACAGGATCAGCAGCAAGCAGGAGGTACTATACATTTTATATATTTTAAGGCATTTCATATTTAAAAAGGTAATTCATTTACCAATGCCAAATTTTAGCAATATAATGTATTTCAAATTACAATGTATGATGTTTTACTGTTTTGTTTCTGCTAAGAAGGGTCTTACTTTAACTTTTACATTATTTTAATGGGAAAACATGAAGGGGATATATTAAGCTGGAGCTGTTAAAATTCAGAATGGTCCCAACCCGAAACATCAACTTTCCTGCTCCTCTGATTCCGCCTGACCTGCTGTGTTCCTCCAGCTGCACGCTATATTGACTGTTAAAATTCATGTTTTTTTTAAATGCTCTCTCACCACTTCCCTGACTTTCTGCCTCCCTGACTCATTCTCTCATCAAACTTCACTCCCTGATTCACTGTTTTGCCGCTTACCTCTCAAAGTCACAGCACAACAGTTCTTTGGGCCATCGTATCCACGCTGGTCAAAACCAAGCACCTGACTATTTTAATCCCATTTTACAGCACTTGGTCCATTGCCTTGCAAGCCTTGGCATCGCAAATGCAAACCTAAATATTTCTTAAGTGTTATGACGGTTTCTGCCTCTACCACCATAACTGGCAGTGAATTCCAGATTCCTACAACTCTCTAGGCAAAATAGATTTTTCTCACATCTCCTCCAAACCTTCTGTCCTTAATTTAAATCTATGCCCTCTGATCATTGATCCCTCCATCAGCAGGAAAAGTTTCTTCCTGTCTACGCCCCTCATAATTTTATCTCAATCATGTCCCCCCTCCGTCTCCTTTGATCCAAGGAAAACAACCCAAGTCTGTCCAATCTGTCTTTATAACTGAAACGCTCCAGCCCAGGCAACATCCTGGTAAATCTCCTCTGCAGCCTCTCCATTGCTTGTAACATCCATCCTGTAATGTGGATTATAGAACTGCACACAATATTCTAGATACAGTCTAACCAATATCTTATATAGTTGCCGCATAATCACTGTGCTCTTAAACTTCATGTCTAGACTAATTAAGGCAAGTATACCATTTGTCTTCTTAACTACTTCATCCACTAGTCCTAAAACCTTAACCAGTTCTCAGGGTTCTACTGCTCATCATGTAGTTCCTTGTCTTGTTAGACCTGCTCAAGAGCATCAACCTCACATTTAGTCAGATTGAATTCTATTTGCCACTGATCAGCTCATCTGACCAACAACAAAAACAGAAATTGCTGGAAAAGCTCAAAAAGGTCTGGCAGCATCTGTGGATGGAAATCAGAGCTAATGTTTCGGGTTAAATGACCCTTCCTCAGAACTATCATCCGCAGTTCTTCCGATTTTTATTTAGCTCTTCTGACCAGTCTGTCCATATCCTCTTGTGGTCTAAGGCTATTCTCCACATTATTTACCACCGCTCCTCCAATTTAAGTATCTTCTGTGAACTTACTGATCAACCCTCCTACATTCAAGTCTAAGTCATTTATATAAATAACGAAAAACAAGTCACGATTCTCAGGAATAAAGTAGCAACTTTACGTGAGACCTAGTTTAAGAAATAAATCAGAAGAATGCTGGTACTTTACTGAACTTGCTCAATGGGAAAGAAACACCTTTACATTTTTACAGCTATCCAGATGATCTTGCATTCATTTGGGTTATATTTATTCATTCACTGTTCCTTTACTCACCCTGAACTGCTGGTGGTCATAGCGATCGTGGATGACAATGAACCGGAGATCAAAGCGCTTGCAGAGATCAAAGAGATGGTCTGTTTCTGCTTTGGTCCATCCATCATCATGTAGATACATCTGGTATTCCTGCTCCGAATATACAGGCACCTGGACTGTCTTGAGAACCACAAAAAAATTTACTCTGAATTTACTTAGAACCTTTTTCAACAAAACAATAAGCTTGACATAATATGAAGAATTGCTACAGATTTCAGTTAATCAGTTCTCTCTCTGATTACTTAACAAAAGGAAGACTCATTTTTACACCACCACTCACATATCAGTAACAGCTGTGCAAGATTCTTATTGATCTTCTGGTGCGAAATTGTAGCAACATAACTAATACTTTACATGCGTCAATTTCACAAAATACCACACAGCATCCAAAGGGCAAAAGGATGTTCCATTTTATTTTAATACTACAGTCCAGACAAACACATACAGAGGTATGTCTGTGGTACGTCAAACTAGAATACAACAGACAGAAAATTTTACCATTACTAATTTCTAAAACAAACTAGTTGAACAAACTAGCAAACTATCCATAAAGTTTGGGCTTGTATTGTAGCTTCTTTTCTCAGCATTGTATAACAATGCCATTTCCCCAATTTTCTGTACCCTGCCCCCCAACTCCAAGGAACAAAGCTTTCTTTTTTTTTTGCCAACACTAATGTGTTCTACCTTATTAAACCTTGCAAAAGGATAGTCTTTGCCTTCATCTGCTAGCCGTCTCCAATGGAAAAATATTGCACCATCCTTCCTAGCTGGGTTGGTGAAAGGCATCCATTTCCATGGTCGGACTTTTTTACACCCCAACTTTGCCTTAACAGTCCTGTACCCTTGCGTCGTGTCACTCGGAAGTAATGGAGGGGCATCCCTTTTCAAAACATAAGGGAAGATTTTAAATTGTAGTTAGCAAGCACGTATATACATCTTTATCTACAAAGAAATCCTGTTAAAAATCTTACTTCCTTATTCTAAGTTGTTAAAACTTCTAGTCAGATTTCGGTAAACTCCCGTATGTCAATAATTTCCATTCAACCTTGTTGCATTACCTTTTATTATCAGATTGTTGCCGAGATATTAAATCTGAGAAAACAGAGGCAGTGAATCAGTTGAGAGGTGGCAAAGGTGTACAGCTAATGTCACCCCAACTGGCAAGTGGAACTTAGACTCGTGATTTTTGGAAAATGATAGGAAGTCGCATCAAGTAATGAAAAGGAAAAGGCCAGGGGTGCAAATTTGGGGAGTTGAAAGGTAATGAATACAATTGGATAGCTAACAGAGGAACAAATCAAGCCCCACTAAAATTGATAAAGAATTGACATTGAAGGGGGTATGGCTGACCATAGAGTAGGGATAATGCAGACAATAGACTGTTCTGTTTATATATACCCATGCTTCATTAAAGTATAAAAGATGAAAACAGCTATACATCTTTAATTTGTGCCTCAGTAAGACAGTAAATGTTGAATTATTTGTAGCTCATCTGAACTCAATTACTTTAGATTTCAACCATTACTGTGAATGTAATATCCCTTAAATCACTTCGAATGGAGTTTCTCACTCCCTGGAGGTGGCGAGGGAGGTGATGAGAAGGAGAAATGTTGAGGATATTTGTCTGGAAAGAAAGTCACTTCCTTCTCACCACCTCTTCAATTAAGTGCTGGGTGAGAAGGTCTGTGGGTTACTTTCTCAACTCACCAGCAATTAAGACCATTCCTGTGTAGCATGTTTGGGCAGCCCTCCAACTGTCCCAATCTGTAGTTAATAAGAGGCACAACTGGGGCAAACATAAAAGTGACCTCTGAAAGCAACCCCTGTGCCCTTTTCTCCACAGCCTTCAATCCCTGAAAGCTGAGCTCCACGAAAGAATTTCTACAAAGTACCTTCTCACCACTGGATCATATCAGAGCAGGCCTCAACCAGCGGATTTTAAGACCTAGAAACAGCCAGCCTCCAATTGACTGGAAACATCTGATGGTGCTGTTGCTGTGGCACCAGATAGCCTCACTCAATTCGGACCTCTTAATAAGTTGATTCGTGGGCAACCCAGTGAGTTATCTCACTGTTGGAGAGTGGCATATTAGTCATCAGCAAACATGCTCAACATACCTACCCATATTTGATACCATCTGACTAGCCTCCACAGACTAATTATAGCTACTCTTTCATTCACTGGCTCATTTTCCTCTACAAACAAGAAAATTACATCACAGAAATAACTTCACAGGCGGTCTTAACAATAACATTACAGGAAGACAGAAGCAAAATCATAAACACAAGTTCAAAAAATAGATTTGGCATTGAAATATAAAACGGGGAAAGTTATTGAAATAAAAAAAGGGATAGCAAGTTAATCAAAGATACACGTGTATCAAAAAAGTAAAAATGTCAAAACAAAATCAGAAAAAAGTTTGCCATTGGCCTTGAAACAGAATTTGTTGCTATAACTGGGTCTCACAATCCGTAGCTGGATTTTAAAATTCCCATCCATATTTTCAAATTCCCAGATTAACCTGGCTTCTCTCCCCCAGCTTCACAATCTTTCAAGATATCTGCATTTACTTAATATTGATCTCTTAATCATCCCAGATGCTGATGACTCCACCACTGGTCAACATGTCAGCCTAGATCCTAAAATTTGAATTCCCTTCCTACATCACTCTGCTTCTCTTTTTATCCTGTAAGAGATTGCTTGAAATCCACCCCTGCAAAATTTTTGGCTATCTACCCTAATACTCCTTCATGGCTTGCTGTCAAATTTTGTTTTGGTACACTTCTGTGAAATATCTCAGGATTTTTTTTATATTATACAGAACTATATGAAAGAAATGGTTGTATTTAAGGCCTGTTGTGAGCACTGTAAATTAGTTCTCTCTGAAAAATGGGATCAGATTTTGTATGCATATTACGGCAGATAACAGATGTGATAGGTGAAACCACACTTGCCTATCCAGACAAAATGACCAATACTTTCACCGAAAAAAGTTTGTTTTCATGAATAGGGAAGGATTTGTATTTAGTTTAGTGTGAACAGTAGTCACTTTATTACTAATACTCAGCATGATCTGGGAAATTACAATTTTTTTGCCTTTTATTCTTCGATGTGAAGTTGACATCATTAACAAACTTAGCATTTGTTGTGCATTATTACATGCCCTTGAACTGTGAGTGTTACTAGTTATTGAATTCAGTGTAACCATAGCGCTGTGGATTGGGAATCACATGTAGACTAATCTAGATAAAAAGCAGATTTCATTTCCTAAAGGAAATAAAGTCATACAACTCTGAAACAGAGCCTTCGGTCAAACTTTTCCACACAGACCAGACATCCCAATATGACCTAGTTCTATTTGCCAGCGTTTAGCCGATATCCTTCTGTGAACCAAATGGGTTTTGTGGCCATCAGCAATAATGAATGTTAGGTTGGTGGAGGGGGCAGACAGATAGGAAGTGCGATTCCATGCAAAGAAGTGTAAGGGCTTTGGTAGGAAGAACACTGAAAGGCAATATAAAGTATACGGGTCAGAGAAATCTGTCTGTACACATACACATCATTGAAGCTGGCAGGATGGTGGAGTGCAGATAATAAAGCATACAGAATCCTCAGCTTTATTAATAGGAGCACAGCGTACAAGAGCAGGGAGCTGATGTTGAACATACATAAGACACTCGTTAAACCAATTTTTAGAAAAAGCAAACATACGCAAGGTTTAGAAAATTGAAAACAGATAGGGCCTTCGAAGAATGGAAAGTTAGCAGGTAAGAACTCAAACAAAGAATTAGGAGGGCTAAAAGGGGACATGAAATGTCTTTGGCAAACAGGATTAAAGAAAATCCCAAGACGTTTTATACAAATACAAGAGCAAGGGGTTAGCTAGGAAAAATGTAGGTCCACTCAAGGACAAAGGAGAGAATTTACACGTGGAGCCAAAAGGAAATGGGTGAGGTTGTTAATGAATACTTTGCATCGGTATTCACAAAGGAGAAGGAGATGGCGGATAGCGAATGTTGGGAGAGTATTTTGATATTATAGGGCACGTCAGATTAAAAAGGGTGTTGGGTGTTTTGAAAAGTATTAAGGTTGACAAGTCCCTAAGATGTGCGTGGTGATGACATTATGCTGGGAGTGGTGGAAATGGTAGATGATCCCTTGAATGTGAAGACTGATGGGCTGAAAATGATGACAAGGAATACCCTATCCTGCCTCTGGGAGAAGGGGAAGGAGGAAGAGTAGAAGTGTAGGAAGTGGATCGGATACAGCTGAGGGCCTATCACCCATAGTGTTGGCGGGGGCAGCCTCAGCTGAGGAAGAGAAAAACATGTCAGTACCATTGTCGTGAAAGGTAGCATCATGAGAACAGATGCGATAGTTGGAGAAATTAGGAGAATGAAGTGGAGACTTCACAGGAAGCATGGTGTGAGAAACTGTCGTTGAGGTGGCTGTGGGAGTCAGCGGATTTGTAATATTAGCAGATGCCCTATCCCCAGAAGAGGAGACAGAGAAGTCAAGGAATGGAAGGGAAATGTCAGAGATGGATCGAAGTGAAGGTGAGTTGGGTGGAAACCTTAAGTAAAATTTATTAATTTTTCCAGACGTGGATGACAGCAAGAAGCAGCAGTGATACAGTCACCAATGTACTAGAGAAATGGTTGGTGGTCTGGGCTAGAGTAAGACTGAAAAAAAGAATGTTCCATGCACTCCACAAAAAGATCAGCATAACTAGGGCTTAATTGGGTACCCATACCCACACCTTTAATTATGAGGAAGTGAGGCGCTAAGGGAAGAAATTGTTTAAAGTGAAAATGAGCGCAGCAAGGCTTGGAAGAGTAGTGGCTGATGGATACTGTTCAGGCCTCTATTCCAGGAGAATGCAGACAGCTCTCAGACTGTCTTGATGCGGGTTAAAGATGTTGAGGGATTACATGCTCATAGTGAAGAGTAGTTGTTTAGGATCAGGAAGCTTGGAAATTGATTGGCTAAATGCTGGCAATTAGGACCAGGTCAATGTAGAATATCTGGTCGGCATGGACAAGTTGAACCGAAGGATCTGTTTCCATGCTGTACATCTCTATGACTCTAAATGAGGTAAGGAGTCAGAAGAATAATGAATGTAGTTTGAAAGAAACTGGACAAAGTTGCGGTGGGGGTGGGGGGGAGTTGAGCTAAGAAGGAATCAGTTCAGATGGGGTTGGAAAAGGCTGAAATGATGAGCCTGTCAGGACCAGTCCCATTTGTGAATTTTAGGAAGAAAGTTGAAGCTGGCAGTTCAGGGTTCAGGGATCAAAAGCTGGGAAGATCTCAAGAGCAAATTTAGTCAGTCACTGCTCTCAAAACAATAACTTGATGTTCAGTGGTGGGGCCATGATACGGGGAAAATTACAAGTGATAGAGTTTGGCTTAACCTATGAAAGGTTGAGGTCAATACACCAGACAGCATTCGCACCCATCCTTGTCAATAGTTTGATAATATCAGGATTCAACATGAAAGAATGGAGTGCAGACATATTAGAGTGGGAGAGGGGAACAGAGAAATTCAGGCAGCCAACGTCATGCCAGCAGTTCTCAATGAAAAGATCAAGAGCATGGAAGGAGCTAGGTGGTGGGGAACAGGCACTTTCCCAAGGAATTAGGTGCAGGCAAAGGTAACAGATAAAGGTTCAATGTCGAGCTACACCAAAAGTTCATCAAGGTGGGGCCATTAGGGAATAAAACTGAGACTTCTGCTGAGCACAGAATGTTCAGAGTTACAGAGCAAAAGATCAGTGGATACTGCAAATACACAACAAAAAGTGGGATTAGAAGAAGGGACAGGATTAGAAGGAAGAGGATGGGACAAAAGATTCAGTAGTGCATTGGTACCCATTAAGTGCTGGAGCTAGCATTCCTTAACGTCTGAACAGAATAAAAAGAAACGTTTCCTATTAAGGTTTTGAATGATTCGAAGAATGTAATGGACTTGGAGACCAGGACAGCTTTGGAATAGGATGGGCTGGCGTTGATGAAAATAAGGTCAATTCAAATTTAACACTTGTGTATACGTACAAATTAACAGAGTAGGCTTTTGTCTCCATGAGTCTATTCCACAATTCAGTAAGATCACGGTTGATCTGATTGCAGCTTCAACTCCACATTCTCAACTACCTCTAATAATCTTTGACTTCCCTGTTAATGAAGAGTCTATCTAACCCGGACTCAAATATATTAAATGAATCTGCCTCCACCACTCTCTGGAGAAGAGAGTTCCAAAGACTCATGATCTTTTAAGAAATTTTTAAAATTTCTCATCTCCATCTTAAATGAAAGATCCTTTGTATTTAATCTGTCACCTAGTTTTAGTCTTACCTACAGGACACATCCTTTCAGCATCTACCTTTCAAATTCTCCCATCATCACACTTAACTAAAGATCCCCTCTTATTTTTGTAAACTGCAATGGATAAAGGTCCAGTCTGTATAATCTTCTCTCAAAGAGGGGAATATGCATAATGGTATTATGTATTTTTTTTTACAATCAACATAGTTACCAGATTTACAATTGTAAATTGGAAATACATTAATAGAAACAAAGGGGATGAAATTTCTAACAAACATATCTGAATTAATAGTTTAGCACGTATCACCATCCTATGGTCAAAAGATGAACTGCAAGAAATACTGAATGAGAAAATAACTATAGGTCTGAGAACACATTCGAAAGGTAAATTGCATTAACTTTTACCAATATAATCTTCAGAATTTTGACTGCTTTAAAATAAAAGCCTCTTAACAGTATTCTTAGGCTAGGGTTTGATGTTTTTGACATGACGATATTTAATCCTTAATGGCAAATTAGTTTGCTGCACAATTTCCAAAACAAACTGACCTTCCTCTATGCCAAACTCATAACAAGGACCAATCCTGTCCTTTCTCAAGTCTCTATCAATGTCAATCTGTTATCAAGTACTTGGAAACAGATTAGAAAGCATTCTAGCAAAACTGATGCACAAACTGTTCCTCACTTTTGCTAGCTTTCCACAAAAGATAATATGATGTCAGAGTAGTAATAGATGTTATCTTGTATTTGCAATGTACAATTTCCGATGCACTATGGAATACATTGTGTGGAAAGATTTTTTTTAAATAGTTATACCTCAGATGAGTTTGAACAAATCTACGGAATAGAATGCCTAGTGTGGGAGCAGGCCATTCGGCCCATCGAATCCACAACATCCCTCCAAACAGCATCCCACCCTAACTCCATAACCCTGCATTCTCCACGGCTAATGCAGCAAGCCTGCACATCCCTGGATACTAAAGGCAACGTAGCTTGGCCAATCCACCTAACCTGCACATCTCTGGACTGTGGGAAGAAGCCCGAGCATCAGGAGGAAACCAACGCAGACACGAACAGAATGTACAAACTCCATACGGACAGTGACCCAAGGCTGGAATCGCACCAAAGCATTTCCCTGGTGCTATGAGGCTGCACTGTTAACCACTGAGCCACCATGACACCCCACTTCTTGAATTCACGTTTAAACCACGAGTGTAAATTCAGGAGTTCAGATACCGAGTGGTCCTGGCAGAACCACAACTAAGCATTAGTCAGCAGGTTATTAAAGTGTCACTTGATAGCCCTGTCAACAATACATTCCACCACTTAGATGAAGATTGATATTAAACCAATATTAGGGAGCAGAAGATATTTGGCAAGATTGGATTTATCCTGCCTTTTGTGTCTGGGATTACAAAGGCACTTTTCCATGTTGTCAGTAGATGTCAGTGTTGCAGCTGTATTGGAACAGCTTGGCTAAGTATGCAGCTGGTCCTAGACCATATATCTTCAGTTCTAAGACTAAGATGTTGTCTGGGAACATAGCCTTTTCTGTATCCAATGCCTTTAGTTGTTTCTTTATATCATGTAAAGTTACTCAAATTAGTTGAAGACTGGCATCCAGTGATTTAAAGGTCCTCAGGGAGAAGCTAAGATGGATCACCACTTAGACCTTCAGCTTCATCTTCTGCATTGACATGCTGGCCCCATTCATCACTGATGATAGGATGTTTGTTGGTCCACCTCTTCCAGTTTATCAAATTAAAGCAAATACTAAAGATGCTGGATATCTGAAAGGAAATCACAAAGTGCTGGAGAAACTCAGCAGTTCTGCCAGCATCTGTGAAGAGAGAAACAGAGTTAATATTTTAAATCCGGTATGATTCTTCTTCAGAACAATTTCATCTGAATAGTTCTTCAGTTCTGAATTGTTCAATCACTATTTATGACTGAACATGGCAAGCTTGCAGAATTTTGATGTGATCATTAGTTGGGGGACCCGTTAGCTCTATCTACGCACCCTTCTTGACTTGCATGCCGCCATATAACATAGCTTCAACACATTAACATGTTAATTTTAGCTATGCCTGATGCTGTTCCCAACACGCTCTCCTGAGCTCCCATCAAACCAAGGTTGTGATCCACTGGCTTGATGGTAATGGCAGAGTGGGGGATATGCCACATTCTGGTTGAACACAGTTCTGCTGCTGGTAATAATTCACAGGACCCTCTGGATGCCAAGTTTTGGGCTCAGTCAAAAGTGGTACTCTAAGCCACTTCCGGTGATGGGCACTTCTGTGTATATTTTGTGCCTTAGTTTTCCTCAGTGCTTTTCCAAGTGGGTTCAACATGCAAGAGTACTGACTCATCAGGTCTACAATCAACGGCGAGGACTCCAACAGCAACTCCATCCCAACATTCTTCTGTATCTGTCCTACTAGGTCAGGAGACATGTGGGAATGGGGATGAGATACCTGAAATATTGACTTTTATAGCACGAGTTGAGAAGTATAAATGAAAACAAAAAGATCAAATTCACACTATTTTATAGATAACTGGCCCCAAACACAGAACACAAGGGAAAACGCTAAAGCAAGTGAAGGAAAAAAAGCTATTGTTAAACAAAATAAAACACCCTTATCTATAACTTACAACTTAGAAACAAATGTTATACTGCACCATAATATGAAAGCTACAAGTGAAACAAAACTGTCACCAGAAGTTACTCATTTGTGAAACAGACTTTGGTTTCTTCTACACCAATAATCAAAGCTAACATTTGGTACTTAGAAGGCCAATCGAGAATGCAAGTTCTGAAGTTTGTCATGTTTCAGCTAGGCTATGCTAAAAATTTATCAGTCAGAACAACAGAGCAAATTTAGTGAAGCAACAGGACATATGAACACAGTTTCAGCTTAGGCTTGCATGAAAGCATCTCTAGATCATACATGGGGTCATGTGCAACATTTCCATAGCATTCTTTTTAAAAGTCATGTCTTTAAATTGTATAAATTTGTTTTTTAAATCCATTAACAGTTACCTGTAAATTTTATGCTCAAGTCACCATACACCCTGGACATTATAATATCACATTAAACTATATATACAAATCTGATACAGAACTTATTTGTCTATTTCGATACCTGATTGTCATATGACATGGGATGGCTCTGTATACTTTGCATATTGCAGTGCAGTGGAACTGGAATGAAAACAACTCAACACATTCTCCCCCACTGGTCCAGTCTCTCCCACCTAAATCTAAAGCATTTCTTATCGCCCTTCACTTTTACAGGTTCAAGTTCCCGGCCATTATATGTCTCCTTTTGCCCATGGAGGTCCAATCTCACTAGCTTAACCAGTTCAGCCAGAGGCCTTGCCTTTTCTTCCTTGAAGGAGACGCAAGAATCCCCTACCTACCACTATCATCTTCCACCCCCAGGCTAAACTTATTCATATTGTGAACAAATTCTCTTTTTGAATCAATTCGCTGGTTTCAAATAAAGGTGTTGTTATGGTAATCTGCATAATTCTTAGCAAAGTCTACATTTTTGTGGGTTATGCGGAACATTCTTAATTTAAATATCATTTCAATCCCGTCCCTTGCCTCTTCTTACCATACATTAGTGACTGTACCAACACCGTTTCCTGCTGTCAGCTCAATCCAAATTTGAAAATGTTGTCAACTTTGATTCGATTTTCCACCCTTAATATTTCTTTAATGGTTCATCTCTAACTCTTCCTTTCCCTACCTCAACTTCTCGGTTTCAATTTCTAATTATGTAGATCTTGACCAATATTCACCATAAACCCAGTGACTCCCATAGCTACCTTGACTATTTTTCACATACCCTATTTCTTTAGGGACTCTCCAAGTTTCCCCATCAAATTTGTTCTAAATATACTAAGTTTCAAACCGGTCCTTCAGGTAAGTTTTCCTTTACCTTCAACAAATAACTCCCTTTCACTTTTGAAGGTCTTCAGCCCTGTATGGAGAGTACTTAAAACAGGCAGTCATCATAAGTGCATTAATGAAAAAGACAGGCATTATTCTAAAAATGTACCTACCATGTTTACTTAGTTTTCATTTAATTTATTTTCTTCAAAACCAGACACTGAAATCTCTACTTTCTGAAGCACAAGATGTACTCAAAACTTCAGCAGAATCCAGGAACAGTGAGAAATGGAGTAATACAACAGTGCAATATTCCACAGTTGCCACTAGAAGCTGCTCTAACACAAAGCTATTAGAAGTTATAAGCAGAACCTTGATAAACCAATCAAATGTGAGCACTTAGTAAAAACATTATTTTTAATTTGCTTTAACTTACTTTTTGTCAGAATACAATAGAGCATAAACTTCTCTGTGCATTCCCTCTGGTCTTTTAAATGTAAGTGCTTCTGTAGACTTCTTTGACTTTTTCTAAATAAAATAGAAATTCATTATTCAAAATTAGCTTTGGAATTAAGGACCAAAATAAAAGCTAAATACTGCACATGCTTTAGATCTGAAATAAAAACAGAAAGTGCTGAAGAAACTTAGCAGGTCTGGCAGCAGTGAATTTAGAACCAGAGTAAGTGTTTTGGCTCCAATGATCAGAGAACAGCAATTGATCCCAAGATGTTAAATGTTTCTCTCTCCGTGGATGTTGTCAGGCCTGATGAGTTTTGCCAGCACTTCCTGCTTTATTTACCATTAAGCAACGCAGCTGAGAGTGAAAATGAAAAGAATTAAAACTCTACATAAAATAAAATCACAATTAGTGGAAAGGATAATACAAGAAGGGACATAATAAGAATCAGATTGAAAGCTAGAAAATGTATTCTACCAGACTGGTATAGAGCAACCTAGTGTTGCAGAATTTCAGTTGCCAATGATATTGAAGTAAGTTACCATCTTTGGGGAGCTCATATCTACAGTAATTTGTCTGCTTTGTAAATAACTCCAAAGACCAAGACGATCACTCTAGCCTCCTCATTATCAATCACTGATCCCTGGCTTGAAAAAGTTCATCTCTTCCTCGATCCCTCTAAATGAAAGAAGCATTGAAATGTATTTTTGGTTTTAACCTTCAGCCAGTGTTTTAAAGTTTAGTTTAGTCTGAATAATGAAGTTAAAATATACTTTATTTCAAAATTATGAAACAATAATGAATTCCAAAACCTAAGAAAATCCAAGCTGAAAATTTTGCAAACGATTGCCTTACAACTGTTTCCCTTAAAATAAATTCCATGACCACACCATCTCAATGGCTTCATACATGAATTAGCTATATCCTGTCTAACATACAACTAATCAAATTAGCAGATCTCAAACAGATCAATTACAGAAGTACTACAATTGATCTTGGCATGCCTGGGTTTGGGAGTGAAAAATTTGCAAGGATAAGTATCAAATGATACTTGCTAGAAGACTCTATATGTAAATTCAGTAAGGATAAGATTGGATAGGACTATAGTTTAATTTTAGGACAATATAGGACTATATGTCACTATAGTTCAATGTTCCATAGTCACTTAAGATTCAAATGTGACCGATTAAGCTAGAATCTGGAAGATAGCCCTGGGATTCTGAAACACTAGACCAGTGATATTACTTCTAAGCCATGCCCTCCCTCTAATCGTGATCACCCTAAACTAGGAAGAGGTGGAAATTGGCCGGAATAAAGGAATTTCCAAGTAAGGCTCAGAATCATCTGTTGCCTAAATCTAATCACACATTTGGTAGATAAATCCACTCAATTTTACTTACTTTGTTTCTCCAACATCTGCCCGCATACACTAATTGGAGCTGCTATAGGAATTATTCTGCCTGACTTACCATCAATTTAAAATAACACAAAAAATGAATAAGAGTAGAACGCTTAGGCCCATTTTAGAATTCAAAGAAGTATATGCAGATTTTATTCAAAGCAAAACCTAGTCACATAAAAATTGAAGCCAAGATGATTCAGCAGCTTATTCATTTTAATTAAGCACAATTACTGAAGTGAAAGGGGACAGAAATTCAATATTTACTCATTTTCTACATTGTGCTGCATCATTTCTGATTAATTTAACACACTGATAATCAGGGTAAGATGATGTCAAAGCAAAGCAGATCAGCAGAGAAATGAAAATGCTAATTTAAATAAAAAGCAAATGTAAATTTACACATTTTGGCCAGCCTACTATAAATTAATCTTTTAAATCCACGATGGAAAACTACTTTAAGACAATACAAACAAAACAGCTCAAAAGGGTGCTGGTTAAAAACTGAATATATACCAAGGACTGGTTGTAAACCAGTAACCTCAATGATCAGTTCAAAGAGCCACAGACTCCCAAGAAAGAAAGAAAGAAAGACAGACTCAAGGGATTTTAAACAATTATAGAAACCCAGAGGTGAGATTACATCTATTCAATAATTTTAAAGCTGCACGCTAAACAAAGTTTATCTGCTATCCTTGAGCACTTTGGATTATGTTGATATGTATTGATATTCAATTTAACTCTTTCATATGTCATTACCTTGACACAATGATGAATAAGCCACAATGAATTTACTGAATGACAATAAATAGTCAGGTAGCAATAAACATTTTATGATCAGTGTACAAAAATCACATATTACTGGTGGACCATACAGCTGCTCTCTCTTACTGAAGAGAGACAACTGGTGGTGGTTTTAACCCAAAAGTCACCACGTCTCAGGCAAGGGAAGAGGTCAAGAAGTAGTTCTTCATGATAACCTCAGCCAGTGCAGGAATTGGACCCACAATACTGGCATTACTCTGCATTGCAAAATGGCTGTCTAGCCAACCAAGCTAAACGACCCCGACAGTTTATATTAACCGCGAAGGTGGTAACATTGTAGGATCTCAAAAAAAAGTGTTACCTTATCTGAATTAATGATATCTTTTTTACTAATCGGTGTGTTTTCAGAGTCACCACCCCCCAGTTCCAAAATATCGCGAACATCTGCTCCTGTAGTCATTTTTGAAAACCTGTAGAGATTAGAAGTAGAAATTTAAGAAGGAAATTCAGTTATAATCAAACACTGCATTTACGGTATTCTACCTGGATCTGGGTCAATGCTGACAAACAGCTGAACTTAGCCATTGTATACAAATTTCAGAATCCTTATAGTTTGAGTCCTTTTGTGACATGACCCATGGTATAATTAGTTGAATTGACTATGTTGAAAATAGGATAGTAGAACTCTTAGAAAATTATCTAGTAGGCAAGTAATCCTCTAACTACAAAAGAGATAACCTTTCTTCATATTCTAATATGACCAGTAATCCCAGGCCACATACAGATACATTACAACACACTCTCCACAGGTAACATTTTTTATAGGAAAAAAGTCTACAGTCAATCCCAGTTCCCAATTTGCCAAATCCTAATAGAATAACTGTCGAAAGGCATTTCCCTTCATTTTCAGGGAATTTCCAAACCAACTGTCAACAGTATGGCCTCCAAGCCTCACCAAGGTAAATCTTCAAAAGATCTTAAATTCATATGGGATGCGTCTTTTCAATCAGATACTATCGTCCCTCCAGTATTCTGCCTGGTAGCTCCCAGAGGACTTGTAGGCTTTCCCAATCTGCTGGCCAGCTTTTTTTTTCTCTCTGCAAGACTTTTCCCATTCTGTATAAAGAAATCTCAGAGCCTAAAAGTCTGTCCATAGCCAGCCCAGTTGCTCTTGCATTTCTTTCAGGTGTAGACATTTTGCACTTTGCTCACATTAAGTTTTAATCTGGGTCCCCACACCCCACATTTCTACAGTAACCAAAACACACAGACTTGTTGTTAGACAGAACTCTCAGCAGATCACATCATTCTCTGCACTATTGTGCACCATTTTACATTTAAAGAGACAGACCTAAATCACAATTATCTCATATAACCACAAATAGTGTGGATGCCTCATCATGCATTGTATTTAGCAGTAAGTAAAATATTATTCATGACCATGTAATTCAAGATAAAACTACAAATAATATTGCAAGATATAGGTTTGAATTGAAGAAACATGAAAAGTAAAACAACGTTCAACTTACAGCCTATTTGAAAGCAGCAAAATGTCCTGAAACCTAAACAGTTATTTAGCCTGAACATTTAAACAAAGTTCCGTTTAATCTTTAACACTGAATTATTACTCTCTTGTTAAGCTAGTCTTAGGTAAGATAAGACATAAAATAGCTGCACAGTGAAACATATATCTGTGAAGTTAAACCCGTATCAAAAAACTTAATTGCTCTGTAGAAGCCTAACTGATTCTAAGTAAGAAAAAATGTACAGTAATTTCTAGTAACCAGGTCGACGGTGTTGCGGGCAGCAACCCCAATATTGACTTGGCAGAGGTGAGGCTTGTATCAAAGCTCAAAATTACTGAACTTGAAGTCACACATGTACAACTGAATTCAAATTACGTATTGCCTCCCAGACACCTGACAAAAGAGCAGATGCAGAAACTTACTGAAGACAACTATGGAATGGAAGGAAAGCACTCACATCCTGCAAAGGGAAGTCAGGGGACATAAGAACACATGAACTAGAAGCAGGAGGAGACAAGTGAACCTGCCCCCCCATTTGATACGATCATGACTGACCTCATCTTGGCCTCAACTGTATTGAAGCCTGCTTTTCATTACTTTCCACCATTATTAAATAAAAATCTGCCAATCTCTACCTTAAATTTATTCAATGCACTAGCATCCATCACAGAACGCGTTAGACTTTTGTGCAGCACCTCATAGGATTATGATTTCCCATATTGCTTGTTAGGTCTTCAATGAGCTCTAGTAAGTTAGTCAAACATGAATAACCCGCATAAAACCATGCTGACTAAAAGGATTGTATTTTTGACTTTCCAGATGTCCTGTTATTACTTCTTTAATCATGGATTCTAACAATTCCCCAACAACATGTTAAACTAAGTAGTCTATAGTTTCCTACTTTCTGCATCCCTCCCTCCCTTGTTGTATTAGAGTGTTATATTAGCATTTTTTTCAATCCGCTGGAATTTTTCCCACATCCAGGGAACTGTGGACTACTATCACCAATGAATCCACCATCTCTGCTGCCACTTCCTTTAAGACCTTAGAATGTAGACTACAAGGCCCTGGGGACTCATCTGCCTTCAATTCCAATAGCAATACATTTTCCCTGGTGATGATGTTACGATGGGGAATGGCCAAACCCCTCTAACAAATAAACTAAAACACAAGCCCCAATCTGCTATGATGGTGTTAGAGGTTCCCTTCTAATAATTACTCCCAAATCACCCAGAAAAGCTCACCTTTCCCCTTGTAATCTGTTAACAGTGTGATTAAAAGAAAGAAAATCTCTGATCTCCACTTTACAAGTAACAAGAAACAATTTATTTATTTAACCCAACAATGAATAAATTAACAAAATTACTAAAAAACTGACAATTCCCCCTTAAACTACTAACTACTCCATAACTGGTCTTAATTCTACTTGAATGCTGTTTAAATAAAGACAAGTCCCACTAATATAAACCCAATTAAGAAGAAACAATAAATTATAACTAAATCTCTCCAAGTACGCACAGACTGTCTTCTGAAACATTCTGTTGTCTCCACTCTCCTCACAAACGCCTTTCTTCCATTAATCCTTTGTAATTTCTCCTGTTAAGAACTTTGAGCTAAAATACCTATGTACCTTTGATTAATTTTTGGGCTTTCTCTGAGAGTTGAATTGTGTTAACTCTGGTAGGTGGCAGTTAGTACTCTCCGATTTTCCAAATGCCCTTGCCTTATATACCCATAATGACATTATCAAATTCTTATAATATGATTGGTTTCAGGTTGTCAACACCATCAGATTTAAATTCAATTGGCTGTTTCTAGATGCTTCGTTTAAATTAATTGGCCGACTTCAAACTCAAATTTCACATTAAACAACACTGCTGTTTTGCCTGCCACCTATAAGGCATTTCTTCTTTTTGACACGCGTTTCAATTTGAGGCTGTCTGTACTGGCAACCTCAGCTACTTTCTAACTACAGACAAAGCACAAATCTCAAAGGAACCACACATTTTAGCTTCCTGCCTTCCACCTCACAATTACTCTACCCAACTTCCTAACAATGATGGCTGTTCGAAGTTCCTCTCTTTCTATAACCTTTGCATTATCTGTTACTGTTAGGACAGTACTAGTGCCCTCCAATGTGAAAACTGAAGGAAAATATTGATTTAGTGACTCTGCCATTTCTGTGCTCCCCACTATTAACTTTCCAGACTCATCCTCTAAGGGACCAACATTCACTTCAGCTACTCTCTTCCCTTTTAAATACTTACAGAAACTTGCTATCCTTTTGTATATTTTGCACCAGTTTTCTTTTCATAATTTACCTTTGTTCTTTTTATGATCTTTTTTACTAACCCCTTGTTGATCTTTAAAATTTACCCAATCTTCCAGCCAGCCAATTGCCTTTACAGTATGGTATGCCTTAGTTTTTGACTCTATATTATCTTAAACTTTCTTGCTTAGTTATGGATGTTTTCCCCCTCCTACAGTCATTCTTCCTTTACACAATACCAAATCCAGAATAGCCTGCTGCTTGGTTGATTCGCCAACATATTGTTCCAAGAAACAATCTTTACATTACGGACCAAATCAAACCCCCTCAAAATATATTAAGAAGATAGTCTAGATTCTAACTTTTTCTTATTTTAAAGGTAAGAGTAAGGCTGTGTGTTTGGAAGAAATTTGATTGGTCAAACTACCAGACTTGAAACAAAACACACTTTATCCATACACTATAATTAACACACAAACAAAATAAAAATAAAAGAACTGACTTAACTGTAACTCTATCAAAATATTTAAAATAACATTTGTTTTGATTTATTCATTGCCTCATGTATCTTGTTACAAAACACAGTGAAAAGTGCTGTATAGTGTCGCCACTCTCTGGCACCATCTTAAAACTCAGAAAATAAACCAAAACATGGGATATAAAGGCAGAAAAATGAATAAATAAAAGTGTCCAACTTCACAGTCCTTCTTGTTAAGCACTCCGTCTTTGGCCAAGCACAAGTCCCCTTCGCTGTATCACCCCCACTGGAATGAAAGTCACCACTCTTCGGCGCCATCTCACCTCCACCAACATAACCAGCGCAATCTTTGTCACACACTTGATCACAAAACCGGAATAAAAACAAACAGCAGAAATGAAGGAAACGAAACAAAACAAAAAGGGATGAGAAACGTCCAGATATTACTGTCTTAAGTCTTACCTCCTTGCAGGCTCCCAGCCAAGCCACAGCCTGGAGTCTTGGGAGAAGCTGAGTGTTTGCTGCCACTGACGCTACCGCCTCCAATCTCCTCCTGCTGCCACCGCCACCTCCAATTCCATAACAATCGGTGCCGCAACCGGGTCCTGCACATGCTTCGGCAGGGCACAGTTGCAGCCTCTAATCACCGGATCCCTGAGCATGCTCGGGCAAGGCCCATTTGCAGCCTTCAATTGCGGGATCTCTCACTGGATCCCAGAACGTGTTCAGCATTTATATTAATTACTACCAATTAACTGTTCGAATATAGTAACATCCCATAAACACACACCCTTAGCAAAGGCAAATTCAGTAAAATAGATTGTCTCACATGCAATTCTAGCAGCAGGTTGAGAATCCCAGCTTTTAGCTACAACAGAGAGAGGAATAATAGCTTGCACATCTAGCTTCAAAACCCCAGCAGCTGCTACTGAAGGCTAAAACTAAAAAAAAAAAAAAATCCTGGTTCTGTGGGAGTTTGACCCCTCCCATTCAAGCTCCTTCTATTGTTGCAATTTTTTTTAAAAAAAAAACCCCAAGGCCTTGGCACCTTTGTCTCAAACTTTCTTCATAAAAAAAGGATAAAATACATCTCTTAAAGTCATAGTATCTTCACACTAATACATTCATTGAATTCTCCCTCCAGACTAGCCTTGCTGTTTTGATTAATCCAATCTATTTGCATATTAATATCATGCTCTTTCTTACAAGCCCTCAGTATTTCCTGGTTTATACTGTACTCCACTGTGGGACTATTGTTCAGGAATCTTTAGATTACTGCCCACAGGGTCTTTTTTCCATGCCATGTCTTATTTCTACACTGACTGCTTCTATGCCTTGATCTTCAGTACCAATATAATTTTTCAGTGAAACACTGATCTCTTCTTTTCCTAAGAAAGGTACACCACCTCCTTTTCCTTTCTGCCTATCCTTTAGGAATACTGAATACCCTTGGATATTCAATTCCTAAATCTAATTTCCCTGCAACCACATCTCAGTAATCACCACCAAATCATACCCATTTGCCTCCATTTGGACTGTTAACTCATTATTTTATTCCAAATGCTTTATACATTCAGATTGAAAGCCTTTAAGTTTGTTCTATTAATCTAAGCAGTGTGACTGCCTCCTAAAACAGTGTCCAGGTAACTCTTCCCCCTCCTCAATATGTTGCAATGCTCAAAGCTTGAACTCCAGCTCATCACCTCTGGGCAAGAGTTCCTCAAGCAACCAACACTTGCTACAGATGTAATCACTATGAATGCAGGCACAAGACATCACCTGATCCTGCATCTCGAATTTTATTTTCTTAGTTCTTAATTTTTTTTAAATTTCCTACTGGTCTTCTGGTTTTAAATCTAGAAAATATTTCTATTTCCCTTTAATCTGAAAGTAACCTTTAATCGATAGTCAAATTAGCAGCTATTACCAATGAACATATGGTTTTCCAGTTGTTTTCTGCTGAGCCCCTGATCCTGGGCTTCAATTTATCCTATTAAAAAAGACCTCTGAAATTACAAACCTCTTGCCCTCTGCACTGAATCCCCACACTTCTCCAAGTTATAAAATAACCTACCAGTGCATAGGAGATTTGGAGGTGGAAAGCTGACAGGTTTAACTGAAAAGTTCATAGAAAATAATATCAGGATAGGATAGGCAAAAATGAAATGACCAGATCAAACAGCACTCAATTCAAGAATATGTGCATATTACTATAATATTTACAGCCTACGATACCATTCTCTTCCTCACTCATCGTTTTCCAGTTGTGTGGGACTGTCTTTGCTTGGTTCCACTCTTACCTACAGCCAAGAGCATCTCCATCAATAGCTGTCCTGCCAATGCTGAGTAATCCCCAAAGGAGCAATATTTTAACCTTTATCTTCTTCAGTTTATGCTGCCCTAGTCAATATCAACATTAAGACTGTTTCTCTCTACTTGCCAATCAATTGTAGTAGCACACCAGCTTGAGTTGCAGAATTCCAGGTTTAAGTCCCTTTCTAGCATTTCAGTGAAAAAATCAAGCCTGACATTCCAACACACTGTTGAGGGAAGGGCATTCGCCCCAGCAGCTTGGACAAAATTTATCCCGCAATAACATTCTGCATTATCATTTCTTGTTCTTTGTGTAATTTGCGGTGCGCAAATTGGCTGCAGCATTTTTTACAAGTATATGCACTTCAAAAAGCACAGTAAGATGACCAGTGGTTGTGAAAAACATTAAAATAAAAAGATTATTTCCTTTTATTAAGTAACAAAACAGAAAAGGATAACAATGGTACATGCTTGGAAAAGAAACAAATTATAGTTAGATTTTTAAAAATTGCAGTGTTTAAATTAAAAACAAAATGCTGAAGAGAACCACAAATCAACAAGATACTTAAACAAAACAGAGTTAGAAATCCATCTAATTCATTGATGCCCTTTAGAGAAGGAAATCTGCCATCCTTACCTGGTCTGGCCAACATGATGGGCCAAGGAGTGGGAGATGGAGTTTAATTTAGATAAGTGCGAGGTGTTGCATTTTGGTAAGACAAATCAGGGCAGGGCTTATAATCTTAATGGTAGGGACTTGGGGAGACTTTGGAGTGCAGGTTCATAGTTCCTTGAAGGTGAAGCCATAGATAGATAGGGTAGTGAAGAAAGCATTTTTGGTTAGGGCATTGAGAATATAAATTTGGACGTCATAATGCAGCTGTACAGGATATCAATTAGGCCACTTTTGGAGTACTGAGTTCATGTCTAGTCTCCATCCTATAAGAAAGATGTTGTTAAACTTTAAAGTGTTCAGAAAAGATTTACAAGCGTGGAGGGTTGAGCCCTAGGTAGAGGACAAATAGGCTGGGATTATTTTCCCTGGAGCTTTGGAGGCCGAGGGTTGACCTTAGAGATTTATAGTTCTATGTTCTATGTTCTATGTTCTATGTGAGGGGCATGGATAGGGTGAATAGCCAAGGTCTTCTCCCCAGATTAGGGGAGTCCAAAACTAGAGGGTATACGTTTTAGGTGAGAGGGGAAAGATTTAAAAGCAACCTAAAGGGCAACGTTTTCAAGCAGCGGGTGATGCATGTATGGAATGAGCCGCCAGAGGAAGTCGTGGAGGCAGGTAAAATTACAACATTTAAAAGGCATCTGGGTGGGTACATGAATACGAATGGTTTAGAGGGATATGGGCCAAATGCTGGCAAGTGAGACGCCTTAATTTACATTACCTGGTCAGCATGGAGGAGTTGGACCAAAGGGTCTGTTTCAATGCTGTACAACTTTATGATTCTATGATTCGATGTGACCCCAGATCCACAATAATGTGGTTGACTCTTCATTGAAACATGGGCAAGAGATGCTGGCGTAACCAGAGACACCCACATCCAATGAATGGATATAAAGACACATACGTGTCCAGTAGAAAGGAGGCACTGGTAGACCTGGTTCTTGGTACTTAAGCAGGCCGAGTAGAAAAAAAAATTACAGTGGGGGAACATTTTGGTGACAGTGTTCAATGTATTGTAGGTTTAGGATGACAATGGAAAATGACACACAACATTAAGAATAAACAACTGGCAGATAATAGGGAAAGAACAAAGATGGGCCGGATAGGCTGGACCCAAAGGTTGGTGTGTTCCCTCAATAGGGAAAGGAAGGAAAGCAATAGGTCATTGCAACATGAATGCAAAAATTGGTTGAAGGGTACAAGACAGAGACTAACAATGAATTTTTTTTTGGAATGAACAAAGGGTTGTAGAGGAGTTCCCCAGGTGTCAGTATTGGGACCAATCTTGATTCAATGAACAGTGGAGGAGCAGCATCAGCATCAGGCACATTGGACAATATCAAGAAATGGCTGAAGGCATTGGATACTACAAAGGACATGTGACCCAATGACATTTTGTTAATAGTGCTGAAGGTGTTCTTGGAACTAGCCGCATCTCTATCTTCAATACAGATACAACATTGACATCTATCACCAATGTGGAAAATGCTCCATTATGTCCTGCACATAGGACACCAAACAAATCCAACAGGCTTAAATCGGTCCACTCTTGATCAACAGCAAATTATGGAAGCTTTGTCAAAACAGACAAATGTGCTGAAGTTCAGGGATGAAGTGAAATGACAGTGACTGCCCTTAACATCAACAGCAGTATTTGACCAAGTATGGCCTCAAGCAGTCTTAGCAAAACTGGAGTCAATGGGAAACTGGAGAAAGTTCTCCACTGGTTAAAGCCATTCCTAACATAAAGAAAGGCAGACCGAAATAAAGAAAGTGCATTATTTCACACTATTTCACCCCTTCAAAATATTTCCTCAATCTATACCTGTACTCTGTCATAAATGCAAAAATTATGATAATAAAAAAAATCCAAAAGGGATTAGAGAAGTTTGGTGATACAATTAGCAAAAATACAGAAAGCAATAGAAAGGCTTATTTATGCATATCCCTGTTTGCTTTGACAAGGTGATGTGGACCTTTTCCTTCAAATACTGCAATCCTCATCACAATCATCCTCCTGCAATGCATTAGAGATAGAATTCTAAAATATTATAAACCCATCTGTAGTAACAGCATAAAAAGAAAAGTGATGAAGGAGACAATTTGGTGGAAGATAGTACAGAATTGACTTATTTCCAAGTACTTTGCCACAGTTTTCACAGTTTAACTGGATTTTAATTGCAGAACCATTAATGGAGGTTATTGTTGTACACAGCAATGTTATTGCACTTTCTATTTTAAAACCAGGTTTGTGTAAAGCTTAGTTAATTAAAACGCTTTCATGTGGAACTAAGCTTTCAAAGTACCACTAGCTATTTAAATCACTGATGTCCTCAAAAGAAGTCAAGGTTTTTTTTTTGCCAGCAAGGATCTCTTTCTTCCAAATCAATGGTGCATAGCTTTTATTAAATTACTGCTATGAAGTTGCTCAGGATATTTCAGTCTTCTAGTAACATTCCTACCCATAATATCTACACTGCTCAAGAATTCCTAAAAGGTCTTCCAATTTCCCTTTTGTAAAAAAAAGATGTTTTCCTGTTTCAATTAAGAAACTCTAGATAATCTTAAAACATGTATTTTAAAAATTGTTTTTAAATTCTGAACATTGGCAACATGTTAACAGGGACCATCTTAAAGTTATAAACTCCTCACTTCACAAGAAACATATTTCGGTAAATAAATCGTTGAATGACTGAAAAATTAATCACAAAAATCACGAATTCTGGCAGTGTAATTTGAAAAAAAGGACACATTATACTGTAAAAAGGCAAAGTTTCAAAAGGCAATCAAGTCTGCGAAAATAGCAACCACTGGAATACTAACTTGTAAATACTGCAACGATATGCTTTTGTTTAGCCCAAGTCACCAATACTCTTCGAGTACCCATATTACTTAAAATGCAAACTACCAAATATGTTGGCATTCTAATAACATCCACATAGATTGGTTACGATTTACAGTGTATTTCAATGTTTTGACTTCATTCATTTTAAGCGTGGACTTCGTTCAGAACTGAAATATGTTTCCACCTGCTGGACGTTTTGTTCCAACAGCAGGACAGACAGCAATAACATGGCTTTTGTATTGGGCTCTCCTTTACAGCTAGGCCCAAATATTTGATTTTGATTCTCCACAGGAAACAATCCAGATAAATAAATAACTACAAAAACCACATCACCTTATTACGAATGATAAAATAAGTACCTCTATTATTCACCTCAAAAACAAGCTGTATTTTCTTCTTTAAATGTGCTTCTCACGCTTCCTACCCAACACCGGAACAAATCCAACTGTATTATGGGAAACCCGCATGACCACAGAGCGCAGACGCCAATCGCGCAACACTTTGGGAAATGTAGTCCTGAGAGTTGGTCCGAAAAGATTGGAAGGAGTTAACTGGCTTTGCGCTGAGCTGTGCAAAAACGCATTGGATTTTAGTTCTGATATTGTTTGCAGTTTATGACTGTAAGACCTTTGAAAGCAAAGACAGAATATCCGCCAGGTTTTTTGCCAGGTTTCACACGCTCACCGGTGCCACGATTAGGAAGAAGCGGGAATAGCAGCACGAAAAGCGCGCGAGGGGCGTCGGCTCGAAAGCTGGAGGAGCTGCACGTGACAGAGCGCGAGGGATTCGGTGACAGCTCGAGAAGGCGGCGACAGGTAATAGACTGAGGTCAAGTAACACAGCGCGAAACGACAGGTAATAGAGAATGAAACGACAGGTAATAGAGAGCGAGATGACAGGTAATAGAGAGCGAGATGACAGGCAATAGAGAATGAAACAACAG
>NC_063341.1:49334173-49340726 GCF_021869965.1 Rhincodon typus | reverse complement strand
AGGTAAGAGACTGACAAGTGTCAGAGAGCGAGATGACAGGTGGTAGAGAGTTGGAGAACAACTGTTAGAGAATAGGTCATTAAAACGGAGAGAGCAGGTAATGGAATGTGAGAGATTGGGAAATTGTGAGCTGTTAATAGAAAGTGGTGACAGATTATACAGAAGAGGCAACAGAGTGACAGAACAGATAATAGAGGGTGAGATCAGCTAATAAAGAACAGTGGTAGAGAGTGAGAGAACAGGTAATGGAGAATAGGTAAGGGAGAATTACAGAACAGATAGTAGTGAGAATAGGTAATAGAGGACAGGAAATAGAGAGCGAGAGAACAAGTGATAGAGAATGGGTAATAGAGAGTGAGAACAGGTAATAGGGTGGACAAAAACAGTAATTGTTGTCTCGGATTCTCCAACAAGGTTTTTCCTTAGAAGAGGCTTCGCAGTGGGGTTAAAATTGAATTTTCCTTAGAAGAGGCTTCGCAGTCAGCAGGTCTGGCACATCTGTGGAGAAAAGCAGAGTTAACATTTCGGGTCCCTTCTTCAGAAATGGGGTTAGGAGAAGGGATGGAGACAGACGGATGGGGAGGTTTGGAAAGTTCCCGGTGAGGATGGGTGCCTCTGAGTTGTTGCAGCTTGTGTCCCTTAATGCCTGAATGGAAGAAAAAAATTTCTTGTTGGAACGTCAAATGAACCAGACAATGAAGTGGAACTGTGGCAGGGTGGGCAGGGCAGCTCTGAGATAGCATGAGTCTCTACTGGTAGAGGAAGATGTTGAGAGTGTGCATATGGAAGCGCATGGCACTGAATGTGGATCTCAGGATACAGCAAAAACAGTTGTTTGAGGAATGTTGTATACCATGGAGGTACCTGTGAACCTGGGTGGATTTGAAACTACAAAGAATAAAACTTCAGTTGGAATCCACGTGGGGTGAGTCTGAGCCGGAGGCAGTGACTGAAGAATGAGATTTGGCTGTGGAAACAAGCTTTGACAAATACCTTGTTAAACACTAGGAGCAACAACAAAAGTTATGGTGATGGAAACGAAGAAAGATTAGGCCGGAAATCCCATTTGAAAGATGAACAGAACTTTTCCAAGGTGGGCATTCCTGGAATACAGATAGCTGTGAGTTAAACACCGAAAGAAAACAAAAAACTATGGAAGCTGTAAATCTGAAACAAACACAGAAATTGTTGGAGAAACTCAGCAGATCTAGCAGCATCTGCGGAGAGAAAGCAGCATTAAGGTTTCAAGTCCAGTAATCCTCCTTCAATATAGATGTGAGAGAACAGGTAATAGAAAGTGAAAGAGCAATTGACAGAGAACAAGTGGTGGAGGAAAGGTAATGGAGAGTGAGAGAACAAGTGTTGGGTAAGAGCGGGATATGACGTTCAACTCATCAATCGAAAGTTCCGACATGCCACAGCAAAAAACTATAATGATCTTCTCAGAAGATAGACAGGGTCACGACCGATAGAGTACCCTTCGTCGTTCAATATTTCCCCGGAGCAGAGAAACTACGCCGTGTTCTTCGCAGCCTTCAGCATGTCATCAATGACAACGAACATCTCGCCAAGGGCGTCCCTACTTCTCCATTACTTGCCTTTAAACAGCTGCCTAACCTCAAACAGACCATCATTCGTAGCAAACTATCTAGCCTTCAGTGGAACAGCGACCACAACACCATACAACCCAGCCACGGCAGCCTCTGCAAGACATGTTAGATCATCGAAGGCTACTACCTCAGACATCAGAGTGTCAGCCACCAGGTACGCAGTACGTACCCATGCGACTTGATCAACGTTGCCCATTTCACACGCTGGGGAAAAGGATGCCCCGAGGCATGGTACATCGGTGAGGCTATGCAGATGCTATGACAACGGATGAACAGACACCGCGTAACAATTACCAGGCAGGAGTGTTCTCCCCCAGTTGGGGAACACTTCAGCGGTCAAGGACGTTTCAGCCTCTGAACATCAGGTAAGCGTTCTCCACGGCAGCCTTCAAGATGTATGACAATGCAGAATCATCGAGCAGACACCAATAACCAATTTCTGCACTCATGAGGATGGCTTCAGCCGTGGTCTTGGGATCATGTCGTGCTACATGTAATTCCACCATACTGTTTTGTGCTTGTAAAACCTTCCTAACTGTCCTGTTTTGACACCATTACTTTGACTACTTGTGATTATCTTTCTGCCTTAATTAGTTTGTACAGTTCTTGATTACTTGTTACTTTTGTTAGACTCTCATCATGCGACTGATACCTACTCATGTTCTTCCAGCCAACTGGTTTCTCTTTAGCACCACCTTCTGATTACTTGTAATTATCTCTCTGTCTTATTTAATAGGTTCATAGATCGTTTCTTCACTTGTTATTCAGCCTGTTGACATACTCACACTGTTTGTATTAATCTGTTGACATTCTTGATTACCTGGAATTATCTTGTCATTATCTCTCCACCTATACATACTGTGCCTATGCGCCCCTCTCCATGTTACCTGACGAAGGAGCAGTGCTTTGAAAGCTAGTGATTTTAAATAAACCGTTGGACTATAACTTGTGTCATTTGATGTCTGACTTTGTCCACCCCAGTCTAACACCAGCACCTCCACATCATGGAGAAGAGCTAATAGACAGTGAGAGAACAGCTAAAAGAGAACAGATCACGGAGAGTAAGAATTGGTAATAGAGAACAAGAGAACCGGTTATACAGAATGGGCATTAGAAATTGAGAAAGCAGGTTTAAAAAAAAACGGGTAATAGAAAATGAGAAAACTAGGTAGCCGAACAGGTGATAGAGAGTGAGTGAACAAGTAATCAAGAACAGATATTAGAAAATGAGAACACAGGGTAGTTGAGAACAGATAATGGGGAGTTAGGTTAACTAATAGAGAACAGGTAACTGAGGCCAAGAATCACTTGTCTCATTTGGCCCTGATATTTCATTCAAGCCAGTGTACATCTGATGTGTGCTTTTTTGTGAAAGTGCACACTTAAAGCACATGTGCAATTTATATTTTGAAGTTTCTACATCAGGGATTTACTATCCCTAACAGATTATGGAGATTTAAAGGGCAGCCAGTAATAGTAGTATATTCAAGTACTCAGGGCCCAGAATGCAGTGTCTATTTCTGGTTGCCAAGGCATAATTCAAGCAGTGGGGAAAAAAATTACATAGGTTTACTCTCTAGCATTAATACTACCTGATAAATTCAGCAAGTTTTAAACAAGAATAATATGCATAATTGAATACATGTAACATTCAGTGCAGCATAGATATAATACTTAGTTGAAGGGTTCAGGGCAGAGCAGTGGAAACCATTATTTGCAATGCCATAAGCATGTGGAATGTACCATCAGCAATTATGTACTATCTTGGTTGAAAAGATTAAAAATCTGAAAATGGAATGTGATTAGGACAGTTGTTTGAGATTGCGCACAAATACAGATTGTTGAGCCAGATGGTCTGTATCCAAGTTGTAATTTCTACGTAATTCAAAATATTTTGTACTTTAAATACAACTTTGAAGAGTATAAATGATACAGCAACTCTCACGCTGCTCATGTTGGATCAGTTTTTATGTGTCCTGTTTATTTTGAATTCTGTCCTTCAATCTATAACGCATCTTTCTACTATAGGATTATACTTCCTGTTTCCATGGCAACAGCACAACAAATGCGGACTTCTGAGAAACAAATATCTGGGGTAATATTTCTATTCATACTAAAATACTATTGCGTAGTTTATTAGCACAATTTATTACTGGATATTTTAGACATTCAAATTAAATTATAAATTACATTTTGTGTATTAGCTACTGTTTATTTCATTGCCATTTTAGTGGAAACAAAAAAGAATTCCTTATACTTAGAAGGCATAAATGAGTGCATAATCCATGTGTCAATGCAAATGCATTTCTTTATCTTAAATATCTTATTTGTACGTACTTTCTGTCTGAAAGTGTTGGTGAGCATTTCACATATTTTTCCCATCTTAAATCAAACTGAAGAGTAAAAATGAATTAACGGGATTATTTTTGATTGTCCGTTGTCTCTGCCAATCATTGAAAAGCTCTGTTGTGATTATAATTTCAAATATTCAGTTAAAGGAGTTCTGAAGAAGAATCAGATCCAACTCAAAACATGAATTCTGTTTCTATCTCAACAGAAACATCCAGATATTTGAGTATTTTCAGCCTTTTTGTTTCTCGTTAAGATTTTGGATTCGATTATTAAGGATGAGCTTGTGGAGTTCTTGGAACTGCATGGTAAAATAGGACTGAGTCAGGAAGACTTCATCAAGGGGCTATCATGCCTGACAAATCTGTTGGAGTTCTTTGAAGAGGTAATAAGCAAGTTAGACAAAGGGGAGCCAGTGGACATGATTTAGTTGGGCTGCCAGACCTTTGACAGGGTGCCACCTAAAAGGCTGCTAAATAAGATGAGTCCATCGTATTAGGGGCAAAAGTTGCTGGCATGGTTAGAGGAGCGGCTGACTGGCAGAAGGCAGAGTATGGATTAAGGGGTCTTTTTCAGGATGGCTCTGGTGACTAGGGGTCTGTGTTGGGATTAAAATCACTCGTTATACAACAACAATCTGGACGAAGGAACTGAGGGCATTATTGTTAAGTTTGTGGATGCCACAATAATAGGTAGAGGCACAGGTGATGTTGAAAAAGCAGAGAGGCTGCAGAAGGATCGGACAGGCTGGGGAGAGGAAAAAGAAATGTCAAATGGAATGTGAGAAAGTGTGAGGTTATGCACTTTGGTAGGAAGAATACAAATGTACTCTATTTTCTAAACGGGGAAATGCTTCAGAAATCTGAACCACAAAGGGACACGAGATTCTCTTAACATTAACATGCAAGTTCAATTGGTAGTTAGGAAGGCAAATGCAATGTTAGCATTCATTTTGAGTGGGTTCAAATGTACTGCTGAGGCTGTATAAGGCTCTGGTCAGACCCATTTGGAATATTGTGAGCATTTTTCGTCCCTGTATCTTAGGAAGGATGTGCTGGTGTTGGAGGCAGTCCAGATGAGGTTTACAAGAATGTTCCCGCTATGAAGGGCTTGTCATTACGAGGAGACGTTGAGGTTTCTGGGTCTGTACTCAATGGAGTTTAGAAGGCTGAGGGGGAGTCTGATTGAAACTTACAGAATACTGACAGGCCTGGATACAATGGATATGGAGAAGATGTTTCCACTAGTAGGAGAGACTAGGACCCGAGGGCACTGCCTCAAGTGACTTTATAGAACTGAGATGAGGAGGAATTTCTTCACCAAACTGGTTAAACTGGGAAACTCATTTCGCAGATGACTATGGAAGTGTATTTGAGTGTATTTAAGGCAGAGATGGGTTCTTGATAGATAAGTGGATCAAAGATTATAGGGAAAAGACAGGAGAATGGGGTTGTGGAAACAAATCAGCCATGATTGAATGGTGGAGCAGACTCGATGGGCCAAAAGTACTAATTCTGCTCTTTTTTGTCTTGTGGTCTTGTTCGTATGTTTCAGTTATGCCTTTGTGAATAATAAGTATGTGTTTCTTTGCCAACGGAAGTGCCCTTTCTGTTATAGACTTTAGTCTTTCACAGTTGGTGCCACTCAATTTTGAATTCCCAACAAGTGTGCTATTAACCAATTTCTTTGACAAAGCTACTCTTGTGGAACCTACCCAAATTATGAGGAAACATTATTAAATTTGGCATGATTGTGACTTGTGTTACTAACACAACTGAACACTTGAGCTTGAACTGTATGTTACCACAGCCTCATTTTTCCTTGACTCTCAGAAGAGCAAATAAGTTGAGCATTTTTATTTAGGGCAAGGGTGTTAGCTACATAATGTAGAATACATGTTCAAATAAGGCAAATCTGTCCTCCGTTAAGACTTAATTCTTATTTTCCAAACAAACAGTCTTGATCATTGAGAGCTCAAATGTTTTGGCAGGAAATTACAATTATTGTTATTGATGTGCAAAGGGCAGAAATTCGACTGGTAGCTTTGTACCACCAGAAATACTGTAAGACAGAAATCCTGGCATGATTCCATAAGTTGAATACCTGTGTCGATAATAGCACAATAGAAATGCCCAGCCAGAAGAGAATGTGGAATCTCTGAAAGTCACGCCAGAATATTCACAAACTCAGTCAACAAGGACCGGATCAACTGGTAGATATTTTTTAATAAATCTGTTCAGACATGTCATGACAGACCTCTGGAATAGGTAGGACTTGAACCTAAACCTCCTAGCTCAGAAGTAGGGACATTATACTGCGCCACAAAAGCCCTCAGGATCAGTTTGTAAAAAGAAATGTTGTTGGCCCTGAATCAAATGACAATTGATTGCAATTTACTGGGTCCCATCTGTAGCCTAGAACGGCAACGACACCTGCGCCTTATGGTGATGTACCTAGCAGGATGTCTGGGGAAAACCAAGAATGCCCTCGAGCTTAAGCCTAGTTTAACGTGGTGAAAAAGCATCTTCCAGCTCCTTTGACTGGAATTATTATTGCTGTCTGACAAAAAAGGAACTCGGTAGAGACATAGAATC
>NC_063341.1:49284479-49324173 GCF_021869965.1 Rhincodon typus | reverse complement strand
GTATCGGCAGTTCCTACTAAGTCTGATATCAGTGATGGGTAAGTTGCTGGAGGGGATTCTAAGGGTCAGGATTTACATGTATTTGGCAAGGCAAGAACTGATTAGGGATAGTCAACTTGGCTTTGTGCTAGGGAAATCATGCCTAAGTAACTTGACTGAGTTTTAGAAGAAGTGACAAAGAAGATTGGCAGAGCAGTGGACATTGTCTATATGGACTTCAGCAAGGCGTTCGCCAAGGTTTCGCATAGTAGACTGGCTAGCAAGTTTGGATAACATGCAAGGAGAGCTAACCATTTGGATACAAAATTGGCGTGAAGGTACGAGACAGAAGGTGATAATGGAGGGTTGCTTTTTGGACTGGAGGCATGTAACCAGCAGTGTGCCACAAGGCTTGATTCTGGGTCCACTGCTTTTTGTCATTTATATGTGATTTAGATGTGAATATTGGAGGAATGGGTAGTAAGCAGATGATACCAAAATTGGTGGTGTGGTGAACAGTGAAGAAGGTTATCTTGGTGTAAAACCGACCTTGATCCATTGGGCTGAGGAGTGGCAGATGGAGTTTATTTTAGATAAATGTGAGATGTTACATTTTGGTAAGGCAAAGCAGGGCAGGTACACTTAATGGTAGGGTCCTGAGGAAGTGTTGCTGAACAAAGAGTTCCTTGAAGATGGAGTTGCAGGTAGACAGGTAGTGAAGAAGGCATTTGTTACACTTGCCTTTATTGGTCAGTGCATTGAGTATAGGAGTTGGGAGGCCATGTTATGGCTGTATAGGACATTGGTTAGGCTACTTTTGGAATACTGCATTCAGTTCTGGTCTCCCTGCTATAGGAAGGATGTTGTGAAGCTTGAATGGGTTCAGAAAAGATTTACTAGAATGTTGCCAGGGTTGGAGGGTTTGAGCTATGGGGAGAGGCTGAATAGACTGGGGCTATTTTCCTTGGAATGTCGGAGGCTGAGGGGTGACCTTTATAGAGGTTTATAAAATAATGAGTGGCATGGATAGGGTGAACAGTCAAAGTCTTGTCCCCAAGGTAGGGGAATCCAAAACTAGAGGGCATAGGTTTAAGTTGAAAGGGTAAAGATTTAAAAGGGACCTAAGGAGCAACTTTTTCATGCAGAAGGTGGTGCGTGTATGGAACGAGCTGCCAGAGGATGTGGTGGTGGCTGGTACGATTACAATATTTAAAAGGCATTTGGACGGTTACATGAAAAGGAAGGGTTTAGAGTGCCAAATACTGGTAAATGGGACTGGATTAATTTAGGATATCTGGTTGGCATGGATGAGTTGGACTGAAGGGTTTGTTTCCATACTGTATGACTCTATGACTTAATGATTTCCAAATAAGGACAAAAATGATAAAAATTGAGTAATGAAAATGAATTATCAATAGAAAAGATTGGAAATGCATAGCATATTTATCAATAGCTGTAAATAGATAAGGTTCTGCTCACAACGTTGAGAAATCTTTCAGAGTAGACCTATCTGCCAAAGTCCCATCCACCTTCCCAGGTGACACAGAAAATTCCATGACACAGCTCAAAGAACAGCAGAGATCTTGTCACAACCTGTTTGACATTTATTCTTGAAGCAATAACATCAATAGTGGGTTACATTATTATCTTATTGCTGTTTCTGAGACTCTAATGTGCACAAATTGACTGCTATATTTGTCCACAAACAACATTGATTATAGTTTGTAATTAAGCAATTAAGATCTTGTGGCACACTGATAGTGTATCTACCTGTGGGCCAGAAGATCTGTGTTCAAGTCCCCCTTGCTCCGAAGATATGTTGTAACAAGTATGAACAGGTTGAATGGAAAATATCCAAAACATTAAGGTTTTAGAGTAGATTTGTAGCTCAGGTTGTGGATGTTGTGGTTGGTTGGCTCGCCAAGCTGGTTCATTGTTCCGCAGATGTTTCATTACCCTGCTGGGTAACATCATCAGTGCAGCGTCCAATGAAGCGCCGTGAGGTAATCCAGCTCAATGGACTCCAGAGTTTAAATACCAGGCGGGAAAACACAACGACGCTTCATCGGAGGCTGCACTGATGATGTTACCCAGCAGGGTAATGAAACGTCTGCGGAACAACGAACCAACTTGGCAAGCCAACCAACCACAATATCCAAAACATGTCTGAGCAGGTTGATTGAAATATCTGTTTTTAACATAAAATCAACTGTAGTTCAAATGGAATCAATTAGCTGTGAAAAGCTTAATGATGTCCTGACAATGTAGAAATGTTTAAGGGGTTCTTGTGGTTCGGTGGTAGTGTCCCTACATCCTGACCCAGAAAGCCTGGTTTCAAGTCCCTGCTCTACAAGTGTGTAATATTTCTGAACAGGTTAATTTCCAAAAAAAAACCAAGTAATTTGAGGGCTCAAGTCCCACATATTCCAAAGATGTGTCATACCACATCTGAACAGGTTAACTAAAAATACCTATAACTAATCAATAAATGTAAAATATTTTGGAGCATATTGAATGTTGTGTAAGTACATGGTCTTGGCTTTTCTTTACAAATACTGGTGAACCAAATGCTGTTTGTCAGAATTTACTGTTTTATTTATAAATATTGTTTCATATACTGTTGAATTTATTTTACAAAGAAACAAAAGAGTGCTGGACTAATTTGCTTATGTTATCAAATTGACCTGTTTCTGAATATTCATTGCACTGAGGGAGTTAGACGTGGAGCAAACGTTTAACACCTAAAGCTGCTACTACATAAATGTAGGCTATTATTTTCAAGTTTTAAGTACGAAGTCCCTCTATTTTGTTTTCATTCCTTCATACACTCTTAAAGGTGTTGATTCCAGTGTTGCCCTCAGGTGGCCATTCTAATGTATAAGACAGTACATTAGCCTAGACGTTCCAACCATGATGACATCACAAGAATGCCTATTCCTATCTCCATCAATTATGTGCACAAATGTACTGTCAAGAGAGTCCAATGGTTTCAGATTGAGAATTATAACTGCTATTCCTCTTCATAAATCAAAACTATCCAGGCCCGTTTTTGTCTTTGCTTTCCCAGCAAAGGATCATTTGACTCGACGTACAGTACGGACAACCTCTAACCTCGATGGTCTGTATGAGCCAGCTATTTAGTAACAACCAACTGAACCATAAGTGAGCCTAAACTTGTTTTCCCCTGCCCCCCCAAAAAGAAAAAAGTATTATTTTGTCTGGTAAAAAATTAAAATCTTAAGAACATCTAAACATTAAAGCCCACCCACATCTGGTTGTAACTGAGCCTGAAGAGATGTAGACAACCAATCTGCTCTCAAGAGGCAGGTCTGTCAATGGAAGCTTTTAAGGATCCCGAGTACCAATTTTAAATAGCCTTGGGAAACCAAGTAAATAAAGAAATAGTAAGAATTGCTTGTTTCTGTCAGATCCTTATCTTTTCAACATTGAATTTGGTCCAGGATGAGTGGGAGTATTTTCCACCCACACCAAATATCTACCTTACAACACCCCCCACCCATCTCAAACTTCCAACCGTCTCAACTTGAACTCTACATAGAGATAGTAAGAACTGCCGATGCTGGAATCAGAGATAACACAGTGTGGAGCTGGAGGAACACAGCAGGCCAGGCTCTCCTACATATCTCCTTCTCATACATACCTCCTTCTCATGCACATCTCCTAGACCTTGTCCGTCTTCTCCACCACCTATCCACCCCTCCCACCTCACTGACCAATCCCCACCACTGCCTACCTGCACTCACCTGTCACCATCCTGCCTACCTTCCTCAGCCCCACCCCTCCTCTCTATTTATTTCAGAGCCCCCTGTCCCCTCCCCTATTTCTGAAGAAGGGTCCCGACCTGAAACGTCAGCTTTCCTGCTCCTCTGATACTGCCTGGCCTGCTGTGTTCCTCCAGCTCCACACTGTGTTATCTTGAACTCCGCAAGTTTTGACGAGAGAGGTAAACTGATTTAAAAAAGGAGAATCATGACAGTTCAAGTCAGATAAGGGTTGGAAGGGAAGAAAATACTCAGTTATTGATAGCAAATTAGTCTTTCCTCATTTAGTATTTAAAATTCCTGGCATGTAATATATTTGAATATATTTATCATTATTCTTTAGCTACAATTATTAAAATGGTTAATTTTAACTCCAGGATAATCCATTGTACAACTTTGGTGAATTTTTAACTTTTAGGTTCACAGAGATCCAGAGGATCCAAATGTAAGTGTTTATACTTTGAAAATATTTGCAATAAAACAATTTTTTATCTTTGTTTATGAGTAAAAATGAAAGATAATTATAATTAGACTTGATCCCATATCCTCCTGTAGAGCATAATTGAGTCTTACCAGTTTAAGTTCAAGTACACTGCGGATGGACCAAAGCTGGATATTTTAAGGTAATAAACTGGATTTCACCAGTAGAAAGTGTTTCTATCTACACTCCCTTTATTTTGTTGTTCCTTAATGTTTGACTCTCAAGGAAATACAAACGATGTAACTTGTCAGCATATTAGTCCTGTATCATTCTGGTTAATTGGCACTCCAGAGCAAAAATATATATTCCCTCAGGGCAGTGCCTGCTCAAAATACAGTCTTAACAAGAGTCGATGCAGCTGAAACGTATTTTTAACCTCTTTGTATTCCGTCTTCAGGAAAAAAAACAAACATTCCATGTAATTTTTAAATTGACATGATACCTGTCTATTGATTTTTTTTTTCCGAGATTTGTGTGCATGAGCTCCTAAATCTCTGCTCCTTCACAATTCCTAGATCCTTAATATTTTATTTCAGAAAATACTGTGATCTAACTCTCTTGAGTGCACCACAGTCGAGACCTCACACCTATCCACACCCCACCAAAGCACATTTGAATCAAACTCTATTTCTAACATCTTGAACCACTTGCCTAACCTCTTTGCAGTTGCATCCCTTTGTTGTATGATCTAGCTGCTGGCAGAATTGGAGGATGCCCTGACTAGTCAGGAAACAAGTTCCTTGAGTCTTAAAATTTGAGTTCCATCTTATACTTGCCATGATTAAGAATCCGCAACTGAAGAAGCTATTTAATTTTTCACGTGAAGTGCTCTGATGCCATAAAAACGTATTTTAGAGAAAAAGAGTCAGTCACAGGTGAGGATTTTTTAAAATTGTTTACAAGGTCTGAAAAAATTAATTGCCTGCTCATCTAAAATTCTCATTTTTTTTCAAAGGTTCCTATTTAGGCGATTATGCATATGTGTTGCAAATTCCAAATCCATAGTTTTAAATATAAAGGAAGGTGAACTAACAGTAGAAAAACAGTGTAATAGACTCCTCTGCAAGTCTTTTCTTGGTAGTAAAAGTTCTGATACTTTGATTATGCACTAGAAGTTCATTTATAAAAAGCAAGGATATTCACCCCAAATTTATTTACATGTTTACAGCAAAAACAAGCAAGTAAGCCTTCAAGATACAAAGAAAGCCTCCATTCTGCTCATTCGTAAGCTGTTTGTCTTAATGCAGAGCCTAGAAATACTTCCTAATGATGTGTCTCTGACAATGAAACTCTTCTATTATGATGAAGGTAAATTTGATTTATTATTTTAAGAAATGTGCCAAACAGCATATGCAGCAAGTGATTAACAACAGTAAGCGATTCCATTAACAAACTGATCAGATCTAAGCGCTGCAGCCATTGTCACATCCAGTTGTGCATAGTGGTGGACAGTTAAATAACTCTCTGGAGAAGGAGGCTCCATAAATATCCCCCCTGTCAATGACGGAGGAGCCAGCATGTCAGTGCAAAACATGTTGCAAAAGCCTTAATCTTCAGCCAGAAGTGATAAGAGGATCTATCTCTGCCTCTGCCTCTTCTGTAGGTCCTGTCCATCACCGATACCAGTCTTCAGCCAATTACTCCACATGATATCAAGAAACTGCTGAAGGCATTAGATACTGAAAAAGCTAAGAGCCCTGAGAACGTTGCAGCAATAGGACTGAAGACTTGTATTCCAGAACTTGGCACACCCCTAGTCAAGCCAGTTCAGTTACAACCCTAACTATTTACTTGTTTCTTTTATATATGTTAAGAACTTGTATTTTCAAATCTGTCACTTTGGTGAATCTTTATTTTCCCAATGTGGAGTTTATTAGGAAACCTAAATTTGCCATTTTCACGCAAAGGCTGAGGACAACAATTCTTGGCATGCTCTGGAAGTTCTGCTGTATACATGAGGAGGAGAGACTATTTGCACTCTGCCTAGTGTTTACTGAGATTCTTTGCTCAGCAGTACTTCATAGCCATTGCAGAGATCAAGCAGGATGAACCCATCCCCAGAATTGTACACCTGCAGGGTGCTGGCGGCATGAAAACACGTGATGTGTTAATGAGTCAGATGACATAGTGCAGAAAAATAAGCTCCACGTATTAAAAGTGCTAGGATTAACTGCTGCTGACAAGACAGCTGAGTCTCCATGGTGCAACATAGTTCAAGAATCAGGAAGAAGTCCCAGGAGCCATTTTAATATCTCCATGCAGTTAGGATTCAGGAGAAGTCCAGGGAGCTGAGAACGTGGTGGGAAATCATTAGCTCTGTTTGGAACCTGGGAACCAGTGGTAGTTTAGTGCCACTGAGAGTAAGCATGTAGGAAGCCCACAAGCAGTATCTTGGTACAACTGGGAAAGATGAGTATACTGAATTCTGGGGAATCCAACTTAAATGAAGCTAGCTATCTGCACTAAAACTGAAATTGTGCCGATGAATATTGTTGGACTGCAGTCTTGGGAATCCAGTGGACAACAGTCTCACGGAGAGATTGAACTTGTTGTGAGCAGTCGTTGACGAAGTCTGATGGGGCACCTTTTAATGGAGTTCTGAAGCTGGGTCTTCAGTAAAGAAGAATTAGAATGCCTTGTAAACAAAATTTTAATGATTGTTACTGACAGTATAGGTCAGAACCTTCTGTGATGTTGCTGAGAAATCTGTGGAACCTGCTATTGGATGTGGTTTGGGTATTTGACCATTGTTTGTATGTTACCCATATTTACCTCCTTTTTAATTCTGGATGTTTATAGTTTAAGGTATGTATATATTTGTGTGTATATAATACACGTTACATTGTTTTAACTTTGACAAAAAAAACTTATGTTGTTTGTTAAAAACCATGGATTTTTGTGGTTTAATCTCTTAATCACTGATATCCCAAATTTTGTCTACTTTAAATACAAAGTATTCCAAGTTACTAGCTATAATGTAGTATAAACAGTCTAGTCATGGATTGTAACATAAGTTGTGGTCTCATCCAGGATTGTGACAATGCCTATTCAATTTAATGCCTCCATTTTAGTAAAGACTCAGGATTTTCAGCTATAGTGATCCTCCCCTAGATGTCCTACTATGGCAACAAAGGTGATCAAACAATTTTATAGGTTTGATCGTGTCACTGAGATTACTACAATATGATGTCATGCTTCCCACAGTAGTGAGAGATTCCTTTAAAAGAAGGGCCCTTAAAGACTAGCGGGCTGACAGAAAATCTAAGAGGCATAAATAAAGAAATGATGTTTTTGGGGTGTTTTCAGATGTTGCCTGCACCCAGGCACCCAGAGAGAAAGAGAGGTAAACTGGTAAGTGAAGCTGTTTGAGCATGAGAAATAAGAATAGCAGTACACCATGTGGTCCTTTCGAGCCTGTTCCACCATTCAATATGATCATGGCTGACCTCGAGCCTCAACTATGTTTTATTACCTACTCCCTATATCCCTTAAATCCTTGAAAAACCATAAATATTTTTAATGTATTCAGAAGTGAACACCCACTACCCTCTGGATTAGAGAATTCCAAACATTCACAATCCTTTGAGTGAGGTAATTTGTCCTCCATTTCTCCTTTCTAAATTTTTCACTTGCTAAAATTTAGTGACAATTTAAATAGCATTATGCACATCTGCATTTGGGAAATCCAGCCAGAAGGTAAATATTAGAATTTATGAAGTATGCCTTGTATTTTAATCTTCATTTAAAATGTTCATTACATAAATATTAGTTGAAAAAAAATCTTCATTTATTTTCTGCTTGGCAGTGACACCTCCTGAATACCAGCCGCCAGGGTTTAAACAAGGTGAGTGTGATGCTGTGTGGTTTGAGGGAACCCCAGTCCATTTTAAAGTTGGTGATGTGCCGACTCCATTCCATATGATGAAAGTGAGGGTCACCACAGAGAAAGAGACAATGGAACAGCTGGAGAAGGAGAATATGCTAAATGAGGAAACCGAAACTTCAGTACAAGGAATGGAGGAAGTCAAGTCCATACTGAACGTGAGTGCCAACACTAACTAGTTACTTATAACTTATTTTGGAATATTCCAGTCTGTACCACAGTGAGGTTCTACCAGAAACTAATATAACAAGAATGGATCTCTTATAAAAATTGATCTTGTTTTTAGATCAGAGCAGAATAGACTTGAAATATTTACGGTGAGACACCCAGAGCAACTTGTGACCTGCAGGAGTAGTGTTCTAAATTCCACAAGCATGCTTCATTGTTTATCATGTTTGACGTGTTGCAATCGGTGTCTCAACTGTTGTTTCTTTTGATCCAGGACAGAAATTCTCCATTCTACCAAAATATTACAGGTATGATCATTCCTAGCAGGTTAAAGGAAAGTATGAGCACTAGGCTAGTGCAACATTCAAGTTCCTGAACTATAGAAAATTTAAGAAGGTTGGTTATCCAGTGTAAGAAGAAACGGAATGCTAGCCTGAATTAATGAAGATGGCATAAAAATTTATTCGTGCTGAATCTGTTGCTTGGATATAAAATAAGTGTTAATACTGCAAGCACTGTGTACATCTTAATTTGGAGCTACAAGTATAACATACACAAAAATGATTGGCTCCTTAGGTATTCAGGGTACATCCCAGAATTGTTAAAATATCAAATTAATATATTTAAATAAGTTTGCCAAATTTAGTGTTGGTACTTATCAGGAAGGCTGTGCTTCCCTTCTTCAAGAGGTGTCACCAAATTTCTCAGAAGGGACATTACTTAATATTTTTACTATGATACTATAAATGTATCTTCAGTTTGTTATGCACAGCGCATATTGGAAGAGAGTGTTCAAAGTGTCCTCCAGCATTTTGAGTCAAAATGGCCATGATTCTCCCTCTTCCTATAATGGTCAGCATGCTTTCTTTTGATGAAGTGGTTTGCAGGTGAATTTGGAGTTCTCCACTGCTAACTCCTGCCTGGAGTTGTGCACAACTGGTAAGCCCATAGGGCTGAGAAATGCAAACATGATCAACTTTACTCATTTATTATTTTAATGTAGTGACATTGAAGATGTAGATGTGAGCAGAGAGTAAGAGAACAGTATTCAAATCTTGACAATTAAATATATATTGTGGCATTGCAATTGTGTCGTTTGAAAATAAGTTCCTGGCATTGATCCCTCAAAGGTCAGTTCCCACCAATGGTGCAGACATTGCCTAAAGAGTTTCCTCGCTCTCTCTGGCAGTTGTAGGATGTCTCTCTTCCTGTCCACTGCTTGGTCCAGACTCTTCAAACTAACATTTGAAAATCTGAGCACAATGTGCAGATCTGGCAACAATCTCTGAAGCCAATTGTTTCCCTAGAATCTGTATCAAGTTTGCTGTTCCCTTTGTCAGCAATGAAGGATACCTTTGCATCACCAGAGACGCATAATTTCCAACATAAGAAATAGGAATGAAAAACAATCATTCAGTCCATTTATTTCTTTACGGATCAAAAATATAGATGTGCAGATAATTGTCATCTCTATATAAGCAAGATGCTGCAAATAAAAACAGAAAATGCAGGAAAAACTGAGCAGGTCTGGCAGCATCTGGAGTTCTGAAGAGTCATCTCAGATTAAAACATGAACTGTTTCTCTCTCCACAGATACTGCCAGACTGGCTGAGTTGCCATCTCTATTCTACTTTGACTGTGTTTACAAATACATGAAGTGATAGCACTAGACCTTCTCAAAGCCTACGCACTTGATCTACACTAAATCTTAGCCAAATGGCACATTCTCCTAGAAGTGTGAAATTTAAGAAATATTAAAAGCACATTTTTCAGTCTTGTATATATTGGAACCTATATATATGGGTGATATACGGCAAAGATCAAATAAGTAAAAGTACGTAATTTTCAGTAAAAGAAGAAAAAAGACTGGATAATTTTTTTTTGCCAGAGCATCCAATCAAAGTAAATTCTATGAATAAAATTGTGATTGATACCTACAGGGATTGTGGATAGTGATAAAAATTGTTACTTTATATATACTAAGGGTAACTGAGTTGTCACAACCGTTGCAGGATAGCTATGCAACATTGTTCTGCATCATTGTAAACAATAATGTTAATATTCAGGGTAGTATTTCATTTATACCATAATTAGTTGAAAAATATGTAACCTTTGGCAATTTTTCATATTTTGGCAGCCCATTCTGAACTTCAGAGGAGTGTGACTAATGAGCAGTCATTCAGTGAGTCAGAGAAAGAGGTATTGCTGTTTTGTCATTTGTGAAGAAATTCAGTTAAATACTTTGGATGTCACAAGGACAAATTGAAAGAATTTTCATTTATGTATAGTATATAAAATGTAAAGTAAGCGTGTGTCATCGTTAAAATAAAAGTGGTCAGTATACAGTATTAGAATGCTTCCTCATTGTCTGGATCAACTGCTCTAAAATAGTGACGGAAATTTTCCCACGGTCATCGCTACCAAACTTCAAACAACAAGAAACATGTAAATTAGCTACACAGATTTAGGGTCCTCTTGTGGCGCTCTGGTAATGTCCCTAACCCTGGACTGGAAAGCACATTCTCAAGTCACACCTGCTCCAGAGGTGTGTAATAACATCAGATCACAACACATTGTACCTTGGTGATAGCGCAAAGAAAGTTTGCATGAAAAGCACAATTTCAACGGAGCATTTTGTCTGTTTTATCTCAGTATATTGTAATATTATGATATTCTTGGTTACAACTTGTTTCAGATCTTTAAATTTTAAATTGTTACATTACAGTGGCCCAAATAGTGATGTTGAAGTGAGAAAAATGAGTCTGATGGTGACTTCTAGTGTTCAAATGTGCAGTTAATCTTAGAAATTCTGATGTATCTGTCAGAGAGACCCTAAACTTTGAAAACGTGCACTAATGCAGTCCTCAGCAATAGATTTTTGCTGTTATTGCTATAATTACATAAATTTGGTCTATTTTACATTTAACTGGTACTAAACCCAGCTGAAAAGTTAGGACTGGTTCTGGGAGAGAAATCTCTTCATATGGTGCTGTTTGTAGAAAGTGATTCTAGAAGTGATTCTTTTTTAAAACAGTACCCAATATGATAGTCATTGCTGTAAGGTCTTATTCTTGCCAAAAAAGTTAATGTTGTAGTTTACTACAAAAATAGAAATTCAAATTTTGTTTGTTGTCTGTTTTCTTTTTCTTTTACTGCTCCATCTTAGTCCCAACTGTGTGTCAAAGTTTATTTAATTTTGTATACAATCATATAAATAAGCTTTCAGTTCATATTTTTCATTTCCTAGATTGTGATCTGCATATTTCAGTGTGGATGCTTCAATATGATTAGTTGCTGAGTCTTGCAGTTGTTTGCTTTGCTCATAGATACCATAAATATCCTGTAGAGGGCATTGCCCTGAATCAAATGCCAGAATAGTTAAAAATCTTTGCTGGCAAACTTGTGAAAACATTCTGGACAGCTGTACACAAGGTGAAACAGCAAAGCTGATGTTTCACCATTAAGAGCAAAGTGTATACTGCAGTATAAACTTTGTGCTTGTTTTATTAATACTCTTTCATTTCAGATAAAGCAATTGGTTGCCAAGGCAGCAGAGCTGGATGTGTCAGGCAAAAGATTAAAACTTAGAAAAGTGCTGGTCAGTATTCTGCAATATCTTATTTGAGATGTTTTCCCCTTTTGCACCTTTAATACTCAGTATTTCCAGGAATTGTGGTCCAACCTGAAGAACAGAGAAGTTATTAATAGTCCAACCAAGGAAAGGTGTTTTCACAATGAAAGGAATTTGATATTTGTTTCCTTCCACAAATCTGGGATGCATTGGGAATTTTCATGGTTGCATGGAGGCAGAACAGGGAGCAGTGTTGGAACATAGCTAGTCACATCCACTGCTACCAGATATGTTCACAGCTGTGAGCAATCTTGCATGAGGTGGAGTCACCACTGCAGAAGCAACCCACCTATGGTGGTGGGTAGCCAATTGGACTTAACTTTTCCCCAATTGGTCCGTGAATATGGTTCTGCTGGAATCTTCCAGCCGTGGACAGGCTTGCTGCTGAGCAGGCAATCAATATCTTCCGTCAATTCTTGACAGTTCAGCCTGCTGGGATGTAGCAACACCAACACAAACCATCCTGTTGAGGAATTTCTCCTCCAAATTGATGGCGTGTTAACTTTGACAACATGTGACTTTTGAATATAACTTGCATGACTTGTATTGTGCATTAAAAAAGTTGATCCTCAATGTAACCGTCTTTAATAACTCCAATTTGCTCTTTGGGTTATTGTTTTGAGAATAACAAAATTATTTAAGACAACGTCAAAACCAATGTACTATTTATGAAAAAAAATTAAATATTTAACTCCGTAATATTAATGTCAGTATTTTTGAGTTGTATTTGCTAATGGTTCTTACCAAACTGAATTCTTAGTGTATATGTAATTATTTTGCTGGGCTTTCACTGTTAGATGCAGAAAGATGACTCACAGGATAATGGCATAGGACATGAGGAACCTCAAAAGTTGAGCACTACACAGACCGTAAAAGCTGTTCGAGCTAAAAAAACTATCTCTGAACTTCATAAGGTGGGTAAAAAAATCATTTTATCAATTGTTCTGTTTGTTCAGTTTGCTTTAGTAGATAAATTTGTACATATTTAGATGAGCACTCATTCTTTACTGTTTACATGTGCATACTGTGCAGAAATGGTATATGGCGGAAGCAGTTTTCTGCCTTTAAGTGGTTACCCCATGAGTTTTCTTGCAGTTCTGTAGCTCTTATGCTGTACAGCTGCCAAGTGACCAGAGGCCTGATTTGGATATGTCAGTGGCACAGCAACAAGTTTTCTGGATTCGGACTGGTGCTGCACTTGAGTAAAGCTCCACAGTGTACTATGAGATCCAACCACTGTCAGGATTAGTTGTGTTCAAGACAGAGGTGAGGGGTTCATAACACAGAAGAAGTTAGAGATCTTTGGGTACAGAGCTTGCAAATAATATATTACTTTATATCTTATCTTTCCACTCTGCCTGCTATTCACTTGGACTTCTGGCAGATTTCATATCTCTTATTCCTCACCTCCATCCACAGTTATTTCAGAAATCTGTAGCATTCCCTATTGGCACCTGACAGTATCTCCTGTTCCATTTACAGCATACCTGAGGCACCTGACTCCAGTTGGTGTTTAGAACTACACTCAATTTTTTAAAGATCCTAGATAGTTATGAAAAGTGATTATCTCTTTTTTTTGTATTAGGTTAATTTCAGTACTGCTCTGAAATATTGCAGCATAGAAATTGTCCCCAGTGTCCTTAATGACAGTCTAATAGGGATGAACAGTTGTGTACACCTGAATGTACATCAAAATTGGCAAATGGAGGGAAATATGGAACATAACACAATTCCGTCATTTTCCTTTCCGTTTTCAATAAAATTGGGCCCAGCCTTGATCTCTGTTCCTGTCTACCAGAATTCATTGTTCTTGTATCTAAAAATAAATTTGCATCCAATATATTTTGCTATTTACTTATATTAATGGTCCATGTTGTGGCAGAAAAAATGTTCTTTACTGCTCATTAATGAGAAGAAAGGGTTTCACAAATACTTTTCTACTATATATTGTGATATTACAAAAAACTCACGGCTAGAGTTCTCATGCTGTCCATTTCTTGACAGGCAACATGTGAATCTGCTACGCTTCAAGAGAAGATTACAAAGCGAAGGAGGAAAAATTGAAACATGATCTGACAATATTGGGCACAATTCATAATTTGTGACAGCATTATTTAACCATTAATTTAGTTAGATTTTTAATATATTGAACTGCATGTCAACAAAATATATATTCACCCAGAAATTTAATTAGTCATTGTTGTTACTACTTTGGTTATATCTGTATAAAATATATTTGGAGTAATTCAAATGAAATAAAACATTGTAGTCATGTAGGGTTTTGTCAATTTCTTAAACTTTACAAGAGTAATTTCTTGTGATAAATACTCCCAAGTTAGAAATTTTCCAGCATTAGCATTTGGGAATTAGGAATAATTGATGATAATAATCAATTTAGAATCATAGAATCTTTACAGTGTGGAAGTAGGCCATTTGGCTCATCGAGTCCACACTGACCCTCCTGAAGAGCATTCCACCCAGACCCAGCCCCCTACCCTATCCCTGTAACTCAACATTTCCCATGGCTAATTCACCTAGCCTGCACATCCCTGGACACTGAGGGCAATTTAGTATGGCCAATCCACCTAACCTGCACATCTTTGGACTTGGTCTGAGGTTAGGCAGTAATTTAAACCATTACATTTGAGTTCAAGTAGTCACTTTGTCATACAGTACTTGAGTTTTGCTGAAAAAGGAGACGTACTGTTGAAGCTTTTCATTTTGAACTTAATCAGGACAAACACAAGAATACAAAATTGGTGCTGATTAGTTTGCAAATAAATTTTATTGATAGAAGCAGTACCCATCATATCTATGCCAGACCACTGCCGATGCAATTTGGCTGGTTCCACCCCTGCTGTTTTTCACTATCTGTTCTGTCAGGACTATATATGTCTTTGAACACCAAACTGCCAAATCACATCATTTGTGATGCAATGTCACAGAATGGTTACAGCTCAGACAGAGGTCATTCAGCTTGTTGTGTTTGTGCTGGTCCTCTATAGGAGCAACTGGCCTAGTTCCACTTCTCTGCCTTCCCTGTAACCCTACAAATGTTCCTTTTTGGATAATAATCCAATTCCCTCATGAAAGCCTCAACTGAGTCTGTTCCATCACACACTCTGGTAGTGCATTCCAGATCCTACCCACTCACTGCATGAAAGAGTATTTTTCCAATGTCTCATTTCTTTTGCCAATTACCTTAAATCTTCATCTCCTGGTTCTCAATCCTGCCAACAATGGGAACGGGTTTCCCTCATAAAAAACCACCGTTCACCATTAGCTCGTTTCCTGTCACGCAGCCATTTTCATATCCATGTTGCTACTATCTTTTCTATTCCATGAACCCTATCTTTGCTAATCGTTGTGTAATGCTTTATCAAATGCATTTTGAAAGTTTCTGTGCATCACCTTAAAGCATTACCCTCATCACGCTCTGTTACCTCATCAAAACTGAAGCAAATTAGTTAAAATGTGCCCTTAACAAGTCTGTGCTGGCTTTTTAAATTAAACCACTTTTCTCAAGTGACTTCACCTTGACTTGAATTATTGGTTGTAATTTGCCCCTCTTTCAACCAGTCTGGGCAATGGCAAGAAAGTTGGAAAAATACAGCAAATGAGAATGTCAGAATTTCGACATAGAGAAAAAAAATCCAAATTTTCACCTATAATTAAATGGCAACTATGGAATCTTGCTATTGAGCAGCAAATACCCTATTTCTATGCATTTGCAACTCATTATTAGCCCAGTTCACCTTATTTATAGCTAATTTCTATTCTTTCCTTCCCAAGAAACTAGGTGCTGCAAATTCTCAACATGTGAGTCAGAGAGGGTAGCTGGTGGTTGCAGCATGATAATTGTGCCCCCCAACTGTCATCAAGCAATGACTTCATCACAATATCCCTGCATGCTTCATGGCCACCATCCTCCTCCAATCAGCATTCACGCAAGTTGGAGTATCAAACCATCAGCTTCACCACATCATCATGTATTCCCTTGGACCAACTCATACATTACTTCAGCCCTTTAACACTTTGGAGTGTAAAGACACCTACAACTTTGCCAGGTCACATTGCGTCCACACAGCATACATGTTTACTTGTTTTCTTAGTGCTCTCTTTCCTTCCAGCCTCTGGCTTGCAGTGGTTTTCATGCAGTCATAGAATCCCCACAGTGTGGAAACAGGTCGTTCAGCCAATCACGGCAGCCCCAACCCTCCAAAGAGCATCCCACCCAGATTCAGAACCCTCCTAACCTATTTCCGTAACCTCATGGTCACCATGCTAACCCACATAGCCTGCACTTCCCTAGACACTACTGGGCAATTTTACCATGGCCAATTCAACTAATCTGCACATCTTTTGACTGTTGGAGGAAACTGGAGCAGCCAACAAAAACCTCACATGGACACGGAGAATGTGCACACTGCACACAGACAGACACTCCAAGACTGAAATCGAACCCTGGTCCCTGGGACTGCAAGGCAGCAGTGCTAACCACTGAGCTACTGTGCTATTCATCAGAGTGAGAGGTAAACAGCTTGACACAGTGGGGAGCGATGAATGTGTTTCTGTGCAGCACTGGACTATATCAACATTATACCTGCAGCCTGTGCCAGTAGCTTGCATGGCAAACACCCTGCATGTGCTTCAAGCAAATGGCAATGTGTGCAAGTTAAAGGGGATCAGTCCTTTGTGGCATCAAGGACTGCTGCCACAGTCAGTCAAAGGACATGTCAAATTCCAGTACAGGAAATTGGCCATGGTCCGTTAGGAATTTGATCTTAACAGAATCCAGGCATCCGTTACCTTTACAGTCCAAAGACTGGCCATGGTAAATTCTGCAGGTCAAATGCAATTAATCTGAGGATTATAGGTAGATCAGTCAGTGTCCTTTGGAGATGTAAATGGTTGGGACAATTTTTCAAACAGTGACAAAAGGGAAAGTATTGAGTATGATGGAAGTGGGTAGGACAGAAGTTAGTGGTGGTGCAGGAGTAGGAGAGATTATGAAGTGTCCTAGTGAGTAAGAGGCAGGAAGGATTAGTAGTTTGGGAGGATGAGGTAGGTGAAAGCTTTTGAGTGGATATGATGCATGCAACAGTGAAAGTTATAGTCCATGAGCTTGGCAAGATGAGTTGCAGTGACAGAATTAGAATGATTGGTAGCCCTATGAGTGAAAAAGCAAAGAAAAAGAACATAGAACAGTACAGCACATTACAGGCCCTTTGACCCACGATGTTGTGCCGAACCTTTACCCTAATTCTAAGATCTATCTAACCTCCACCCCTACCTTATACTATCATCCATATGCCTATCTAATAGCCGCTTAAATGCCCCTAATGAGGCCGACTCCACTACCCGCTCCGGCAATGCATTCCACGCCCCGACCACTCTCTGAGTAAAGAACCTACCTCTGACGTCTCCCCTATATCTACCTCCACTCACTTTAAAACTATGCCCCCTTGTAATAGCTACCTCCACCCTAGGAAAAAGTCTCTGGCTGTCTACTCTATCTACACCTCTGATCATTTTGTACACTTCTATCAAGTCACCTCTCATCCTTCGTCATTCTAAAGAGAAAAGCCCTAGCTCTCTCAACCTTTCTTCGTAAGACCTTCCCTCCATTCCAGGCAACATCCTGGTAAATCTCCTTTGCACCTTTTCCAACGCTTCCACATCTTTCCTGTAATGAGGCGACCAGAACTGGACACAATACTCCAGATGTGGCCAAACCAGGCTTTTGTATAGCTGGAGCATAACTTCATGGCTCTCGAACTCAATCCCTCTATTAATGAAAGCTAACACACCATACGCCTTCTTAACAACTCTATCCACCTGGCTGGCAGCTTTCACGGAACTGTGGACATGAACCCCAAGATCCCTCTGCTTCTCCACACTGCCAAGAATCTTTCTGTTAACCCTGTATTCTGCTTTCAAATTTTTCCTTCCAAAATGAATCACCTCACACTTTTCAGGGTTAAACTCCATCTGCCACTTCTCAGCCCAGCTCTGCATCCTATCAATATCCCCTTGTAACCTAGAACAGCCCTCCGCACTGTCCACAATGCGACCCACCTTCGTATTGTATGCAAACTTACTAATCCACCCCTCCACTCCTTCATCCAAATCATTTACAATGATCACAAATAGAAGAGGACCCAGAACAGATCCTTGTGGTACACCACTCGTAACTGAGCACCATGTTGAATATTTTCCGTCCACTACCGCCCTTTGTCTTCTAAGGGTCAGCCAGTTCTGAATCCAATCTGCCACATTTCCCCCTAACCCATGCCTCCTTACCTTCTGCATGAGCTTACCATGGGGAACCTTATCAAACGCCTTGTATACCACATGTATACATGTATATCCATGTATACCACATCCACTGCTCTACCTTCATCCACATGTTTGGTCACCTCTTCAAAGAATTCAATAAGGTTTGTGAGGCATGATCTACCCCTCACAAATCCATGCTGACTATCACGAATCAAACTGTGCCTTTCCAACTGATCATAAATCCTATCTCTTTTTTTCATATAATCACAATCACAAAAGATTGTGGCACTCACCCTTGTGGAGTACTTGTGAATCATTAACTTTCTCCCAGCAACTGGTGGCATCGCCTCCTTTGGCAGTCAATTTGAACGCCTCAAGTTCCCTGCAATGGTGAGCAAACCTGCCTCTCATGCCACATAAGTGCATAAGAAGGGTGCTGAAGAGTACTATTATGAAATTATTGAGGTGAAGAATGGAAAGTGACATGAGCGAAGACACCGAATGTCAGCATGGACTAGGTACCATGCATCTTACTTGACAAAACACTTTAACTGAAAATGGAACAATTTAGTAGATTGTTTCTAAAAGTTTCTACAACTAGGTAATAATTGGTCTGTAGTTGCTAAGTTTAACTTTTATACTTTGTTGAACAAAAGTGTAATATTTATACTTCTCCAGTTGTCCAGCACCACCTCTAAATCTAAGGAGATTGAAAATTTATATCCACAAATTCCACTCTCCTTTTCTTCAGCATCCTTGGATGCATTTAATTTAGTCCTTGTGCTTTCAGAACTTTTAAGTACAAACAGCCCCAGTAACATAATATTTAATACCTCAATAATGCCCTCTCTGTATAAATCCCCCTTTTTGTTTCTAATTTGTTCCATTCCTCCCTCTCATTTATATGCCTGACAGAAGACCTTTGTATTCCCTTATCTTTATTCCTAATATTTTCCTATACATTTTCAATATTAATCTTCTATATTTAGCCTGGTTCTCAATTGTATTATCCACATGATATCTGTCATAAGCACAACTTTTTCCCTGCTTATTCTTAACCCCTATCCTTTTCATTATTCAGGGAACTCTGGATTTGTTTGCCCAGCCTTTCCTCTCAAAGGAATATTCCGTGACTGTATTTGAACCATGTCATCTTTAAAGTCAGCTCATTGTTCATTTATAGTTTTGCTAATCTTTATCTGGAGTCCGGGACTGTTTTTAACCAGTTGAAGTTGGTTTTCCATCTGCTTAATTAATCTTATGCTGGATTGCTCTGTGTGTTTTTCTGTGGTCAGTGTAAACCTTATAATATCATGATCACTGAATCCTGAATGTTCCCCTTTGGAAATTTGAGCAACTTGGCCTACCTGATCCCCAAGGTGCAAAATCAATAATGCCTTCTTTCATGTTGGACTGGAAACATAGTACTGTTGAAAATTCACCCAAGCATACTCAAGGAACTCTTGACTGTTTCTACCCTTTACAGTACTACTACCCCACTGTAAATTCAGATTATTAATATTTAGGAAAATAAAGTGAAGTAAATGGCTTGTATTAACCAGAAAATTAGAATTACGCAGAATTCTCTACTGTATTTTTTGTTGGTTATAAGCAAAGACATCCAGCTGAGAGGAGCAATTATGTCAATCTCATTCTTGCTACATGAAATGTAGTCTTAAGTTAAAAACAAAGAATAAGAACCTTTAGATGAACTTCTGTATGTTTAATAATTGACAGACTTCTGTTGCAGTGAGTGGCAGAACTAGTTGTCATAGTCCATATTTGGAGCAGTAACACATGAAAGAGTTGGCAGGTAGTTCCTGCAAAGCCATTATCTCATGTTAGGAGCTAAATTTTAAAGCAGTGCCTCAAGAGTAATACATTCATGGCTCTAGGGTGCTGCGAGGCCTGACAGGATGTGCTGTGCCTATTGACATGGGTGCAAGAGTTGCTGAAACCAAGTTTATCTTTAAGTATCGGATTTCAGAGAGAATTTCAATATCCTTTGCTATACGAATAGGGCTATTGATCTTACGAATGTTATGTTGATGTAATTTCATAGGATGGAATGCGATTAAGGAAAAACGGGAATAAGAAGTTTAACACAGTTTTGAATGGATCAACTGTAAATCAGGCACTATATAAATGGCAAACTCAAATTAATTATTGCAAATATAGGTAAATTTTATAAGGAAGATGTTATTTCACTCTGATTTTTCTTTGGAAACAGTAATATCCTGACATTCAGATGCTATCATTGACGGAGATAACTCTTCAAATTATAAACACAATTTTTATATTATTATAAGCAGTTAATAGTTGATATTGAGGACATAATGAAGGTTTTATATGTTACGAAAATATAAATTGTCATTTTGAGAAATGCAGTGAGCAAATACACTGTAAAATTCTGATTAGTTTAGGCAGCACTGCGTTGATCAATCTCATGTTGTATTGTACTTTGTCTCAGCACTTTGTGCAATGAGTGAAAATGTCAGCCAGGGTTTCACCTCCTGACTGCCAGAAAATATGTTAAATGGAACCTTGGCTTTTACTCAGCTCTATACTGCTCTTGCTGTTAACATTCACTTTTCAATTCAGGCTCACACATGAAGAGATAGTAGGAACTGCAGATGCTGGAGAATCCGAGACAACAAGGTGCAGGGCTGGATGAACACAGCAGGCCAAGCAGCATCATAGGAGCAGAGAGGCTGACGTTTCGGGCCTAGACCCTTCATCAGAAAAGGGGGAGGGGAAGGGGGTTTTGAAATAAATAGGGAGAGAGTGGGAGGCGGATAGAAGAGGGATAGAGGAGAGGATAGGTGGAGAGGAAACAAACAGGTCGAAGAGGCGGGGATGGAGCCAGGAAAGGTGAGTGTAGGTAGGGAGTTAGGAAGGGGATAGGTCAGTCCAGGGAGGACGGACAGGTCAAAGGGGCGGGATGAGGTTGGTCGGTAGGAGATGGAGGTGCGGCTTGAGGTGGGAGGAGGGGATAGGTGGGAGGAAGAACAGGTTAGGGAGGCAGGGACGAGCTGGACTGGTTTTGGGATGCGGTAGGGGGAGGGGAGATTTTGAAACTTGTGAAATCCACATTGATACCATTGGGCTGCAGGGTTCCCAAGCGGAATATGAGTTGCTGTTCCTGCAACCTTCGGGTGGCATCGTTGTGGCACTGCAGGAGGCCCAGGATGGACATGTCGTCTGAGGAATGGGAGGGGGAGTTGAAATGGTTCGCGACTGGGAGGTGCAGTTGTTTGTTGCGAACCGAGCGTAGGTGTTCTGCAAAGCGGTCCCCGAGTCTCCGCTTGGTTTCCCCAATGTAGAGGAAGCCACACCGGGTACAGCGGATGCAGTATACCACATTGGCAGATGTGCAGGTGAACATCTGCTTGATGTGGAAAGTCTTCTTGGGGCCTGGGATGGGGGTGAGGGAGGAGGTATGGGGGCAGGTGTAGCACTTCCTGCGGTTGCAGGGAAAAGTGCCGGGTGTGGTGGAGCTGGAGGGGAGTGTGGAGCGGACGAGGGAGTCACGGAGAGAGTTGTCCCTCCGGAAAGCAGATAAAGGTGGGGAGGGAAAGATGTCTTTGGTGGTGGGGTCGGATTGCAGATGGCGGAAGTGTCGGAGGATGATGCGTTGGATCCGGAGGTTGGTGGGGTGGTACGTGAGGACGAGGGGGATTCTTTTTTGGTTTTTATTGCGTGGACGGGGTGTGAGGGATGAGGTGCGGGAGATGTGGGAGACACGGTTGAGGGCGTTCTCGACCATCGAGGAGGGGAAGTTACGGTCCTTGAAAAACGAGGACAACTGAGATGTACGGGAGTGGAATGCCTCATCCTGGGAGCAGATGCGGCGGAGGCGAAGGAATTGGGAATAGGGGATAGCATTTTTGCAGGAAGGTGGGTGGGAGGAGGAGTATTCTAGGTAGCTGTGGGAGTCGGTGGGCTTGAAATGAATATCGGTTTCTAGGTGGTTGCCCGATATGGAGACAGAGAGGTCCAGGAAGGGGAGAGAGGTGTTAGAGATGGTCCAGGTAAACTTAAGGTTGGGGTGGAAGGTGTTAGTGAAGTGTATGAACTGTTCGAGCTCCTCGTGGGAGCACGAGGCGGCACCGATACAGTCATCAATGTAACGGAGGAAGAGGTGGGGTTTAGGGCCGGTGTAGGTACGGAAGAGGGATTGTTCCACGTAACCTACAAAGAGGCAGGCGTAGCTTGGGCCCATGCGGGTACCCATGGCTACCCCCTTTGTCTGTAGGAAGTGGGAGGAATTGAAAGAGAAGTTGTTGAGTGTGAGGACGAGTTCGGCTAAGCGGATGAGGGTGTCAGTGGAGGGGGACTGGTCGGGCCTGCGGGACAGGAAGAAGCGGAGGGCCTTAAGGCCATCTGCATGGGGAATGCAGGTGTAGAGGGACTGGACGTCCATGGTAAAGATGAGGTGTTGGGGACCGGGGAATTGGAAGTTCTGGAGGAGGTGGAGGGCGTGGGTGGTGTCACGGACATAGGTAGGGAGTTCCTGGACCAAGGGGGAGAAAATGGAGTCGAGATAGTTGGAGATCAGTTCGGTGGGGCAGGAGCAGGTGGAGACAATGGGTCAACCAGGGCATTCAGGTTTGTGGATTTTGGGAAGGAGATAGAAGCGGGCAGTACGAGGTTGGGGAACGATGAGGTTGGAGGCTGTGGGTGGGAGGTCACCTGAGGTGATGAGGTTGTGGATGGTTTGCGAGATGATGATTTGGTGCTCAGGGGTGGGGTCATGATCAAGGGGGCGGTAGGAGGAGGTGTCGGAGAGTTGGCGTCCGGCCTCGGCGATGTAGAGGTCAGTGCGCCATACTACAACTGCGCCTCCCTTGTCCGCGGGTTTTATGGTGAAGTTGGGATTGGAGCGGAGGGAGCGGAGGGCTGCACGTTCTGCGGGGGAGAGGTTGGAGTGGGTGAGAGGGGTGGAGAGGTTGAGGCGATTGATGTCACGACGGCAGTTGGAGATGAAGTGGTCGAGGGAGGGTAGGAGGCCTTGGGGTGGTGTCCAGGAGGAGGTGGTGTGTTGGAGGCGGGAGAAGTGGTCAGTAGAGGGAAGGTTAGGCTCACAGTTGAAGAAGTAAGCACGGAGGCGGAGGCAGCGGAAAAACTGCTCTATGTCCAAACGTGACCGGTATTTGTTGATGTGTAGGTGGAGGGGGACAAAGGTGAGCCCTTTACTGAGGACTGACCGTTCGTCCTCAGTAAGGGGTAGGTCTGGGGGGATGGTGAAGACTCGGCAGGGCTGGGTGCTGCTGTCTCCTCTGGAGGTGCTGGCTGTGGAGGCTGTGGGCGGAGCTGTGTCGGCGTCGGCTGTGGGCGGAGCTGCGTCGGCGGTGGGCGGAGTTGTGCCGGTGTCGGCGGTGGGCGGAGTTGCGCCGGCGGTGGGTGGAGTTGCGTCGGCGTCGGTGATGGGCGGACCGGCGTCGGAGGTAGGAGGAGCGGGGTAGTCTCCCCTCCCCCAACCGCATCCCAAAACCAGTCCAGCTCGTCCCTGCCTCCCTAACCTGTTCTTCCTCCCACTTATCCCCTCCTCCCACCTCAAGCCGCACCTCCATCTCCTACCGACCAACCTCATCCCGCCCCCTTGACCTGTCCGTCCTCCCTGGACTGACCTATCCCCTTCCTAACTCCCCACCTACACTCACCTTTCCTGGCTCCATCCCCGCCTCTTCGACCTGTTTGTTTCCTCTCCACCTATCCTCTCCCACTCTCTCCCTATTTATTTCAAAACCCCCTTCCCCTCCCCCTTTTCTGATGAAGGGTCTAGGCCCGAAACGTCAGCCTCCTGTGTTCATCCAGCCCTGCACCTTGTTGTCACACATGAAGAGTATGCTCTTGGATGAGGCATTGAGATTGCTGCTCCCTCTGACACTGTAGCACAAGAAAAGTCAATGAAAATGGAAGAAAATTTAAAAATAATTACTGAATGCATCTTGATTTAACAGTAAGAAATTCCTAATTTAAAGGTAAATTTATTCTATGGTGTATTATCTGCCTTAAGTTTTTTAATTAGATGATAGAGATGTATACATGAAGTTAAAATATGGCTGGTTGCCAAGAAGTACGTTGTGATGTGAAATCTCAATTGAAACAATATCGGGCAACTTTTCAATTTGAAAGTTCCAGGATGCTTTGAAACAGTGGCTTAATTTCTTGAGTAAATAAACTTCTGTCAGTACCAAATATTAATTAATAAATGCTGACGTACATAACTTCACATATATAGAAAAAACAAATTGAATTGCCATAAAACTTCCTATTATTTCAGGTCACTTCAGCTTGTGATTACTTTTTAAACAGGATTCTTTTACGTTTATTATTTTTTATATACTTTGTGCTTTCAAACCTACATGAAGTTGATAGGAATATCATAGATACAAATGTGTTTCTTATGCAGAAGACTGCTTACCAGTATACAAATTGATTTGTAATTTTTTTTATTTATATGTTATACTTTGCCCTTTCTTTCTTTTGATTGGAACATTTTGCACCATCCCTGACTGAAAGATCAGGCAGGTGATCTGCTCAGGTCGCTTCTGCTTTATGACCAATTGAATGGTGAAGCAGAGTCAATGGGCCAAATGGCTGACTTCTGTTCTTATATCATATGATTTAATTGTGTATGTAAACGTCAGCAGCTTCTGAAAACCATTCAACCTGATTCTGGGATAGTAGGAACTGCAGATGCTGGAGAATCCAAGACAACAAGGTGCAGGGCTGGATGAACACAGCAGGCCAAGCAGCATCATAGGAGCAGAAAGGCTGACATTTCGGGCCTAGACCCTTCATCAGAAAAACCTGATTCTGTGTTTTGTTATATGTGGGTCACTGATATTTAATTTTATTATTAGGTAGCTAGGTGCTCTGTATTTACATATCTTTGAGACCAGAGTAAATGATGGATGAGATACTAGCATTGACGAAAGAAAAAAGAAACACACCCTAGTATGATGAAATTTTTTAAAACGCATGTAGACAACAGTACTAATTTTATGTAGACCATTTGTTAAACCACAGTAAAACTTGGTATTTGGTTTTGGATGACTTTAGGAAGGATATATTAGTCTTGGACAAAATTTATTGACAATAACAAAGATGTTTCCTGGGACTAAGGGACTGAGTTTGAGAAATTAGAAAAATTAGGATAATTAAAATAAAAGAGAATGATGTAGTGAGATGAGTAATGAAGTATTGGAGCAAGATAAAAATCACAAAATTAGAGTTTTGGAGCAGGAGGTGAAATATGCGACAGACAGAAAGGAAGGAATAACAAAGGATAGTGGATGTATGAAAGACAAAGTAAAATATTGTTTGAAAGAGGCAGTGACACTATGGTTGACAGAACATAAATGTGAATTGTATATTGATCCAAGTTGCGGGAGTCCTTAAGAAAGGCAAATGATGGATAAAATATGATACCCCAAAGTAAAGAATACGCTGAAATTGATGAGTACTGGAAAAGTTCCAGGCACAAATGAAATAACAACAAAACATCTAAGACCTTGGATAAGCAAAATTAGAATTGATAACAGAGGTTAGATATTAAATATCTCCCAAAAGATACATTCTAAATGACTTGAGGCCCTCCCTATTTTTTAATTGGCTAAGAATCATCATAGAATCCGTACAGTGTGGAAACAGGCTATTTGGTCCACTGAATCCATACCGACCCTCTGAATAACATCCCACCCAGACCCACTCCCCCAACCCTTTAACCCCGCATTTCCCATGGCTAACCCACCTAGCCTGCACATCCCTGGACACTATGAGAAATATGGCATGGCCGATCTACCTAACCTGTATATCTTTGGACTGTGGGAGGAAATCAGAGCACCTGGAGGAAACCGTCGCAGAATGTGTAACCTCTACACAGACAGTCACCCACGGCTGGAATCGAACCTGGGTCCCTAGCACTGTGAGGCAGCAGTGCTAACAACTGAGCCATTGTGCCACAAGAAGCCTAAAGCAACAGAGTGTATTCATTCTAGAACTATAAGTTTAATAAGTCATTTCATTAAAGTGATCTTCACAATCATAATAGAAATAAATAACACATTTAAAGCAGGCATTGGTGAAACAGTCTGTATTTAAATGGTCTGGTGTCAGAACATGAGGGAATATTTTACCAGAACAAACTTTAAAAATGTAATCAATAACTTGTGCTTTGTAGACTACGAATAACATTCAATCGTGTTTATCATCAAAAGTTATTAGACGTGTTGTCGAAATGTAATATTGCTAGTAAAGATGTGAGAACCTATATTGGGACCAACTAGAATGTATCAGCCTAGAAAAGGAACGATCAGAGACGTTTCAAGAAGTAGTACAAGAAAGCTCAGTACTGTGGCTAAAACTATTCAAAGCAATAGAGAAAAGCTATTGAGATCACTTCTAGAGAACAAAGTGAAGGGCAGCAGAAAGAGTTTACCTTGGTGTAACTGGATGATTGCAGGGTGGTGGGTGATGTTGTGGACTTCCAGAGCAGGCAGCTGATATTAAACATCATTCAGTATTTCTGGCTAAAGCTTGTTGCAAATACTTCAGCATTTTCTCTGGTATGTGTGCTGGGCTCTCCATAATGGAGAATGGAATATTTGTGGAACTTCCTTCTCCAGACTTGTTTAATTGTCCATCACCGCTTACACCTGAATGTGGCAGGATTGCAGAGCTTAGATGTGATTCATCGATTCTGGAATCACTTAATCCTGTCTACCTCTGCTTTTGTTGTTTGGCATGCAAATAGTTCTGGGTTGTAGTTTCATCAGATTGACACTCATTTTTATGGAGGCCTAATGCTGCTCCTGGCATGCTCTGCACACTGCATTGAGACAAGATTGATTCCTTGGCTTGACAGTAATGATTGAGTGGTCTACAGTCAGGAGGAAGTTACCATAGGAGTCAATATTTACATTAGATCTTACGAGATCTCATGACATCAGATTAAATACAGGTACCAAAACCTCTTGATTACCACGTACTACCCCAGCCCCTCAGCTGATGAATCAGTACTCTACCATGTTGAACTCCATTTAGATGAAGCACTGAGAGTGACAAGGGCACAGAATTAGTGTCATATCAGACTCGAAACATGAACTCTGTTTCACTCTCCATTGATGCTGCCAGACCTGCTGAGATTCTCCAACATTTTCTGCTTTTACTTCAAATTTCAAAAATCTGCAATATTTTGCTTTTGTAACTTATAAATGCTGACATCTGCTCAGTGTTTCCAAAGTTTTCAGCACACAGACTTGTAACAGTTCTCTCCAATTTCACGATATTTAGTACATAATTTCACAATATTGCGTACATAATGTAGTTTTAAAATGAACATTTTAAAATGATCAAGGGTCATGTTCAGCAAGACTCTTTAAAGTGACTTCTGAATGTAAACCTTTATTTCAGATTTTTCATTGGTTTTCAGAATGTTTACTCTTTCACAAAGTATTTGCATTTTATAAAGACTCATATATACACAGAGTAGTGCTGTGTCAATAGTCCTGTTTCAATAGGATTAGGCCAAGTGCATTATTTCCACGTTGTGACTTAGTCCATATCAATTTCTATGTATTGGCTTCCACATTATATTCTGAATAAACAAATAAACTTATTTTGCAAACTCAGAATATAAACTGAAGGCCATGCTTTTGCTTAGGTAACAAACTCACTGAAAACCTCTCATAATATCACATTTTGAGTAGATATATAATTATAAATAGTTTAATAATGCTAATTTCTCAATTTATAAAGCAATAAATAAGTATACAGAAAGCTAAAAACCATATGAAAATATAAAGCCAAAACAGAAAACCATGCTTCTTTTATAAGATGATGTAAAACTACATATTATGGCAAATAAAGGAATTGAGTACATAATTTATCCCATTCACAAAAACAGAGTCTCTTTATTCCCATAATTTATTTATGCAGTAGCTAAATAGTGAACACTCTCTCTATTACTTCCCCTTCACCTGGGCCTCCTGTGAGTGGACAGATTAAAAACCTCCATGGATTGTAGGTTGCTGATTACCTCAAAGCATCACCTTTCAGTCCAAGAAGTTTAAATCTTTCAGCAGGAGGTGTAGCAAAATACTGCTTTTGTTCTTCAGAGTACCTTTCCTCTACATCAATGATATCTCTGTAGGTCCAGTCTTGCCAGTGAAAGTTAAACTTTTCAAGTAATTGGATCTTTTTTTCATTTGTTGACACACAGTCTACAGGCAGCTTCTGCTCAAGTGCTTGGTCCTGGACATCTGGGAATATCAGCACTCCTCGTATTGCAAACCAGCCCCCATAGCGTGGATGAATGCAGACTCCATACATCTTCTGGAAAGAAACAATTTTTTTTTCTGTTAAATGCAAGGCTATTATTGTTCTATCTTTTCTCTTTTAGTTTCACAGCTAATGTGGTGCATAGATGACCAGCTACTAGATCTTTCTCAATGGCATTCTATAAACTGCCCATTGAAGACATTCAATGCTTCAAAAAAACATGACAGTTATTTCTTGCCTCTTGCAACAAATCCTTTTTCCTGTATCACTTTACAGATCTTCATGCATTTCCATGCCAATACAGACTTATTTTGCAGAACGAAGGAACTCATCCATGGCAGGTATGAAAAGCAACAGGTCCTAGACCTCCAAAGCCACTCCAACTATTTACTAGAAGTTGCGCAACCGCAGCTTAGAATCTCGCACAACATTTTCAGCACAAATTGACCTGCCCATTCCAATGTCCGAGATTAGACCATAAAACATAGGAGCATAAATTAAACCATTCAGCTTATCGAGTCTGCTCTGCCATTTAATTATGGCTGATAAGTTTTTCAACCCCATTCTCCCACTTTCTCCCCGTAACCCTTGATCCTCTTGACAATCAAGAATGTATCTATCTCCGTCTTAAATGTACTCAATGACCTGGTCTCCACAGCCTTCTCTGGCAGTGAATTACATAGATTCACCACTCTCTGGCTGAAGAAGTTTCTCCTTATCTCTGTTGTAAAAGATCTTCCCTTTACTCTAAGGCGATGCCCTCAGGTCCGAGTCTCTCCTGCCAAAGGAAACATATTCCCAACATCCACTCTGTACAGGCCATTCAGTATTCTGTAAGTTTCAATTAGATTCCCCCTATATCCTTCTAAACCCTATTAAGTATAGACCCAGAGTCCTCAAACGTTCCTCATATGTTAAGCTTTTCATTCCTGGGATCATTCTTGTGAACCTCCTCTGTACCTGCTCCATTGCCAATATACCTTTCCTGAGGTATGGGGTCCAAAACTGTGCACAACACTCCAAACGTGGCCTGACCAGAGCTTCAGAAGTACATCACTGCTTTTATATTCAAGTCTTCTCAAAACAAATGCCAAAGTTGCATATGACTTCCTAACTACTGACTCAACCTGTCAGTTTACCTTGAGAGAACCCTGGACTAGAACTCCCAAGTCTCTTTGCACTTCAGACTTCTGAATTTTCTCCCCATTTAGAAAATAGTTCATGCTTCTATTCTTCTGACCAAAGTGCATGACCTCACACTTTCCCATATTGTACTCCATCTGCCACTTCTTTGCCCACTCTCCTAACCTGTCCAAACCCTTCTGCAGCCTCCCCACCTCCTCAATACTACGAGTTCCCTCTACCTATCTTTGTATCATCTGCAAACTTAGCCAGAATGCCCACAGTTCCTTCATCTAGATCATTAATGTATAAAGTGACAAGTTGTGGTTACACTGAGCCTTGTGGAACACCACTGGTCACCGGCTACCATCCTGAGAAAGACCCTTTTAACCACACTCTCTGCTTTCTGCCAGACAGCCGATCTTTATCCATGCTAGCACCTTGCGTCTAACACCATGCGCCCTTATCTTACTCAGCAGCCACCTGTACGGCACCTTGACAAAGGTCTTCTTGAAGTCCATGCTGACTTTGCCCTATTTTACCATGCACTTCCAAGTATTCAGATATCTCATCCTTCACAATGGATTCTAAAATCTTACCCACGACTGAGGGTAGGCTAATCGGCCTGTAATTTTCAGTCTTTTGCCTTACCCCTTTTTAAACATGGTTGGCACATTAGCGATTTTCCAGTCCTCTGGGACCCTTCCTAAAGATCACCACTAATGCCTCCACTGTCTCTTCACCCATCTCAAGAACTCTGGGGTGTAGTCCACGAGGTCCTGGTGATTTATCCACCTTTAGGCTAGTTTTTCTAGCACCTTGTCCTTGGTGACGGCCACCATACTCCGCTCTGTCCCCTGACTCTCTTGAATTTTCGGGATATTACTCATGTCTTCCACTGTGAAGATTGATGCAAAGTAATTATTCAGTTCCTCAGCTATTTCATTGTTCCCCACCAGTATCTCTCAGTGTCATTTTCCAGTGGTCCAATGTCCACTTTTGCCTCTCTTTTGTCCTTTATATATCTAAAGAAACTCTTACAGTCCCCCTTTATATTATTGGCTAGCTTACCCTCTCATTTAATCTTCTCCTTCCTCATTTTTTTGTTGTTGTCCTCTGTTGGTCTTTGTAAGCTTCCCAGTCCTCTGGTTTCTCACTGCCCTTTGCCACATTATATGCTTTCTCTTTGCTTTTATGCTATCCCTGACTTGCCTAGTCAGCCATGGTTGCCGTCCCTGTACCATACTTCTTTTTCCTAGGAATGAATTTTTGCTGTGTCTCCTGAATTACTCCTAGAAACTCCTGCTATTGCTGTTCCACTGTCTTTCCTGCTAGGCTTCTCTCCCAGTCAATTCTGCCCAGCTCCTTCCTCATGCCTCTGTAGTTACCTTTATTCAGCTGTAATACCATTACCTCTGATTCTATCTTCTCCCTTTCAAGTTGCAGAATAAATTCAGTCATATTATGTTCACTGCCTCCTAAGGTTTCTTCACCTTAAGCTCCCTTAATCAAGTCTGCCTCATTGCACAACATTAAATCCTGTATTGCCTGTTCCCTAGTGGGCTCCACCACAAGCTGCTCCAAAAAGCCATCTCATAGACAGTCCACAAATTCCTTTTCTTGAAATCCACTACCAACCTGATTTTCCCAGTCGATCTGCATATTGAAATCCCCCATGATCACCGTAACTTTGCCTTTCTTACGCACCTTTTCTATCTCCTGGTGTATCTAGCATCCAGCTCCTGACTACTGTTTGGAGGCCTGTACATAACTAGGGTCTGGGGAGCATAAGAGAGGTGGGGGAGGTCTAGCTGGACAGTCAGTTGAATAATTACTCATTAGTTAGATTAACTACTTAATAGTCTAACTTTGCTTCAGTGACTACTTATTTCAGGGTAATTTCAGTGAATTTCCAATTCAAATGGAGACTTTGAGGAGGTCCCAGGTGTTATGGAATTGCACAGCAGAATGTTCAATTTCCCTGGCAATTCCCTCATGGGCAACCTCCGAGTTCAGAGACATCAATGACCATTTTTACAACTAGTGGATTACAAGGGTTAATAAGCAGTAAGGAAGGAAGAAGAGAAGACAGAAGACAAGAGACATGAGCCCACTCAGCCTGATTAGCAAACTCAAAGTGAACCAATTGAACCACTGCTTTTTTATCATTCTTTTGAAGTTATTGTGACAAACTTATTAAATTCTGTGAAATTTGTGAAAACATTCTTATATAATCAGGACTGAGGAACTTTTAGATCAGCTGTCTCAAACTCTGCTAATAGTTGTAATCAACTTGCATCTTATGATAAAATTAAATTGAACACTCTGGGCTTACAGTTGAGGCACAAATGCTGGCTGAATTAACAGGAGAAGTACCCTAGTCATCTTCAAATAGTTGCATTGAATCTTTTATATCTAGTAATAGACATTCTAAAGATAATGCTACACAAGTCATCAAACCAATAAATGGTCAGGTTTTCACTATTTTGTTCAAAATAACTGCAATTTGAAAAATATCTTCAGGAAAGTTTGTACTTTCTCCATCAATTCCACAAACATTATTTGGCTTAACTAAAACCAGATAATGAAAGCCTGTTGCACCCCATGAGCTTGCATTCATAATTACATAAACATTACAAAAGCCACACCAGATATAGGATGTTCTCACAATCCACTGTTTTGAACCAAGACAGTGGAAACATTTCACAAGTCAAGGTGGTAAGTTGGAAACCAGAGATGGGTTTGCAAACATAGCCAAAATCAGAAAACTGGAGGGTACTCAATAACAAGTAGAGCTACAGAAGGTCCTGAAGAAGGGTCACTGGACTCAAAACATTAACTCTGCTGTCTTTCTACAGAAGCGGCCAGACTTGCTGAGTTTCTCCAGCAATTTCTGTTTTTGTTCAATAAGATTGTGTCTGATCTGATTGTGTCCTTAGCTGTACTTTCCTGTCTGCCTCCTACCATTATTATTTACTCCATTGTTGATGGAGGGTTTCGGTGACTTGTGGTAGATTAAAGTAGCAGGTTGCAAGGTTCAATATTTTTCAAACGTGTTATAATGACCAATTTCAGAATAATGACTCTTCAGAAGCCGTTGCACAGGTATTTTGTTAAAAAAGAAACTAGTTTCCAAGAGACAATGTCCCTTGATGAGAAACCCAGAAAACGGAAACGTGCTGTTACTAGAAATCTGAGGGAAGAAAGCTTTCTTTACGGTTGTCAGAAACTACAAAGCTAAAAGAAAACCACCTTATGAAGAATCATTCAAATAAAGGCAATATACCGTGGGTGCTGAAAATCTGAAACAGACAGAGAATACCGGAGAAACTCGGCAGGTCTGGCAGCATCTGTGGAGAAAGGAACAGTATGAACGTTTTGAGTCTGGTATGACCCTTCTTCAGACCTCGTCAAGGTTTGGCCAGTAAAAGGCCAAATACAGACTGGAGCAACAATTCATAAGTCTAAGTTCCTATCTTATCAGAAATATTTTTAATGCATCATTCAAAATTTAGCAAATCACAGTGTTCTTTCTTCACAGAAGGCCTCACCCTTACTTTTTCTCCCCAGGGATTTTGCTGAACATCCTTCATTTGATAATAATAGGCTGCTGCAGCCACATGTGCAGCTGTCTGTGCCAAAATCTTTGGCTTTCGATTAGGAAACATCTCAAAGTCATGTATGGCTTCAATCCTGTGATCAGAGAAATTCTACAGCAAGAAAAGGAGAAAAATGTTTCTTAATGTACAAATTATAAGGAGCCAAATATCTGGCGTACAAAATACATAGATATGTATTTTTAAAAGAAAACTTGTTCAATTATTCACATTATCTCTTTAACAGCTACATAAATACACAATAGCCTAAACACAAATTTAGATTTAAATGGCACTCCACCAATGAAGTTTCATCTAATTTTGGCTGACCCTGCTCCTTTCCTCCCTTGTGGGCTGAGTCAAACCACCATTCACCCTAATACTTAGCTCTCTGTTATGGTTTCTAATTCTGCGTGTCCATGACAGATAAAATATATTTGGAAGAGCAATTAAAATGGAATCTGTGTTCAAGCAGTCTGAATTGAGGAATGCAGATATCTTAGAGGGTAGTCGGAAGTTGTAAAGATAGAAGGGGCGAGGTTCTTGGAGGTTTTTTATTATTCATTCATGGGATGTGGACTTCACTGACTGGACCAGCATTTATTGTCCTTCACTAGTTACCCTTGAGATGGTGGTAAGTTGCCTTTTGGAATTGCTGCAGTCTATTTGGTGTAGGTACGCACAAGGTGTTAGGGAGTGCCAGGATTTTGAGCCATTGACACTGAAAGATTGGCAATAGGGATGATGAATGGCTTGGAAGTGAACTTGTAGGAAGTGGTCTTCCCAACTATCTGCTGTCCTTATCCTTCTAGATGGTAGTGATCGTGCATTTGGATAGTGCTTTCTAAAGTGTCTTGTATCTGCAATGCAGTAGGTGGTACACAGTGCTGCTACTGTGAATTGATGGTAGATTGAGTGAATGTTTGTGGGTATGGTATTAGTCAAGCAAGTTGCTTTGTCCTGGATGGTGTCAAGTTTTAAATGTTGTTGGAGCTGTACTCATTCAGGTAAATGGGGAGTACTCCAGCACACTCCTGGCTTATGCCTTGTACATGGTGGACAGGTTTTGGAGAGTCCAGCTTTGAGTCCCTCACTGTTGGATCACAAGTCTCCAACCTGCTTTTGCAACCAGAGTATTTATATGGGTCAATTGATCAGTTTTTTGTCAACGGTAACCGCAGGATGTTGATATTGGAGGAGTCAGTGGTGGCAATGCCATTGAATATTAAGGTGTGCTGGTGAGATGGTTATTGCCTAGCACTTGTGAGGGACATGAATGTTAATTGCCACTTGTCAGGTCAAGCCTCAACATAGTCCACGTCTTGCAGCATTTGGCATGGATTGCTTCAGTATCAGAGGAGTTACAAGTCAATCAATATACCTACTTCTAACCTTTCTGATGGAGGGAAGGTCATTGATGAAGCAGTTGAAGAAGTTGGGCCTAGGACACTATCCCAAGGAACTCCGGCAAAGAGGTGCTGAGCTGAGATGACTGATTTTCAACAACCACAACCATCTTCCTTGGGGAAAAAAAAAGGTGAGAATTCTAAAAGTTGAACTTAAACTAAGAGCCAATGTAGGGAGCACAGGGTTACCCTTGAATCCTTGGTGGTGTAAGTTAGCCCATGGGTGGCAACGTTTTGGATGAGCTCAAGTTTATAATTAATAAGACACACGTGTAGTGCACTGGAATACTTAAATCTAGAAGAATCAAAGGCATTGATGGAGGTTTCAGCTGTAATAAGCTGTAACAGTGTTGGGCAATGTTACTGAGGCAGAAATTTAGTGATGGCATGGTATTGGAAAAAGCTCATTTCAAATATGGCACCTAAGTTGCAAATTATCTGGTTACATCTCAGACAATTGTTGGTTGAGAGATGGAACAATTGAACTGGAAACAGATTTGGTAGAGAAGACCAACATAATGGCTTCAATATTCCCAATATTTAGTCAGAGGTGATTTCAGGTCAAGGGGATAACATAAAATCCAACACTCTGAACCCCTAAGTCTCTTCAAATATCTTTTTAGTGAGCTACCCATTTTAGTTCCATGATAGTATAAAATTTAGCATTTCTCTGTTTAAAAAAAAACATCCTGTTGAAACTTTTATCTTGTACTCAACAGAACAGAATCACAAGAATAGCAAGTCAAGTCAAAAAGAATTGGTCCCTCCAATTATTGGTATTCTCTAAGAATCGGAATGTTTGAGATTCTGTCCTGATGAGATGCAAAATGAAAAAGTGTTTAGTATCCCTATTTGTTCACAGTATTAACTTTTGAAAACATTAAATGAAAAGGTGTTCTTTACTTTTTTCAGAAGTGTAAAATAATGAACAACACACTCATCTATAGGGTCCCGAACAGTGGCCAACAGCTTATCTGCAATGTAAGGTTTGAAGGCTTTCTCAAACATCTGAGGTGTACTGAGGATAACAAAGGCCAATGTGTCGTCTTGGTACTGAAGGTGAAAAGAGAGCTGTATGATAGCGTTATACCAAGCAATCTGTGAAAAAATAACAAAAGTAGTCATAGGCAAACTAACAGGAACAAGCAAGTGGGGCTAAAGAAAAGCAATACAAATAAGCGCTTTAAAAATTAAAAGTTTTCATAGGCCTACCAGACCATAAGACTGCTCTCTTATTACAGGTGATGATTCAACCTGAGGGTCACCATGCCTCAGGTGAGAGGAGAAGTTAAGGAGAGTTCTTCATGGTAACCTCAGCTGGTGCAGAAATTGAACCCACCCACCCAGGCCATCATTCTGCCTCACAAACTGGTCCTCCAGCCAATTGAGCCAACCAACCCCCCTATATTAAAAATTACCTGAATAATAAAAATAAGAAATCATGAACACATGTTTGGATGTCATATCACACTTCTGCCATACCAGCAGCTGCACAGCATTCAAGTATCTCTCACCCTCACGTATTTTTACAAAGAACAACTTACCATTACTTAATGAATTTTCTACATTTACTGAGTCCTTCAATGACAATGACATCCAAAGGTTGTGAAAAGCGGCTTATAAATGCTCTTTTTTCCAGCTAAGTTATTTAAATAGTAGTGAACATGGCGAAAATGAATGAAAACACAAATTTACAGAAAAGCTAAGATTTCCAGAAATTATAAACAAACCTAAACATGGTTGAGGGAGGGACAGGACTGGCAGCTCAATGTTCTGGGGTTTAAATGCTATTGGAAGGATAGAAAGAGAGGAAAGGGAGTGGTGTTTTGATGAGGGAAAACATTACTGCTATACTTAGAGAGGACATTCCTAAGGGATCACCCAGTAAAGCTATATGGGTGCAACCTCAGGAATATGAAGGGGGATGATCATCTTGATGGGATTGTACTATAGGCTCCTCAGTAGACAGCGGGAAACTGAGAAGCAAATATGTTATTCCTGCATATATATCTGATATATATGCAGGGATAACAGGGCTGTAATAGTAGGGGATTTTAACTTTCCAAACATAGACTGTGAATGCCATAGAGTTAAGGGGTTGGAACGTGAGGAATTTGTTAAATGTGTTCAAGAAAATTCTTTAAATCGATAATTACAGTGGCTCAGTGGTTAGCACTGCTGCCTCACAGCGCCAGGGACCTGGGTTCGATTCCACCCTGAGGCGGCTGTCTGTGGGGAGTTTGCACATTCTCCTTGTGTCTGCATGGGTTTCCTTTGGGTGCTCTGCTTTCCTCCCACAGTCCAAAGATGTGCAGGCTAAGTGGATTGGTCATGCTAAATTGCCGATAGTGTTCAGGGATGTGCAGGTGGGTTATGGGGAATGGGTCTGGGTGGAATGCTCTGAGGGTCGGTGTCGACTTGTTGGGCCGAAGGGCCTGTTTCCACACTGTAGGTATTCTATGAAGTAAATGTACCTACAAGAGAAGGAGCAAAACTTGACCTTCCCTTGGGAAACAAGGCAGGCAAGTGACTGAAGTGTTAGTGGGGGAGAACTTTGAAACCAGTGATCATAATTTTATTAGTTTTAAAATAGTTATGGTAAAGGATGGACCTTGTATAAAAAAGTTATTGGAGTAAGGCAAATTTCGATGGTATGAGACAGGAACTTTCAAAAGTAGACTAGAGTAGACTGTTCATAGATAAAGGGACAACCGGCAAGTAAGAGGCTTTCAAAAGTGAGACGAGTTCAGAGGTAGTATGTTCCTGTTAGAGTGAAGGGTAAGGCTTGTAGGAGTAGGGAACAATGGATGAATAAAAATATTAAGGCTCTGGTGAAGAATAAGAAGGAAGCATATGTTAGGTAAACACAACTGGGATCAAGTGAATGTCTTGAAGAGCATAAAGGGTGTGGGGCATTCTCAAGAGGGAAGTCAGCAGGGCAAAAAAGAGATATGACAGCCTTGGCAGATAGCATTAAGGATAATCCAAAGAGATTCTACAAGTACATTATGAGCAAAATAGCAACTAGGGAGAGAATAGGGCCCCTTAAAGATCAACAAGGTTGTCTGTGTGTGGAACCACAAAAGATGGAAGAGACACTAAATGAATATTTCACATCAGTTTTTACTGTGGAGAAAGACACGGAGATTAGGGAAATGGGGGGGAAAATATTGATGTTTTGAAAGCATTACAGAAGAGGAGGTGCTGGAGGTCTTAAAAACATAAAGGATAAATCTCCAGGACCTGATGAAGTGTATCCCAGGATGTTGTGGGAAGCTAGGGAAGAAATTGCAGGGCCCCTTAGCAGAGATATTTGTATCATCTACAGCCGCAGGTGAGGTGTTGAAGGACTGGAGGGTGCCTAATATTGTGCCTTTATTTAAGAAAGATGGTAAAGAGAATCCTGAGAACTATAGACCAGTGAGTCTGACATCAGTGGTTGATAAAAACCGAAAGAACTGCGGATGCTGTAAATCAGAAACAGAAATCGCCGCAAAAGCTCAGAAGGTCTGGCAGCATGTGTGATGAGAAATCAGAGTTTATGTTTCGAGTGGAATGACCTGCATACAGACACACCATGAATAGTGACTGAATAGGAAGGAAATGGGGACGAGAGGAGGGTTTGCTGCAGGTTTTTAGGGGCCTATCTGTCATCACTATCTACCCTGGTTCCATCAGGAAGCAAAGATTATTAGGCAAACAACCTCAAAACATTTCTGAAGGGTACCGACCCGAAACGCCAACTTTCTTACTCCTCTGGTGCTGCCTGGCCTGCTGTGTTCCTCCAGCTCCACACTGTGTTACCACTTACTCAAGTTAGCTTTACCTTGAATGGGGCACACTGGAAGCCGAGTGGACCCAACCACTCACTCAGCCGCTGATGTATTTCAACCGCCATAACTTCACCTTCCTGTGATGCAAGGTGCAAATACAACTACAACTTCCAAGAGGCTCTGCACCAGATGCTGTGACGCAATATCCGCCACGGGGCTGTACGACAAACATAAACTCCCAAGCAGCTCTGCGCCGTGCGCCGTGGCGTCACACGAACTGACGCTGTTTTAAAAACCTCGGGGAGCCGCTGGGGTGAGTAAATGGTTGCTGTTTGATACTGAGTGCTCCTAACGGCAGTTTGGCTGTAGGCAAGACCTTCTTGCAACAGCGTGACGGGCTCCAATGGAGTGATTGTGCCTCGTTAAATGTAAACATACCTAGTGTTTCCAGTCAAACATGGCGACACCCCAGCTGGTGAAGGTTAAAGGCCTTTATAATTAAACTCTTCTCAATTCTACAGAGTTTAATGGGTTTATACTTCCTGCAAAGTCTCTTCAATGTTGTCCGGTTTCCTGGCATTGCCGTTGTGTTGTTAATGGATTAATATCCACACAGAATCACTCCATTTGCAATAACGAGATCTGTATTCGCTACCTTTAAGGTACCTCTTGATGTTTCTTCTCTTTCTCGTCTCACTTCCAGTCGCCTCCTCTGGTTTGATTTTCAGGCGAATGCTACGGCACCAGATCTATCTTGTCAACGCTGTGGTCAGGCTGATTGTGCGACATCAACTCTGGAATGAGTCACAACTTGCAACAGTTCAACATAAGAAAGGGGCATAACGACGTTGACAAGTTAGTTGGTGGTGACGGTGGCAGATGAGGTTCAATGCAGAGCAACGTAAGGAAGAACATTAAAAAACAGTATAAAACGGAGATAGCAGGAACTGCAGATGCTGGAGAATCTGAGATAACCAGGTGTAGAGCTGGATGAACACAGCAGGCCAAGCAGGCTGACGTTTGGGGCCTAGACCCTTCTTGAGAAATGGGGAAGGGGAAGGGGAAGGGGGTTCTGAAATAAATAGGGAGAGAGGGGAAGGCGGATAGAAGATGGATAGAGGAGAAGATAGGTGGAGAGGAGACAGACAGGTCAAAGAGGCGGGGATGGAGCCAGTAGAGGTGAGTGTAGGTGGGGAGGTAGGGAGGAGATAGGTCAGTCCAGGGAGGATGGACAGGTCAAGGGGGTGGGATGAGGTTAGTGGGTAGGAGATGGGGCTGGGGCTTGGGGTGGGAGGAGGGGACAGGTT
>NC_063341.1:49225589-49284379 GCF_021869965.1 Rhincodon typus | reverse complement strand
GGAAGGACAGGTTAGTGAGGCGGGGACAAGCTGGGCTGGTTTTGGGATGCGGTAGGGGGAGGGGAGATTTTGAAGCTTGTGAAGTCCACATTGATACCATTGGGCTGCAGGGTTCCCAAGCGGAATATGAGTTGCTGTTCCTGCAACCTTCGAATAGCATCATTGTGGCACTGCAGGAGGCCCAGGATGGACGTGTCATCTGAAGAATGGGAGGGGGAGTTGAAATGGTTCGCGACTTGGAGGTGTAGTTGTTTATTGCGAACCAAGCGTAGGTGTTCTGCAAAGCGGTCCCTAAGCCTCCACTTGGTTTCCCCTGTAGAGGAGGCCACAACGGGAACAGCGGATGCAGTATACCACATTAGCAGATGTGTAGGTGAACATCTGCTTGATGTGGAAAGTCTTCTTGGGGCCTGGGATGGGGGTGAGGGGGGAGGTGTAGGGGCAGGTGTAGCACTTCCTGCGGTTGCAGGGAAAAGTGCCAGGTGTGGTGGGGCTGGAGGGGAGTGTGGAGTGGACAAGAGAGTCCTGGAGAGAGTGGTCCCTCCAGAAAGCAGATAAGGGTGGGGAGGGAAAAATGTCTTTGGTGGTGGGGTCGGATTGCAGATAGCGGAAGTGTCGGAGGATGATGCGTTGGATAGTACAAAACGGAGTACGGTTCTGGGGGGTCGGGGGGAAGGTTGCAGGACCAAGGGGATCTGGGTGTATATGTGCACAGATCATTGAAAGTGGCAGGACAGGTAGAGCAGTAAGTAAAGCATATGGTATCCTCAGCTTCGTTAATAGGGGCATAGAGTACAAGAGCAAGGAAGTGATGTTAAACTTGTGTAAGACACTTGGTAGACCTTAGGTGGATTATTGTGATCAGTTGTGGGTGCTGCATTACAACATGGATGTGTACACACTGGAAAGAGTGCAAAATGGTTTTCAAGAATGGTTCCAGGGATGAAGAACTTCAATTACGAGGATAGATTGGAAAAAGTTGGGACTATTCTCCATGGAGTGAAGAAGCCTAAGAATGGATATGATCAAGGTTTTCAAAATCATGAATGGGCTGGATAGAGTGGAATGGAAGAAACTGTTCTCACTTGTGAAAGGAGCAAGAGAGCATAGAGTTAAAGTATTCTTCAAATGAAGCAAGGCTGAAGTGAGGAAAAGTATTTTTCACTCTGAGTAATTAGGGCATGGAATGTACTGCCTGGAAATGTGGTGTAGGCAGGTTCAACTGAGACATTCAAGAAGGCATTGGATGATTCTTTGCATATTATTTTTTATACAAGGGTATGGGGGAAAAACAGCAGATTAAGCCTTGGGTAATGATATTCATTTAACGACTGGGTACAAAAACAATGGGCCAGATGGTGTCCTTTGGTGCCATAACACTTAGGTAATTCTGTGGCAGTAACAGAAGCAAAGCCATTTAAATTGAATGGCCAGTGGTGCAAGGGGCGTGTGTAAGTAAACAAGGTAGAGCTGTTGGCTGAGGCAGAATGTGGGTGGATGCATTTTAAATAAATTGGTAGGTTAGAAACTGGATGACTTAAGGCCATCAAAGATACCACTAAAGTAATTGCATCTGAAAGTGTCCACAGCATGTATTGGAGGTTTCACAGGCTGTTTCAGAGCAAATCCAGACAAAGTTGAAGACTTGGCAGTGAGTATATAACTTACATTGCAATGGCTGTACGTAGTTTGTTTGCCATGAATGTTTGGTCAGGGAAGGAAGAGGAAGCAACTGCTAAATTTTAAGACTTTTCATTCCACTGAAGAAGGTTAGGTCTCAGTTGCAATTTGAAATCCTATAGCATTTTGACAGGATTAGAATTGATAGTATTTTTGGAAGTTATAATTTATCCAGTTAATGATTAAATTGTTCATGTAACTGGGAAACGTAACTAGTTTCTACTAATCAGACTGAAGACTGAGATAAATTCAGAATCCAGCAAACAAGGACCAAAAAGATGGTAAAGACAAAGAAAATAAACTACAAGGGCAAACTAGCAAGGAATATAAAAACTGTGTTTAAGAGCTTTAAATATATGAAAAGGAAGAGAGAAGTCAAATGAACATAGGCCCCTTAGAAAATGAATCTGGGGAGACGGTTTTAGGGAGCAAGGAAATGGCAACGGAGTTAAACAGATATTATGTATCTGTCTTTACGGTGGAAGGTACTTCAAACATTCCATTAGAACTAAAGAATATGGGGAGGAATTAAGTACCCTCACCATCACTAAAGAAATAGTTTTAGACAAACTAATAGGGTTAAAGACAGATATATCCTTTGACCCTGATGGCTTGCATCTTAGGATCCCAAAAGAAGTAGCTACAGAGTTCATGGATGCATTGGTTCTTTCTTTTTTCAAACATTGTTAGATTCTAGAGAAATGCAGGAGGATTTGAAAACTGCTAATGTGACATGCCAGGTCAAAAAGCAGGGGAGGCAAAAAGCAGGAAGTATAGGCCGATTAGCTTATGATCTATTGTTGGAAAAGTGTTGGAAACAATTATAAAGGAAAAATGGCAGAACTTTTGGGAAACCATAATCTAATCAGGCAGAGTTAGCATGGCCTAAAAGGAAATACTGTCTGACTAATTTATTAGAGTTTTGAGAAAGTCTCAGCTAGAGCAAATAGAGGGTAACCAGTACATGTTTTGTATTTGGACTTTCAGAAGGCATTCGGCAAAAGATTAAGTCATCAGATAAGAGCCCACAATGTTGGAGGCAGTATATTGGGCTGGATAGAGAATTAGCTCATGCGCAGGAAACAACCAGTGGGGATAGGGGTTCTTTTTCAGGTGGGCTACCTGTGACCAGTGGGGTCAGTGCTGAGACAGTAACTGTTTCTAGAATATATTAATGAGTTGGAGGAAGGAAGTGAATGTCGTGTCGCCAGTTTTGCATATGACACAAAAAATAAGTATGTAGCTGTTTGGTGAGAGGGATACAGTTTACAGAGAGATATCGATTGGTTAAGTGGGCAGAAAGTTGTCAAATGGAGTATAATGTGGGAAGATGTGAAGCTGTTCAGTTTGGAAGAGAGAGAAAAGAACAGAATAATATTTAAATGGAGAAAACCTGCAGAAAGCTGCAATCCAAATGGTCTCGGGGGTACTTGTGCACAAAGTACATAAAGCCAGCTCAACAGCTGCAGCAAATAATCAGGATGGCTATTAGAATGTTGGTCCTTTTATCAAGGGGGTTGGAGAATAAGAGTAGGGAAGTCTTACTGCAACTTACAAGGTGCTAGGGAGACTACATCTGGTCTGTGAGCTGTTTTGGTCCCTTTAATGAAGTTAAGATATAATTTCATTGAAGGCAATTCAGACATGGTTTGTTAGGATGATCCTTGGTATGGATAGATTGTCTTGTGAGCAAAGGCTAAAACAGATGGAACTCTACTCACTGGAGTTTAGAATGAGAGGTTATGTAGAATCATGTGGTGTGGAAGCAGTCCATTCAGCCCATTCAGTCCGCACCAACCTTCTGAGGTGCATCCCACTCAGCACCATTCCCCACCCTCTCACCCTGCATTTCCCATGGCTAATCAACCTAGTCTGCACATCCCTGGACACTATGGGCAATTTAGCACAGCCAATCCACCTAATCATACATCTTTGGATTGTGGGAGAAAACCAGAGCACCCGGAGGAAACCCACACAGGCATGGGAAAATATGCAAACTCCACACAGTCGCCCAAGGCTGGAATCGAATCCTGTCCCTGGCATTGTGAAGCAGCAGCGCTAACCATTGAGCCACTGTGCTGCCCCATTGAAACATACAGGATTTTTAAAGGGCTTGACAGGGTAAATACTGAAGATGTTTCCCCCTAGAGGGGCATAGTCTCAGAATAGTGAGGCATCATTTTAAAACTAAGGTGAAGCGGAATTCCCTCTCTGATGGTTGTGAGTCTTTCGATCTCCTTGCCACAGAGAGCTGTGGGGCAGAGTCCTTGTGTATATTTAAGGCTGGGAGAGAGAGATCAGTAGGGGAATCAAGGTTTACGGGGAAAGGGCAGAAAACAGGACATGAGGAATATTGGATCAGTCATTATCCTATTGAATGGTCGAGCTAGCTCGAGGGGCTGAACGTCCTCCATCTGTTCCTGTTTCTTAAGGTCTAAACGTGGCAGTTTTGTCACAAAACAAATAGGTGTCCAGTATCCAACCTAAACAAACCTCCACATTTTATATTTTAAAGAGAGATTTAAATGGTAGCAAACCAAGTGTCTGTTCTTCAACTGTTTATCCGACAATTGGTATTGGATGAGCCACAATGTCCTGTGCATTGGTCAGAGGGGAGCAATTGTCATTGGCTCCATCACCAGTTCTATACGCCCTTGTCATTGATTCCATATCTCATCCTGGCTGCTGAAATGTATTGGGTGGAATTTTGGGTTGAACCAGGATATCCAAGTTCAACATTGTTTTTGATCCAGAGCTGAGTTTTTGCTACTTCCACCTATGTAACCTCACACATAATGCTTCTCATCTCTGACCTGTATTGGCCTCTGACTGTCTCCAAAGCATGAAATTTAAATTTCCTTTTCTTTGAACCCCTTTATTTAGTTGACCGACCTTTTCTTTGTGATCTTCTCCAGCCCTGTAATTCTTTCAACTCTGCTTGAGTACACATTCGTCATTCATTTCACTCCATAATGTTGAATATGCTGGCAAGAATCTAGTCTGTCTGGTATTCCCTCCCTTTCTGTGTTTCCATTTCCTTCTTTAAGATGCTCCTTAAGAACCACTTCTTTGACACAGTTTTCAATCATCCTTCCTAATGTTTCCTTCTTTGGCTAATGTGCATTCTTATCGGATTATGTTTCTATACTAATATAAGCAAATTATTATTTTGGCAAATATTTATATATTTGTGCAGTTCCATTTTAAAAACAAACAAAATTAATGTTTTTGTTTCAAAACCCATGGAAAACTCACTATATTCTTTTACCATTTACAACAATAGCAACTTAATAAAAAGTGAAGCTTTGTTGATTTTCAAGCTTGCCTGGTCATGTATTTGAAGTACTTGTTGACGTAAGCTGTGTTTACATTCCTGTAACAGAACATGAACTGGGACACTCAGCTAAATTCCATATTGAATGATACTGACTGCAATGTTGCAAAAATTAAGGTAAGTGTGTTATGCTGTTGTATTGAATGTGCTTTTCTTCCTTTTAGTTTATACTTTTCAACTGTAACGATGAATGCGATGATCTTTTAGACTGTGTTGCAGAAAATCTCTCAAAATGTAGTCCAAGTTCAAAGCTCTTTCCAGGCCACTTTGAAACAAAATACAAGCTAAATTTTGGATTCATATAAGTGCTTGCGTAGTAAACAGTTACACACTAGTTTGTGACTTTTCTCTGTCATTAATTGTGTATACTTATGCTTGTCACTGTTTGATTGAGAATTTACAGCTTAAATTACGTCTACAATTTTTGATGCGGCATTATAGATGTGATATTGACTAGTGCAAATCTCCAATATGGAGTCACTAGAATAGATCCAGGGATGAGCGAATACAAGATTAAAATAAATACATTTCAGGAAGAATAGTGTTCAACCTATTCCAATTAATTAGTTTGAAAAAGCTGACGGTCCCCTGTGTGGCACCTATTTATTAAATAGGCTCAGTACTTTTGTCTCCACCACTCCAGTATGAAGTACATTGCAGGTATTGATCATTCTTTGAGATAAATTGACACTTCTTTTTTAAAAAAAAAAAAAAAAAAAAAAATCCATGCTTGTGATGTGAGCATCACTGGTAACATTAATTGCCCCTGAGAAGATGGCAGTCTTCTGAACCATTGTTCCTTCTTCGTATGGGTTTCACTAATAGTGCTGTTAGAAATGGATTTCAGGATTTTGACCCAGCATTAGTGTAAGAAACTGTTATGAGTCAAAATGGAGTATGATTTGGAAGGGCGTTGTCCTTCTATATGGTAGAGATCATTAGTTTGTAAGGTACTGTCAAGAATGTTGTAGTAGGTTGTTGCAGAGCATCTTGTAGATGGCACACCTCATTGCTTCAATGTGTAGTAGGGATAAATGGAATGTCAGTCAAACAAACTGCTTTGATTTAGATACTGTTGAGATTCTTAAGTGTTGTTCCAGCTGCACACATCTAAACAATAGAAAGTGGATATGCTTTGGGGAGATGCATTGACCGCTGCAGAATTCCCTGCTTTTGCAGCTGTGGTATTTATATGCATGAATACAGGCAAAGTTGTGTGGATGCAGGAAATCTGAAACAAAAATAGAGAATTCTGGAGAAACTCCAATGCGTCTGGCAGTATCTGTAGAGAAAGAAAAGAAGTTAACATTTCGAGTCCAGTATGGCTCTTTTTCAGAACTGAAAGGGGTTGGAAAATGATAGGTACAACTCCAGCCGGCTTCATGACACTGGATCAAATGACAATGGAAACTATAACTGGACAAAATGTAAAACAGACAGCCGATCCATCACTGACCATTCTCTGCCCAGTAACAAAAGTGAAAATATCTTCGTGTAGGATGTTGCCAGGAATGGAAGATTTTGTCATAAAATGGAGGTTGTCCCTCCCCCTTGCCACCAGTCCTCTGAGAACTAAAACCAAAACACCCAAAGAGAAGCACCTTGCCTTATAATCTGTAAAAGGAGTGTGAAAAATGGTGTAACCTGCCTTTCAGATACTTCTAGTGCTTAAATAAAATAATTCCCTGGCACTCAGTTTAAAATCAATAAGTAACAATTTATTTATGTAACTCTACCCAGTGAACAAATTAACTAAACTATTAACAAACCCTTATAACCACTAACTATTCCCAAATAAAACAAGATTCTAATGGTATGCTGTTCGAATACATACAAGTCCCATTTGTATAAAATAAGAATAGAATTTTGTCTCTTGAAATTATGGCCAGGTTACGTGTCTTCTCCGTCAGTTCTTCTGTCAGGAATATTCATTAGTTGTGCATGGGTACCTTTGTTCTTTGGATGGTGCTTTCTGTAAGACTTGGGGGAGACTGAGAGCCAGTGATTATCTCTTGCGAGCTGAGGGACATTAACTCTGGCAGATGGCAGTTAGCTCTCTGGGGTTTTGTCCAACTACCTCCATATTTTATACCCTTAATAACATATCAGTTTTTCTTACAATAGGATTGGTCCTAGGTTGCCAAAACCATCAGATTTAAATTTAATTGGTTTTTGGTATCTGAGTGCCTGGTTCAAATTGATTGATTGGCTAAATTCAAAACCTTGTTTCCTTGGTTTCAAAACTGCTGCTTGGCCTGCTAACTGTGTGGCCTTTTGATACAGATGTTTCAATTCAAGTGCTCTCTGTGTACTTGCAAACTGTCAAGCTGTTGCTCACAGATATTTATTCTTTTTAAATCTCTAAGCATAGAAAAAAACATATCATCTTTTAAAGGGACCACACAATGCTTTCCCCCGCCCCCTAGCATTTTACAAGCACCAAATTCTAACTTTCTGCCTCCCAATCCACAAGTACTCTATCCAACTTCGCAACGGTTTGAGTTATAAAAATAGGCTAGATAGACTGGGGCTTTTGGATAAGTAGGAAAGGTTCGGAGGGATATGGGCCAAACACAGGCAAGTGGGGTCCAGTTTAGTTTGGGTACATGGTCAGCATGAACTAGTTTGATAGAAGAGTCTGTTTCTATGCTGTATTACTTTGTGAACAAGAATATATTCATCTCGATGACTACCTTTTCTATTATCATGCGCAATGTATAAATTCCTTTATTCAGGTACCATCTTTTGAAAATCTCGACTCCCCTCCGTTCTAACACGTGGAACAAGCCTTGTTTCTGTATGTCAGGTTACTGTACTTGCCTACTAGATACTGACCAAATACATCAGAAAAAAGGGTGTGTCCATTCAAGTATAAAGTAATTTTTTTTATTAATTTGGTATGTTTTAACTATAGCCAAGTGCTGCCTTTGACAGTGAAAACGTACTTTTGCAAGTGAGGAGACTTGTTTTGTAAAAATTAAAAATAGTTAATTATCTTTGGAAGTGTAACAACACGGACGTGTTTTCTCCTTTCTTTGTATCTGCTTTTTTTGTTTTTTCATTTCACTTTTTGTACTTTGAATTGAATATTCAAACAAATGTTTCCTGTTTCAGATTTTGTGTGCCTCAGTAAAAATCCTTGAGTCTAATTGGGTGAAGAGGCCCACTTTGCTTTCTGTGTTCACACAGGTTCTAGAACCCTATTGAGATACTGTGTTATATCACGCTCCAAATCATACCATAAGTTGTCAATCAAAACTCCATGTGTAATCTCTGGGCAGCTGCAATCTTAAAGAACAGCAAGCACTGCTCCTTTGACTGCTGGCTGAAAAATCCAAGCATATGCTATTTGAAATGATATTACTGTTATTAAATAATACTGAAAATTAATGTAAATACTTTTTCTCTTTTTCTTTACAGAAAAGATTGAACACAGCAGGTTATTATGCAAAAGGTACATCTTTAATGTAATAGCTGAATGTTTATTTGTGATTTAAATTAAAATGAGAATACCCTTTTCAATCACACTCATAATTTTTCCCCATTCTATGCTGTATCATTATAAATCAAGACTTTGAATTTCTCATGAGCATTGCCTGCACAGAACAAAGCATACATGTGCTGACAAGAAGAATTTTTCTCTCCCATTCTGCAGAGAAAGTTACATTATGCCATCTGGGAAAAATTAGCACATAATACCTGAAAAAAATTATTTATTTGGTGTGATCACCAAAATATGCAGGTCTCTCAGCTGCTTAGTTGTATTTTAAATTTCTTTTGCTTTCTTGTAGTTGGCTCACTTGATAAAATGGAACATGTTCGGTTCAGTGATCCTATATCAGTTACAATGGAACCCTCTTCCTATTCAGATATGTTAAGCTATAAATTACCTAAAGAAGAATTAATGGGTATCTACAGACAGCTCCAATCCCAAGGAAAAGTAAGTGTGAAAAAGTAAATGAAATTACATATTTTATGTAGTCTATGATTTTCTCTGTCTGGAGTCTAAAAATATTTTGCTGAACTGTGATAACTTGGAAATCCTTTAAAAATGGTGAACGTGACAACATTCCTGACCCTATTTCAGGATTTCCAGTTTTCAGATTTGTTGTTTAAGGGTGAAGGCTGGTTGAGATCACAAACCATCATGCTGTACTTCAAACATTGCGGGGATAGGCATGACCTACTCATCTTCAATTTTCTGGAGCCAGGCCAGCTTTTTAAAGAGTCATGATCCACGGCATCTCAGGTTTGTCAGGCAGGTTCAAAAGGTCATCCTCATGCCCCATATTACCAGACAATGCTTCCCCACTCACCTTCCCATGGCCTTTCAATCCCCTTAGCAAGCTATGGCATTTGCCCACCTCTTTGTGGCCTCTCATGTCCCCACTGCCAGACTATGCGTTGCAAATTCCCTCTGTATCTCCGTGACAAACTATGGCTCTTTCCCCTTTCCCAGTTAGTTATTCATATCTCTCAGGCCAAGTTTTGGCACCACCAAGTCCCATAGTATCTCATTGCCTGCCCCCGTGCCAAGCAATGACACGTCCAAGTCCGTTCATTCACTATACATTCCAAACCCATGACTGCAACCACATACAAGGACAGCAGATGCATGGGGTGCTACCACCCACAAGTTGCCCTCCAAGCCATACACCATCCTGGCTCAGAAGTATATCACTGTTCATTCTGTCACAGGGTCAAATTCTTGGAACTTCCTCCCTTTCCGACAGCATTATACCACATGAACTGAAACAATTCATGCGGGTGGTTTACCAGATATGGTCAATAAATGTTGCTCCTGACTCGTTTACATCCCTTAAAAGAAATAAAAAATTTACACCATTTAGTTGACAAGAACCCTATAGTTAGACTAGAAACAGGAAGTATTACTTAAATGGTGATAGATTGGAAAATGTTGATATACACAGGGACGTGGGTGTCTTTCTACAACCATCACTAAAAGCAAGCATGCTGCTGCGAGAAGTTAGGAAGGCAAATTGTGGATGTTTTTAATGAACCTGTTCAGACATGTTATGAAACACCTCTGGAACAGGTAGGATTTGAACGCTGGCTTCTGGCTCGCCACTACACCACAAGAACCATTAATATGTTGGCATTCAATACAGCAGAGTTTGAGTACAGGGAGTAAGGATGTCTACCCAACAGTTCTATTGGGCTTTAAGACCATAACTTGAGTATTGTGTACAATTTTGGTCTGCTTGCCTGAGCAAAGATGAACTGGACATGTATGAGCGCAATGATCAGGCTGATTCCTGTGATGGCAGATTTGTCACGTGAGAAAAGATTGGGTTAATTGAGCCTGTATTCGCTGGAGTCAAAAATGAGAGAGGATCTGATTGAATTATATAAAATTCCAACAGGGTTGGACGGATTGGCTGCAAGTACGATGATTCCCTTGGTTCAAGTTATAGAATAACGAATCATGATCTCAGAGCAGCGCAGACTATTTCAGACTGAGATGCAGAGATTTCTTCACTTGAGGGTGATAAATTTGTCGCTGTGGAGACCAAATCACTGAATGTGTTTAAGAAAGAAATAGTGTGCGGGAGAGTGGTGTAGAGCTTGAGAATCTGCCATGATCACGTTGAATGGTAGAGCAGACCTGATGGGCTGGGATGGTTACTCTCGCTCCTGTTTTCTATTTCCTAATAAAAATAAAATTTAAAAAACACTTCTTTAAAAAGAAAGGAAGGGGATTGCTTTTATTTTGTACAAAGTAAATAGACGTCAAGCATTCAAACCCTTTCAGAATTGCAAGTACCTGAAACCATCTTGTGTAAATAAGCACTACACAATTGGAATAGATTAGAGGAACAGGTCTGTCAATTGTGTAATGCTTTCCCTGGGGTTCAGCTCTTTGAACAGTCTTAGTGGACTTCTGAGCTCTCAGCCAAATTTTATGTAGGGGTGAGGGTGAGAAAGCCTTGCATTTTGAATTATAATTGGGACACAGTTCCACTGCACTTGGTGAGCCTTTTAAATAAGTTTCGTAACCTGCAGCCAGTTCCAGGATAGGTCACTGGGCTAATACCCGGAATAAAAGGATTCCATAAGAATAAGTTGAGCGGGTTTAGCCTTAACCTGTTCGGATGTAGTAGATCAAGAGGTGATAGTCTCGAAACATACAAGATTCTGAGGGGGCTTGACAGGATAGATGCTGAGAAGATACTCCCTCTTGCAAGGGAATCTAGAACCAGAGGATACAATTTGAAAATATAAGATTTCTGTTTAAGGTGGAGAAGAGAAGGAATTTCTTTGCTCAGAGGATCTTGAGTCGGTGGAATACTCTTCCCTGGATAGTAATGGAGACTGGGTCATTGAATATGTTAATGTCTGTGTTATAGATTTTTGATTGACAAGGGTGTCAAAAGTTGTAAGGGACAGTGGAGCTAAGGGCATAATTGGATTAGCTATCACTTTGTTGAAAGGCAAAAGAAAAGGTTTCAGTGGGCTGGGTGGTCTTTTCCTGCACTTATGTTTTTATCCCATCCTCATACTCAATCCATTGCCTAGTTGGAATGCATGGAGGCCAGATATCACCAGCTAGAACAGGCTGACGTCTGGTGTAATTAGTTTCTTCTTATTTGCCAGCCCTCTCCTATATTCTGCTGCACTGTTTCAATGATTCAGATGGAATTTGCATTTGACATCTTTTAAGCAAATCATCCAGACTGGATACTAGCCAGTATTATGTTTACGACAAAATAGATCAAAACAACATGATTTTTTTTTCCAAAGTGGTCTCTTCTGCTGTATTTACATACTTTCATTTGTGGTGATCAATATATTTCTGTGTTTTTAGACAATTGAATTTTTACAACAAGCTTTATTGAGAGTTGAAACAGAAAAGGTACAGCAAAAGCAAAAAATTCGATCATTAGAAGGTAAAGCTTTTAAAAACCTTTTACTTTTGATCTTAAGATTTTACTAAAAACACACTCTGAATTCTGTTTATCAATTTCCTCTCTAACATAGAGGACATTCGACGATTACAGAGTAAATCTGAAGAAAGATGTTTGGATTTCCAGTTGGAGAGGAAAATGGAAGAGTGGCGGCAGGAGATGTCAAATGAAATTTACAGCTTACGAGAGCAAGTACAACATGTGGATGGGAGATTTAGTCATGGAAAAATCACAGTTTCTAGTCTGATGCAAGAAGTGCAGCAAAGGTAGGAACTAATTAAAGTAATCTTCATTGCTTTTAGGCCTTGTGCTCCTGTAATAAAGTTTTTTTTGTTTAGATTTCATGCTTTTATTTATAGACATTGATAGAACAATGAAGCTGATATAATGGGCCAAAAAAGCCAAACTTTCTTTTTAACAGGATCTTCAGTTTTATTTCATTAACACTGATTGGACTGGAGAAATCTGGTTTTGATCTATATCTAAGGAAACTAATCATAGCTGCGTTTTTATTCTCATTGCAGGCCTGAAAATTTATATGAAAATTTGTGTTGTCACTTAGTCCACTTGAATTAGAATTATTTTGAAAAACTATTCTAAAATCAAGAAGCTTGTTGTAATTACTCACTGCTGTGGTAATGCACAAATAATCCACTCAAAACATTTCTTAATCAAATGTTTCATTCACAGCAAAAAACATCTATGTGAAGAACATGACTCACTTCGAAGGGAGATTGATAATTTGAAGCACAAAATATGTAAGTGCATGTTTTGATGACAGTAGACTAGGTTAGTTGTATTTTCAGTTTTATTTTTTTCCCTTAGACAGAAGTTGAAAGGATCTGTTTGCCATCAACATTTTAAGTATTTTAAAAAAATTTATATTTCTCTTTCCCTCCTCTTCAAACTTAATATACGACAAGGAATTCCTGTGAGAGACAAGACGTTTGATCTGCATTGCTAATCCATGAAACATCGGATAATTTAAAAATCTGCATTATTCCTTACTACATTCCCCACAATTATGTCAGTGGAACCTTTCTTGGCATATTGAGGGGAATGTGCAATGTTGCAAAGAGCTCAAGGAAGATCATATACCAAGGTCACAGTTACCAAGCATATTGATGATTTTGACCCCTATGGTCTCAGTCCAATGGGTTGAATGGATTTGAAAAGAAGTTATTGAAGAGTTTAACTCTGGAAGCGAGAGATGACAATATCTAGAACTACCTTGGCAAGAAGGGAAGTTGTCAGTTGTTTGACAAAGGGAGCATGGATCAAAAGTGGCTTTTTGAAGAGGAATTGTTGAAATTGGATGGAATGAGACTGGGCTGTATACAACAAAAGATACCATTAAAATTGTCAGTGACCATTAATGCTAGGGAAGATGTGAGGAAAGCATCAAGGAAGCAACAACTAGGTTTGAAAGAAGAGACAAATTCAGTGGGGCTAGAGCAGATAGTAGAGAAACTGCAAAGATTCAGTTGTTCTTGTAAGAATGAGTCAAGATTGGAAGGTGGCACCTAAAGGATATAAAGTCCATGAGCTTTTTGCACAACATTTGAGGTAAGAATGGGAAAGGCTGAGAGGGGTATGGGGAAGCATTTTTCAATAAGTGATTATAAAAGGAAGAATGAATTAATTTGCATCAATATAGCATCTTTCATAGAACATAGAACAGTACAGCACAGTACAGGCCCTTTGGCCCACGATGTTGTGCCGAACTTTTACCCTAATCCTAAGGTCTATCTAACCTCCACCCCTACCTTGACCTAATTATTTCATGACCTGATTATATCCCAAAGCACCTTATGGCTAAGAAAGTACTTCTTGAAGTGTCCTCGCTTATGTACTATCTTTCAGTATGCATATTAGAAGGATTTGACTGTTAAATGGACAGCATAGTAATACTTGACATCAGCCAGCCAGATTTAGCAGCAGTCAGCAACAAATGCAATAGTATAGGCTATAAATGGAAGAACGTTGAAAAGTGCCTGGTATGAGCAGACAGAATTACAAGGAAAGATGTAGCTGTTTGCATTAGAGAACTGCAAATTATGTTCCAAACATGACCACCTGGGTTTCCTTCAGGTGCTCTGGTTTCCTCCCACAATCCAAAGATGTGCAGGCTAGGTGGATTGGCCATGCTAAATTGCCCGTAGTGTTTGGGGATGTGTAGATTAGGTGGATTGAGGGATGGGTCTGGGTGGGATGCTATGAGGGCCAGTTTCCACATTGTAGGGATTCTAAGAACTATGATGCTATGATCATTAAGTTTAGATTGTTCAGACCACTTCCTCTATTTTGTAAGATTTTGCACAGTCTCATTTTACCAAGTTCAGTGACAATAACACAATTTATATGGTCTCATTAAGAAACTTGAGTCCTGGCTAATGATGTTAATCAATTATACTGCCGCATATATTATTTTACAGTCATCTGTAATTTGACATTTACAGACAAAATATTTCATCACGTACAGCCATTCTCTGGTATTCCAGACACACGCATTTGATATGACGTGATAGTAAGCTGTATTTTTAAAGAAAATTAGATTTTGTTTTTTCTTAAATGTCATATTGTTGAACACACTATTACATATTCTTGGTTCAGACTTTATTATCTAATAAATATTGTGAATTATAATGAATTTGCACTGTATTTATTAGGGAGACAAGAGGAGGAACTACTGAATCACATTTCTGATACAAGGGAACTTAAGCAATCACAGGAGAAAAGTAGTAAGGTAGATCACTGGATTTTAGGAATGTTTTGTGTGAAATGTCTTGATTTGCACTCTATTTTTGGTAATACTAGTACTAGCCCCTCTCCCAGTATTTCAAACATCCTTGTACTGTCCCTTTTCAGATTGCCTCATTCCCTCTGTTTTCAGAACCACTTCCTTGGCAGCCTAACTTTCCCCTCCCTTGTGTCCCTCCTCTCCCGAAAGCCCTTTTCACATTTCTTTGCAACTCTTCACTCTCTTTTCCCCCACCCACTCCTGGACACTGCATCCTTTGTCCCTCTCTTTGCAGCCCTTGCTAGAGCATTGGCAATTCTCCAGGATGTTAACTCTCCTGATTTCTACCATCAAGCTATTTCAAATTCAACATATCTATTTTTTAGTCCAAATTATTGAGTGACACCGATTAAGCTAATCCAACTTCTAGAAGTAATTGGTTCCATATTGCACTTGGAAAGTAAGTGGTTCAGAATGCTAGGTAGCACCCACCCTAAAAGAGGTGCTTAAAATCACAAAAGAACCACCACATTTTTTAGCACTGACTTTATAACTGCAATGAGTTTCATAATGTGTTGTTGGATTGGTTTTTATTAAAGATGAAAAATATAATGGGACAAACACCTTATTCTTATGTCAAGGTCAAAGTAAATAGGTTTGCAGCACTTCTGATGAAGGGACTTTAACTCTGTTTCCTACCCAGAGATACCCGCCAGACCTGCTGCGTTTCTCCAGAAATTTGTTCTTGCTGCAGAATGTATATAAATACAAATAAACAGAAAATACTGCCAATATCAGCAATTCAGGCAAATTTGCAAACAGAAAAACAGGGAAGTTAGCATTTTCAGGCAAATGGTCTCAAGCAAATTCACCCACCTGAAACCATAACCCTGCTTCGCTCTATATAGGTGGACCCTGACCACCTATTTCCAGTATTTTTTGTATTTAATCAGATTTTCAGCATTTTGCTTTAGGTAATAGAAAAAGAAAGTTTAAATTAATTGTTTTCATTCAGTATTTCTTAGAAAATGTAGAATTGTGCTGAATATTTATTACAATGGTCAAACAAACTGATGCGTGCTTGTCATTTTCTGCCAAACTTATGGAAACTAATTTTTGTTTCCATTGCTGAGGGAATGCCACACTGTTGCAGTTACTGTCATTTAGAAAAGGGTGAAGCCGAACTTAGCATATTTGCGTTCTTATGGTGTAACTCAGAGCAGGGAGTTCCTCTGGTGTTTTGGCCAGTACAACCTGCCTGATGCATTTCCTATTTTATAGCAGTTAATACTGTTCCTTTGGCTGTGAATAACCTTGGGGTGTCCTCAGGTTGTAAAAGATATCTTTTTTTTTTATTTCCTCTCTGATTAGATTCTGAGAGAATTGATGAGTAAGTATCAATTGCACCTTTTGGATTCTAACAAGTCAGTTCATGAACGAGCGTATGCAGAACAAGAGCTTACACACCTCAGGTGAGTAAATAGTATAAATTGACAAATATAAAGCGCTGAAGCTTTGGTAAATGTTGCACTGCTAAACTTTGTGCTGATGGCTAGCTCATCGCCGATAGATTTGATATAAGCGGCCAAGGCCTTTATACACATTTCTTCAAAAGTGTAAATTTTATTCTCCGTTTCTTCTATAGTCTCTGTGCAGTCTTCATCAGATTCTAGCCTCCATATGATAGGTCACTGGCTTAAAAATAAATCTCACATGCAACTTTAGAGGTAGAAACATTCCATAATCCTAATGGCTAAGTGACAGCAATATGTGTATTGTGAAATCAAGCAATTTATTTATATAGCACAATTATATTGGATTTCAGAAGAAAAACAATGCTTGCCTGTAGGTATTGGTAGTAAGGTTTCACTTATTGCGCAGTCCTTGTTACCGAGAACGTGGTGGAAGTTAGTTGCCTTTTTTAAATCATGTGCTGAAGCTGTTGCATAAGAAGTTTTAGGATTTTGATCCAGCATCAATGAAGGAATGATAAGAAAACATCCAAGTCAGCATAGTATGTGATTTGGAGGTGATAACATTCACACGTGCAGTCTTTTCTTGACCTTTCTAGATGATGGGAAGTGATGAAGAAGAAAGCTGTTTTGATTTGCTACAGAGTAGGCTGGAGCTAATGCAGCCCTTGAACCGTATGGCCTTCTAACATGTAGTCTTATTCAGAGATCTGAATGACCTCAAACATTACTGGAACACCAGTAAATTTATCGTAAACTTCAAGATTAGATTACAGTTTTCATTGCAGTCACTTCCATTTATAAAAATATCTGTAATTATTATAAGACAGTCACTGAAGAGTTAAATCTAAACAAGTAGAGTTCACTGCAGCTATAGTAATACTTATTGTTAATTCCAAGGTGAAATTTTTTTGTAGATCTACTGTTGCTGGCTTGAAGGAACAACTGAGAAACATCCATCTAGCTGACAACCGGACCAGTACACCATCAAAACCAGGTGTGTACATAAATACCGAGTTAACATTGCAACCACCCTCTCTCCCTTGATTGTAACTGTTCCAAAAAGTTCATATTAACCCTCGATTACTGTCTTCTTTCATTTTTAGTCCTGTCAATAACTCTGTGTCCTGGAATATAATTATCTCTTCAAATATCCTTTCTTCTCCAAATCCTTCAACATGTGGTCATATTAAAATCCTCATTGGAAAGATTTAAATATGGACCTCAAGGCCAATCACTATTCTATACTTGCCTCCATTACTAATATGACTTTAATTGTATCCACTTACACGAATTTCAGACCGTTGTAATAAAGCTCAGCGACGTAATACATGAAGAAATTCAAAACACCTAAAATAAATGAACTAAATTGTCACAAAACAATATTTTTGAACAAAACAAAAGCTTTGCAGTATACATGAAGGAAAAAAAAGTGAGCACTAAATAATTTGCCAAGACTTTCACCTAAGACTTGTAGAAACATAAATAATAAGAGCATGAGCCTTTTTGAGTCTGCTCCATCATTCAATATGATCATAGCTGATCATTTAACTCAGCACCCTGGTCCCACTTTCTTTACATCCGTTTGATCCATTTAGTCCTAAAAGCTATATCTAACTCCTTGAAAGCATGTAATGTTTTGCCGTCAACTGTAGCAGAGAATTCCACAGGCTCACCACGTATCTCAATCCTTAGGCTGTGATCTCTGGAATCCTTGGTCATCGGGGACAACCCTATGTTTCTTCTATCTGCTTATGTTAGAATTTTATGCATTTCTACAAGATCGCCTGTCAATCTTAAACTCATGAATATAGTCCTAACTGATCCAATCCCTCTTCATATGAGAGGAAATAGTCTGGTATATCTTTGTTTCACTCCTTTCGTAGCCAGAATAACCTTCCTCAAATAGACACCAAACTGCACGCAGTATTCCAGGTGTGGTCTCACCAAAGCCCTGTGCAATTGAAGCAATACATCCTTGTCCCTGTAAACCCTGGCTATGAAGGCCAACATATCATTTGTCTTCATCGTGCCTGTCGCACCTGCATGCTTGCTTTCAGCAATTGGTGTACAAGGACATTCTGCTTTTGTTATACCTCCTTTTTTCCCGATCTATCACCATTCAGATGGTCTGTCTTCCTGTTTTTGCTACATTGAACCCTCAATCTCATTCACTTCTTTTGAAACAAAAAATAGTATGCCATAGCTCTTTGGAATTCACTTTGATTTCTCCTCAGTTCCAATTATTCTCATATACAAAATTTCACAGGGATCCTTAGCTTTTGGTTAAGTGATCCTCCCATCTTTTCTTCAACACCTCACAGTTGTGAATTTCTAATCTGAAGTTGGGGTCTCAGTGCAGTTGTGTTCAAGGATTTAAAAAAAATCATGAACACCCATAGTTCCTAATGGCCTATGCACTCTGGCATTAAGCAGACACAGGTTGCTTCTTCCAAGTCTGCCCTTGCAGATTTGTCCGTCGCTGTAGCTCTCTCCCTCTTCCTCGTTCCCTTTGAGAAAACAAGGCTGAAAAAAAAATTAACAAAGTACCTACCTTGTACAGCCCATCTCCATAGCCATGTGACATACATGGGATGGTCCCAGATCAAAATGCTCGTCATCAATTACTTTTACTTTCAATGCAACCCTTTGATTGTGACCCACCTGAATAATGTATATGTAATAGAGTTAAATGACTCTTGCCTGACTTGTTTCTTCAGGTAGGAAACCCCTTCATACAAAGGTGATTTTATCATCTTTGATCTGGGAACTACACAAGTAATTCAAATCTCATTGAAATTACTGCAGACTTCCTGCTCATAGCAAAAGCTCAGATGGGTCATCCACTTCTGTTTTTGTTTGTTTCTGTCACTTCTAACATAGACAGTATTAAAGAAAGAGTAACCTTGGAACTGTAATTACTGCAACTTCAATTTTCTGAAAGTTACTTTACAAAACACTAATCATGAAACCAGATATTCATAACACTTTGTGGTGCACCCTTGTCCTTTTCAACCAATCTGCAGCCTTTGACACATGGGCCATGCTTGCTCCTCTTTTCTCTTGATTAAATGAAATTTTGAATGATTAGAGGAAATTAATTTCACTCTGGCTTTTGGATGGCTCCATTAGTGAAGCTTCAAGGATCTTCCAAAACAGACATCATTTGTACACTGAAACAAAACAATTGGGTTACTTTTTGTAAAGTCTGCAAAGTAAAGGAAATAATTTAAATCCAAGATGATTTTCCCTTAGAAACCCACTATTTCAGTTCTATACTTTCACTAAAGTAACTTGCAGCAAGACACGCTGGACCCTCCAGGCCTGGATCCTGAACGGAGTGTAATTATATAAGACTATGGAAAGTTAGTTAAATGCAAGCAGACAGAATTTGTTTTCTTGTTGATTTGCAGCATTTCTTTGCTTTGAGTAATAATCTGAAGTAGTTTAGATATTCTCAAGTACTCAAGTTGACTTTCATTTTATTAAGGTACATCATTACCTTGCTATTCTCTTCTTTTCAGATGAAAGAAAACAGTACCAAAAGAACCACCAATCTGTGACCCAGTCACTAAATGAAGATTCTGACTCCACTCTAAGTTGCACTCTGAGTTTGGGAGACACCAGCTCAGATGACGACTTTTCATCGTTGCAAGATCTTGATTTAGATCCTCTGTGTATAAAAGGTAAAATCTGGAAATCACTCTGTTGAAAACGTTGGCTGATCAATGCAGTTGCTGTAATGGCAGACCATTAAACTCAGCTTTTAGTTCCAGTCACATTGCCTTCAATGGGCATACAGTACCCATCACAAAGGTTGGGGCAAAAGTGGAGGAGTAATCAATTGGGGGTCTTTTAGACCATCAAAAAGTTTTGTTAGGGTAGTTCGAGGGAAAAGTATTTCTACTTGTGGACAGGATCAGAAATTCATTCTATGTAGTAACTAATAAAAACAATCAGGATTTCAAGAGAAACCTTACCTAGAAAGTACTTAGATATTTTTAAATAACCTGATCGGATGTGTGACTACTGTCTTCTAGAGCAGGTGGGATTCAAACCCAGACTCCTGGGTTTGATATAGGGATATCACTACAGAGCCAATAGAGCCCTCAGTGTGTTTAGATTTTTTTTTTCCTAAATCAACTTGTTCAGAGATGTCATTTCACACTATTGGAGCAAATGAGACTTGAAGTGGGGCCTCCTGGGTCAAAGGCAGGTACACTACCATTGCTGCACAAGAGCTGTCCACGATATTGTCTAGTCAACCTCTTCAGAGGGAGACAGCTGTTACACACCTCTGAAGCAGGTGGGACTTGAAACCAGGTCTCCAAGGCTACAGATAAGGACACTAACACTGCACCAAAACAGCCTCTTAAAATCAGGAATGCATTCTCCATTGACAAGCAATCCAAACAAATATTTGTCTGGTTCTGAGCCAGGCCCTTTGGTTGTGTAAAGTGAATGCAATAACCATTACACTACAGCAACAGGACCAGCTAGTGCTTAAGAGATATTTTCTAGTCAACCTGTTAAGAGATGTTATTATCCACCTCCATTGTGATATTACCACTGAGGGTGGTACTCAGAGGGTGTTTACATTTTATATTTTCCTCAACTTGTTCAGAGGTGTCTAGGGGTAGGGTCACTACCTCTATGCTTTTTCTGGATCAAGTAAGGCTTGAACCTGGGCCTCCTGACTGAGAGGCAGGGACATTATTACTACATCAACAGTCCCCACAGAGGGTGCTTAGAATTTTTAAAAAATCTACCTAGAAGTGTTCTCATTTGTGTTTGATCAACCTTCCCACCAGCAAAAGCAGACATTTTTGGTTTTTTAAAATTTAAAACTACTCTCCACTATCAGTAAAAACATCCATGTCACCAATTGAGTATTTACAAACAAAGCCCATAATGGGCAATGCAAACCAAAGTGAGGGGGAGTGGTTAGAAGGTTCTTGGACCTATTTTTCTAATCGACCTGTTCAGAGATGTTGTTATCACACCTCTGGAGCAGGTGGGACTTGAACCCAGATGTCCTGGGTTAATGATAGGGACACTACCATTGCACAAGAGCCCTTCAAGACAGTTTAAGGATCCACTGAGATGAGAACTTGGATTGCTAAATTACACCGTGGAACAGGAATGGGAAACTCATCATGTGGAACAGGTGAGACCAGTAAGTATAAGTGCACCTCAGTACAAACTAGATAATCAAATGAGAGAGAAAGGAGGAATACCCTGATGGGCTTAACAAAAAACAAACACCAGTATAGATTGTACAGCATGTTTGTGCTGTAAATTCAGTGCAGTGAACAGAATATTTTATGAGCCATAGCTCTGTCAGTTTGAGGGGGAGACAGGAGAAAACAAAGATACCAGCAAATACTGTGGAAATATCAAAAGTGAGAAACCCCTGCCCTATGCTTAAGAGATGAAGTAGAGCACTTTTTTTTTCCTTTTTGAAATGGAATAAGAAATTACATTTTCAGCTGAATGAACGAATCATTGCTTTTGGTAAAATAAAGAGATGCGAACGCTGGAGATCTGAAACAAAAACAAGTTGCTGACAAAATTCAGCAGGTCCTAGCTGCTGTAATGCTGATGAGAGTCACTGGACTCAGTGTTAACACAATTTCTTACCACAGATGCTGCTAGAAGCTCAGTTCTATCAACTTTTTGTGTGTCACTTTAAAGATTTATGTTCTCCAATTGCCATTTATATCTGCAGGGCTTGAATTTGTCCATCTTAGAATATATGCAAATTAAACTAATGTTTTCTTCTTCCAAAAAAAATCACAAAATAATATAAAGGAGGCTATTTAAGTCTATCAAGTCTGTGCCTGCAATTTCAAAAAATTTGATTGACTAGGAATATATTTTTGATATATCCAAATATTTGAATATCATACATTAATACCCCTCTTCCACAGTGCTCCTTTTAAAGTGTACCTCTCTGATCTTCCTTTGTGCAAATTTCCTTTGCTTTTCTGAAACTCCCATCCACAGAACACTGTGCATGGGTACCATAATCATGGCACTTATGTCCACATTCATCTTCCTATTTGGTTTTGTTCCAAACTTTTACCAGGGCAGCTGGGAGTAACTTTGAACAGTGTCTGATAACATTGTGCATTTATATACTGCCTTGAATGTAATGAAATACTCAAAACACACTTCAGAAGCATAATCTTGTGATGTAGTGGTAATATTCTTATCCCGGAGCGAGATGTCCTGCCTCAAGTTCCAGCTGCTCCAAAAGTGTGTAATAACATCTCTGAACAGGGGTTGATTAGAAAAATAGGTTAAATAAATTAATACAAACAAGCCAACAGTGACCTGCATGAGATTTTTGGGAAGATGACCAAAACAGGGAGCTGGAGGAAATGATAGTAGAGAAGCAGAAATTTAAGGACACAATTCTATAACTTAAGACTTGGACATCTTAAGGAGTGGCCACAAATCAAGTGATTAAAACTGTGGATGCTCCAGAGGCCAGAGTTAGTGGATGGGTGAGAGACTGGAGGTGATATACGGTGATGGGATTTGAAAATCAACATGTCAATTAAGTGGGAGCAAGTTAGCACTTATTGCTGGTGGTGAGCTGCCTTTTTGAACCACTGCAGTTTACATATTGTGGATTAACCCACACTGATTCGTTGAGGCTTTGTAACAATTCGTACAACTGAGTGGCTTGCTAGGCCATTTCAGACAACAGTTGAGTCAGTTAAACACATTTTGTGGATTTGGATTCACATATAGGCCTGACCAGGTAAGGCTGGCAGAGATCCTAACCGGAAGGAGATTAGTCACCAGATGGGTTTTCCCTCACAATCAGCAACTGTTTCATAGGCAGCATAGCAGTAGATTCTTAATTCCAGATTTCTTTTTTAAAAATTGAATTCAAATTCCACCAGCTACTCTGGCAGGATTCAAACCCAGGTCCCCAGAAAATTAGGTAGACAAACGGGAGTCTGGAAGAACACAGCAGGCCAGGCAGCATCTGGAGGAAAGGAGCAGTCGATGTTTTGTTTGAGGAACAGGGGATAGAAAGAATGCATAATGGTGGTAGGTACAACCTAGTTAGTCGTACCTATCACAACTATCCCACCACCACCCCACCCTGAGGAAGGGTAATATCGGAAACATTGACTGCTCCTTTCCTCTGGATGCTGCCTGGCCTGCTGTGTTCTTCCAGTCTCCTGTCTACCTTGGATTCCAGCATCTGCAGGTTTTGTCTCTACCCCAGAAAATTTAGCTTAATTCTGGATTAATAGTTTAGCAATAATACCACTAGACCCTTGCCTTCTTGAAATGTAGATAAAAATTTAGATAGGGTCTCAAACATTAGATCCTTGAGGAAAATTCAGGCTTGGCTAAGTGCAAATGAGAAAAAAGGAATCATTTATGGTGATGCACTGGTTACAATTAAATAGATTTCTCCTGGTTCCTGGGGCAGTCTTTCCTGGCTGAATAGTGATAGAGAGGTGTTGGGAGAAGGTGATGTGATCAACTGTCAGTTCTTCTTGACCAGACTGCAACCCAAGAGGGATAGGGTGACAAAGGCAATGAGACTAAGTTATTTGACAGGATTCATGGTACAAATTTAGGAGGCAAAAACATGTCCATTATTTTTAGCAAGGAAAGGATGTTGAGAAAGGGACAATAGTTGGCAAACATGAGGTTTACAGTGTTTGTGAGGGTTGATGACTACAGATTTGAAAGAAGAGTAAAAGGGTCAAAACCTAAGGAAAGAGAACAGTTAAATGTCAGCTAATATAAAGCTTTAATGTGAAGCTGGAACGTCTGCAGTTTAGTAAGTTTTGAAATGTTGACAGGGTTATCCAGCTAACAGTCAGAATTGTACACATTTCAACAAAGCACATGCAAGATATTGTGCAAAATTAAAACTTCACACAAACTTATTAGTGCTACATTTAAGGTCTGCTATGCCACAAAAGGAATTTGCCCATTGTTAAATTCAACTTTTCAAAGGTTATATGAAAATATAGAAAGGCCTGTGTACTGAAGCCTGCACTGGCCACCTCAGTTATTTAAAATTAAATTGGTATTTTAGTTCAGAATCTGCTTCCATTTCCAGCACTGCCACCACTTCCTAGCACAAGACGTTCAGGTATGGAATAGCAATTCCAAAAAGGTTATTCTGAGAAGCAGCTTAATTCAGTTGTGGAACTTTCCAACAAATATTGCTATTAGATTTTATCAAAATGTCTGAATGCATGGCAGATCTGGAGTATGAAGACAAATTTTCATACATGGATTTTATTTTCAGTAACGAGTCTTTTTCAAAGACAGAAGAATAAAAATTAAGTAGAATAAGAAAGCAGCAACATATTTTTAATATAGAAACATCAGCAGGCTTTACAGAGGAGGAAAGCAAAATTAAAAAACAAGATCGAGGGCAGAGCCACATGAGAGGATTGAGAGATGTCTGAAAGTTTGTCAAAATAGCTAGATTTTTAAAAGGTGAAGAAAATAGTACACAAAGTGACTTAGGAATAGAAGTTGGATTGAGTTAAGATGTTTGAAGACTCTGATGCAAATCTAAATCAAACATTCCAAATATTTCAGCAGTGAAATTGAATAATTGTACAAGATTTGAGGGATGATACCCAAGGCATGACCAAAAGTTTGTTTTAAGGAATGTTTTGAAGGAGGGAGAGAGTCAGGTGGCAGAGAAAGAATTCTAAAATGCATGGCTATGACATCTAAAGAAGTTGTGTAAAGAGTTTTGAAGGGTGGTCAGAGTTGGAAAGAGCTCATAAGATATGCATGATTAAAAAATCAGTCTGAGGGGAGGTTGTGGAAGGCAGAAAGAACAAGGTCATGAAAATGAGGAGCAGATTTGGAAACTGCTGTGTTGAAGGAGAAAAAGCCACTGAAGCATAGGTGAGGAAAGGGCAGGAAGAAGAATGGATGATCACTGTATGGATCCTGAGTCAATTGAGCCAATCAACTATCCTTGCTGAAAGATAAAACCAGACAGTGTTTTCACACATAATTTAAAAAAAAAAGTGGGGGGCAGAATAATTCAAGGAATAATGAGTGCAATCATCGGCTGCTTCCTATATTAAAGATCATGTGGTGCAGTATGTGGCCTAAATTCAGTGGGGAAAAATGATGCTTTGAATTCTGCAAGGAGCAAAATTCAAATCTTAGTGATCAGTACTTGTGGCTAACTACCTTTGAATATTCAATGACTTTAGTGAATGTCCCAGCATAAATTTCTAGTAATACCTAGAACGTCTAACTGACCCAGTCACAAAAGGTGACTATGAAAGCCAGTCAGAGTCTGGGAACTTTGTGACAAATAATTCACCTCCCGACTCCCCAAAGCCTATCCAACTGCTAATAGGCACGATGTCAGGAATGTGATGAAATGCACTTATTCTGCCCTTCACAAGATAAGTCCAGCAACACAATAAGCTTGCAACCATCCTCCCTTAGGGGAGGCAAGGGTCTCGTGACTGCCAATCCAGAGACCCAGGTTTGAATCCCACCATGGCAGATGGTATAATTTAAATTCAGTAAAAATCTGGAATTAAGAATGACTAGCCAATTGTTAAGAAAAACTCCATCTGGTTCACTAATGTTTTTCAGGGAAGGAAGTCTGCTATCCTTACCTGGTCTGGCCTACATATGACTCCAGACCCACAGCGTGGTTGACTCTTAAGTGCCTTCTGGGCAATTGCAATAAATGCTGGTCTAGCCAGCGACGCCCATATCCCAGGAATGAATTTTAAAAATCTAAGACGACAGTCTGTTGCATTAGCACCACATTAAACATTCACTCTTGCCACTAGAGGTGCAGTGTTATAGATAGCACACATTGCAGTAAATTTGCTCAGGCTTTTTTATACGGCATCTTCCAAACTTTGTAGTACCAAGAACAAGAAAAGGTGGAAGATGCATGAGAATATTGCCTGCAGTTTGCCCATCCAATACCATCCTGACTTGAAGTATATAATTTCTTCAAAATTGCTGGGTAAGAATCCTGGAACGCCTCAGCACTGTAGCTGTATCTACACCAGATGGACTACAATAGTTCAGTGGCTCAGCACAACCTTGTTCAGACTAATTAGGAATTAGCAGTAAATGTCAGCCTCACCAGCAATGCCTACAGAATGTTCTGGTGTGATTCATTATTAAAATCAACAAATGGAAAGAAAACAAATGAAGTGAAAAACTACTTGTCACTGAGGCCAATGAAATTGAATAGCAAGTGATTCATAGTTTCACACCTGTTTGCATTTCATATAACAAACAGGATTCTGATAACTTTGTGAACTAGGTGAAATTACAAAAAAAAAGTTGGATCCAGGGGATGGCAAAGAGAGGAATAAGTGCTGCTTTTTAAACATTTAAACATTTAATCTAAAAGGAGAGTAATAACTCAGAGCTAGAAAGTAATTAAGCGGGATGTTCCAACACTAGTTTGGAAAGTGTCCCTTCAAAAAAGCATTCTAGCATAAACAAGTGATGGTTAACTCAAATATTTTGTTCTAACATAGATGTTGGGTACAATTCTGCCTTGCACATCGAGGAATGTGAGAACGAACCAAGAACAAATTATTCTGATGAAGATCTTAGCGTGGATTTAGGAGGGCTATCTGACAACGCACCTGAACTAACTCTCAGTGATCTGTCTTGAGTATCGGAGTCTTCAAAAACAGGAGCCTTGCAGAGTGATATTTCTGCAATATTTCTCATAAAGACCCCTTTAACATTTTCAAAGATTTGCACCTTATTAATATTTAAATCAAGATTCTCCAGGTCAAAGGCAATAACTTCTATCTGTACTGTGACAGTGATATCCATACTTTAGGTATACTTGATTTAGATTTAAAAAAGCAATTTCAGTTTTTTTTAAAAAACAGATTGTTTATGGTGCCAGGCAAAAAACATTCAAAAATTGGTTAAACTTTTACAAGTGAACTAGCAAAGAAATATGGGGCTCTGACTTGACATCAGTTTGAATGAACGTGGAAGAATTGTTTAGCACCAGGGAACCACTCGGGTTTGTTCTGATTTTCTCTTAACTATTAAGAAATAGAATAATCACAGTAAATTATTTGTCGACTACCTGAGGTTTTGTCTTTCAATCTTAATATTTGCATTCTTCCGTTACTGTTGTGCACAAATCTGAAAGAATAGGTTTGGTTTCTGTGAATAAGTTGGTTGGAGAGAAATGAAAAATGTTTTCGTCATACTAGCTGATTTTGTGGCATTACACAATTTTTAAAAAAAATTGGTGCACTTTTTAAGCGAGTATCCATGTGAGCAGGTGTGGTCACTGAGAATGCTAGCTGAGGCCAACCAAAACAGGGATTAAGTATGGTATTGAACAAATGGCCAGCCAATGAATGAGGGAGGGGAAAGAGGAGTGAAACTTTGGAGGGAGGTACTGGTTTCATTTCAGATTGCCACATCCAGCAGCAAGTTTTCCCTTGGCCTAATCTATTAAATTAGAAAGCTCCTATACTCAGATTGAAGTTTTTAGGTTTTCAAAATGCCTTAATTTTGGGGTTGTCACAATCTCAACATCAGGGTCATTAATTTTAAAATTCCTCTTCCACCTTTTGGCAGATAGCTGGTATTAAATAGTAATCCAGTTCTCTGGACATGATTTAGTCAGTTTAGCATTAAGTACTGAACAGCTGTTACAACAATAAAAAAAAAACCAATAGTGTAGCTGCCAATATGGATTTCCAAAAAATTGTTTGACCAACTTCAAATTTTTATCTATAAAGATTTAAGAGTACACAAGGGTAATGCTTTATCTAAGTGTGCCATATCTAGGATTTTTAAAAAAGACCTTCACTAGGCCCATATAAGACTAGTTAATATATCTGAGCACAGGGTGTCAGTGGACAATTAGCAGAATTCATTGCTTACTTCTTTCAGCCAGATGGCCAGGTAGGAATAAATAGTGCATAAAAGACTGAAATAAGTGATAAAACTAATATTTTAAAATGGCAAATATTTGAATCTTGCTGACCTGACAAAACATTAGAAACACAAACATCCAATTTTATGAAGGACAAGACCGAGCTGTGAAAAATGAATCACTGGTGTAACAGTGTCTGTTCACATACCTGCACTAATAGCTTGATTTTATGAGATAGTGTGAACTGCCGATGCTGGAGAATCTGAGATAACAAGGTGTAGAGCTGAATAAACACAGCAGGCCAAGCAGCATCAGAGGAGCAAGAAAGCTGACGTTTCGGGTCTGGACCATTCTTCAGAAAAAAGGGTACTTTTTCTGAAGAAGGGTCCAGACCCGAAACGTCAGCTTTACTGCTCGGCCTGCTGTGTTCACCAGCACTACACCTTGTTATCTTAGCTTGATTTTGTGTTGTATTGTAATAAGGCATCAAGGCCCTTCACAATTGGCATTGTCAGCCAATAATTAATACCAAGCTAAAGTAAGAGGCGTTAATACAGATCATTGGATTTGTGAAGTTTCATATACTGATGGCCAACTTCAACTTAGCTTGTTTCAAATGGCACTAACTGCTGGCCTTGCTATAAATGAAAGAAATTTATAAAAGATAAATTTCTCAATGCACAAGGTCTGCAGTTCTGTTGGTCATCTCTCCTGGCTGAAGTATTATAACCAACTTACCTGTGACCTCTTATCTTACCAAAGGATGGAGGAATAGAGGGTCATAGAAGGTTATCTTCATTTAAATAATCCAGCCAGGCATTTATGCTAGGAGTGTGGTCAGTGGCCAGATGGTGTTCAGTCAAGGGACGTGGCAGAGACCTTGCTCCTACAGTAAGTTGATGGTCATGTATCCCTCACTCCTATTTATACACTGGTCAGATTTTTAAACTTCAGTTGAAGGTTGAGGTTTAGACTCCCAGTTCCAAAGGCCTGCTCTTGCTCAGTACAGTTACTTTCCTTCCGTATGACATTGTTCATGAGTCCATTGCCCTCGCAACTCTTCAATGCTGTTGATAACCAATAAAGTAGAATTTGGTCATTTTTAAGTGTACACTTAGTAATGAGCAATAACTAGGCAGTAAGTAAAGAACCTGATTCATTAAGAGATGGCAAGCTTTTTGGTTCCTTCTTTGTCCAATTACTGGTGTTTGTCCCCTCAGAGGCTGTTTATATAACCCTGCCAGACTAAGATTATGACAGTGTCCCTCAATCTATGATACACCAACCCCTTTTGCCTGATTCATCCAGTGAATTTACTGCAACAATTTCCTCACTACTTTCTGCAATCTCAACTACCACCAAGATATAGCAGAGAACAATCACTGGTAAAATATGGCAGGAATAAGACAATGAACATTTAAATTTTAGTAATTTTCACTAATTGTGTACAGCAACATCAGTGTCATTACAAACATTATCTCAAGGTAATTAAAATAATTATTGCTCAAAACATTTCCAGTTTTTCACTCGCCTTTCAGTTGAGCAAAATAGGTACTTAACCTTTTAGTGGTTATACCTCACTCAAAGCTTACTACTGCAAGTGGGTCTTCAGTGGAAAGTCGTTGTATTATTCCAGGCATTTTAAATAATAATCTTACTTGTACAAAATCAAAGTCTTCCACAAAACTAAGAATTTCAAGCCTAACAAAATAGTTGGGAAAGCAGGGGTAAAATTTTGATAGTAGTAAATCATTATAGGTTAAAGTATATTTAAACAGGCTCACACCACCTTTCTCAAGGGTAATCAGGAATGTGCAATAAAAGCTGACCTAGCCAATGCCCACATACTATGAGCAAATAAGTAAACCAACTTGAGCATAGTGCCACTGTTCACAGTAAACATTTTGGAAAATACAAGAGATTGAATCTTTATCATGTTTTAATGGATGTTTGTAGCCAATCAACTATTCTTAAGCATTTCAAAGACAAATAATTTATACATTATTTTAAATGTATTTGTGTAAACTGAGTTATCTGGAGGAAGTAACAATTTACAACTGTTCAAAATAAAAGTATTTCATTTTTTGTATATTTCTTAATCTTCATGACAGATTTGAAAATCCACAGCTAGCTTTTTTTTTTTAAAAAAGAACGAACTTGTTCGATCAATTTATGATACCTCCATGACAGGCAAGACTTCAGTCTGGATCTTCTGGCCCAGATATCAGAACACTATCACTGCACTGTAAGAGCCTCCTCAGCTAGTTCTTCATATGATAACTGGTAGTTGTCCTTTATTGGAAGTGGATAATAACAGTTGAGACATTTCCCCCAATTTGTGGAACAATGGATAGGCATATCATTGGAAAGAAGATGAAAGCAATAGTGTAAATGATGTTATTTGATACGCAAGGAGAAACTAGAAAGACCTGGTACACTCTGACATTAAAAGCAGATAAAAGGGGTATTCAGCAATATTTTTAAGTTTTAAAAATTCCAGTAGGATGAACAAGGGAGAATTTACTGTTCTGAATTAAATGAGGTCCTATAATAAAGAGAACATGAAATCTGATGAGGAATGCTTTAGTTATTAAACATAAGATGTTTACCACAAGGAATAGTTCAGGGAGACATTGCTGCATATGTTTAAAGTGAAAAGTGGATTAAAACTGATGCAGGGTTATAGGGAGGAATCATTGTTGTCACAATATTTTGATAGCTTTAGTAATTAGATCCTTACAGGAGGGTGAAGTGGCCTGTTTTTGCACTGCAATCATCTGGATTTCTAAACTGTGGGGAGAAGATGAGAACTGAATGAGAAGAAAAGGGATCAGGGCCATTATAAATACAAGCTAATTAAACAAACTTTGTTAATTATAAACCTTTACCAGAACTGAAGATTACAAACATGACTGATGAATATCTGCTACTGGTCGTGTACACCATATACAAAACATACTGCAGTAATTCACCAAGGCTCTTCTGACAGCAACTTCCAAACCTATAATCGCAACCATCTATAAAAGGACAAGGGCAGCAAGTATGTGGGAACACCACCATCTGCAAGTTCCTCTCCAAGCCATTGACTTGGAATGACATTGACCCTGTCACAGTGGAAAAACAAAAACATTGAACTCCCATTCCAATAGCACTGGCCGTACCTCCTGGATTGCAGAAATTCAAAAGGTGAATGTGGCTCACCGTCATATCTCCAGGGCAACTAAGGATGGACAATAAATGCTGTCCTTACCAGCAATGCTCACTTCCTTTGAAATAACGTAGAACAAGTTAAAGAAAACTGGTCATGTGATGAAGCTAGCCAACAAAGGTGATCAAAAAAGGTCATCTCGCAGGCAGCTAATTCTATATCAGAACAATAATTTAAACTTGCAAAGCTCACTGGCACATTTACATTAATATGCACAATTGTACGTTTTAGAGACAAACTTCAGAAGAATCAAGTAAGTGTTTGCTGTTGCCAAAGTTGCTAGGAAACTGAATCATAGAATCCTTGCAGTATGGAAACAGGCCATTTGGCCCAACAAGTGCACACCGCCCCTCCGAAGAGCATCCCACCCAGACCCATTCCCCTAACCCTATATTTCCCATGTCTAACCCCCCTAACCTAAACATCCCTGGGCACTATGGGCAATTTAGCATAGTCAATCCACCTATCCTGCACATCTTTGGACTGTGGTAGGAAACCGGTGAACCCGGAGGAAACCCGCGCAGACACGGGGAGATTGCACAAGCTCGGCACAGACAGTTGCCCAAGGCTGGAATCAAACCCGGGTCCATGGTGCTGTGATGCAGTAGTGCTAACCCTTGAGCCACCTATACCTTCTCGCTTTTGGCAACCATTCAACATCAAACGTGAACTTGGGTTCAAATTTTAGCTCAGATTACCAAAATAAATATTTGAGCATTGCACCGGCAGCTGCTTTAAATGTACCCTACATTTTCAATTAAGAATCCAGCAGTGAACTAGTTGTGGCATTTTGGCTTAATATGTCAGTCTCTTCATTAGTTTGTTATTGGACTATATAGAAAGTGGCTTATCACAATTAAAAGCAGCTCACTTAATTTAGAGAGTTTAAAATAACAACTAAGGGCTCTCATCCGTAGTGGCTGATGTCCACGCTATCCTGGAGGTGTGTCATAACAAGTCTGAACAGGTAGATTACAATAACAAACACAGAGCAGTGAAATTGTTCAGTAAGAAGAATTCTGTGCTCGTGCTACCAATTTTATTCTTTTGAGTTATCCCTTTTAGCAAGTTTATTCGAGACTCAAAACCAGGCAGAAAAAAAATGATTAATCTTATTTGTTCATGTCCAGATGCCAAAGATGTAGGATAATTTGCTAAGCACTCTTCACCAACTGTATAATTTTATGAATGAATGAACGAACAACGTGAACAGAAAACCAATTTTTAATAAAACAAAAACACAAGGCAATTGTATAAAATTAACTTCTTTCAATCTGAACACTCCATTTCCTGCTTCCTGTCAAGAACATACATTCCATAGGAAATTAACATTACACTAATGTTTGCACAAAATTCTTCCGCACAGCTTTGTTTTCTTGAAAAAAAAAATCAAATAGTGCAAACTAGGCACCTCCTCAGAGTTCACAAATGTGTTTTATTCCATAAAATGCAAATCACAGAAAGGACTGTAAAATAATTAACCTTCTAAACAAAACCTGACCTGAAAAGAAGTAACTCTTTGTCTCTGAAAACTTTTGCACTAAGAATGACAAATCGGCAGTACCAGCAGGCTAATAATCGTATTCATAGGCTAGGAAGGAAAGAATAGAAATGTAACTAAGGCTACCAGTGAGTTTGATGTCTCAATACTACAGGTTCTAATTTTTGGAATTCCACTCATAGCGTTCCTGATTCTGTAGTTTTACTAATAGCTAAACAGAATTTTTAAAAAATGCAAATATCTCGGCCACACAAATACCTTTAGTCATTGCATGTTAAGACAGAAAATGATCATAGTCTTTAAATTTACAGGTACCACATTAAAAATGAGACATTTCAAAAATATATAACTGGCACAGCATTTGCACACAAGACAAAAAGTAATAATAATGGCTTTCATCCTTAATATAGGAGCAATCCACCTGACAACTAATCCAGCTAAAAAGGTTTATTAAATGCTAGCTTACAGGTTGCTTCACTAAGTCTCCCTCTGCATCAGGTGTGGTAATTCGCACCATTGTTAAACAGACACCTTTGTAACTTGGGCTTCTTTGATTGCAAAATTTATTAGAAAGCAAGTTTTACCACAAGCTCTAAAAGGGTGACCTGACCTGAAACATGAACCGATTTCTCTCCACAGATGCTGCCTGACCTGCTGAGCTTTTCCAGCAATTTGTTTTTGCTTCTGCAATAAACTACTTATGACACAAACCTCGTATCACAGTACAATAACTTTGAAACTACTTGCATTTTTGCACATGTATGATGCAATTTTATTTCTGATGACCAAACCTAGGAGAAAGTAGTTAGCCACAAGAAGGTTGCATGTTCCTTACAGGCACTGACCAAATACTCAAGTCTGCTGACTAAATGGAAGCTGCATCTAAAGATGGAGACAAATCTCACTTTCAAAGGATTTCAGTACTTCCAGAACCAGCAGCACATCATTTAAACTTACAGCTTTGCTAAAGTCAGGACTGCCATTGAAGACTGTACTTTGATGCAAACAGCACACCTGAAAATTTCATGTTTATTTAGGATTGTACTTGCTATCTGAAAAACACTAGACAATGCAATATTTTCCAAGAAAAACTAAATCTGAAAAGAATTTCAGAATATTTGGGGAGAACCACCATCATTTTGAATGAACATTATGGAACTAACTAAATATCAAAATCTCCCTCCACTTACAAATATGCCAAGAGAAACCCAAAACATACAAATGATTAATCTTTTTAACTCTAGGAATTTTACACCAAGTGACTTGTGCAGAAGAGAAAATTAAAAGGAACATGGACAACATGGGTGAACCAAACTGCTCAAATACATTAAAACAGAACCATGAAACAGCACAATGTCGAAAGAAAGATGTGCTGAAATTTTGTTAAAGTTGTAGTGAATTTCCAACTTAAATTTGTTCTGCCATTTGAACTGATCATTTCATGATTATTTTGTTTCAGCACTCAATGTATCTGTTGAAACATTCACAGGTCAATAGTAGCATGCTGTATAATTGATATCAAAGGATCAGCTGGAAGCATACCCATCAGTTATTCAGTATCTCAATTTAAATTAGTGACATTGGAGTTGTTAAGCTAATTGGAAGTCCATTGTACTTTACAACAACTGAATCAAAAAGGCACAGGAAGCTGTCCAATGACATAACACTCAGTCTTTTCAGAAATCAGATCAAGGGAGCTTTTCTTAAAGAAAAGAGTCATGTAGAAACAAAGTTCCATCTGTGATTCAAAAAAATTCTTTTTAGAATCTGTGGAATGTCAATAGTAAAACATCTAACTGATTAAAAACATTAAAATGCAAAAAAATTGAAAAGAAACATTGAAACCTGGAACAAAATGCAAAAAGAATGACAGAATCAGATGATGATTTTGGCAGAAACTACTTGATCTCTTATTTACACAAATGTTTACCCCACCATTAAAAGGATCTGGCGTTTTCACAACTGGGGAAGTTGAAAATCCTTAGGGCATTGGTCATTCCTCAAAAGCTTAGTAAGGATCAACCTTGTCCTGTAGTGTAATGGTTCTAAACTAGAAAAGTCTCTTAATAATGGACACAACAGTACTCTCGATATGACCTCAAAGAGTATTTAAAAATTCAGAACAGGTATTGATTTAAACTCTTACAGATTTTGCATTATAACTTCAAATTATGGGGGTATTGCAGTCACTCAAACAGTTATTTATATCAAGCTCCTTCCTCCATATCTACAACCTTGATAATTTTAGCAACTTCTGCTTTAGCACATTTCCTTGTGATCCCTAGTGGGTTTGCAGTCAACTATTTGGAAAGTTTGGGAACAAGAGACAGAAACATATGAAAAATTTAAGCAGCTAGATTGTTGTATCCAACTAAAATTGTTACTTTATGGACAGTTAAGATAAAAGATATGCTGAAGTAAATATTTTCAACAACATTAAAAAGGAATGAAATCAATTTTGCTAACATGTGATTTAAAGCTTGGCCTAATCAATGATTTGGGATCAGTGGGAGCGAGGGAAAAAAAAAGAGGGAGAGAGATTAGAAACAGACAGTATCTCATCTCTTCTGCCCTTGACTCAATCTTCAAGAAGAAAAATAGTATTTGTTTATTAAAGAGAGGTAAAGAATGTCGCAAACAAACCTGAAATAGTGGTAGATTAATCAGTTTTTAGGGAATCGAGTCTTTATTTAAAAATGGGAGGATTAAAAAGAACCTTGAACACATATCAATTTCACTTTTTTATTCCTTTGTTTCCACCTGATAGCTGAAACCAACAGGGGGCACGTGTTCAGCATCTTTCCGGATCACTCATTGCATAAACACATCATATGCAAGTTAATAGGAATTTTCCACAGCTATTGGTTAGGCCCAGATTTATTGCATTTGATTTGAAGGAATGACTGGATAAATGAAAAGTGTGTTTATCGGAAATTTCCAGCCATTTTGCCCATTTAATATTTTACCCAGTCTAATTTCAAAAGAAATCAACAGCGTGACCTGTACACAAGGAAAAAGGAACCTATAGTACAAAATAACCAACACCACAAAGCTTTTGTGGCTAGCTTGTTTAAATCTCAAATCATCCAGCAATAAACTGCAGTCAGCATGTTTCTCAGCCTTACTACAAGTAACAATTCAGTCCAGAGCAAACATACGCAACAGCCCTATACATGGCACGTACTTTTCTCCCCCAAAAAACAGAAAACCTACTCACCATCCTTCACTTATGATTGCAATTGGCCAAAAAGTAGTTGAAAAAACTACTCTCACTAACTCTAATGAAAGCTGCAAAAAGTGCAGTGGAGTTTGGAAGTTTGTGTAGACAGGTAACAAAAGGGCAAATGGAATATTGATCTTTAATAACAAGGGGTTTGGAATACAAAAGGGGAAGTGATGCTTCAGTTGTGGAGAGACTTCCGGTATAGTTGAAGATGATACGGTATACACCGAGAATCTCAGTTGAGAAAAATACTCAACAAAGGATGTATCGCATTAAAATTTGACCAAGGTCACTTAAGAACAAAGTTAGGAAGCAAGTAATTTTTATCTCCCATTTACACAAGTCCACATAGATCTCAGAATGGTGAAGCAGGCTTAGGAGGTTCTTTAGAACTGCCTGTATATAATATTTGTAATTTACATTCCTGTGGAAATGAGTAATTATAAAAAGCATAATCAATAAAGGTAGAAAGATGTTGAATGAAGCTCATGGTGGTAATTCTTTTTAGGTTTGATCCTAAATAAAGAAATTATGGCAATAAAAGTGAAATGCAAGATTGAAAATCAAAACATGTGATCCATCTCCATGACAAGCAGTTCTACATTACCAAGAATGTGAAACTCTCATGTACCTGTTATGTAACTATTAGGCAAATGAAGGAAGTGACATCTATACCAGAAAATAATAAATCTACAATAAACTAGTCTATAACTGCCTCAGCCTAGAACCGAATCCTGGCTATTTAACATTGAACTAGGCAACGTTTTACTGAAAAGGCTGGAACCAAAAAGTACCCATAATCCCAGGTTCGGGAGGGTTGGACATCACAACTTTGCAGAAATTTATAAATAAAAAGGTAGATGATGATGATAATAAGGAAAGAAAAAAAGTGAATATCAAATTGGAGAGTCAAAGTGCACTCTTTCTGTTTATGTTTAAAACTGATCAATCTCAAATCACATCCAGGGACCAGCTAAGCCTTCTGCCATGCATGTAATTTTCCAGCTAGATCAATTATGACAACGGGCATCCGAATCAAACTGCATCAATTTGTTTTTAAATCTAGCTTCCAAAACAAATAAAGTTTTACTAGGGTGACACCCCAATAACAGTTCTAAGAATCACTGCAACTCATGTAACATCCCCTAAACTCTCAAAGTATATGTGGAATTTGCAGCCAAGACAAAATCTCTTACTTTAGCTTTAACTCTCACCAAAATATTTGATTTGGCTACTTATAAGAATGTAATTGAAACTGTGCGCTTTGCTAGACATGGACAAGGATTTAATCAGAATCAAGAGGATTGAACCAGAGGCATTACAATGGTACAAGAATTGATCTAGATTAAAAAGGAGGAAACGCCAGTATCCAAGAGAACATTGGCTTTGAACTACAAGTCATGCCTTTGATTCATATCACACCTTTAATTTCCACATTTCATTTCCTTTTATAGTGGTGCAATTTGATCTATAATGGTGCAATGGAACTCCCTACGTTATTGGGAAGGCTGGGAGAAGGACTACATTTCCTTCCAAAACGTTTGAAATTAGATCAATACCTTTCAATCATTCCAATTTAAATATTTAATTCAAGTAATAAAAGTTGAACCAGTTTTATTCCCTCCAAGTAGTTGACTAGAATATCAATACATCCTGATCCATCAAAAACATGTCAGCATTGAGTGCAAACAATAGAAAGATATCGGTAGAAATAAGAGTTCAAATCAACCCAAATGTGCTACCTCTAAAGTACAATTTCATAATATGATACATTATGTTGACTGGAACAGACCCAAACCATTTGTCGTAGATGTTCAAGACCTTCTGATATTTGTTAATGCAAATACTAGCTCCTCGTTCCTTTGGCACCTGATTGGACAACTGCAATTTCCACTACAAGTTTAGACATACAGGAAAGATCATCTTCATTGGCCTCCTAATTGTTTAAAAAAGTTGCAAACTTACAAGTTTGATTGAATAAACAGGTGTAGTTAAAAGCTCCGTGGACAGAAGGGAAATATTTTGGGCAAGGAATAAAGCTGAATTTTGATCCACGTTCAATCCTAGCAGTTCCCCAAATGGGGTTTCAAAAAAAAACAAAAACTCAAAAGACGCATTTAGATGCAAATTTGGCTCACATAAAAGAAAAACTGTAAAAACAAAGTCCTTAGCATGCCAGCTAACAATACTTCAAAACACAGTAGTTGCAATGTTGTGCAAGTTGATGAGTTTTTTGGCTGCAGCGACTTCTAGTAGCTGTAGAGAGACAAAGGAGTATCCTCTTCCATCATGTCATCCTGGTAATTGAAGCAAAGATTATTTTAGAAATTTATGAGACCCCACTCACCACCTTTCCCTCCCCACCCAAATCCTGACACCATTAAAAAAAAAAATTCACAAAAGGCAATAATTTGCACTGGCACAGTTATCTTCCGATTTGCTCTCTGCCATGACCATTAACTCTCCAGCATAGAGTTGGCAACTAACCCATCTGGAGAGTTTACTGGCACAAAGTGTAGCAAAATCACTGGAATGCACTGTAACACCAACACAAAATCTCAGCTTCCCCTACACCTCTCTGCAAAAGAGGGCAGCTATAGACAACACAGGTTTTAGTTAGGACATTTGTTCGTTTGATATCAGCTAAAAGGACAATATGTGCATCATCCTCAACGTGGTTCATGGTTGACAGAATAAAAAGGAAACAGATCTTAGGAAGATGAAAACAGCAATGCAGTGACCCAAAGGGATTCTGAAGAAGGGTCACTCCACAGACACTGCTAGACTGGCTGAGTTTTTCCAGTAATTTCTGCTTTGATTTCCAGCATCTGCAGTTTTTTTGATAAGAACGATAGAACTAGGTTAATAGATTAGAGGAAAGGTTAAATTGAGGTAATGTTGATAAATAGAACTTGGGAAAATGGGTAACAAAATTGACAACCAAAGATGCAAAACAACAATGAGACACATTGAAGTGAAAAGTATAGATATGATTAAAAAGGGAAGGCAAGATCAGTAAATGCAGATGCAGGGAAGACAGGTTTACAAAAACAGATTTAGATGAGGAAAAATGGGAGAAGGCTTGGGTGGAGCATAAAAGCTGGCAAAGACCAGAGCGGCTCATGCTCCATTCTGTGTAATCCCGTGTAATAAAATCAATATGTCCAAATCTACTGCTGCCTCCCTATTCTACTAATAAAACAATGTAAAATACTAGCACAATAATAGGTGCCAAGAGCACAATATTATTGAACTGCATTCAAGAGAAAACAAACCTAATCTGTATAATCGCTCATAAATTTAACCCTAAGAGTCATTCTTGTAAACCTACATTGTACTCCCTCCAAGGCCAATATATCCTTCCTAGTTTGTGGCGCCCAGATCTGCTCACAGTACTCAAAAGTGGGGTCTAACAAGGGTCTGTTATAACTACAGCATAACTTCTGCATCCTTCTACTCTAGTACTCTACATATAAAGATCAGCATCCCATTAGCCTCCCTGATGATTTTTAAAATCCATGCACATTTGCAGAAAATCTATGCACCTGAACTACCAACTCTTTGGACATCCACTGTGTTTAACTTCATACCATCTAGAAAGTACCCTAATCTATCCTTTCTGGTCCAAAATGGACAACATCACATTTGCTTACTTTGAACTCGATCTGCCACAGTTTTGTCCATTCACAGTGTAAAATTAAAAGAGGATATTGATAGACTATCATCTACACTGACTACAATGCTGCCTTGGTGTCATCAGCAGGTTTGGATAAAATGACTTTCTATACTGTTATCAAATTTTTCAGGCCATAACAGATCCTTGCGGGATGTCCCTGGTTACATTCTGCCAAATTAAGTACCTGCCCATTATACCTACTTTCTGTTGCATAATACTCAACCACTTTCACACCCATGTCAGTAATTTTCCCTCAATTCCGTTGGCTTCTACTTAGTTAACAGTTAAAATTTAGCATTGAGGAATGGTCACAAATAGAACAGGAGTAAAAGTTTAAACTTGGGTAAGTCAAACTTTAGAAAGCTGAGAGATCATCTGGCAGAAGTGGTCTGGATAGGGCTACCTGAAGAAAAAAATCTTGGTAAAATCAGGAGGTGGTATGTAAAAGCAAGGATTCTACAGGCGGTGTAGACATGGCCTCATAAAGGGGATAAAAAGAAGAGGTCACTGCCAATCTAGACCCCCTGCCTGGTTAACCAGTAGCACACAATGCAAGATAAAGCAGAAAGAGAGATCTCATGACAGTCTTAAAAATAAAAAGTAACACTTGAAGAAGAATCAAGGAGTATTGAGATAAAGGGGTGAAATTAAAAAGGAAATAAGCAAAAAGAGAGCATGTAAAATAATATTGGCTAGTAATCTCAACAAAAATCCAAAAGATGCTTCATCAGTACATTAACAGCAAGAGGATGACTAAGGCTACTGGAGACGTCGATGGTGACTCACACATGAATGCAGAACCACTTAGGCAGGGCTGTAAATGAGTATTTTGTCTGCCCTCAAAATGAGAGAGATGACGCAGACATTTCAGTGAAAGAGGAGTATGAAATATTAAATAAAACAACCACAAGACAGGAAGCATCTCCTTAAAGGTAGATTATCACTCAGACTGGAGGAATTGTAGCCTATGCAGTTAAAAAAGGAAACTAGGGAGGAAATAGTGAGAGTTCCTGGGATTGTTTTCCAATCCTCACCAGATACAAGTCAGGCACCAGAGATACCAAAGTGGCAAATAGAATTCAAATCTGGAGAAGTGCAAGGTTATGCATTTGGGAAGAGCAAATAAAGTAAGAGAACACACTATAGACAAGAGGGCATTGAGAGAGATAGAGGAAATGAGAGACTATGGTATGCATGGCCAAAGGTCCTTGAAAAGTACAGGGCAGGGAGATAAAGTGGTAAAAGGCTTCCTTTATTGGGACAGGAATGGAATAAAAAAAGCAGGGATGTAATGCTGGGTCTATAAAAGACACTGACTAGATCATAGCTAGATCTGTGTGTATAGATCCAGTGAACACATTACGGGAAGGACATAATTGCTCTGGAGAGAGAATACAGAGGAGAATAATGACAATGTAGCAAGGTCTTGAAAATTGCAACCATAAGGCAAGGTTGGATAGACTAGATTGTTTTGTGGAAAACAAAGAAGGTTGAGAAGTGACTTAAAAATTGGAAGTATATAAAATACTCAGGGACTTGGTAAAACTGGAGAGGGAAGACTCATTTCTCCTAGTGGAGAGGTCAAATTAAGAGGACACAGACTTAAAAAAGGTAAAATGACAGAATTAAAGGGGTCATGAGAAAATGTATTTTTCAGCCAAATAATGGTGGCTGTATTGGAATCTCTACCCAATTTGGTGGTTTGAGGTGGAAGCTCCCAAATCATTTGAGGAATCTTGATCTGAAGCACTGTAATCTGCAAAACTATGGACGAGATGCTAAAAGGTGGGATTGGAATAAGTGGCTAGCTGGCACAGACATAATGGGCTGAATGGCATCTGTGTTGTACCTTTCTATGGATCTCAAGTGTGGTTTTCAGGTTCACTCATAAATTAATCATTTTGGATAACCTGAACAGTAATCCACAGAACCAGAAAATAATTCATTCCCAACACAAACGGAACCAGCTTCAAAATAATCTGATCAAATGATCAGTACAATGCCACAGAAAACATTTCAATAACACTGCCATATGATTACAACAATAAATATAACAAATCAACGAAAATAAGTAAATAGCATTATAAATAAAAAAAGAACTCTTCAGGGAGTTTAAAATTGATATTAAAAAGGTTTCACCATCTTAAAAATAAAATTTTAGGATCCAGGAAACAGGAGCTAAAATAGCAGGACAATATCTTTCAAACTTATTCCTACCATTGGGAGCTCATGAAGACGCCGGAATTCTGGCTGGTTGTTTCTCTGACGGTACTTCAGAAACCCAAGTATTGAAACAATTCCAATAATTATAAAGAAAACTGTGATCAGTCCTATAACAAGAGGGTCCATTCTGGTTTCATTTGGATCAGAAACTGGCCTCCCTGTTCAAAAGAGAAGTACACTTTTATTGGTATATTGTCTTCTAACAAGTTTTTATTTCTATCCTACTTCAACTTGGTCAATCACAAATTTATTGTAACAAACAAACATTCACACTTTGACACATTTAACAGAATTACCAATGGTGTGAAAGTTCCCCAAGAGTATTCCAGAAGACTTTTTCACGCAGTTACCCATGTCTTTCCCCAAACTAACTTCACTTTAGCAAAGAACATGCAGCAACTCCAAACATTTGGAAGGGTTATTATTCTCAAAACCTCAATTAAAATAAAGAAATGAGATCACAGAATGCAAATATAGAAATTGGTCTGTTGGCCTAAAAAGCCCATATTGGGTGTCTGCAGCCCATACATTTGGAATAGGATCATCCAGGCTGCTTGGCCATCCAATAAAGGCAGAGGGTGATCACCTGTGGTCTAGCACTAGTTCAGGTGAAATAGGTTACAAAAGGTTTGCCTGATTATCAAAAGCCTCACTACATTTTCCCACAGTGGTTCGGTCTTCTTCAAAGTCATCAAGTTCCAACAGGCAGCTACAATGAATTTTGATTCCAAACAGTGTAATTTATGAATTTATAATTAACTGGCCCAAATTCCTTTTATCGTTTCATACCTTCTTTTAAATGATCCAGAAACAACGGTGGGTTGCACAGTCCTCACCTCGACCAATCCCATATCCATTACATGGAAAAGAATAATCTCAGAAATACAGGTATCTTAACCCTTTCCTAAAGGATATATATTTTTGGTAGAAAAATTCACCTTTTCAGGATTCAGTTATGAAACCCGAAAATCAATCATTTCATTTATTTAAAAAAATGTTTGCATCATATCATTTGCTGTAAATTTGAGTTTTTGTTCTGAATTAATGTCATCCAAGTTTTCTGTATGTCTGAAGTTAATAATTAACTTGCAAGTATTTCTGCAGCCATGGTGATTTCTTTTAAAACAGCTTTTGAAATCATTTTAGAATTAATGAGTTTATATGCACCACTGATGGATTTTTGTTTACTTAGATTGTTTTGTGACTCCACAAGGTAATTAATGGGGCCTCAAGACTTGTTAAGAGTTCTCTGGAATTTTTAAACTGAAAGTAAACATTCATAGCTTAGAGGGGGAGAATTCTAGTTTCAGTTTTACTTTGCATTTTGGTCAGTTCTGGTCCTTGCAATAGAGTAGCTGCAAAGACCAGTGGTCTGCAAAAAGGAAAAAGGTATTGAGAATTAGTTCACATTACAGTGAAGAGTTAGTGTTAGTCACAGATCAGAAGTGTTGGGATAAAACCCTGAAGATGATGTTACTTAAAGCCAAGTATGTTGATGTTTGGGTGTATAATAGCTCCAGGGAGAAGCTATCTGCAGTTCCACTCTGTATGTTAATGTCACATGTGAGGTGTTAGAGTCAGAGGCTCTGGTGCTAGTACTAGATGAGTGACATTTTTAGGCAATTTTAAAAAGGGCACGTTTTGGGATTTGATTATAAATTTTACTGCATATTTCAAACATCTTTGAACTGGTGTTCAAAATAGTTTGGTTTATGTACTCTTTCATATCCTTAACAAGGACACTAGTTTATTGCAACAGCAAAACCTGCAGCATTGCATGCTTATGTTTCAGCAAGAGACTGGCCTAATGGATCATATTTCGATAAGGTTTAAATCTGGGATCCGACTTGTCCAGTAATAACATCAGCTAGGATCATAACATACTAGATTGTATATTTTAAGTGACACCAAGCAAAGCGATGCACAACATCCATAAAAGTATCCTTTTCGATAAATCACATTTCCACAAACTATAAGAAATGATCAGCAAAATGCAGAAACATGACAAAACAGACACTACATTAAATACACAGTACAAACAAGTAATTAAGTGCAACTCTTCTCTTCTGGTGTTTAAACTCCAAGCAGGTCTCCTCACTGGAGATAAGTAAACCTCAAAAAATCACTCACCATCCACCATCTTTTTGGTATTGGCCAAATTCCCTTCAACATGCTGCACAGAAAACGAAGTGGTTGCTTTGTTGGTTGTGGTGCTTCTTATGGCAGTTACGCTCACGGTGCTGGTGGTGGTTGTGGTGGTGGGTCTTGTGTGGCTGGTGGACAGGGATACCATCACAGTGGATATCACTCCAGAGCCACTGGATGTCATGGAAGCGGACATAGTCTTGGAAGTTGGTCGCATTGGCAGAGTTGTAGACTTTGGGGATTGTGTGGTTGGCACATTACTGGTTGTATCTAAAAACGAAACGAGGTGTTCACTTAGATGAATGTTATTCAGCAATCCCAAAGACATAGTTAACGCAAGAGGAGCAATTTCACTCCTCTCTCCGCTCAGACTTGAAAAACCACTGCAATAACACAATGTGCTTGGTAGTTCAAAAACTGTTGGGTTTGTTTATAGATAACCATTGTCAACTACAGTGCGAGGTACATAATCACTGAAATTAATTAGTTGAAAATACTTTGCCTCAATACAAAACAAATCATAAACGCTTCCAGGGCACACCAAACCTCAGAGCATCCCACCTAATCTCGGCACCCCGAAACACTATGGGTAATTTAGCACAGCCAATCCACCTAACCTGCACATCTCTGGACTGTGAGAGGAAACCGGAGTAACCCCATGGTGGGGTTTCACACCTTACCATCCAAGATGTTGGCATAGAATATATTCCCATCAACCACAGCAGCCTCACAATCAATTAACGCTTTGAGGAACATTAATTGTATTGTCCTCACCTCAGGCAGGAGTCCTGTCAGTCTGAGCAGCAGTAGCAGCCTGGGGTGATTCTACATTCCTGAGTGCAGACAAGTGTAGCAGGGAATCTCAAGTAGGGGAAGGAGGGCATCCTGAGGATTGGGGAGAGGGAGTGGATTTGGAGGTGGGGGCAGGGGGTTTGAAAACAAAAGAGGAAGACTGATAGAGACGTGGGCAGGGGGTTGTTTGGAAAGGAATCTGTAGGAGCAGATTGGGAGTGGAATGGCAGTGGTGAGCTTGTGAACCTTGAATTCCTCTTGCCAGCTTCAATCATAATCGTGGGCCCACAATGAGACTACAACCCGGCTTAATGGGGTGACCGCAGGTGGGATGCTCCAGACCTTGCCTCCCCCACATAACGTAATTTTTTAAAAAAATAATTTCGCTGATAGGTCAAGACTGGCCGAAGGTCAGCTGAGGAACTCTTGCCTGATTGCAATCCCACTCATGGGGGTATGTAAGCCTCTGCACCAAGACACAGATTATCAGGATTCAATTTTGGGAAGTTCTCTCAGAGCATCTCAAAAAGATCACTTCAGCCTCCCACTATTGGCATTATAATTCACAGGATCCTTAGAAACTGCCCAAGCTCTGTCTTTAAATTCATTAGTATGATGTCACCAATTATTCCTAGACAACAATACAGAACCTACAGTGACATGAACCTATAACTAAGCAGTTAATGATTTGACTCTTAAAAACAGAAACAGAAAAAAACCATTGGAAATACTCAGCAAGTCGGGTAGTACCTATGGAGACAGAGCCAAGTGATTATTTCAGGTCAAAGGCTTTCACTTGAATTGTGATCTAAAGCTCAGGCTCATACACAAAGCCACTGAGATAGAAAACTGAGCTCAGGAGTAATACTGCTGGTTAAAGAATTACATCTCAACTAAAAATTCAAAAATGTGCACAGAACTCAAGTTTTCAAATGGTCAATGCTACAGAGCAGCACACCCATCTATCCCATCTCAAAAATAGAACGAGCTAAATCCAAGACAAGACTGTGGAGCTGGAGGAATACAGCAGACCAGGCAACCCTGAAGAAAGGGTCCCGACCCGAAACATCAACTTTCCTGCTCCGTTCCTCCAGCTCAACACCGTGTTGTCTCCGATTCCAGCATCTGCAGTTCTTGCCATCTCTCAGCTAAATCCAACAATTTTATTGAATCTTTTCAAAAAAAAAAGGTGACAACCGTGTTAACCTCAAGCTGCCCAAGTGAGAGGAAGAGGTCAGGTTCCAAGATTCTATATTAGACAAATGACCTTGGCCTTTTTTCTCAGCTAGGGGAGCTGGGTTGGGGGAGAAACAGTGGAAAATAACTCCTTACGGCTCTGCTATTTATGATTTGTATATTTTACACAGTCAATTGTTATGAACCAGACCAAATCCCCTCAAAATATATACAGAAGATAGCCTAAACTCCAACTTTTTCTTATTTTAAAAGGCAAGTGTGAGGTGTTGCGTTCCAGATACAATTCAATTGGTCAAACTACTCTACTTTGAGCAAAGCACACTATTTTTACTCTACAATTAAAATACAGACAAATTAAAGAGACAATTGGCTTAACTATAACAATTAAAATCCTTAAAATAATTATTATTAATCACTACCAAGTAACTGTTTCAATATAGTAATATCCCATAAACACACCCTTGGCAAAGGCAAATTCAGTAAAAGTGACTGTCTCACAACTCTAGCAATTGAAACCCAGCTTTTAGCTGTAACAAAGAGAGGAATAAGAGCTTCTGCATCCAGGTTCAAGAACCCAGCAACTGCTACTAACGACTGCAACTAAAAAAAAAAAATTCCTGTTTCTGTGAGAGCTTGACCTCACTCATTCAGGCTGCTTCCATTGTTCCAACTTAGAAATCCCCAATGCCTCACAAGCTGTTTGCTTTATTGGCTTTGTGCAAACTACTCTTCTCCTCGGTCTCAACCTTTCTTCATAATAAACACCAGGACAAAATACACCTCTTAAAGCCATAATATTGTCACACGATATTCAATACAGGTGTAGCAGGGCCATTACAGACCCCAAGGGATGGTTGGTGCTGTCCTTTTGAGAGTCCCTCCAGGTCCCATGCTGAGGGTTATAAGCCATAGCCAGTAGCAGATTCAGCACTTTTCTTACAATGGAGAGCTAGAAACTGGAAGGACAATAGCAGCTCACAGGCAGAGGATCATTTGGGAAGAGGTGTTTTTCACTTGCGCACGCACACACGCACAGCAACATGAAAGCCCTTAGATTACCTCACATTGAAATGCAAAATGGGAGGCTCCAATTGGAACTGAACAGACATGCACACAGTCTTGAGGAATGAGCAAAGGATTCATCCTTAGACAGATCACTACTACATCAAATATTTCATGTGATAGCATGTCACTTTTGGAAATCTAAAGCAGTACTTTATCGCATGTTCACTGCCCCATTTCCTCAAAATGTTCTTCAAAATTATTTCGAGACTCGGGGACACTAAGGTTTTGTTTTAAAAAACACAGTAGTTTGCATGTGGAATGAACTTCCTGAGGAAGTGGTGGATGTGGGTACAGTTACAACCTTTAAAAAGGCATTTGGATAAGTACACGAGTAGGAAAGGTTTGAAGGGATATGGGCCAGGAGCAGCCAGGTGGGACTAGTTTAGTTTGGGATTATGATCAGCATGGACTGTTTGGACTGAGGGGTCTGTTTCCGTGCTCTGTGACTATGATATAAAACATAGTCCAAAAGTTTAAGTGCAATGTTCATTATTGATTGACAATGTTTTCACATCTACAATGGTTAATCGAAATTCTAGCCAGAGGGTGAAGACCTGCAGGCTGAAAAAAAACCCACAGCAGCATAAAAGCAACTTCCTGTATTGTAGTTTTTTTTAATTACTTTAATGAACAAGAGAGAGAAGTTTTACCTTTTGCTTCCTTCTGTCCAGCAGACGTTATAGAAGACACACTAGTTGATTTAATTGTGACCTCCCGCGTAGAGTCTTTGGCAGCTGAAGACATTTTCGCAGAGGTCTCCGTTTGGTGTGGTATTGCAGTTGTTTTGACAGTAGGGTTCACTTCAGTGTCATTTCCATTTGACTCAGTTACAACGGAGCCAACACTGGGATTCACAGATTTTGTAATGGAACTACTGGTACTTGCAGGCCTTTCAACAGGTGTGCTAACCTGGATCTCTGTTTCATTTCTTGTTTGTAGGTCACTGCTTGTATTATCAGCCATCCCATTCACTCGGGTCAGGTCACTGACATTTGGTGCATCTGTCAGCATGCTGACAATTGAATTTTCTGATGAATTGTTAAAGCTAGTTTCACTTTTCAGGCTTGGTGTAGAAATAGTAGAAGCCACAGTACTTCCAATGTTAGCTTGAGGGACAGTGTCGTTCCTGTTATTGGCTTCTGTTGCTGTAGAGTTACTAGTTCCTATTACAGTTGAAGAGAAATTGAATGCAGATGATGTTGCATCACTGGACATTGCTACTGCTGAATCACTTGGACTTTTTGTAGGATTTCCTAAATTAAAAATCGAAAATAGAAAAAAAAGCTCTCAATGGGAAGGATTGATAGGTCATATAATAGCCAGTTTTTCTGGACATCTGTATCAATACTGCTTCAAAATGTGCCCATTAAGATGTCTGCAGCACTTTCATGCAGATTGACTTATCAAAAAGTATAAGAAATTTCTGTCATTTAAACCTCACCTACACTAAGGACTATTTTTTATTTCTTAGATTTTAAAATCAAAGAGTTCCACTTATTTCAGAGTTGAGAATTCAACCACTTCCCAAAATTGAAAATATATAGACAAGCAGACCAGCACAGCTGTTGCCACAAAAAAAGGTAGAGAGAAGAACAGGTTTGGGAGAAGGAACGAACCTCAACCCTGTTCCATCAATATACAAGGTAAATTAGTAAAGGGCTTCCCAGTGCCTCATCTCAATTGGTTGAAATGCTGGAAAATCTATCTGTACCTCTAAGGGAAAGGTCACCATAATTCATCCTCTATGCAAGCATGTTCTTTGCATCAGTTTAGTCCAATTGATGACTACTGATCAAGAGTTCACTAAACCAAACTCCCAACCTACTTCAACAACAATGGAAGAAAAATAAAAGGTGTAATAATGGGTCAATGGACAATAATCAGTCCCATCCACTACAATAAAGTACTTGCTGACCAAGTATTTGCAGGAACACTTTGAACTGGCAACACAGAAGTAGGTTTTAAACAAAAAAAAAAGCCATTTTAAAAACTTGTACTGTTGGATAGTGCTTGGCCACAGAATTAGAACTCCAGCCACTTGAATATTGCTAAAAAGAGTTTTGTTAAATCAAATTTTTGACTTGCATAATCAGGACAAACTCAAGAATACCAACCTTAGCATTCTCAACAATTCATACTATAGGAGAAAAGGGGTGTTGGCTAGTTGGCAAGTTGACCCAGATTGGCCGTGGAGTTGCCATGGAGAAAAACATCAGGAGATTGCCGCTTTCCTGCATATTGAGGTAGATGATCGGCTCTGGTTTAATTGAATGGAGGAGCAGGTTCGAAGGGTTGAATTGTCTTCTCTTACTCCTATTGTGATATTTCAAACCTTTAACTCATGAATCAAAAGAATTAGCAATAACTCTGTCTAGAATAAATATTCAGGGACAAGAACAAACTTATGCAGGAATTAAAAGCAATTAGCTATGCCTGGGAAAAGGAGGAGTCGAGGTTACATAAACAAAACTGTTTTGACATCTCCTTGATGACTGGCTGCTTTATGCAATATTGCATCTATAGACCAAATTGTTCTTTGTTAAGAGTATTATTTTCCATGCATTGTTCTTCTGAGAACAGTTAAACATGGCCTTGGTATTTCTGTCCAGAACCTGGAATTTTATAGTCTGAACCGGAAAAATATTAAATTTACAAGTACATATGAAATAATATGGTTGGGGGAGAATTACAAGTGAGGTACTGCAATGGGAAGGAAATCATTGGAGGATCATATGTAGGCATTGGTGACTTATTTCCCAAACAAATTCCACACTTAACTGCCGCCTCCCAATTATACGAAAAAAGAATAATGTATTTTAATTTTAAATGCTTAGTGATTGTATAGATCTTATATGTGTAAAACAAAATGCATTGTACATTTCACTTTGTTTAATATTTAAGCTGTAAATAAATCCTGACATATTCATTTCACACAGCATCAGAAACTGTGAATTGGTTGAACAATAATGCCGTGGGCTCAGAAAAGATATCCCGTGATGGATTGGCTAATCTCTGAAGCTACCGGCTTTGCTATCTAATGTTTAAAAAAAAAATAATGTCACTAGAAATAAACTTGACAGCACAAGGTCCCAAAGATCTAAATCTACTGCTAGTTGGAGGTCTTTCAGTGATTGGCTGCTAGAGTACTGATAGATTGAAAGAACATAAACAGCCTGATCCGGAATTGTAATCTAAAAGAAATATCCCCATATCTGAAATTTAATATGGTACCTGAGCTCTCATTTAAAATTCTGATTTTACCAAAACTTTAAAGATGAGCTGCTGAAAATATACATATTCCCCAACCCGATATCAACTATTCGCTGTCATTCCCAACCCACCACCTGTCATGTCCCTTTCTCAAATTCAGTAGAACATTAAGGGATTTGACCGTGAGTAACCTCAGAAACAAGGAGGCAACTCTTTACATGGCAAAAACGAACTATGTCCTAAAACAAAAAAGGTGCAACAGCTGATCAGGTACAGCAAATGCCCAATTCTGGACCAGAGTGCTTACCACTTCAGGAGTGCTGGACTGCTGTAAAATAGTCTTAAAATCCACAATGGTTCTGAAGGAATGTTGCAATGCTGAGGAGGTGCAGTCTTTGTGACGTGCTCCCCTCAGTGAACAGAAAAATCCTGTGGCATTATTTTAGAAATCGTGGGAGTAAATCTTAGGAAATATTCAGCCCCAAATTGACATCATTTCCAAAAAAAAATTGCACAGATTACCATAAGCAGACTGGCTGTTGTAATTTCTACATCATAACAGTGATGACATTTAACAAAGTACTAAAATGATTACTGGTTCAAAAGTTCTTTTTCGATCATGAAAGGCACACAATGAAAGAATGTCTGTTTTTGTTTAATGGGACATTCCTTTTCATGGCTCCCAATTATTTTTGAAGTGTAGTGATTACTTTGTAGGTAAACGTGGCAGGCAGTTTGCAGACAGCAAGGCTTCACAAAAGACAAATGAACAAAAAAAAAAGAAGGTGAACGACAAGTAAATCTCTTTTCGTGAGACTGAAGGATAAAATCCTGACTAGTACACAAAACTGTTTTGTTTGGAAAAAGCATCCCCTCATTTACCTAGACAGTTTAATATCCCACCCAAGCATGTTATTACCCAGCATGTAGCACATCCTCAGTACTGCTCTGGACCATCATCCAAGACTTACATCTCAGTTTGTTTGAACCCATATATATTTAAAAGTAGAATTGTAGAATTGAGAGAGTGCAGAAGGAAGCCATTCAGCCAATTGTCTCTGGTGACCATGGAACCACCGTAGATTTAAAAACCTGGTTCGCTACCTTCCTTTAAATAAATTTGCCATCTTTACCTGGTCTGCCTTGGCATGACTTCAGACCCACAGCAAAGCCCTTTCAAATGGTCTAACAAGCCACTCAAAAGGAATAAAACAGAAATGATCACCTGGCATTGATCTAGGTATCAGGAGCGAACATAGCAAACAGTTTGCCAACCCTATAATATCTGGGGGCTTGTGCAAGAAGTGGAAGATCATCCCACAGACCACTCAAGCAACAGCCTGATACGGTCATTCTGAAGGATTCTGGAAAGGTTTCTGCAGATTGGAAAGTAGCATAATGTAACTCCACTACTTGAGAGTAAGAGAGGAAGAGCACAAGTAGAACATGACATCTGAAGTTAAGAAACTGTGAGGATCCATTGTCAAAAAAAGGATATGATTTCTGGATACAAAATGAATGGCAAAATTGGACAGACTGAACATGGATTCATAAAAAGGAAAATCACGTTTGACAAACTTGTTCGGAGTTTTTGGAGAATGTTACTTTGTTACATAGATAAAAAGGAGCATACAAACGCCAGCATACATTAGCCTTTTCAGCTTTATCCTCAAAATCCCCTGCGCTAGTTGAACATGGTTTTCCCTTAAAAAGCTCTAAAATCAGTGCTCTGACTCAGTAACAAGAGTAAGAGTAACTTCATTGAACCAAGCTGGCAGGATTATTTTTAAAATTTCAGCCATGTCATAAAATCTCTTTGCTTAGAAAGAATGACCACCTATAAATCAGAGTGAGAATATGAACTGAGACCATTTGGAATCTAGCCCTAACCTGGGCAAAAAAATATCACTACATTAGATGATTCGCACATCAGCAACTCTCCAACGATAATTATATATAAGCAAAACCACAGGAACAAAAATTGTAGATCTTGATAAATAATCAATAGTACCAAAGAGTAGAAATCCCTTCTCTGCTGATCATGATGTCCAAGCTCTTTAAGCTAACCCCTACTGACATCAAAATGGATGAAAAAAATACATTCTCCCTCCCCTCCTGACAGGAAAAACAAATTGTACACGTGCCAAATAAGACACCAAATAACAGTTTCAGTTTCAAGGTTGCAAAACTCTACAAACAGCTCTAATTTGTGCTTTAGAAATTGTGAAATTCATCTGGGCCCTTCAGATAACTCACATCCAAGTGTTCACTACGTGGCTTATGTGTCTTTCAGCTGCCAGCAGAAAACAACCTGGCAATTATACAAGTTACATGAAGCAATTTGCCTTTATGTTCTGCATCCCAATCCTTCATCACCTTTTCACCCAGCGGGTAACGAACTGTCGGCTGTGTTTAATTATGAGTAGCCAATAGTTCACAATTCGTTACAGGGCAACACTTCTACATTGTACTTTAAACCACGTATGCAATGCTTGAATAATTTATAAAAGGATCACAAACTGCTCAATTGAGGTATCCCATATTTGAATCAATTTTGTGGGAGCATAGCACAAGGAAGCTTAATTGAACATATGAACTAATTGGTTAAACTGTAATTTACTGTATTACACTGTACAGTGGAAATTTATGACTAAGTGGCTGCATTACTCTTAGAGTAGCTGTCGTACAGCGCAGCTATTTTCAATCATTGACATACAAATGAATATTTATCATGTGCAATTAACATCCACAAATAAAAAAGTCAGAAACACAGCAATCGTGAAATTTACCAAATAGGATAATTATATCCCCTTACATAGAGGCACCCTCTTTCTCATCAGCTATGCTCTTCTACCATGCCCTATGTCTGAATGCAAAATGCAAAAATCTAAAGTATTCAATTCCACACCTCCCTCCTTTCTTCTGGGAGTCTTATGATTACACAGACCGAGGGTGCCCTTCAGCACCATATTGAAATAACCACATTTTTCTCAGTGCCTCAGTAGCAAATATCAGCCTATTCAACTACAGGCATCACAGATACACTTATTCCTGCCCTGAGAGTCAACACATATACAGCCAGTGGCAGTTATCAAAATGGGATAAAAATCACAACTTATCGCTACTGAACCCAAGGATACAGAAACTAACAGTGGAACCTCCCAGCATACAATTACTCAATTCTGCAAGACTGGCTTCGAATCCGTGACCTTTTGCTTATTTATTGCATAGCCGATGAACTGCAAAGAGAGTCTGAGACAAGGTGCAGAGCTGGATGAACACAGCAGGCCAAGCAGCATCATAGGAGCAGAAAGGCTGACGTTTCGGGCCTATTTTTTGGTCGCAAGGAGAGGTTTTATACAACTTGCACATATTTAAACAAACAATCAGACTGTAATTTAAACTTTCATCACACAGTAGACTTGAAAGCAAAATGAACAAGTCTATCAAGGGCCCAAGACAGGCATATGGAGTTAGGCCACAAATCAGCCATGATCTTATTGAATAGTGGAGCAGAATTGAGCAGCTGAATGGCCTACTCCTGTACCTATGTACCAATGTAATTCACATCATATCGCTGATGCACAGAAGTGAAGTTACTACTAAAGGCCACAGTCACCCAGGAGGCTACCAGCCAGATTTTGTTGTGATTCACATCCCTGTTGATCCAATAACTACTGCTGAAAGTACACAGGCATTGTCTTTGTGGGTGGACAGCAGCATAGTTTGCAGTGATGCGTCCAGGGGTGAGTCACCAGTTGAGGCTTGTTATCATAGCTCAGATGTGAGCACAGCTACTTAAGGGAGGGAATGAAGGACACCCAGCTCTTGTGGAATCCTAGTCTAGTGGCAAGAATAGATGCACCATAAGCAGTGAAAATGTCTTTACAACCCAAACAAGTAACAAGGACTGTACATTATCTACCTGGATTGTTTCATAGCAAAGTGATCTAACTCATTTTATAGAAAACTAAACATACTGGAAATGCCAAGCATGTCTAGCAGAATTTGTGCACAAAAAAAAATATTGTTTCTGGTCAACAGTCTTTCATCAGAACACAGTAAAATTTAGCAATGTAACAGATTTTGTGCAAGTGGAAAAAGAACAACGTAACCTTTGATAGGGTGGAAGGCAGGAGAGATTAAATGGCGAAAGAATTGATTGTGCAAGGACCAGTGGGAGTAGTAAAACGGAGAAGGAAAGTCACTAAAGACTGGTCAGCTACCTTCTGGGTAGTTAGGAGTGGGCAATGACTGCTGTCCTAGCCAGCGACTCATCCCCTCAATACAAAATAAGCCAGAGACCAAATGTGCACTGCACACGTGCTTTATGGAATACACCCAATCGACGCACACGTGTCACCCTAAACTTTCCAACGTGAAGCACCTGAATTTTTCAACTAGATCTCACTGACATTTTTGTTCCCTCAGCCTGCACTTTCTAATCAAACTCAAAAATAGCAAAGCTCCTTTAGGACTGGTCACTGCTACCTTCCAGATTGGCACCTCTTCCTCCAATGTATTTGAGGTTTTGATTTCTTTTTGGCTTTTGCATGACAGCTATACATCGTTCTGCCATGTACACTTGCTCTAAACATTTTATTTTCCCCATCACCACTCCCTCTAGCCTCACACCATGAAGTTTTATATTATTTAATCTCTCCTGCCTTCTAACCCATCACAGACATCTTTTTTGAACATCTTTCTCCTTATTTCCTTCAAACCAATTAAAATCACCAACTTGTCCAGGCTCTGATGAACAATTATTGATCTAAAACATTAATGCTACAGATGCTGCCAAATTTGTTAAAGTATAGTCAGGCTTTCCTGTTCTTATTTCAGATTTCAAGCATCTATAGCATTTGGATTTTTTTTAAAAAATTGGATCTTTCTTTGAATTGTAATCTTTAAATCCACTACATTAAAAAAAAACTTCATGACCTCCAAGCTAAGGTGACAGAAACAATAAGCTGCACTTTAAGTGATTACTTAAATATATCAAAACTATAAAGTCAATTTAAGATGTTTACTTAGGATTTCTCCATTTCCAAAAGCAATACCATAGTTTTAAGTTTATGCCACCTCCCCCCTACCCACTCCAACCTCCCCCCCAACCTCCAAACGTGCGGCGCTGCACTCTCTTTGCACCAAACCCCATTTCACTGTCAAACCCATTGACAAAGGTGTGGCAGTGATAGGCTGGAGGATGGACCTCTATGTCGCAGCAGCCGAACGCCAACTCTGACACCACTTCCTACCTCCCCCTTGACCATGACCCCACCATGGCCTATCACTCCACTATCTCCCACACTGCCCATGACCTCATCGCTTCTGGTGACCTCCTCTTCACTGCCTCCAGCCTTACAGTTCCCCAGCCCTGCACTGCCCAGTTCTACCTAATCCAAGATCCACAAGCCCAACTACCCTGGCCAACACATTGTCTCCACATGCACCTGCTCCACGCAACTTATCTCTTCCTACCTTGACTCCATTCTCTCCCCCTTGGTCCAGGCACTCCCCATCTATATCCAGGACACAAACCACACTCTTCACCTCTTTGGAAACTTCCAGTTCCCCGGCCCCCCCGCAGCGCTTCATCTTCACTATGGACGTTCAATCCCTATACACGTCCATACCCCACAAGGACAGTCTACAGGCCCTCAGTTTTTTCCTCTCTAAAAGACCCATCCAGTTTCCCCCGTCCCCTGACCCACCGATACCCTCCTCCGACTTGAACTAGCCCTCACCCTCAATAACTTTTCCTTCAATTCTTCCTACTTTCTCCAAATCCAGGGGGTTGCCACCGGCACTCACATGGGCCCCAGCTACGCCTGCCTGTTTGTTGCTTACGTACACAGAGTGGTGATAGGGAAAATCAAATGTAAGGGGTACTGTTCCCCAACTCTTCCGCCGTTACATTGACTACACAGAGAGATTACTGCGAAGAAAATAAGAAGCAGTAAACAAGAATGGAAAGAATCAACATAGGGAGAGGCAGTAACCAGCAACAATGGCAAATTCAGAAAGATACAGAGGATGCTGGCATTCTTGTGTATTTAAGCCAAAGTCAGCTATTCTGGAGCTAAAAGTAGCTACAATTCCACAATTTGAAAAATTGCATGGTTCTCGCGTGTGCTTCAACTATGCACCAAGCATTTAAGCTTACACCACTTTGCTCAAAAGGAAAACACAATTTTAATTATTTTCAAGTGGAGAAGGGATTTTTTTCTTCAGTTCACTATTCCCTCCGTTTCAGATTATTCCCATTGGTAGCACTCCTACCTGAGCCACATAGACCCAGGTTGAATTCCCACTCTAGGGTGCGAGCACATGAAAAACTACAGCTGACACTCCAGTGGGATATTGAGAGTGCACTGCATTGTTGGAGGGACCATCTTTCTGGAGAGACGTCAGGTGGATACTAAAATAAATATCGACATTATTTCAAAGGAACGGGAGATTTATCCCCAATGTCCTCACCAACATCTATCCCTCAAAATCAACATGACAGATTGCTAACTACATTCATAATGAAAAGAAAAAATGTTGGTGGAATACAGATGTGGTTCCAAATAAAATACCCAAATAAAAGCAGAAGAGAATCTGACTGGTCAGTGATAAAGCTGACTTATCAGAAATCAATTAGTATTAAAACAAATATTAACTCAAATGGATATAATTTTCAGGGGCCCTGCAGCACAAATTAGTATTGGCTTATCAGAAGGTCCATGTCACATTGACCATAATTTTGCATCCTCAAACAAACATTAACTTAGCCATGATTCCTACATAAGCCAATTGTTATGCACAAGACCTTGGGAAATACTGCCCTATGGTTTTAACACAAACCACTGATGTAAATAGTATATTTCCTTGCTTACTGCAAGACACATTTTTGAAGATCTAACTGAAATAAGAGACAACTATTTGATTACATCTTGGACACCAGCAATACAAAAAGTTCTGACTAGCCATAACTGAAGAAAAATGAGACATACTGAAAGGCCTATACACATTGACGGAATGGGGTCCAGGCTGAAATTGGCATCAACTACAACTCCAACAAATTTGAACAGATGACCCTTGCACTTTCCTAAACAAATCCTCCATGATCTGCTCAAGTGCTGCGTAGCCATAATGTACACAGGGATGTCCACTACGATATTCCACTGTTTACAAGCATGAGTCGATTGCACTAGATGTCCAAATAACTGTGTGGACAGTAGAGTGGAAAGAACAAGTTCTCAAAACGATCAAAAGAAATCAAGACATCTCATACATCCATATATGGCAGCAATCTACAAATCTGACTAACACTGCAAGCAGGTATTCTTACAGAAATAACTAGTGTGCATTATGGCAAACTCTTGAATTAGTTAGAGTAAACTTGTTGCAGGGTGTTAAGCAAAGAGAAGAGGATGGGTACAAAATGCTAGGGTGAAAAATCAAGTTAAAATAGGGCAGATTAAAATGGAGAGAGTTAAAGAACTTGAGGATTATTTTGAAGACAAAAATATAAACAAGCATTAACTGGAGGGAGAGAAAGACAAATAATTCAACATCAACTGGGGAGACCACTGGCTTCAACATAAAAAAGGATTTTACGGAGTGGGAATGCAAAAGCTCCAGTTTCCCCATACCTTTCTCACAACGACAGACTATATGCTCGAAACCTGTTACAACCTTCTGACTCAAAGGTAACCTAGCTGTCTATTTGATGCAAAAGAATCCATGCGTGACTTCAGAACCAAAACAAACCGTAAAAAGCCTCATCAGCAAAATTCCTTTGTTCTCAACTCATTGGAATACTCCCATTTGTGGACAGCAAGCAGCTGTACTTCAAACAGCTTCAAAATAAAAAGGGAGGCCTAGCGGTATTATCACTGGACTGTTAATCCAGAGGCCCAGGTAATGTTCTGGGGACCTAGACTATTTCCACCATGGCAGATGGCAGAATTTGAATTCAATCAAAAATGTCTGGAATTAAGGAGTCCAATGACAACCATGAAACCATTGCCAATTGCTGGCAAAAACCCATCTGGGTCAGTAATGTCCTTTAGGGAAGGAAACTGACATCCTTACCTGGTCTGGCCTACATGTGACTCCAGATTCACAGCAATGTGGTTGACTCTCACGTGCCCTTTGGGCAATTAGGGATGAACAATAAATGCTGGCCTAACCAGCTGAATTATCCACCAACTTCAGAAGAGCTAGGAGCCAATAGCGTTTTCCAAGCTCACCAAGAGCAGCGCTCAGTACATTCTAAAACCGTCCATTAAACATTCTCTATCATGGCATTGTCAACATACTTTACTACTAGACACTGCTTAGGAAGAGCGAGTACGACCCTTAGCTTCACAGGTGCCAAACAGGTTTTTCCAGGGTGAGGGGGACAACAGGAGGTTCCAACAGCAATGGGAGGTCAAAGTAAGAGGTTGTGGTGGGGAGAAGGAAAGAAGGAAGCAGCAAAAATCAGGGAAGGGGGAAGAAAAA
>NC_063341.1:49212089-49225089 GCF_021869965.1 Rhincodon typus | reverse complement strand
TACCTCACAAATCTCAGATTAAACCGGTGTGAGAGGATGACTCACAGGGTCTCACTTGTTGCCTGGATGTAAATGTGTTCCACTATTCCAAGGATACTTGAAATATATCAAACATCACATTGGAGAAGAAACAATCTAACACCTTAATACAGAGCTGTCTCCGAACTCAAAAACTGAGCAGAGCACACACTGCACATGATTTGCTTGACTTTTCCCATTCTTTCTATGGATCAACAGACTGGCCTTAAAAAGAAACTGCTGTGGGTCACCAATGCCAAAATGACTATTCTTTTTTCCCCAATTTTGTGGCAGGGGATAGATAAATAGATCCAAAGATAAATTTAGCATAACTCAACCTTTCTGCATTCTTGTGCATATAAGGGGAGGCTGACATATACATGCAAAACAGAACAGAAATAGGAGAGCATGATGGGAAGAGGCAAAGTGAAAAGGAAGCCCATGTGGAGCATAAACATTCATCTAGAACATCTCATCTGTCTTTATGGAATATACCACTGCAAAAGAGCTTCCAAAGTTGCACACATACAGCAACGTGTTGCATATGTACGGTGCACTGAATACAGCAAAACAGAAGCTATCGCAGGAATATAATCTGACAAAAATTCACTTTCAGACCGAGAGTGATACAAGGCATGGGTCCAAACACTTCACTTAAAAACAAGTGCCTCAAAAGAAAGGACAGGTGGAAAAGTTCAGGGAATGAATTCCAGATCTTGGGCCTCGATACTTAAAAGGAATGACCAGCAATGAGGTGGTAAAGAAAGTTAAATGCGACAAGACACTGGGCCAACTGCAGGAAAATGCAGGCCATAAAAAGGGACTCAAACACAAGAAGATGATTTTTAAAGTTGAGGTGGCACGAGGCGAGGCAGGGAGGAGTTTAGGCAGCCAGCAGCAGCAGCAGCATCCTCTTAACAAACGATAAAACAAATTTTTGTGACATTAACAGATCAACAAAATATCCAGCTGTTGACTGAATCCACTCTCATTCTGTTTGCATCATAGGAAATAGCTTGCAACGCTGTTTACAGCACCAATTTCAAAAATTGTATCCTTGCCAGAGTTAAATGAAGAATAAAGCAGAGAAATGGAATAACATCAACTTTTAAAATATATTTTCACATGAAGGGAACATACACAAAAATTACCAACCCCATTGTTCTCTCTACAGATGCTAACTAACTTGCTGTATAAATAATACATGAGCAATGAGTTTAACATTTTGACCCCAGACATTGAAAAATTACAAAAGCATTCAGGCAGAAAGCTATCAGGGCAGTTTCTTCTATAGGACAAGATTTCTGTAAAAAGATTTCAACAGATCTGAGAGTCATTCTTAATAGTAAAGGATACAGGATATCTCCTGCCAGTTGCAACATCAGAATAGCAATAGTCCACTACACTCAGTGACTTTGGCTTCAATTTAAAAGAAAACCAATGCAAACCTTCTCCAATGCTATCTTTCCAGATACAGAAAAACAAACATTTAGCAACTGTATGCTGGCTTCTGTTACAAGAAACAGTTCATGCAATCATCCACAAGATTATCAAGAAATGGTTCACTTTTACCATATTTTACTCACATTGCAACAGTTGAAGGCAAGCTGAAGAAAGCTGGGTGGACAGTCCCCAACCATGTTCTGAAATGCATCATAGTCTAATCCAAAGTTCTAAATTTTGATGGAAGTGTTCAGAAAACAAAAATTAATTCAGTCATTTAAAGATGCATATACTTCAGGAAATATGTACACTTATTATCACGCAAGAACTAAATATGAAAAACTACCAATTATACACAATTAAATCTATTTTGCATTCTAATTAATGAATAAAAGGTATTGAATACTAACAGGAGCCACTTCTGTTCATTTGTATTAGTGTTGTAAAGAGATTGGCTATACTGAAGAAAACAGCAGGAAGTTTTTAATTTTGTCATTGCAGAACAAACTACAGAAACCCGCATTACAACTCGTAAGTAATGAACAGATTTGCATGAAATTTTAACTTTTTTTAAAAATAACAATAGATATAATATGACTGTAATTTATTTTCAGGAACTAAAGTTAACCTGACCTTTTGTCATCACCAGATGCTACCAACAACGAAGTCGCCTAACCTCAGGCAACATCTATTGCCACTGGGCCTACTTTACCAACATTGTGTCTGATGGAGCAGCCGCCAATTCCTTTGCTCACCCAGGAAAAGTAACTAAAGACTCACTCGAGATCTGCCCAGGCCCACTCAAGCTCCGCGTTAGGCTCTTACTGCCGCCGATGCCGTCCAAGCTCAGGATGAGGCAAGTAAAGGCAGAGAGAGAAGAAAAGCAAGAGGAAAGAAAAAAAAAAAAGAAAGGCAGTCGGAACAGACAAGCTCCGGCTCAGGAACCCTACTCCGACACCACCTTGATCACACAAAAGACTGTGTGATGACAGAAATTATCCTGCAGTTTGAGGGGTAGAACTGGAATCAGATGTAACAATATTACAATTAAGTAAAAGGTAACAATAAAAACATGGAGGAGGAGCTGGTCAAAATTGATTCAAAGGGGAGCCTATCAGGGAAGACAGAGGAGCATGAATGGCAGGAGTTTCTGGAGGTAATTCAGAGGCACAGCAGAAATTCATCCCAAAGGAAGAAGAAACATTTTGAGAGGGCAAGGCAACTTGGGAACAGCATAAAAGCAAAAGAAAAAGTATACTGTGTGAAGACGACTTGTGGGAAGTCGGAGGATTTGAAAGCTGTTACAAAGCAGAAGACAACTGAAAGAAGAAAATTAGGGGAGGTGGGAAAAGATGAAGTGAGGGTAGCTAGTTAGTGATAGAAAAAAAAAACTTTTGCAATCTTCTTTCAAGATATCTAAAAGGTATGAGACAGGAAAGAGTGAACATTGGACTGCTGAAAAAGGAGGTTGGAGAAGTTGTAATGAGGAACAAAGAAATAGCAGAGGAACTGAACAGGTACATTGCAACAGTTTTCACAGTGTAAGACGCCAGCAGCATACCAGAACTTCAAGAAAGTTGGAGGCAGAGGTGAGTGTAGTAGCTGTTACTAAGCAGAAGAGGCTGGAGAAACCAAAAAGGTCTGAAGGCTGATAAATCAACCAGACCCAATGGACTACTCGGGTTCTGAAGGAGATAGCCAAGGAGATTGTGAAGGCATTTGTGGTGATTTTTCAGGAATCACTGGAGTCAGGGAGGGTCCCTGAGGACTTGAAAATGGTTGATGTGACATCCCTGTTTAAAGATCAGAGGTAGGCAGCAATGGGAAATCATAGACTGGTTAGCCTGACATCGGTCACTGGTAAGATTTTAACAGTCCATTATTAAGGATGAGACTGTGGACTACTTGGAAGTGCATGATAAAATAGGATTGAGTCAGCACAGCTTCATCAAAGAAAGGTCATGCCTGATAAATCTGTTAAAATTCTTTGAGAGGTAACAAGCAAGTTAGACAAAAGAAAGTCAGTAGATATAACTATTTGGATTTTCAGACAGCCTTTGACAAGGGCTGCTAAATAAGAGTTCAATGTGTTAGGGAAAAGGTACTGGCATGGATAGAGGATTGGCTGACTGGAAGAAGGCAGACAGTAGGAACAAAGGATGGCCACCAGTGACTATTAGAGTTCCACAGGGGTCAGGTTTGGGGTCACAAATTCTACTTCTACTACGCAACTAACCAGTACGTTCATTTGCATTACACTGGTCTGCCGAGAGATAAGCAACTTGAATATTTAAGGATCAGCGCTTCCATTCATATTCCCATTTGAGAGTTCTCCCATCACTTTACATGGTTAGGCAGATGCAAGAAGAAAGATCACCAACGAGACGCAAGTCTTCTAAAAATATACTTACATTTTAAAAGATACTGATACAACATTTGGCTCATTGTTAAACCACAAAAATTTCTGAAAAGTAATGTTCTCTTATCTTAACAGAACAGAACCAAAAATTCACTCCTTACCACTGTCCGAGGGAGACAGTCAGGATCAGCTTGTACTCTGGCAATAATTTCACATAGAATAATGCCGTACGAAAACACGTCTGCCTGCCATAAATTAGAAACAGCATTAGAAACAAAGCTTTAAGATCACTTAGCCGTTAAACTACTGTAGTTATACATAAAATTTTTAAGAATTTAATTAATTATAAGAGAATAACTTATGTCCAAGTACTTCACAGCCAAAGTACCTTAACAATATAAGAACTTAAAAGTAACTGGAGCAGGAGCCCATGGCTCAAACCTGTTTTACTGTTCAGTACAATCAGGGCTAAATCTGCTGCCACACCTTTTTGTTATATATTCCCTATATTCGTTGATTTACAGATCAAAAATCCATCTCAGCCTTCAATATATATATAATGATGGTATACCGTCTGAGATTATGGAATCCCCAAGGATTCACAACTTTGACAACCAAAACATCTCATCTCCGTTCTAATTAGATATTCTTTCTCCCAAATAAGGCTGTGTGCCCATGTTCTATAGACCTTGGCCAGGGAAAACAACCTTTCAGTCCTTTATCCTATCAAGCTCCTTCAGAATCTCTTACGTTTGGATTCAATCACCTTTCTTCTAAACTCCAATGAATGCACTAAATTTAATCAGCCTCTCTTCATTGGACAACAGTCCCATCTCAGGGACTAATCTCGTGAACCAAGGCGAGTACGTCTTTTTGATATGGAGACTAAACTGCACAGTGTTCCAGATGTGATCCTATCAAAATTCAATACAATGGAAGCAAGACTTCCATGACATTCCCAAAACCCACTGCAACAAAGACCAACATGCCATCCTAATTGCTAACTGTACCTACCCCATTAACATTTTCCATTTTCTCTATGATTATACCAAGAACATCTCTGAACAGTATTTGCAGCATAGTCCCTGTTAGGCAGGCAAGAGTCATTCATAGTAACAATGACCTTTGTGACTTTCAAATATCAAAACAGAATCTTCAACATCTATACAAATTGACATATATATGGTTGAGATAAGAAGTCATGCCCAAATAGTACATCCCTTTGTTGCTAATAACATTCCAGTTTCTGAAAACTTTCTAGTTGCCTAAATATTTAGATAAAGTATTACAGTGCACAGAAAGTCCCTGGCCTAATTATCTTGACAAATTCTAGTCAGTTACATGCTTATCACATCAATGTGAAAAGGATAGGTTGAAACATTGACTAGATCTTAGTATGAACAAAAGCCAAATTCAAAACATTTCTAACCACACATATGAAACCAGGATTTTGAATTCAATTAAGTCACTTAGATGCTCAATTAAGTCACTTAGATCTCCCCAAGAGAACTTCTTGACAATGCATCAAGTTAAACTGGAATATTATTTAATTAATAAACTTTGTGTATCATGACAATTTTTTTTATTCTCTTAGGGATGTGGGTGTCACTGACATTTATTGCCCATCCCTAGTTGCCCTTGAGAAGGTGGTGGCGAGCTGCCTTCTTGAACCACTACAATCTGCTCTGGAGTCACACGTAGGCCAGACCAGGTGAAGTTGGCAGAGATTCTTCCAAGGGACATTAATGAGCCAGATGGTTGTTCCAACAATTGACAATGGTGTCATGGTCAACAGCATATTCTTAATTTCAGACTTTTTTTTAAATCTAATTCAAATTTCACCATCTGCCATTTTGGGATTTGAGCTCGAGTCCCCCAAACATTAGTTGAACTTCTGGATTAATAGTCTAGCGATTGATTATACCACTTCCCCGGCGATGCTAATACCAAGGTAGAAGCTCTAAAAAAAAAACTGAGCTTTTTCTATTACACACCCCTTATAAATTTAGTACTGTTCAGTGTGCCATTATCAAGGAGTATGTTTGAGTTCAATAAATGGTTGGAGGCACCAGATACTGCAAAGGATATGGCATGCTGTCAATAACTAGCAATAGTACTTAAGACTTGTGCGCCAGAACTTGCTGCCCTCCCAGCCAAGCTGTTCCAGTACAACTTTCAATACTGGCATCTCCCCAACAATGTGGAAAACGTAGCACGAATCCAACCCGGCCAATTACCACCCTATCAGTCTATTCTTGCTCATCAATAAAGTGATAGAAGGTATCATAGAGTAGCACCTGCTCAGCAACAACCTGTTCACTGACAGTTTGGGTTCCATCAGGGCCACTCAACTCCTGTCCTCATTACAGCCTTGATTCAAAGAACTGAATTCCAGAGGTGAGGTGAGAGTGACTGTCGTTGGTGTTGATGTCAAGGACTAAGTGTGGCATTAGGAAATCTAGCAATACTGGAATTAACGGGAATCGGGGAAAAAGCTCTGCTGGTTGGAGTCATACCTGGCACCTAAGAAAATGGTTGTGGTTGCTGGAGGTCGGTTTTCTCAGCTCCAGGATATCTCTGCAGAGGTAGTTAGTGTCGGAGACCCAACCATCTTCAGCTGCTTCCCTCCATCAAAAGGTCAGAAGTGGGAATGTACGCTGATAATTGTACAGTGTTCAGCACCATTCACAACTCCTCAGATACTGAAGTGGTCCATGTTCAAACACAACAAGACCTGCCAATATTCAGGCTTGGGTGGAAAAGTGACAAGTAACATTCATGCCACACAAATGCCAGCATCTCCAATAAAAAAAAGAGACAATCCAACCAGCATCCCTTGACATTCAATGGTGTTACCATCACTGAATCTCACACTAATCAACATCCTGGCGTTACCACTGACCAAAAAATGAATTAGACTCACCATATAAGTAGATGCAAGAGTAGGTCAGAGACTAGGAATACAAAAGTAACTCAATTTCTGACTGCCCAAAGGCAGTCTGTCATCAACAAGCCACAAATCAGGAGTATAATGGAATAATCCCCACTTACCTGGATGAGTGCAGCTCCAAAAAAACTCAAGAAGCTAGACACCAAACAGGAAAAAGCAGCATGCTTAACTGGCACCACACCTACAAACATTCACTCCCTCCAACACCGACACGCAGCAGTAGCAGCAATGTGTACTATCTACAAGGCGCAATGCAAAAATTCACCAATGATCCTCAGTCAGCACTTCCATCTAGAAGGACAAGGGTAGCACATACATGGGAAAACCACAATCTGCAAGTTCACCACATCATCCTGATGTGGAAAGATTATCACCATAATACTCAGGCATGCATTTTACCAAGTCCAACAGAACAAAGCACTGTTAATTAGTGAATGGTACTCTCAATCTGCTTCATTGTGCCTGGAATTTGGCAAACAACATACCTCTGACTACATGAGAACTGAAGGTTGCCTATTCCAACTGCTGTTGACAACCAATAGTGCCTGACAAGATACATAAATGGCGAAACTAACACTCGATGGTCAATATGGCATATTTGGATGGGCTTTGGAGGAAGCAAAGTACCATAGCTAGAATGACTACCTGAAATGCAACTTTGCTGATTAGCTCTGATGCTTTATTTTTAAGTACACAAACATTTTGTATTACATAGCAGCTTCACAATAGTTCTTTCCAACAAATGAAGGCAAATTCAAGTGAAATACATAGAAATAAACCTTTGAAATCAATTCTCTACTAAGTTTTATTTTGCAGACAGTGATGTTTGCTCCCAATCCAAGACAGAACATTTACCTTTTCATTATAATGTTCACTATGAAGTACCTCTGGAGCCATCCAAAAAGGTGATCCAACCACTGACAACTTTTCTACATTTGTGCTGAAATTTAAAATAGAAAGATAAATAACATGCTTTGCTATTTTACAAAACATTAATTTACTTAATATGCTTTCTTTAACATACCATTAAGATGTTGATCTTCAGTGTATGATAATATTCGCATAAGAATGATTTGTAATGGGACCAGCTTCTTAAAAATCACTTTTTTTCCAGTAAATCATGACCTAGGTGAACAAAGATGACCAGCATCCCCACAAACTATCCAGTAGCCCTATCTTAATCACAAAAGGTTGATGCCCAGGGAAGAGAGTGGTCAAAGACAAAAAAAAAGGTCTGATAATTGGAGGCCAAAGACAAAAACATCTGCAAGTCTTCAGAGACAAGGATTGTATGACTATACCACTTATGCTTTTAGTCCAATTCAAATGGGGTGGCATAATTAGACTTTAGAAGAAGAGAAGAAATAGGAAGAGTAGACTCAAATAGCTTGTCAAGCCTATTCTGCATTCAATGACTGATCTTCAACTTCAATACCACCTTCCTATCCACTCTCATATTCCTCATTGCCTGAAACACCAAAAATCTACCTATCTCTGACTTAAATGCACTCAACAATGGAACATCCACAATTCTGTGGGTAGAGAATTCCAAAGACTTTGGATGGAGTAACTTCTCATTTCAATCTTCAAATGATTCTTCCCTTACCTTAAGATTGCACCTCCTGTATTTCAGAATCTTAATCAGCAGAAACATTTTTTTACTGTCAAATTTCTTCAGAATCTTAGTATATTTGAAGAGATTACTTTTCATTCCTCTAACCTCCAGAGGATCTAGATCCAATTTGCTTAACCCAGCAATCAACTTCGCGTACTTTTGCTGTACCACCTTCACTGGAAACCAAAACGAGACACACCACCACAAACACACTCACCAAAATTTTGTCCAGCTGTAACATGATTTTTTTACTCCTATGTTCCAAACCCCTCTCAACTAAAGCCAACATGCCATCTATCTTTCTAACCGCTGCTCTAACTGCACATTAACTTTCAACATTTCCTTGTTTGAGAACACCCAAGCCTCTTTGAACATAACACAGAGAAGTTCCCCACCTTATCAAACATATTCAGTTTATCTATTTTTATACCCAAGTAAATAACTTCACATTTTCCTATGTTATAGTCAAGTGGGTAGGAATGTTCATCTTTGCTTTGTATATCCTCTATTGACATCAGGATTGTAGACCAATACATTTGTATCAAATCACCAAAGTGATTTATACTTTTTAGCATTCATTTAGTGCCCGTAATACAGGTTGAAATTCATACAAGCAAAATAACTTAACCGAGTTGGACTACGTAAAAGCAAAGCATAAGGCGACAGCAGTACTTTGCAAACTATTTTCCAATACTTTGCAAACTATTTTCCATTTTACCTCATCACCAATTAGTGATGGTACAAAAGACTGGCCTTGCCAGAAACACCCACATTCCAGCAGTCCTCCTTTATCTCCACTTACTGAATCGACAATGTGACATTTCTAACAGCCATACAACACAGATGTCACAGTGCACCATTCCTCCTCAAACTCAATTGTTAAACGTACAGAATTTTTTGTTAAAACAATTAGATGATTCTTGACTGTCAGGCAAACAGTCTTTGACCAACTGTATCTCCAAAACTTTTATAATCAAAACCAAAGCAAATGAAAAATAAAAACAATTCTCTACAATGCATCAGCAATTTTTCTACTGGCTTTGTTTGTAGCAATATTCTGGAGATTTATCTTTAATTCCTTCAGAGTAATTCTGGAGGGGTGGCAATGCTAGTGAGCATTTGGTAACTAAAAAGTGGGATAACTCAACTTACATCCTTTGTCAACCTTTCTTTACCATATATCTAGCATCTGTTAATTGTCTCTTCTATTCCTTTGCTCCTTGACCCCACAACTCACTGCAAATCTTCAATCTTCAAAAATGACATGCATTCTTTGAAACAGAAAAGAACTAGCTATTGAAAAATTTAAACAACATGCTTGCCATCAGAGATGACATTGGTTTATCAGTTGAGCCTCGGTGTCAGCGATAAAGTCTTTGTCAGTAATATCTGCTCCAGGATCAGGCTCTAGAGCTCCTTTGGTGTTGACTCCTATTTGTTGGATTGACCAGTTTACAGAAGGCAACAGACATTTTGATTAAAATAAAAACAAAACATTGAATTTATGAAGCCAGGACAAAGACTGAATTTGGCAGGAATGCAACCAGTCAGGACTCATGCTCAGCTGCTCTTTCTGTCTACGTCCCTGAGCCTGCCGAACCCTAGCTCTGCTGCCTAAAACACCCCCAACACCACTTCTCCCAACCCTTTGGGTTGGCAAACAGCTCCCTAGTCTATAGGCTTTGATACTCTCCCACAAGGCATAGTAGCAACTGTGTGTACTATCTATAAGATACACTGCAGAAATTCACCAAAGATCCTCAGACAGCACCTTCCAAACCTATGACCACATCCATCTAGGAGGACAAGGGCAGCAGATATAGGAGAACACCACAATCTTCAAGCTCCTCACCAAGCCATTCGCCATCCTGACCTGGAAATATATCATCGCTCCTTCACTGTCGCTGGGTCAAAATCCTGGAATTTCCTCCCCAAAAGCATTGTGGGTAAACCCACAGGAGGTGGACTGCAGCGGCTCAAGAAGGCAGCTCACCACCACCTTCTCAAGGGCAACTAGGGACAGGCAACAAATGCTGGCCAGACAGCGATCCCCAGATGCCACAAATGAATAAATTAAAACAAAAACTGGTAACTTAGTTTGATGCAAGTCTAAAGATGTCCACTTTTTCCTAAGTGCGTGAAACAATTGCTATTTGTAATGTGACAAATGGCACTTAAATACTTTGGCTACAAGAGCGGGCCTGAGCCTAATTACTGCGTGCAACTTATCTAATGACTGTATGTTATCTACAAAGGCACCTGTCCAAAATATGATGGAATATTCAACACTTGCCTGTTTTAGAGCAGCTGCAAAAACACTCAAGCAGGTCAGCACCATCCATTACAGATCAGCCCAGTCAGTGGCATTTCATCCACGATATTACACATTCACTCCCTCTACCAGTAATGTACCAAGGGCACAGTGTTTACGACCTATAAGTTACAATGCAACAACTTGCCAAGGCTCCTACAATGGAACCTCCAAAACCTGCAACCTCTGCTACACAGAAGAACACAGACGACATCAGGCATATGGGAAAACCACCACTTTCGAGTAACATGCCATTTTATGCCCAAATCACTAGTTCAAAATCTTGGGAGACTAACAGCATCATGGGCATGCCTTCACAATCTGGACTTCTGCAGTTCAAAAAAATGAAGGCTCACCAGCACCTTCACATGAACAATTAAGAATTGGCAGAATTCCCAATTATTCAAATGTAATTAGATATTCAAATATTGTTTCAATATTTTTTCCAGAGCAATACTTATACTGTGTGTTATGTTGATTAACATGAACATAAATAAAAGTAGGCCACTGGACCTCTCTAGCCTGCTCGGACATTTAATAGCTTCAGAACTTATCTGATTGCAGCCTCAAATTCACATTCCTGCTTACTGTCAATAATATTCAACTCCCTTCTTAGTCAAGGACCTACTACCTTTTCCTTTAAAGTATTCAACAACCCCACCTCCATCACTCTCTGGGGAAAGAGTTCAAGACTCACAGCCTTAAAGAAAAGAAATCCTCCTCATCCTCATCTTAAAATGTGAGACCCCTAGTTTTTAAATTTTGTCCCCCGCTAATCTCTTGAACACAAGAAACATCCTAAGTTCTCATGATCTTAAATGCTTCAATGGGCTTACCCCTCACCTTTCTCAACTTCTATAGGTCAGCTGGTCACTGTTACGTCCTAAGTTAACCTTCCTATCTTGGATAGGAGTCAAGTGAACCTTCTCTGAACTGCGAAACATTTATGTTCTTTCTTAAATAAGACAACCAAAACTATACACTGTAATCTACAGATGGCCTCAACAACATTCTATTCAACTGTAGCAACATATCCTTTTTATTATTTCATTCCCCTTACAATAAACAACATTCCATTTAACTTGGGTACCTGTACACGAACACTGTGATTCATGCACCAACACACCCAATTCTTTCAGAGTTCTGTAGTTTCTTTCCACTAAATATGCTGCTTTACTTTTCTTCATGCTAAAGTTCACACACCTCGCATTATACTCCACCTGCCAATTTTTGGGCACCCATTGAACCTATTTATAGCCTCTTTGCAGACTCCTGATATCCTCTTGACAACTTATTTTCCAATCTAAAAGGACATAGTGAACCAGATGGGTTTTGGTAACAATCCAGTAAACTCATTTGAATTATTCATGTGACAAATAACTTAATCCCAGATACATTAATACAATTCTCCCAACTGTCGTGGTGGTGTTTGAACCAGTGTGCCTCAGCACTCGTCAGTGCCTTTGGATTACTAGTCTGTTGATATTGCCACAAATCACCACACATGCCTTTGAATGGGAAGAACATCTATTCATACTCAAAACGATAGTACTTAAAAACGTGATTAAATATCTCAAGTGTTGAGAGATGCAAATTTCTATTGATTGCTAGTGCAACTGCAAGAAACTAACAATTATAATTCTGTTACTCAAGTTTGAAAATTACATTTAAAAGGGAAAAGACTGTTTACTTACCTATCAGGGATTTTCTCTGCCAGCCCAAAGTCACCCAAAACTCCTGTGTACCCATTCTCTTCCATTTTAATTAAACAGTTCTGTGGGAGATAAAAGCAGAATTGATTACATAAGAAACAACAATTACTTCATGCCTTTATGTCCTGGAAACTGGCAGCTGTGGAAAAGTGCAAGTCTGAATTTAGAAAATTGCACTTTTGATATTTTTCTTTTCTATTCATTCATTTGATGAAGGCATTACTGGCAAGGATAACAGATTTCCTTCCCTAAAAGAACAGATTATTGATTTCAGTTTTCTCTATGTGTCATATTGGATTCCAACTCATGTTCTTTGAACATTAGCATAAAATTTGGGATTACGAACTGCCTCCTTTAAATTAGCACAAATGACAAAAGGATGGATTTCATTAGAGATAATTTAAAATTCAGATTAAGAGCTCTTCGCCTTGGTGGCCACTGATTCAGATTTGTGTTCTAAATTCCACCTACAGCAATGAAGCTACAGTTATTCTTTGGGGACACAAAAAATGTCACATTCCACTGTGCACAGTATGGAGTTGCTAAAGTCTGAATCAATTCCCACCAAGGTGGGGACATTCTTAATTTTAAC
>NC_063341.1:49179735-49211589 GCF_021869965.1 Rhincodon typus | reverse complement strand
TTCTTCTTTTTACACAGTGGCACCTCCAAAAGAACAAAAATAATGTTTACCTGGGGTAAGAGGCAGATTAAAGTCCCTTTGATTCCATTTCAATATTCCTTACCCTCACCATGAATAACTCACATCATACAACGCACCAATGACTCTATGAGATCTGAACAACTATTAATAGCTAGTTAACACATGGATACTTATATACCTTGCAAGTTTTAATGCCCAAGTTAAAAGGACTACAGCAGAAATATTTTTCAGGTAAAAGGCGAGTTCTAGTAATTAAAGTTGGAGAAAGCTGTGAGGCTTGATAGCTTTAGGATGGCACTCTTGTCATTTAAGAGGGGCTATCAAATCCAAGAAGGAATAGCAATGTCTGAAGGCAATTGAAGAAGACGATTAAGGTATATTAGAATCTGCTGAGATAAATTAGTACACAGATAGAATGCTAAGGTGAGTGGTTGTGAAAGCTTAGGGTACAGCAACACTGGAATGACCTCATGTGAAACACTATGGAGAGAGCTTCAGTTGTGGAAATACTGGGAAGATGTCACGAGTTGTCATTGATAAAATCATGGTGCTACAATATTTCTCTTTGGGGCCGAGTCAGCTGAACCTAGTTCAGAGGTATGTTTGCTGGGATTGAAATCTGAACATGTACCGCACTTGTGAGAATTTGGATCACTCAGTCAAGAGCAGTAGTGCTCATCAATGATAAAATCAGCCAATTGATGAAATAATCCCTGGTTGCACAGGAATTTGTCTTGTTTACAGAAGTTGGCAGTTAGTGTACATTCTACTTTGCATAGTCAGTTCCATTATCTCTTTCAACGACAGTTCAAAACCAACCTGTTGGTAAGCTCTACAGTGGGCCTGAACAGGACATTCTGAACAAAGTGGAGCCTTGGGAGTACAGACAGTAGCACCCAGCTCCATTATAGCTTGGTTAAAGTCCCCCGGTCTAAATGGGTCCACCAAGCTATTTGCCAACATCCTGTAATGAAAGGACACCATAATGCTAAATTTGAAATATCCGTGTAAGACATTTACATCAAAATTTAAGCATTTCTGTGTTTTCTTCAGTGGAAAACTTTCTAATCAGCATTGCACATTTGTGGTTAAAATAATAACAGCAGCTCAGATCTCAATACCTAAGTTAATTTGAATGCCAGATCACAAGGTCCATCTCAATTATTTTTGTTGCTCTAGGCTTTAGGAGATAAGCCAAACTAACTTGCATAAAACAAGAACCGAAAGAACTGCAGATGCTGTAAATCAGAAACAAAAACAGAAATTGATGGAAAAAGCTCAGCAGGTCTGGCAGCATCTGTGGAGAGAAATCAGAGTTTAATGTTACAGGTCAAGTGACCCTTCCTCAGGTCCAAGTTCGGAGAAAGGGTCACTCGACCCGAAACATTAACTCTGATTTCTCTTCACAGATGCTGCCAGACCTGCTGACCTGTTCCAGCAATTTCTGTTTCTGCTGCATAAATTAAGACTGCAAGATTTATTCATTTAAATTCATTCAGTAAACAGTTTTGTCAGAGATCTGTGATCGTAACATCCACGCACAAAGAGCAATGCTAGATAAGTAGGGGAAATTGTTAAGATCATCAGAAAGATCAGAATTAAAGGGATAGTTACTTCTTAAAAAATCTTAACATGCTGCTCGTCAGTAGGCAGAGTACATCAGCAAGAGAAAAGTGAATCCTACCAAAGTGCTTCAAACACTGTTGGACTGGTGCTGTCTGCTCCAATTGCTCTAACACGACACAGCACCCGTACAGCGTTCCCATCCACTATCCCAGTTACCTACAAGAAGTAAAGCTTCACATTCAAATCTCCACTGCTAGTTTTTCCAGCAGAAAGATGTGATTTTTAGATTTATTAGAAGAGAATAAATAATGCATAACAATTTAGAAGCACATTACTGAACTGTGCACTTTCCAAATGCAAATCCCACAGAATAAAAAGATTGTGTTCTCTTATTACATTACATATTCATACCTACCTTTGTGGTCTATTGCCCTCTCATTATTGTGAAATGCTCCATTGAAACTTTTGCTCCATGGAATAGGTGTTTAAAGATTCTAAATGCTCAAGGTCAAACTATTTAACTTAGAAAAAAATATTCCTCAGATAAGATATTCAAACCAAGGCCCATCTGCTGTCTCAGGCAGAGATGAAAGATCCCATGGCACTATTTCAAAGAAGAACACGAGGTAGTTTTCCCTAGTGTCCTCGCCAATATTTATCCCTCAGTTAAAATCACTGTCACTTTTCTGTTTTTGGGAACCTGCTGTGTGAAAATTGGCTGCATTGCATCTTTACATTACAGCAATTGTAATTTAAAAGTATGTAATTGGTTATAAATCAACATCTGGATTACTCTGTCGTCATGAAAAGCACTATTTAAATACCAGGTTTTCTTTCTTTCTCGAAGTACAAGAAAGCACGTATACAAACACCAACTACTGTTTTTCTTTGCCTAAACTGGTTGCCTTCTTGATTCTCTTTTCATTACTCTTTTTCATTTCCCTCTTGACTCTTGCTTGAATATAGTTCATTTAGAGTCCAGAGGGTAAGTTACTAAGATCATCCAGGCATTGAGAATCAAAACAATCTTTCAGTGCAGTTATTTATTTTAAAAATTGAAAACATAACTGGATTTTTCCGATAATACTGGCAGTAAAGTATTTCCCATGCCAGAGCTCTTAATTAGTAAAAAATGACAAATCAGTTATTTACCAACTGAGTACAGTTTACACTACAAAGTCTAGTTCCCAATAAGAATGCTTCCTAACACATATATGCTGAGTTTATGACATTTGACAGAAAATATAGCAATGTAGCCATGCAGACAAAGAGAAAGGCCTGATAAGTTCTTTCCTCACCTGTCCAAATGTGATTGAGGCAATGGCAGAAGCTGTGTATCTCCCAACACCGGGCAGCAGCTTCTGTAGCTCCTCTGCAGTCTTTGGCATCTCACCTTTGAATTCTGACATAACCTATGAGAAGGGAAATACATTTAAAGATTGCAGAATTTTGCATTATCTAAATCAAATCTTTACCTCTTTCTAATATGATTTTGGTAGTATGGGCCTTCCCTGGTTTAAAGGGTGGCACAGGTGTCATTCAGATGTCTCCTCCAACTTGCTTTCAATCTGGTCATGCAGTAATAAAGAATGAGTTAGAACAGTTCTATGATTCTTTGTCATCTTCTTACAAAGACATATGTGGCCTCTGTACAGTTCTTCTCACAGCACCATAACTGTTATTAGGAACTTATTACACAGACAACGGAGGTCATAATCTGGACTCCTAATATCCTGTGACAGAGCAACAGCCAAACTTCAGTACATTTACCACAGTGCACTGCCTGGGTTTTGTTAATATTTTGTAGCGTATTTAAAAATTCCTCTCCAATAAATTATGGACATTTTTATCTGATGTAAAAGCAGAGATGACAAGAATATCAATTGTACCAGTCGTCTAAGAATGTCTCCAATACCTTTTGTGCTCCTTCATGTAATCTTCTTCCTCTGGAATAATATCCTAGGCCTGACCACATTTCATTCACTTCCTGCAAGAACAGCATTAAGGAGACAATTTATTACATTGTGCCATAAGAAGTAGCAGGGTGAAGTAACAAAGAACTTTAGGGATTACGCCTCTAGGGTCACATAGTTGAATTGACTCCAGATTTGTGTGTTTTCTCGCTAGAAATGAGAGAATGTTTCACAGTCATACTTCATAATTTCATAAGAGTTTGGGGTCAGTACTGGGTTGGTGATCTGTTGTGTGCACTTCCTGATATTCAGTTCCATTGCAAATCAATAGAATTAAATACTTTGGTAACGGACAGACAATGCAGTTAAAAGAAAACCATTGCAGATGCTAAAGAATGCTGAAGAAACTCAGCCAGATACTGTCTGTTTTGCATCGTTGCTAGAGATAAATTTCTAACCCAGTGTGTTTTACTTTCTTAAAAAAAAAGTACTTTATGTTCTAATTGTATTTCTTCATTCAAGGAAGGTACAGTTTTCTTTCAAACTAACTTCTAATAAGTCAGGCTATTTCCAGAGATTTATCGATGCAGGTATGTGACATTTTTGACATACTAATTAATGTTTTGGCCCGTAAGGAACATCTACAAAGAAAACAAATCAAAGCAATCAACTGGATAGATTAACTCTTTCATGAACTAATTTAAAGCCGTTCTGTTGTTTGGACTGACTTCAACAATTCACTATTGCTGCTTGTTTCAGTAAATGGCAAGTTTACACTCAAATGTGTTACAAAAGAATATGATGTCATTGTCAGTAGCTGCCTCTAAAGTGACATGGACACATTGGAGAAATCCTCTACTTAAATCCAGAAAATGAATGAATCTATCCTGGACAGACTATCACAAATACTTCCTATAATGTTAGATCTGATAAACATATGTCCATAAACTGGTAATTCTGCTGGGAATGAGCAAACATAAATGGAGAAGGTTCACAATTCACCACGTGAGGCCTTTCAGTATGATGCAATAAAGCTCCATGGAATACTCAAAACTTTTCTTTCCTTTGAAAACATGAATTCTTTCCTGCAATATTATGCAAAATACAAGCTGCCTTTGGAAACATCAATTCACAGCATTTGTTCACAAAAGCACTTCTATAAAACTTCAATCGAATTGATTGAAATTATTATAAACAGATGATGATTGGACCCTTTACCTCAACGGTGGCTTTAGCAAGATCCTGCAAGGTTGGCCATCTCTGAAAGTGAAAGCAGTGACAGGATATTAAGACTTGTGCAGCCTGCACCAATCAAAATTATTGTTAAAATGACACCATTGAGATTCTTTTTTTACCTGCATCCATTTGTTATAGTAGTTGATCACAGTAGCTACCTGTGTTTGCTGTAACATGATCTCAGACACCCAAACTGTGAAGGAAGATAAGGCTAAGGTTTTACAACATCAGAATATTTACATAAGTTTTTAAAAAAGTCATGGGGATCTAGCAATTGTTAGGCATATTTTTAAAAAGTCACAGTTCTTCAAGTTTGTCTTCAATTATCCCAGCAGCTGCACGAGATAACGTTTGTGGAGTTGTTGTTGTTTAATCACAACAACAATTAGTTTATTAGCCAACAACAGATCCACAGAAGATGCGAGAAAAAAATCCAGTGGTGCCAATGATCTCAATTCATTTCAGGAAACCTACTGGGAGCGAGATTAAGGAAGCCAGGTATTTTGCCCTGAAAAGTTAGTAATACAGCTCTCTCACACACTCTCCAGCTGCCAGAATTGAATTGGCAGTGCCTCACAAGAGAAGCTGAGGAATACGACATGTAAAAGGAAGAGCATGCAAACAAATTAATGAACAAACTTTTCTCGTTATACAGTAAGGAGGATCACAAAGGGCCAACCTTAGTGGTCAGGAAATATTGTAACATCAAGCTGAATTTTACCAAAAATGGCTATAAGGAGCACTTAGTCTGGAGTATACCGCAAGGCCCCTTCAGACCAATCCAAGCAACAGAATCTCATCTTCAAGCGATTTGTCATCTGTTCTATGATGTCCCTTGTCAAAGAATAGACTGCATTACATCTACTTCAGTCTCAGTCAGAGGTTTGCATAACGGAGTCATCAGTTATGATTGCAAAGGGTAGCCCTTGTCTCCCAGTAGCCATCCTTGTAAAGTCCTTGAATCGAAACAGGAACTTGAGAGTTCTCAAGAAGATAGACATTAGGGTAGATTCCAGGCTATCTGGCACAGACTTCTAAAGTGCGGTAGTGATGATCATGAATGACTTGTATGTTAATGGAGTCGAACTCTTTTCTATTGATGAAGTTGGCAACATTATAATATAGCGCTCTCAACGTAACATGCAGTCTGTATCACCTGGGAAAGCCAGCTATGTTGGCAAAGCCTACTGCCCATGCTGCAGCTTTGACCTCATCATGAAGAAACGAGATGAATCAATGTAATCTGTCATAAACTACATCAGTAACAGCTTAGATACATTTTTGGATTGATAGTTGATAGATCTCACATAGGTCTCCAATAAATTCGTGGAAGTAGCTAGTTGCATGAAACTTTAATGCAGCTGTAACTTTGACAGTCATTGGGTAAGGACAGCCACCAATCCCTTCAGGTTGCAAGTCCCACTCCAGCAGATGATGTAATTCCATAACAGTTTCCAGGGGCATCCTCAGTCTGTGGTGGCAATCTGCCTCATCAAAGTGGAGAAAATAGTGTCAAGGACAATAGATTCTGGTCTCCTGTACCTCCTCCACATCCATGGGTGATCTTCGGCTGCTGTTCAGCTGCCACTGGATGTTGTTACTAGTCCTGAGCTTGGTGACACATTTGATCTGCCTCAATTTCTCAGCCCTTCTATTGCACGGCCACAATGACAATTACCCCTGCTGTGACTAGATCCATTGGTCACAGTTCCTATGAACCTATGTGAGGAATATCAGACTCAGAGCAGGTCTTATGTACATATGAACAAGGAAAAAGACTTGGACACTTAGCCCTTTACACCTGCTCTGCCATTCAATAGGATCGCAGCTGATCCGATTTTAACCTCAACTCCACATGCCTGCATATCCCTGATAATCTTTCATCCCTTTGATAATCAACAATATACCTACTTCTACCTTAAAAATTTTAAAGATTCTGCATCTACTGCCTTTTGAGGAAGGAAATTCCAAAGACTCACAACCCTCTGAATGACAAAAAGAAGTTTACTCGCCTCTGTCTTAAATGGATGACCCCTTATTTTTAAGCTATGACCCCTCGTTCAATTCTGGTTCTCCCATTTTAGGAAGGATGCTGTTAAATTTAAAAGGGTTCTGAAAAATATTTACAAAGATGTCTCCAGGGTTGGAGGGTTCAAGATACAGGGAGAGGCTTAATAGGCTAGGGATACTTTCCCTAGAGTATCGGAGGCTGAGAGGGGCCTTATTGAAGTTTATAACAAACATCGTGAGGGGCACAGATAGTGTGAATAGCCAAGGTCTTTTCCCCAGGGTAGCAGAGTCCAAAACTAGAGGGCATAGGTTTAAGATGAGAGGGGTAAAATTTAAAAGGGATCTAAGGGGCAACTTTTTCACACAGGCAATGGTGCATATATGGAAAGAGCCTACACGAACAGCATCAGAAAGATTCTACACGCCCCGACACACCCATCACACTACCCTACATCAGGAACACGTCAGAACTCACCACAAGACTCCTACGACCGCTGGGCATCAGAGTGGCACACAAGCCCACGTCAACCCTATGATAACTGCTCACCCGAACTAAAGACTCACTCCCCGCCATGGACAGGACCAATGTCATCTACAAAATCCCCTGCAGAGACTGCGAGAAACACTACATCGGACAAACGGGAAGGAAACTAACAAGAGTACATGAACACTAACTGGCTACAAAAAGACAGGACCAATACTCACTCATCTCAATCCACATGGACAAGGATTACCACGACTTCAACTGGGACAACACCAAGATCCTGGGACAGGCTAGGCAGAGAGAAGGACGAGAATTCCTGGAAACATGGCATTCCATGAAGCATGCTATTAATAAACACATAGAACTCAACTCCATGTACATTCCACTACGAAGGAAAACCGGAAGTGAGGCAATCCATCTCAACGGACCCCAGAGTTTAAAAACCAGGCAGGAAAACACACCGACGTTTCATCGGAGGCTGCACTGAGGATGTTACCAAGCACGGTAACGAAACGTCTGCAAAACAACAAACCAGGTCGGCAAGCCAACCAACCTCAAATGGAAAGAGCTGCCAAAGGAAGTGGTTGAGGCTGGTACAATTACAATGTTTAAAAGGCATCCGGATGGGTGTATGAATAGGAAAGGTTTGGAGGGATATGGGCCAAATGCTGGCAAATAGGACTAGATTAATTTAGGATATCTGGTCATCATGAACGAGTTGGACCAAAGGGTCTGCTGTCTAACTCTATGACTCTAGTTCTAGATGTCCCACAACAGCAAACATTCTTCAACATCTGGTTGGTCAAATCCCCCCCAAAATCTCTGTTTAAATTAAGTCACTTCTGACTCTTCTAAACTCCAGCAGATATAGGCTAGCCTGTCTAGGCTATTCACATATGGCAAACCACTCACTCCAGAAGGTCTAGTAAACCACCACTAAACTGCTTTGAACGCTTTAGAATCCTTCTGTAAATACAGTGACCAGTATTGTACATAGTACTCCAGATGCAATCTAATCTGTGTAACTGACGAATAACTTCCCTATTCTTGCATTCAATTCCCCTCAAATAAAGTAGCATGCTATATACTCGATGGACTGAATGGCCTGCTTCCACACTGTAGGGATTCTATGATTATGTAATTGTGTGAGGAAGGAGTTTAGGAAGGGAATAAGGTAACCATTGTTAACCAGGGAAGTTAAGGATCACATTAAATTGAAAGGAAAAATACAAAATTTAGCAAAGATTAGTGTAAGCTAGAGTATTGGGAAAGTTTTAAAAACTAAGAAAAGATGACCAAAAAAAACTATACAGGGAAATTTGGAGGGTAAACTGGCAAGTAATATCAAGATATTCAGCATGAGCTTCTTTAAATATATAGAAACGAAGATAGAAGCCAAAGTTAAAATAGACCCCTTAGACAGCAAGGCTGGAAATTAATAATGAGGAGCCAGGAAATAGCAGAGGATTTGAACAAATACTTTGCGTCTGTCTTCACAGTAGAATATTCACTAACATATTCCAAAATTACTAAATAATCAAGGGCCAAAAGGAGAGAGGAAATAAATACAATAACTATCACAAGAGAAAATGTGCTAGGAAAAATATTAAGGCTAAAGACCAATAAGTCCCTTGGACCTAATGGGATGCATCCCATGATATTAAAGGAAGTAGCGACACAGATAGTGGATACACTGCTAGCAATCTTCCAAGAATCCTTACATTCTGGGAAATATCAGACAATTGGAAAACTGCCAATGCAACACCCTTAGTTAAAACGAGAAGGACACAAAAAAAAAGTAATGTCTATTTGTGAAAAACATTAAAGAGTCTATTAAAAATTATGTAACAGCAGAGCATCTACATATACATAATATGATGAAGCAGAGTCAACAAGGCTTCAACGAAGGGGAAAAGATTCCTGACAAATTTAATAGAATTCTTTGAGGAAGTAACAAGCAGGATAAATTTGAAAAGGTACCTCACATCAGGCTGCCTAATTAGACAATATAAGCACATTAACAAGATTAGAGGATTGGCTAACTAAGACAGCAAGTTTGGATATGAAGACATTTTCAGGACGGCAACCTGTAACTAGTTGAATGCCATAGGGATCGATCATTTACTGATGATTTGGATGAGGAAAGTAAAGGTATTATAGCCATGTTTGCAGATGACACAAAAATAGGTCAGAAGGCAAGTGGTGAGGTTTATTTCATGGGACAAGGGCATTGCTGGCTGGGCCAGCATTTATTTGCCATCTCTAATTATCCAGTTGTCAGTTAAGAGTCAACCACATTGTTGTGGTTCTGGAATTACATGCAGGCCAGACCAGGTAAGGCTGGCAATTTCCTTCCCTAAAGGACTCTAGCAAACCAGCTGGTTTTTTCCGACAATTGGCAATGGTTTCACGGTCGTCATTTGACTCTTAATTCCAGTTTTTTTTTATTGAATTCAAATTAAACCATCTTCCATGCCAGGATTCAAACCCAGGTCCCCAGAATATTACCTGAGTCTCTGGATTAACAGTCCAGTAAAAAACCACTAGGCCATCACCTCCCCACAGAGTCTGCAGAGAGATGTAGACAAGTTAAGCAAGCGGGCAAAATTTTGGCAGATAAAATATAATGTGGGGAAAATGTGAGTTTATGCACATTGGCAGGAATTATAGGAGCTAAATATTATTTAAATGGTGTAAGACTGCAGAAAGTCACAAATCAGTGCTTTTGGAAATCCTTGAGCATGAATCACAGAAAGCCAGCATCCAAGTTCAGCAGATAATAAGGAAAACCAATGGAATGTTGGCCTTTCTTTCAAAGGGGATGGAGCATAAAAATAGGGAGGTTTTGCTAAAACCATACAAGGCATCAGTTAGACCACAGCTGGAATACTCGAAGGAAAAATATATTGGCATGGGAGGCAGTCCAGAAAAGGTTCACTTGGCTGATACTGGTATGGAGGGACTGTCTTATGAGGAGAAGTTGAGTAGATTGGGCCTGAACTTATTGGAATTTAAAAGACTGAGAGGGAACTTACTGAAAATATACAAAATTCTTGGGGGACTTTATAGGGTAGATACAGAACGGCTGTTCCCCTTTCTTGGAGACTCCAGGACTCGAGGGCATAATCTCAAAATAAGGAGTCACATATTTAAGACACAGGAATAATTTCTTCACTCAGAGGACAGTGAATCCAGAATTCTTTACCCCAGAGGGCTGTCAAGGCAGGTCCGTTAAGTATACTCAAGGCTGAGACATGAGATTTTTAATCAGTAAGGGGATCAAAGATGATAGGGAAAAGACAGGAAGGTGGAGTTAAGGATTATTAGATTAGCCAAAATCTCATTGAATGGTTCAGTTAACTAGATGGGCTGAATGGCCTGGTTCTACTCCTATGTCTTATGGCCTTATAAATACGGTGAGAATTGGTAATAATAAGACTTCAATGCATGCAAATTAGCCTCTCACTGCTCACTTGCAAAATTCACATCTCACTGTTGAAACATTGGCTGCAATATCGGAATATTTTTCTCAATGCTGAGTATCTCATTTTCCAATCTCGCCCTATCGATTCAACATTGCCCATGTCATTGAGGTGCTGGGAAAATTCCACCTACAGTATTTCATACCTTTCCATTCAAATGACAGAGCATAGCATTGTAAGGACAGCAATCAGGAAAGCAGGAAACAAACATATACTGAGAACCTCAGCACCTTGCCAGGGCATTTAACCATAAACAGGTATACTGCACTGAGTCATAACGGAGAATGGAATTTGGAACAGTTTTTATTGCAAAGATTTGATCAAAGCTGACTACTGAGGAGGTAAGTGTCAAATCCTGCAATAAAAAAAAGTAACTTCATACACATTCTTGACCATGTCAAACACTAGTATCACCAGAGACCTTAAAACTGTTCAACCGCTTGCCTTTTTAGCTAGCAAGAGGAGACGTGAGATCAAACAGCAGAAACAATGGGATGAGGTAGAAAATAATAACCAAAATAGCGTTCACAATACCTGCATAAGCCCTTTTATTCAAATCAGATTCTGTCACAGCCTAGAAATGAAATGTTGCATTAATCAGACACTCTAAAATAATAAAATTAATGTGACCAATTTAGGGTAGGCACATCAATGAAATTTGGACACTCAGATCATACCATTCTCCGCCAAGGTAATTCTCGTTTGCTTTTATCATACCAGGACAGAAGGTTCGCCCTAATGGAATGGATTTCAGTCAGATCCTTAAAGGAATGGTAGGCAGCTTCCTTGCCAGTTAATATCCTTGGTAACTCTGCAAAGGTTAACAACAAATATCACAGCAATGGCAGCTTTTATTGATATACAGAAATTGCAGGTCATTTACTTTATATATTAAAGGTAAACATATTTTCATGTCATTGACTGAAATACATGGCCAAATATTGAGAGGCTGGTCGTAATTCGATGAAAATGCACGGAGTGCCAGTTTTATTTTGACAAAATGCATAATAGGACACATTACATCAAACATTCAGAAAGCTACAAAAATCAATTCAATGTAAACGAAGAAAACTGTAAAAAACGTTATCTGAAATTGTTAGCAACTATTTCAGACTTTACTACCCACCTTCTTTGATTTGTTCTTGACATAACTTCTTGCTCTGTGATGAACTTCTCACATTCTTTTTTCTTTTTAATGATGCTTTTCTAAGTATCACTGTGGTTCTCATCTTGCTCATTATATTCTCCAAAGATGAATGTGTTCAAAATTCTATAAAATAATTCGTTTATAAAGAAAACCTTACGACATATGAATAAACACTGGCAAATTAACCATAGGGATTACTGCTAGGGTCTCAACTCTCAACTAACTAATTAATCTCTATCAAGAACTTGGATGAAGGGTCAGCTTGCATGGTCCCAAAAATCTGGATATGCGTAGGTTGTGAAGAAGACATACAGAGTTTGCAAAGTGTTAAGCAAGCAGACACAGGTTTTGCATATTCAGTTTGTAATGGTCCAGATGAAACACCCTCAAAATATATTAAGAAGACAGCCTAGACCCCAACTTTTTCTTATTTTTAAAGACAAGTGTAAAGCATTGTGTTCTGAATGCAATTCAATTGGTCAAAGTACCAATCTGGAAGCAAAACACACTTTATTCTTACACTATTGTCAAAGTACAAACAAAACAAAGATGAATTGGAATAACTTAATCCTATTGGAAATCTTAACAGATTAATAGATTATTTAACTACTAAACAGCAACTGTTTCAAGATAGTAACATCCCGTAAACACATCGCAAAGGCAAATCAGTAAAATAAATTGCCTCACATGCAATTCTCCAGTCCAGGAAAAAAGAACATCAAGCAGCTTCCAAGCCCCAACAAAATGAAAGTTAAACTAAAATATTGGTTCTGTGAGAGCTTGACCCGAACCCTTCATATTGATTTTATTGTTCCAACTTAAAAAAAATCCCAAGGCCTGACAAGCTGTTTATTTTACTGGCTTGGAACAGACCTCTCATCACCTCAGTCTCAACCTCTTTTCATAAAAAAAAGGACAAAATGCACCCCGTAAAGCCATAGTATCATCACAAGTATAATGTGGATAAACATGAACTTGCCCACCATGGCAGAAGAACAGAAAAGCAGCATATTATGTAATGAGGCGAGAGACATAGAGTTTTACAGCACAGAAACAGACCCTTCGGTTCAAATCAGCCATGCTGACCAGATATCCAAAATTAATCTAGTCCCATTTGCCAGCATTTGGCCCATATCCCTCAAAACCCTTCCTATTCGGGCACCCATTCAGATGCCTTTAAATGTTGTTATTGTACCAGCCTCCACCACTTTGTGGTACAGAAGAATGCGTGTGTCCTCATACATGAAATCACAAAACATTGGTACACAGGTACAGTAACTGATCAGGAAGGCAAATAGAACGTCAGCCTTTATTGTAAGAAGAATGGAATATACTAGTAAGGAAATTTTGTTACAAGTGCACACCTTGGTGAGATCGCATTTGGATTACTGTTGTGGTTTCCTTAGTGAAGATAGATTATAATTTGTTGAGCCAGTTGAGAGAAGGTTCATTCAATGGATTCCTAGAATGAAGGAGTTGTCTTATGAGAAAAGCTGGGACAGTTTGGGTCTGTATCCATTGGAGTTTAAAAGAATGAGATGATGTTATAAGATCCAGAAAGGACTTGATGGGGTGAGGGAATAAGAATATGCTTCCCCTAGTGGGAGATATTAGGAAACACTATTTAAAAATAAGAAGTCACTTAAGATTTTCAGCACGGTGGCTCAGTGGTTAGCACTGCTGCATCACAGCACCAGGGACTTGGGTTCAATTCCAGCGTCAGGCGACTGTCTATGTAGAGTTTGCACATTCTCTCTGTGTCTGTGCGGGTTTCCTCCAGGTGCTCTAGTTTCCTCCCACAGTCAAAGACGTGCAGGGTAGGTGGACTGGCCTTGCTAAATTGCCCATAGTGCCCAAAGATGTTTAGGTTAGGTGGGTTAGAGATGGGGAAATTAGAAGAATGGGTCTGGGTAGGATACCCTTCAGAGGGGCAGCTTGGACTTGTTGGGCTGAATGACCTGTTTCCACACTGTAGGAATTCTTATTCTATGGATTTCTTCTCTTTCATGGGATGAGGGAGTCTGTGAAATTCTGATCCCCAAAAAGCACTGGACTGGAATTAGTGCCACTGAATTTCTTAAAGGCAGAGTTAGATTCTTTGATGAACAAGACAGTCCAACGTTTAGGGTGGAAAGCTGGCAGGAAAGTAAAGGCCAGGATCAGATCTAATACAAACATGTTGGATGATGTTGCAGGTCCGAGGAGCCGAATGGTCGTGTATGGTAGCTGGGACGCGCTGACTGCTGCACAACACTCATTCATTTTGAAATTCTGTTGCGCTAAAAGAGAATACATATCTGTGCATTCCTGGGAAGTGGTGTAGGGGGAACAGCCACTGCGCCATTCTGGGATCTGGCTTTGAATCCAGTCAAGTGAGAAGTACTTTTTTTCGGATCATTGGGCCTGATTACCTGAATAAAAATAGGCAATAATAGGATTCCCAGCGGAGAGTGAACTCCATGATAACGGACAAAACGCAAGGTCACCCGAAGATGTATACCTAGTGAAAACTCACAGCTAAATATTACCCAAGTCAGGCTCCGACCTCTCGCTGCTTTACAATAACAACTACCTCCAACGCCCGGGAACATAGCACGCGCCCACAGCGACAACAATAAGGAAGGACCCTTCCAAGACTGTCTACTCGATTGCCCGTCAAGCATTACTAACGACTCTCCCCCACCCCGAACTTTAAGCAGGTATTGGCCAACAAGCTGCGATTTTCCGTTCTTAAACTCACGGTGGTAATTTTAGCATTTTGACCCCCCCCCCTTTCGGGGAGGAGCTAGACCAGCAGCCGGGAAGGCCCCCATGTCTCTTTGAGGTTGTAAGTGTGTGTCTGTAGTAGTCTCTCTATCAGTTTGAGCAGGGAGGGTTACAGTTCGTTATTAATTACAGAGAAAGGATAGAGTGATAGATATTAGAGAATGAACATCAACAACAGGAAAACCCAAATCAGACAGAACTATCCTTTTTGTGTAAATGTCTCTGTGCCATTCTCTCTGCGCAGGGCACATTTCTGTACTGTGCCTCCTGTCCACCGCCATTTTGTTTAAATTAGCATTACATGAAGGTCTTGTTTTTGGGGAAATATCTCTGATTTCTTAAAACAAAGCAGTTAGCGGTAACGTAGCGAAATTTAAGAGAACCCTAGTTTCCCTGCAAATTGGGGAAGCCTGTATAACAGCCGGGGTAAAATAGCTTTAATTTTACTTTTTTTTATGGTTAGTATTTTTAATTTGGAACTAATAGCTCGGTGTCGAAAATACTCGTCACCTTTCCAAGTTTTATTTCACTGACATGATTATTCCTGTCAGGGGAATAAGACCCAGTACAGTATTTACAAATATCAGCTAGATTTTTGGAAAAAAAACCTGCTACTATTAATTTTGACTTTGAAATTGTGTAGCAAAGCTGTAATTCTTAAGGGGGGCTGATTTAGGGGGCAAAGTTGGAACAGTTTAAGATGGAATTTGAAGTAGATACATTTACGTTTTCTTACTTTGTCATAACAACAAAATATCATTCAATAACTTGATATGTAAACAATATAATGTGGCTTAATCAAAGAGTAAGATAATATTTTGTTGAAAGAAAATACTCCCTTGTAAAAAAAAAAGCCAGTAGTTTAATAAGTTTTCCAGTTACCTTATATATTATATACATTCTTTTTAAGACTGTGAATAAGAAGTGGATTTAACCGTGCAAATTATTTTGTCATGTCAAGAATCTGATGAAGATGGCCTTTATGAAAGTGCCTGTTGTTGATGTCCACGTTGATAATTTTAAAGAGATATGGCCTTCTATTCTCCTTGCAGTAAGGACAGCAAGTTTCATAGCCCTTGATACTGTGAGTGCAACATTTGTTATCTCTTAATTGTTTTGAAGTCATTTTGAAACGACAAACACTTATATTTAATTGTTCAATCACAGGAACTGAGTGGACTTGGCACACGAAAAGCTTTGTTGGCACAGTGAGTAGAAACTTGAATTGTGATTAAAGGGGCTTATCCTTCTATGTTCAGTTATTATTATAGTGTTGTAACAGGAATGATGGTCTTTCAAATTTATGTCCTTACCCTGCTCAAAAAAAAGTGACTCTTCTGGCAAACTACTATCCCCTGTCCAGTGTCTGCGAACTTGTTCTTGTTTCCTAAATGCATTGCCAGATTTTTTTTAACAGAAAAACAGAAATCGCTGGAAAAAAACTCAGCAGATCTGGCAGCATCTGTGGAGAGAAATCAGAATTAACATTTGGGTCCTGTGACTTTTCTTCAGAACTGATGGTAACTAGGAAGAAGTTGTTTTTATGCAGAAGATATGGTGAGGGGAGGTGTTAAGGAGTAAATGATAGGTGGAGATAGAGCCCAAAAAGAGAGAAGGACAGCTAGACAGACAAAGGAATGGATAATGGTCAGCCTTGGAGAATGAATGGGGACGGTTAGTGGCTAACAATGGGTAGTATGTAATAGCAGACAATATGATAAACAATCATGGTTTCTGGTACTAGGGTAAGGACATGGGAGAAGGTGCCTAACGCCCTGAAATTGTTGAATTTGATGTTAAGTCCAGAAGACTGTAGAGTTCTCAGGTGGAAAATGAAGTGCTGTTCTTCCAGCTTGTGCTAGCTTCACTGGAACACTGCAGCAAGCCTGTGACGTAGATGTTGGCCAGAGAACATGGGTGTTGAAGTGGCAGGCGCAGGCAGCTGGAAGCCCAGGGTTTTTGCAGACAGAATGTGGGTGTTCTGCAAAGCTTCATTTCATTTCCCCAATACATAGGAGACCACGTTGTGAGCCGTGAATGCAGTCGACTAGATTGAGCGAAATGCAGGTAAAGTGCTGCTTCACCTGGAATGTGTGTTTGGTCCCTTAGATACTGAAGAGGGAGGAAGTAAACAGACAATTATTACACCTGCTGTTGCAGGGGAAGGTGCCATGGGGCTGTAGAGGATGTTGGGACTGAAAGAGGAGTGGACCAGGGTGTCCTGGAGGGAATGGTCCTTGCGGAAGACTGACAAGGAATGGGAGCGGAATATGTCTGGTGGTGGCATCCCACTGGAAGAGGCGGAAATGGCAGCTAATGATCTTCTGGATGTGGATGCTGGTGGGATAGTAGATGAGGACAAGGGGGACCCTATTGCTGTTGTGGGAGGGAAGCAACTGGAGTTGAGGGCTGATGTGAAGGAGATGGGCTGGGCATGACTGAGGGCCCTGTCAATTACAGTGCTGGGGAATTCTCAGTTGAGGCAGAAGGTGGACATTTCAGAGGTCCCCTTGTCGAAATTGGAACAAACGCGACGGAGACAGAGGAACTGGAAGAATGGAATAGAATCTTTACAGGAAGCAGGGTGTGAGGATGAATAGTCAACGTAGCTGTGGGAGTCTGTTGGTTTGTAGTGGATGTTAGTGCCCAGCCTGTTCCCAGAAATAGAAACAGACATCGAGGAAGGGAAGGGAGGAATCGGAGGTGGACCAGATAAACGTGAGACCAGGCTGGAAATTGAAAGCGAAATTGATAAACTTTTCCAATTCTGGATGAGAGAGGGAAGCAGCACCGATGATATCATCGATATATCGGAGAAAGAGTTGTGGGTGGTGACTGGAATAGGACTGGAACAAGGAATATTCCACATACCCCCCCAGAGACAGGCATAACTAGAGCCAATTTTTAAAAAATTCTTTCGCAGGATGAGGGTGCTGCTGGCTAAGCCAGCATTTATTATCCATTTCTAATTGCCCAGGGGGCAGTTCAGAGTCAACCACATTGCTGTGGGTCTGGAGTTGCATGTAGGCCAGACCAGAAATACAATGGCAGTTTCCTTCCCTAAAGGACATTAGTGAACCAGATGGGTTTTTATGACATTCATTTCATGGTCATTAGAACTCTTAATTCCAGATTTTTATTGAATTCAAATTCCACCATCTGCCGTGGCAGGATTCAAACCCAGGTCCCCAGAACATTACCTGGAGTCCCTGGATTAACAGTCCACCGATAATATCACTAGGCATTTGCCTCCCCATGGACACCCCTTTGACCTGAGGAAAATGAGAGGAGTTAAAGGTGAAGTTGTTCAGAGTGAGGATGAGCTCGGCTAGGCCGAAGAGGCTGGTGGTAGATGCAGACCATTCAGGCCCTTTTCCAGGAAGAAGAGGAGAGCTCTGAGATGCACTTTGCCACACAATAGACTTAGCAACCTTTACAACCAACAACATATCCAATATCGAATCAGTTTCAAGCCGTTCTAGTGGCTGAGTTTCCTCCTCTGCTGCTTTCTCTTGAACAGTCTCTACTTTATGGATAAAGACAGTTTAGTAGCAGAGTATTCATTTAACACCTCAGCCATGCTTCTTTCCCCAATGTGTAAATCTCCTTTTCGGTCCTGATTTGGTCCTATTCCTCTTTTTACCACCCACTTACTGTTCATGTGCAAATAAAAGACTTTGGGATTTATCTTTGTTAGCTGCCAGCCTGTTCTGATAATCTGTTATCTTCTTATATCTTCTTATATTTGCTTTGTCATCTTCTTTCTGAACTTTCTTTGGTCATTTTAGTTCTCAATTGTATTTGCTACCTGACAACTGTCTTGTGCACACCTTTTCTTCAGTTTGATTCTATATGCTTTGTCATCCAGAGAGCTCAAGATTTGTTTTTCCTCCCTTTTTCTTTATGAAGGACATTGATATACCGAGGGACCTGGGTGTACAAGTCCACAGTCCCTGAAAGTGGCAGCACAGGTGGATAAGGTGGTCATGAATGTAGACAGCGTGCTTGCCTTCATTGGCAGGGGCACTGAATATAAAAGTTATCTTACTGCTTAGTTACCTTAGTTAAGCCAAATTTTGGAATATTGCATGTAGTTCTGGTCGCTACACTGCCAGAAGGACGTGGATGCTTTGGAGAGGGTACAGAGAAGGTTTACCAGGATGTTGCCTGGTCTGGAGGGTTTTTTGTTTTGAGGAGAGGTTGGGTAAACTCTGATTGTTTTCACTGGAAAGATGAAGGCTGAGGGGCAACCTGATAGAGGTCTACAAAATTATGAGAGGCCTAGATAGGGTGGATAGTCAGAGGCTATCCCAGGGTGGAAAGGTCAACTACAAGAGGGCACGAGATCAAGGTGAGAAGTGTGGAGAAAACTTTTCATACAGGGGTTGGTGGGTACCTGGAACCAGCGGATGTGGTGGAAGCAGGCACGTTGGCAATGTTTAAGGCGTATCTTGATAGAAACATGAACGGGAGGTGAACAGAGGATAGAAACCACTTATGGGCAATAAGTAGCGTGTGTAAATAAGGAACAGAATCAGCGCAGGCTTGGTGAACTGAAGGGCATGTTCCTGTACTGCATTGTATTGTATTATATATTGTATTGAATGTACCTTGACTATTGCCAAAACCATCTCCTCTTTGAAGGTAGCCTACTGTTTTGCCTGCCAACTTTTTCATTCTAGTCTGTCTGGCCCAACTCTGTACTTGCTCCATTGAAGTCTACTTTCCACCGATTGATTCTTGCTATTCATTATTATTGCTGCTGATGTTATTACTAGACAAATCAGATCTCATTCTGAAATCTGGCTTGATAACTCATATATATTTTATTTAATTTTAATGAGGTGGTCTTTCACTGAAACATAAGCATGCAAAATTGCAGATCTGGTTTTAACATTAAAACAAGTTTATTATGCAAAAGAACAAAAAAAATCAAATGAACCAAGCTATTTACATATAACACAGTTTGAAAGTTTTAGAATCACATGGTAAAAATTCAGTGTTCTAGTTATTCCAACAGCAGAGAGAATTCCCTTCTGTATCACTTTTATGAGTGTAACTTAACTTTGTTTTCAATTCTTGGTCTTAAGAATCCACTAGATCTTCCTTGAGTATTCACACAAGAGTTTAGACTTTCTCCGAGTCAAATAACCCCTTCAGGGTTCTAATCAAATGTTTCTGGTCTGGAACCTTTAAACTAGAATCCTTACACTGAGGTAACCTATTTCCTAACTTTTCAAAACGAAGTCCTTTCTCTAACTCCATCTTCAATGTAACTACTACAAACTAAAAACAAGATTTCAAAGTTGACTGTTTTCCCTCATCAAAAATAATCAATCCTTGATCTGTCTAACTGAGACAAAGGACTCGATCCAAAACGTCAACTGATTTTACTTCACAGATGCTGCCACACCTGAGCTTTTCCAGCAATTTGTGCTTCTCTCTGATTTACAGCATCCACAGTTCTTTCAGTTTTTAATGTTGTTAAATGTTTATCTGTCCACTGGCAAAACTCTTTTCAATAGCATACCTGGAACGCTCTAGTACCTTTTTTTAACATGTATTCCAGAAGTGCTGACCCCCTCATACACAGAAACCAAAGCCCACTTGCCACTATTCAAAAATCCAAACTCTAAAATCAATTCTGTTAAAATGTACATAAATGGCAGACCTCACAACACACAGTGTCATTTTCCACTCACCTCCTGCACCTTTCCAATGATCACTTCCTACACTGGCAGTATTTAGCCCACTTCATTTTCCAGAACCAGGTCTGGCAATGCGTCCTTTCGAGTCTATATGCAGTTGTTAAACTCCCCCATTATAATGACTTTATGAATTTTACACCTCTCTGTAATTTCCTTGCAAATTTTCTTTCAACATTCTTACCACAAGGTGGTGGTATTTTGCTTATACCAAACAACATGATTGCACCCTTATTTGTTAGCTCCGGCCAAATCCATTTTGTCGTTAAAGCCTCTGAAACATCCTCTTTTTCCAGTACTACATTGGTCTCTTTAACTAAAAATGCCAGCCTTCCTTTTTATTTTTCCTTTTCCTATCTTCTCTGAACACCTTGCAGCCAGGAATATTTAACACTCAGCTATGCCTTCCTTAAACCAGGTTACATTGTAATCCCACAAGACAGGCTGTGCCTGTAACATCCCAATCTTATTAACAATACTTTGTGCATTCACATACATGCAGTGTAGGCCTGATTAGACTTCATTACTTTCACCCTTACTCCAAATCCACATATTAACTTGCTATTCTCTTTATTAGTACCATGTGCTTTTCCCAGCATTTCATGGTCCCTGTCATTACTTTCTAGTATTCTCCTCTTGTTCCCACAGCCATGCTGAATTAAATTAAACCTTCCCTAAAAGACATTACCATCACCGAATTCCCTATTATCAACATCTTGTAGGTTATATTTGACTAGAAGTGGAACTAGACCAGCCTTATAAATATTGTGGCTAAACAGGCTGTCTGGAGATTTATAACGTTGTGACAAATGCTTCACCTTCGGACTCCACGATAGCTGTTGTGAATATGCTGTCACTTTAAAAAGGTTATTTTGTCCTGGGTTTTTTGTTTTGGAGAGAGGTTTTAAAGGCAGAGATACTGAACTGGCTACTGAAAACAGCTTAAGTAAATAACTTAAGAGGCCTTTAGGTTTTTTTCAGAAAGATAGTTGTAGCAATGGAAGGTGAGTGGCTAGTTCTCACCAACCAGGCTTTCTAGTTATATTTTAGCTGTAGCAGTCAGAAGCTGTTTTGGATCCTGTAGGAGGTAGAAGCTTCAGCAAATAATTCCTAGCTGTTACTTTCTCTGAAATCTCTCGATGTTGTTTCCTCCTGGATTGGAGAACTGCATGAAAGAATCTGTGTCTAAATTTACCTTTTTTGCCAAGGGGTGTGTTTATGAGATGTTACTATATTGGAACAGTTAATTCGTAATAAGTACTGTATCTATTATTTGGTTAAGTTTTCCAATTGTTATTCTAAATTTCTCTTTTGTTTGTATTTTATCTATAGCGTTTAAATAAATTGTGTTTTACTTAATGTTGAGTAGTTTGACTAGTCGCATTACATCTGGGACATGCACTTCACATCTACCTTTAAAATAAGAAAATATTAGGATCTAGGCTACCTTCTTAAAATATTTTTAGGGGGTCTGGTCTGGTCTGTCAACCTGCACAAAGCACAAGTCAGAAATGTGTTGGAAAACGATCTGCTTGTTTGGATGGCTGCAGCTCCAACAGCATTGAAGAAGCTCACTACCATCCAGGTCAGAGCCAGCCCACTTTAGTTGCACCCCATCCCCTACCTGAGATATTTGCTCCCTCCGTTACACATTACATTGGCAGCAGTGTGAACCATCTATAAAATGGCCTCCTGCAACTTACAAGGCTCCTATACAGCACCTTCCAAAATTGCAACCTCTACCATCTAGAAGGACCAGGGCAACAAATACATGGGAACACCATCACCTGCAAGTTCCTTCCAAGCCACTGAGCATCCGGACTTAGAATTGCATCATTGTTACTGAGTCAAAATCCTGCAACTCCCTTCCTAACAGCACTGTGGGTGTCCCTATGCCATCCCCTGGGCGGTTAGGGAAGGGTAAAAAAACACTGGCCTAGCCAACAATGTCCAAGTTCCACAAAAAAAATTGAAAGTATCATGTGGACTTCTTGTCAAACAATGTCTCGATTTTAAATTTTCATTCTTGTTTTCATATTCATCCATTAAGTACCAAATAAAATTCAGTCTGGAGGAGTATGTGATCATTCATTTATGCAAACAGGGCCAGAGAATACACAAATGTTTGGATACACAGAAGTGCACAGTGACAGAGAGACTTTGGGTTCATGTACAAAGATCCTGAAGTTTGCTGGACAGTTTGACAAGGTGGTTATCCAGCCTAACTGCTCAGAGGTGATATGCCGAAAGGCCTCCTTCTGTGTCATAAATTTCACAAGAGTAAGCTTCCTTTTAAATTTTACTGTTTGTGTGAGCTTCTTGCTTTTTGTGTTTTCTGTTGTGGTAATTGTATAAACTGAGGTTAAGTATATGGGCTCAGAGGGCACTCATTCGATAATTACTTAAACATCTGGGAAGATGGCAAAATGAGAAGGTAGAGTTTTTGTGGGGAAATAAGGTAAACCCGCTATGGAGCCTCACCCTGAAAAAGTACAAAAACATTTTGAGATCAGCCAACATGTCAAATACATCAGCTCCTTCTGTGGAGAAAGAGTCAGATGGCATTTAGTATCTTACATTGTGGATCCTGCATGAAAATGGGGGCTGGCAGACCTTTGGCCTGCAACATCACCTCAGCCGTTACATTAAATCGCCATCTGTGGGAGCTGAACGATCAGTGAGTGCTGGCTGGGGAGTCTGATTGCTAATCCAAGTCTCAGGAAGGCAACCTTGTTCATAAACGGTATAAAAAGATGTGTATTTGGTAATGGATTGACGATTTAGGAGCTATACGTTTGTAATGTTTCAGTTTGTGAATAAGCTTAAACTTAATAAAGACTAACTTCTGCGTTCTTTCAGTTGACTGTCAGAAATTTAGTAGTGAGGTCCAAGCCAACTGATGGCAAATTACTGACGTTGTCATTCAAGGGCAGGAGCAGAAGAAATCACATGCCCCAGGGTTGCTGTTGGTGTGGGCCCCAGCCCTAGCCCCTACTGAGGACAATGGCCCACCCGGACCCAAACAACAGAAACCTTTAGTGGTTTGGGCCCTGAGGTACATACCCCCTGTATAGGACCCTGTGTCAGTATTAGTAAGCAAGCATGTATGCTTAAAGTGAATTTCTTTTGTCTAATTTTCCTGCTGAGCTGTTGACTGAGCAAAATGACTTGTTAAAATTGAGAAAAAAAATCTCCAGCAATAGATTAACTTTTCCTTCTGTCCCAAGATGAAGTATTTGTTTCTATTGGGGAAATTGAATAATTCATGCTTTCTTCAATGTGTAACAGGTCGATAGAAGACCGATACAAAGCAATATGCAACGCTGCCAGAACTCGTGCTGTTCTCTCTCTCGGGATAGCAAGTTTCAAAGAGCTATCAAACAAAGTAAGAGACTTTCTAAAGAAATTTAGTTTCATCTGTTGTGTTTTTTGGAAAATTTCTCTGAAACAACATTTAGTAATTTATTTATTAATCTCACCAGAGACGCACTTGACCCTATTATGATATATTCCATGTAGAAAACCACATTTCATCCTTTTACTGCTTTCAGACCCCCTGCATTTGGATGCTTATCGCCACCTGGCTGCTAGATTTCTTTTGTCTTTCTTCATCATAGGACATGGGCTTCACTGGCAAGGCCAGCATTTATTGCCCTTCTCTGGTTGTTCTGGAGAAAGTGGTGGTGAGCTGCCTTCTTGAGCCACTGCAGTCAATTTAGTGTAGGTACACGCAGTATGCTGTTAGAAAGTTCCAGGATTTTGTCTGAGACACTGAATGAACAGTGATATATTTTCAAAACAAGCATCGAGAATGCTGGAGAAACTCAGCAGAACCGGTAGCCTCTGTGGAAGGGAAACAGAAATAACATCAGTCCAGTATGATTTCTACAGAAGTACATTTTGTCCTTTTGTTAGATAGTACAAAAATGTTTCCAAGTCAGGATAGTGAGTGGCTTGGAGGGGAACCTGCAACTGGTGGTGTTCCCATGTATCTGCTGTCCTTGCCTTCTAAATGGTATGATTGATTGGAGGTTTGGAAGCTGCTGACTCAGGAGCTTTGGAAATGTTGTATGTTGTAGATGATATACACTGTTGCTGCTGTGTGATGGTTGTGAAGGGAGTGAAAGTGGCACCAATCAAATGGACTGCTTTGTCCCGGATGGTACAAGCTTCTCGACTTTTGTTGGAGCTACGCACATCTGGGCAAGTGGGGAGTATTGGCTCACCCTCCTGACTTGTGCCTTGTAGATGTTGGCAGGTTTTGGGGAGCCAGGCAGCGAGGTTCTTGCTGCAGAATTCATAGCCTCTGACCTGCTTCCATCAGTATTAAAATAGCTAGCCCTATTTTGTTTCTGGTCCACGTTAACACCCAAGATGTCGATAGTGGCAGATTCAGCAAGAGTAGTGCTGTGAAAATCCAAAGGGCAATGGGTAGATTCTCTCTGGTTCTGTCATCTTTACTGCTAACCTTATGATGGAGGGATGGTTGTTGATGAAGCTACTGAAGATAGTTGGACCTTGGACAGTACCCCCGAAGGACTCCTGCAGAGATGTCCTGGAGCTGATTTGATTGACTTTCCATAACCACGAACATCTTTCTCTGTACCAAGTACAACTCCAATCAGTTGAGAGTTTTGCCCTGATTCTCATCGACATTAGTTTTGTTTTTACCTCTGGAATTCTGCTGTTTTGACCACAAATGGACTAATAGGTGACAATCTTGTGTACTTCTAATTGTTTTTCCCTTTGGCAGTGTTCAGATGTTTCTCTGTAGTGCCTCTAATAGCATTGCTAAGATTGAATGCTGTCATAGGAGTGGGGAAAACAGTTATCTGCACCTCTGCCTGATTGTAGCGTTGTAATAATTTTTATATTCTTCATATTGTTCTTCACGGAATCTGGGGCTGTTAGGATTCAGCTTTGAATATCGTTCATATAGAACAGCCTATACACCACATCAAGGTCAGGTAAATGAATATTTGGTGGAGAAACATATGAAGAAGATTTAGAGGTTCGGGAAAGAGCTATAATACCTGGTTCCTAAAGAATGCTTGTTTGTGTACGTTTTGAACCCCTGTGTTACTAAACATTGGCTAAGTCTCCTCTTGCTATAAATTTTGAGCTATACACAAAAGGTAACTGTCAGCCATGGGGAAAATATTGCATTTAAAGTGCAGAGAGGAGAGCATTTCACTGAATTTAACGTTAATGTTTTTCGCTTCCCTATTCAAACGTCGCTGTTGGAGTTTAAAAAGATTAGGGCTGACAGTAGAGATACTTGATGGACAGAGTCTATTCAACTCTCAGTATGTGTAACCACTCTTTAAAGCAACTATTGTGTGGCATTCAACATTAGAAATCCTTATTGTATGTTTCCTGCAGGTATAACACTTACATTAGATTAAGGTCAATGTTTCTTTAATGCGTTATCCTAGTAAGACAGTATGAACTAGGTCTTTTCAATGTGTTTTGAAATGAAAAATTTTGATCTAATGATTTTACTAGATATAGATTCTTACTATGCATGTTGGTCGGATCACAATTGTAAATATTTCAGCCAGGTAGTACCTACTTGAGTCAAGTGTACAACCTTACCCTCCTCTGCATGGATGAATATATAATTGAACCACAGTCTGTTCAGTTCTTGGTCCAACATGGCTTTGACTTCAATAAACAGTATTCTAAAGGAATTCCATACCACAAAGGAAATGACAAGGTAACAACTGATTAAATTTCTTAACATTACATTATATGCTCAATTTCTTCATGCTCTTTCAAAGACAATTGTGTACTTGGAAGTGTTGATTTATGTACAGTTATTTTGTTAGTGCATGACGAATGGTGTTCAGTAGCACAATACAGCTCAATCCAATTTTATCATCCTGTGCTAGAATGTAGTGCACAGTGGCAAAGAACATTTGCTAATTAAGACTCCCATTTTTAAAAAAAATCAGTGTTTATCGCTTAGCTAAGCCAGTATTTATTTATTGCCCATCTCTAATTATTCTTTTTCAATATGAAGCATTGCCTGAGCAGCTATACTGTAGTTACATTAAAAGCAATGCTTTTTCCCTTCTTCTACAATATACTTTCTTCCAGAATTCGCCAATTTGGAGCTGCCATTCTGGTGGCATGTTAAAGACAATTTTATGCAGTGATCCTGTGTTCAGGAACTCGATGGATACTGCCCAATTCAGTTTACGTAGGACCCGCATGGCAGCTGGCAACCTAGAGGAGTTTTTTTGTATCAACAGTAGGGAATAGATTTGAAGGGCTTTATTTACCTCAATGCCCAATTATTTCCACTTTTAACACACCCTGTTTTGGATTTTGACAGCCTCATGAATGTCGCGGTCAGAATATGAGAGGTCTGTTCCTAGAAATCATCCAGTCAAAAAGGCCTTTAATTCTTCACAATGGGCTGATTGACCTGGCATTCCTGTACCAGTGTTTTTATGCCAACTTGCCAGATCAGCTTATGACCTTCACAGCTGATATATCTGAGATGTTTCCAGCTGGGGTTTATGATACCAAATACACTTCAGAAGTTGAGACTCGCTTTGTATCATCGTACTTGGAATATGCCTACAAAAAATGGTAAATATTGTAAGCTAATTGTTTTCCTTTGAATTTAAGTGACAACGGTTGTGATTTAAAAATGTGTGGGTTAATCATTTTTTAAAAAGTTTTAAATTACCTTATGCTTCAGATATTCAATATGCTGCCAATAGCCTTTGTTTAATTACTTCAAATGGATTGAAATTTTGCAACTAAAATGATATGGGTTAATGGAAAAATATTGGTCAGGGCCTAGAGGTAACAGTTTGCTCTTTTAAATAATGTTTCGACATCTTGTGTCCATGTTTGAGAACATACATGGCCTCAATGGAAAGTTAGCACTCATCAGTCTTAAGCTGAAACATAAGCCTTGATCACGTGCACAGGTCTTTGGAATGGAATAACCTTTAAACTTCTGACTCTGTTGTTAGCCTGGGCTCTCACCCATGAACTCAGTTGAAGGAATGTTGGAACTTTACTTGATACTTGTTTGATGCAGAAAGTGTGATAGTGGTTTACTCCTAAACATATAGCCCCAAAATAGTAAAACCCTTTTTCAAATTGTAGCAGGAGACTCCATTTTGCAACAGAAAATTGTTTTCTGAACTATGTTGTTTTCTTTTGTGTAAAAAAAGCTCAATTTGTTACAAGTACTTGGTGTGAATTAAAATTTAAAGTGCAAGTAATGTCTCTCTCCCTAATGTCATTGGAGGGAGTGCAGGGTTTTACAAGATTCTTGGAAAACCTCATGGTTCAAAACATACTCAGCTCTTGTCTGTAATCCTGCAAAGCATGGTTGTAATTCAGTTTTATATTCTCTGTACTAATGGTGCATTGTTTCAATTTGCAGCAGAAGGGAAAACAACAGGTTAATTGATGCTAGCAACAGTCATCTTTCCATTGAGTTCTGTAACTATCAACAGGCATTCACAGGTTATATTGACTACCGGTGCTGCAACCTTCCAGAGGCTGACAGAAAGGTTACTGAAGAAGAAACAACAGGAATATGTGAACAATTTTCAGTGAGTATAACTGGAATCAAATTTTAAGATGATTGTAATATTCCCAAAGATCATTTTCAGGTTGACATTTTTCAAGCATCAGTAAATGCAGGAAACTATAGACGGGTGAGTCTCGTGTCAGTGGTTGGGAAGCTATTGGAGAGAATTCTTGGTGATAGGATTTACGTGCATTTGGAAGAGCAAGGCCTAATTAGGGACAGTCAGCATGGCTTTGTGCAGGGCAGGTCATGTCTTACTTCTTTGAAAAATTCAATCAAGTTTGTAACAAAGGTGATCAATGAGGGTAGATGTTATCTACATGGATTTTAGTAAGGCTTTCAACAAGGTCCCTTTATAGTAGGCTCATCCAGAAGATTAAGATGCACAGGATCCATGGTAACCTGGTCACGTGGATTCAGAATTGGCTTATCCAAAGAAGGCAGATGGTAATGGTGGAAGGGTGTTTTTTTTAGACTGGAGGTCAGTGACCCATTGTAGAAGGTTGTCAAAGGATGCAGTGGGATATAGATCAGTTGCAGATACAGGCGGAGAAAGGGCAGTTGGAGCGGGTGCAGAAGAGGTGTAGTAGGATGCTGTCTTGATTAGAGGCTATGAGCTAAGGAGAGGCTAGAAAAACTCGGGTTGTTTTCTCTGGAGCGGCAGACTTGATATACGTCTAAGAGTGACATACACAGATAGGGTTGACAATCAATGTCCCAGATAAAATGCCTAAAACTAGGGGCTATGTATTTAAGGTGAGGGGGAAAAGCACAAAAAGGGAGATGTGAGCGGCAAGTTTTTTTTTTAAAAAAAAAAGTGTTGAGAGTTTGGAACATGCTGCCAAGGGTGGTGGTGGAGGCAGATATGATAGGAGCATTTTGAGACTTTTAGATAAGCACATGAATATGCAAGGAATGGAGGGATATGGACCAAGGGCAAGCAGAAGAGATTAGTTTAATTTTGCGCCATGTGCTGTACGGTTCTATGTTCTAGTAACTTCAGACAGAAGCCTGTGATAGTCCAATCTTTTGTGAGATTTTTTGATGGGCATAATAAGGGCTGGAGCTTTGATTACAGGGACATAGTATGGCTTATGACTGACCCCTGATCTGCCCAATTTGGTACAGATGATGGGAAATGTGTTCCATGGTAACTTATTTGTATATCTCAAGGCTTATGGATGGTGTCCAAATGGAATGAAATGCTCCCTGTCACATAATACTGACCTCATTATTGATGAAGATGAACGCCACAATGACAAAAGAAAGAAGAAAAAGGTCAGGAGAAAACGGAAACAGAATACATTGGAATTGACTGACAACCCTACTAACTGCACGATTGCAGATAACATGCCTCCAACTGATATGCCACCATCTAAGTTATTGTGTGACAACACAAGCATGGAACCAGAAGGAATGGACATTGGAGAATTAAAGCAGGAAAAGTCTGTAAGTGATGTACAACTCCCAGAAACCACGTTTGACAAGGAGGAAAGTAAAGATAATCGCTGTGGTATAGTGGAAACAGAGGGAGAATTTTTAAGCAACAACAAAAAGGAAAACCAGTCAGAGGATCAAAAGTGTACAGCAACCAAATTAGTGGAAAAGGGCAAAATTGAAAAATGTGAAGGAGGTACCCACCGTGCAGGATTTGATGCTTTCATGACTGGATTCATAATGGCTTACATTTTGATGTGGAAGAATGGTGAAAGTGATAGCACAAAGATGGACCCATGGCTCCCTGATTGTCTCAATAAACTTTACCTGAGTGGGAAGGCCCTTCCCTTGCAGATTTGTAAAAGTTCATTCTCAAAATCTTCAAAAGTTCATCAGGCTAAGATTGAATTGCTTTGGGGAAAACAGTAAGGTCTGAAACTTTTTAAAACTGGCTGCAGTTATGAGTTCAGAAAAATGTAGTAAAATTGTAATTTTTTTCTGAAGAGGAGTACAATTAAACATGTATCATCTTTCTATTGCAGGAATATCAATCCTTTACTTGATTAAATTTGCTGCTTTTCATGCTGTGAAAATACTAGTGTTATTTGCCAAAATCAAAATGGCTGAGGATGGTTATAGTACTGTGCTGCATAACTTGAGCTGATATTTGATATCAGGATTGACCAAATTCTCCATTTGGTACCTTTTTAATTCAGTGTAGACAAGATCAAAGATGTGCCTGCTATTATGTTATTTCTTAATTTGCAAATAACTAGAAAAAGTACATAAAATGATCAAGCTAGTTGTGGACAAGAGAATGTTTGGGTTTGATTGTGTTTGAATTGCCATGCAAAGTTGCTTACGCCAACAAGCAATAATGCAGTTTTCTCTTTTCCATTGACAGTATAAGTCAAGGGGGCCTCTCTTTAGCATTCAGCAGCAGTGATATTGACATTGAAGTTTGCACACAATCAAGGAAGTGATTAGCATCACTTTAACAAAATATTAAACTCTTAATCCTTACTGAACTTATGAACTGTTAATGTAAACTTAGATTTTCAGGACAAGTGAGGGTGTTTAGTAATGACTATGTAGGTAGTAAGCTACTCCATCCAATAACATCTTATTCAATAATCTTTTTTTCCCCCTCAGCATTGAGAATTGCATGCCATATCATTAGTATTTTCAGTAGTGGAGGCCACCATGAGGCCTGTTTTCTATAACTGAAGTGTAGTGGTGTTTCAACAATAGAGGTATGGATTTAGGCATAATGCTGCTTGTGCTGAGACTCTAGAAAGATTGTCAGTTTCATTAAACTTAGTTTTGCTGTAGTCAGTGCTGTGAAATCTGGGCTAATATTTCTAGCAAAGACCAAAGACGTATTGGATTTTCCACAGCAGCGTCTTAGGGTTGTTTGACTATGGAGTGTGAAGAGTTTTGTGCTGCATATCCAAACAGGCCGCAATTCAGTTCTGTATTGAGAAAGTCACAAAACAAACTTGCCACAAGAAAGTTCTTAAATTATAGCTTTAATTAGAGACCTGAATATTAAGACATTTAGCAAAATCCCCTTCATAAATAAGAAAATAGATCCACAATCAACATATTTTTCTTCCTGTTGCAAAAAGAGAAAAATATTTTTGCATAGAAATGTAGTGACAAGAATAATAAGGGCTTCTTATTACAAGTGCAAATGATTTGGTTATACAAGTGTTGCAGCTGCAAACCGGCAAAAGGAACATTATAGTTTAATTGTTCAAGTCTATAACAAGTTAGGAAATTATTTTGCTATATTTGAAAGGAAAGTACTGCAAACAACAATTCAAAATTATATCAATGTTCCCCTATACCTTAGTTCTTTTTTCTGAATGCAAGTGATTCAAGAACTGATCCTAAGTATATCTAGACAGAACGTGCCACATTCTGCCATTACCAATGCCCTTTTTAGGCTATATTTAACATTTTGCAAAGGCTATGTGGTACTACAGAAACTTTGCAATTATTTTCTTTACTGTTATAACCAAATGCTATCAACCTTTCTCCACAGTATATGACTGCATATTTATGCCCACCTTGGTCAGTAACTTGGGGTTAAACTCTTGAAACACTGTTCCTTTACAATAGCTGTTCCTTTCCTATTAAAGGAACATGACTCTACTTGAAACAGCACTTCTATTTTTGTTACTTCAAGGCAAACTGGTTGCAGGAGAAACTGTAAATTGCCCTCTGATCCATTTGTCAACATTCAATAATTTCCGAGTAGGATAGGAGGGTAAACGGTAATTACAGGAAAATAGAATAGAATTTGAAAGTTTTGCAGCAAGTAACATCAAATCTCAAATCTAAGTGGCTAATATTAAAGAACACTTCATGTTCTGGGCATAAGTCATTTGTATCATAGATATTTTCTGAGGATACTCTAATTATTTGGGGATATTGGAAGTGAAAATCAAAAGGCAATAGATTTCTTGTTGGATATCTGAATACTTGTGCCCAAGAACATATGTATCAAACTATGAACAAAAAAAA
>NC_063341.1:49160513-49179335 GCF_021869965.1 Rhincodon typus | reverse complement strand
TGTTGCCAGACCTGCTGAGCTTTTCCAGCAACTTTTTTTTTGTATCAAACTATGTTTGCTATAGCATGATTGCAGTTCTTGATGTAGTGAGTAACTGGCAGACTGCAATTCTAGGTATCTATTCATGGTTCATATAGTCAAACCTGATGGTATGTAACGGTAAAAAGTATTTACCAGTCAACAACAGTATTAAAAAGCACAGGGATTTTTCCATAATCATTACAAAAATAAAGAATTCTTCTAAATCTCAAGCAGGCAAAAACGCCTGAAATAAAAATTACCATTTTGAACTATTGTGACTAAAAGTTTTTCAAAACCTGAACACACTCAATAGTTTCCTAAGCTGTAGAACTGAAAGCATTGGAAAAAAAGTTTTTTTTCATGCAAGCAGTAAGCTTCAGTGTGGACTCACTTTTGACAATATTACAAAATGTTAATTTGTTGCTGGTGGATGAAGAGTTGCAAGCAAAATAAAAATGCAATAATTCCAATTTTTCCAATGTACTTATTAAGAAGATGCATTAAGGTGGCTATAGCAGGTTCCATGATAGAAACTGCACACTTCACATAGTAATTAACACAGTATCTATTCAAATCAGCAAAAGCAGTTAAGACTATTTGTTACTGCAAGTTGTGTGTATAGGAAAACTTAAAAAATACCAGAGACATTATCCATCAATAGCTTTCTCGCATTCTGGTCAACTGAAAAATTCATGTGTCTGAATTTGAACAAGGTATGCACCACAATCTGGGGCTATACATCTGTTGCTATGTAGTATTCTCATGACTTGTTTTGTAAAATAATTTAATGTTCTCATTCAGGGAAGGTAAAGTAGATGGGAAGCAAATCAAAATAGTGGTAAATTTAAAACAATGAGTTTAACAATTATTGAATTCTTTCATCTAGACAGATGTTAAAATGGACAAAATGACAACTTCGTTTTAATTCTGAAAATGAATCACAATAAAATGCTTCAGTAATCCTTCGATAATCTTGAAACCAACCTAAACTCTTTTGGAACAGAAATAATCTTAGAGAAAAAAAAAAGCTTGGTTTCTCACAAACTTACTAAAAAAGTTTAAAGCCTAGCAATCAATACATTGAAATTTGTTACCAAAATTATGCACTTCCACCTTGCCGAACTGTGTTAATGAAAAATGCATGGTGCACAATAATATACATTTAGGGAAAAATTTCACCAGGTGCAGGAAATCTATTTGTGAACTCGTCACCATTATTTAAATAGATAGCTCAAAATTTAGGGCTAATCTACACAAAGAAATCCTCCTGCATGAAAATAAACAAACGGCTGTTCATGTTGCACCTGATCAACAGCTGAATCACAAAGCAATTCCCATTCATACACATAATAAACCATCCTGGAAAAATTATTGATCCAAATTTATCACTTCTGTAAATTCTTGGTAGGCTGCAAATAGATTTAGAGTTGAATAAAGCTGCTGCCAACCTTCTGCTTCTCAACCTATAGTTGATACAAGACTTAGCTGGAACTTCCCAGCAGATCACTGTGTGAGTGCTTATTTCAGCAAAAAATAGAATTGATAATTGCTTTTCCTGAGCATAGGTTGTGAAAGTCAGATATTTATTTCAGGTCGGTACATTTTTATGTATATAAAACTTACGTGCAGCATAGTGTAGCAAGTTCTTCAGACAACTGCAAATGATTACATGACCCAGTGTTACAAAGCAGGCTGCGGATGTGTATCCTCCTTGTCCTTCTGCACACTCCCTCCAGAAAGTCTATTTAAAAAATGCACAGACTAGTGCTTCAGTTGCACAGCATATCTGGTATTCAAACGTGCCAACATTGGTTTTCCCAAACTAAATTCCTGCATTGTCAGATATAGGGTGAAAAAAAATTAAGTGCATGTGTGAAATACTTCTAACATCCATATATTGAGCAACACTCTCAGATATATGGAAAAGCCATAAGAGACGGAGAAGTATCTAACAAAAAAAACCTGTGCTTCAATTCAAAAGCTACAATCTACATGTATCAAACATTACGTAAAACGAAATTCTGAACTAAAGCATAAAAGTCATTTCAACACTGCACTTTGATCAGAAGCAACTGCCTTTCCATGGCCTCTAGATATTCCAAGTGCTTTACAGCCAATGGAATAAATACTTTTGAATTGTAGTTACTGCTGTAAAGTAGGGAATCCAGTAGCCAATTTGGATAATCAATTACAGCAACAGGAGAGTTTATGTTATCTGCCTTTTCCTTGCCCCAAAATGATTAGTACAGGGGAAAAAATATTGGTCAGGACAGCAGGGAAAACAACACTTGTTATTGTAGGGTAGATGCAAACCATCCGGTACAAGATTTGTTAATATCTCCACGGAAAAATGACACACCCAGCAATGCAACGTACTCAGTACTGCACTGAAGTGTCAACGTGGAGAATGTGCTTAAAAGAAATGAGACTTGAATCTACAACCTTCAGACTCGGGCAGAATATGAGCCAATGCTGATACTATGATACTTGCAATCAATTGGAATGATACTTTGAGAACATTTAAGCTATATCTTCAACTTTGCAACAACTTCTATATTACAAACAGAAAGTACATTTGAAACATGGTGTTTATCATTTGGTTGTAATTCCTTCAAGATCAGAAATAATCAAGTTGCATCTTTCAATGAAAAACATGCCTGAAATATATGCCATATAAGCAAGCATTACATTTGAATGGAGTTCTATCCTATCATTTTGGATAAGATACCCGCTCCCAACCCCATGAAAAATTGCAGTATAAGCAGTCTGAAATTCTTGCAATGAAATGCGAGGGCAAAAAGCTTCCTGTGTCATTAGTGGAAAAGAAAATCAAATATACAGAAATTCAAAATAATTTACAAAAGCTACATGCCTTTCTGTACAATATCTTTTGTGCAATCACAAAGTGAAGCCAAACCATCAGATTCCTGTCATTCTATTCTACACAATATTATACATTACATTCTGTATTAGAAATACAGAGTCATATTAAGAAAGTGGGCCTTTTTACATCAATCACTATTATTTGTTGGTGTTCATCCAAATATTCATAAAACCAAATGACCTTGAACTCAGCTACACACTAACAACCGTGCAATGCAACTTTGTTGCAAATGCATTTCTTTGTAACAGTTTGTAAGGCTGGAGGACTTTGGATGCCCAGCTTTGCTTATGGTACACATCAATGACATCATGGATCAAAATGAAAACCAGAAGGCATTTCAAAATGAGATTCCATTTGGTTTCCGACTGGTTTGGTACTGAAATACCTGTTTCCCCACAATAGAATGCAAAAATTCTGATGCATTATCTATTGCAAAAATCTTACTTTGAATTAAATTGTGACATTGTAATCATAAACCAGGTAAAAGCTGGAGTCCCCTTACATTATACATTACACCTCAACTGTGTGTTTTGGTTTCTTTAAAATATACACTGCAGGCCAAACTAGCACAAAGCCCACTATTAGTCAGGATCTAATGTTTGAGATGAGGGCAAGCAGTGATGGTTAAGGAGAGCCAATAAGTGATTAATTTGCCATCTTGGACCATTACAGCAACACTTTTTTTTAAAAAAAGGTGCTAAACTTCTGTGCAAATTTATGCCTCTCTTGAATGAAATAGCACATAACCGTTACATGCCCATGAGTGCCTGAATTTACATACTTTGTACTCTCCAAAGATGTAGAGAATGTTTTGGGCACATTTCCACACAAAAGTTGATGTAAAGCATATAAATATTAATGCAATGTATCCATATGTTGTACACATTATGAAAAATACTAAACCTCTCACTATTTGTATTTCTCTCGTTGTTATTCAGCCAGGTTTAGGACAGGAATTTTTAAAACTTTTTTTAGGCATCAAATATACAACAGCTCAGGCTCAACTGCAACACCTCCATGCGCCAGGTCAAGGCTTGCAAATAAAGGTCGATGGATGAGAAGACAATGTCCTTGCTGTTTATTGAGCCATTTTTTACATGGAACCGAAACCCTTTCAAGAGCCCAAACAGAACTTAAAGCCCTATAATCTTACAAGTGGCATCAGATTTATTTTACCCAAAATGTTAGGATTAACCAGATTCAAATATCAACAAAAATATTATCACAGCAGCAAATACACCCTTACTATGTCCCCTTGTTTGCTTTCTTCCCAAAAGATTGTATTCTTATTATTCAACTTTTTGTCTTGCTGCACATTGTTAACTTTGATTCTATTGATAACTTTATCCAAATCAACATGCTAGTAAGTCTCCTTGAATAGTACATTTTAGTTGTACATTCTACTTGGGAAATAAATGCATAACTGTACAATAATTGTAATTGACACCAAAGGATACGGTTTTTGATCACAATTAAGTCTCTTCTTGGGGTCTCAATACATTTATAACCCTAAAAATTGTATGGATTTGCACTTAAATTGGCTAATGCTGTTTTTATAACCCAAATCACGGCCAATATAAAGACTGGGGAAAGATGGTGCCAAGATAAATGGCTGGCCATTCTAAAATAAAACACATCAAGATATGTGGTACATTATGCTGAAATACGACAAAATAGTTCTTTTCCCCAGCAAAAGTTGTAATTTGTGAAATAGACAAGTTAGTAATCAAGGTGGATCAAGAATACGATTTCTATTACCATCTTTGCTAAAATGATGAGCTCAGCAGAGCTACAAAGGATCCCTTTTTACTCTATTACAACACGTTGATCATGTTTACAAGCTTCACTATTCAGAGACCTTTGTTTACCCTAGCAAATCAATTTATGCAATTTTAGAAAATAACTTACAAGAGAAATAATTTTTGATATTACAAATGTTTGAGACATTAAAAACTAAACAGTCCAAAACTCTGTATTCACACCCTCAACTTGTTCTAGTAGTATGTTTACAGAGTTAATTTTATGAATTGAACTTAAAAACCTGTGGAATTGTCTAATACAAAAAAACTCAAAATAATGTAAATCGCACATATAACAAGCCAAAGTAATAAGTCAAATGCGTTTTTGAGCTTGACCAAGTGTTTTTTTTTAAAAAAGCATAGTCAAACTAACAATGAACTGCTGCTTCACCATTATCATACTGTACTTGGAAAATCAAACTGGATGCTAAATGATCACTGGCAGTCACAAGATGTGAAAATGGTACATTAATTTAGTTTTTAAAAAAAAAATGTAAGAAAGAGTTAGAAATGTTCAACAAATTTAAGTTCATGGGCCTTAACAGCAACTCATTCTCCATCAATTAATTTGTTCATTATATATCAAAACTGATTGAGGTCAGAAAATATCTGCAATGCAGTTTAATACATAACCGTGGGAAAACCTGGAATATGTTTAAAAAATGACTCAAGTTAGCACAGACAATCTGAAGTAAATCTCTCGTTAGCTCAGATGAAAGTCAAATGCACCAATTTACCTTGACAATGACATTGTTAACCCAGGTAAGATCCAGATCAATAGCCCTACTTTAAACGGAGTGTAAAAGGAACCATTGTTTTCTAATTCACATTCATGGTTAAAATCTAATTAACTGAATATATAAAAAAGGGCAATCTAGGTTCAATAAAGTGCAGCACTAAACACGTGTAGGATACTTCTGCACGCAGGGATACAAAGAACAGTAAGAGAGAAGTCAAATAAATGTCTGACACAGCCTAGCTGACAGTTACAAAGCAGCAGAAGTTGTAGAAAACATTTACTGACCTGTAGAATCCAATGCATTTTGGGGAGACAAGAGGAAGAAAATATCCAATTCAAACAAAATTGTCACATTATAATGGAACTGCATTTGGCACCATGCTGCTGACTCCAGTTACAGTAGTCCAAGTTGAAATACAAAATATACAGTAGTAACATTTTTCAAGCTATAGGAAAGAAAGTGATGAAGTGCTTCTCTTGTATAAAAAACCTTGGTGACTTGTCTTTAATGTGAGTGAATTTAGAAATAGATTTAAATTTAGAAAATTTAAACAAATTTAGAAAAAATATATTTTTTGCAGACCAAGGAAAAACCATACTGACACCTGACACAGTTCATTACATACCGGTACCCTAAACATGCAGGCTATTCTTATACTGAAACTCTGTTCCTAACATAATTTTATCTCAAGCAGATTTGGGTGCAAACATGAAGTAAATATACTCGCATTCACTCAACTAATCTTCCTGCAGCACAGACATGATTTTGTCAAGAGAAATGAAAATAAAACTGAAATTTTATAATTAACTTGCCCAATAAGTTTTCAATAAAATGATAGCTACTGGTGATACAACAAACTGCATCAAAATTGACAAAAAATTTTAAAAGAATCTTATTTGTATTTAAATTGAGAAAAGAATGGCTAACAGACTTGTTCAAATCATTAGTGATCCTACAAATACTGGAAGTTGCAAATGGATATACCGCTTATGTGCTGATACTGACATTAAAAGAGGAGAGGAGTGGAGAGCCTTAGACATAAAACTACTGTCATAAAGGTTCAACTTAACTTAGAGGGGATCCAAAGTCCACTTGAATGAGACAACTTATAATACTGGCCTATCATCACATATTAAGCCAAGTAATTTATCAGAACAGACTGATGTCTACGGTACCAGCACCCACCTGCCAAAATAAGCTTTGGAATTTTAGTCTTTCATATATACCTTTTCTGACAAAATAAAAGGAACTATTTTTAATTAGGCAGAAATAGCTGTTATATGAAGCCTCTGTACAATGTGAATACACGCATGCTTATCAAATGTCACATTTTGACTGAAGGTGACATGGATTTGAAGTCATGCATGGAGTCAGTACTACAGATGGATGCCCTTCCATGTCAGAAGCTTCAAATGGAAAAACAGAATCACTCGGATCAACTTCATCGCGTTTCAGAGCTGTATTCACATGGAAAGGTGACTTAGGTTCTGGTATCGCTAATTTAGACAGGTCCCTCTGCATTTCCTGTTCCTCCATTTCTTCACCAGAAACTAAACTATCCCAATGGCTGAATGATGCACCACCTAAATTTGGTCCAACACTTCCAGTCACATTATTACAATTCAAACTTTCTTGCCCAAGGACAACCATGCTTTCATTAGTTTTTAGCTTTAATAGTTTCCTGTTCTTTGCACATGTTTCATTTTCATCCTGTGGGCATTCACTTGCTGAACAGTCCATAGCAAACTGTTCTAATGATTCACATTCCTGTGCCTGCGGTTTGAACTTAAATGGTGGAATTTCCAACTCAGAGTATATGGAATTGCTTGACACTTTTTGCCGCGCATCTGTTTCTAGCTGCATAGGGTCACACTTCCCAAGCTTTAGTGAAAAGGGCCCAAAACTGTGACATTCTTTTGTTGAAAGATCAGGAGAAGCCGGAAGGGACCTATATTGTCTCTCAGAGGGTAAAGATTCCTGAAAATCTCCAATGCAGCACTGTTTCACCTGGGATACTGAAGTGACTGGGTAGCTTACAGCATCAGGTGACGGCAGGTCAAATGCAAGTGATATTACTGATTTACTTGGTGTGTCCACAAATTTGATCTTTCCACCTTTCAGGTCCTGCCTGGCATTGAAGGGGTTAACCTTGCGTGACGTTCCTTTGCACGGGGTATAGTAAGGATCTTGGACATTAATCTTCCGGCTCCCTCTCCGGGTGAAGAAGTCTGACTGACTGCGAGAAAGCCATATATTTCGACGAGGTCGAGGAGACTTGGGAGGAACCTTATCACCTGGAAGTCGAAGGGGGCTGCACCTTTTTATTGCCAGTCCTTTCTCTCCTGCACCTACAAATGGTCACAAAATAGAGAGGTTTAGGACAAAGAGTGTTACAAATCACAGCTCAAAGATTATTTCAAGCTATCCATACTATATTTACCAGAAACAATGTCTTACATAAAACAAGGTGGCAGTAAAGCTACAATGCTTATAAATAAATGCATTAGTCCTTTTGTCCATTAATTTTTAAGCACTCTAGTTTAAACACAAGCACTTCCCAGAAAAACACTAAACAACTGCTCAATTCAGCATTTTCTATTGCACAACATACTGGAAAGTTAGGGGAAAGAGAAATAAATCTGTCTCCTCCTAGTGACAGCCTCATGACAGTAAATACACCAGAAGCAAAAAATTAATCGCAAATATTAGCTCTTAATAAACCAGTGACAATTTTTAACATTTTTATTTAAAATCTATAAAATGCCTCCTCCACCCAATCAAAAGTCAAACGTGGCTATTTTCAGGAACCTGATGTTAACACCCCCTATAGAAAGAATGAAACAGGGTAAAAGAACAGAGTGGGTGTGGTTAACATTACAATGTAGGAACACATGCAATTTTTTTAAATCACGGACATGTTGCACATGTATCCAATTTTAGGAGATGGGACATTTCAATCAATCATATTTAAAATCAGCCCAATTAAGCATCAGATTTAAGTTTAACAGCTGCTAAGCTGCATTTTCCCAGAACTTAACAGCTGCAATTATGAAAAAGGAGGCTCGTAGGTATGGGGAGTAAGCAGAAGAATAATGTAGGAACAGGTAGAGAAAAACTCTAGATGATTTACCAGACTAGTGTTGTAATAGCCTACGATTCTCCAACTCATTTTCTGAAGACAGGTATTCCTCAATATAGGCAGAGGTTCTATACAAGCCAGCATTATTAAAACTACATCTAGGCCCTAACAGAGGTCAAAAATTAAAACACAGTCAGCCCAAACTGTTCACATTTTCTACGAGTGGCACTGGAAGAGTCTTGGGAAACCACCAAGTTAGTTCTTACCTCCTCCAATAGTAGTGCCACCTCATTTACATTACAATGCTACATCTGGCAGCAATAATGCAATGTAATGGTGTACCTGTATTTTTAAATAAAAATATACAGCTCTTTTAGTGCAAATTAGGACAAAGCCATTTAACTTGATCGTTAAGCACATGGCTTTAAACAATACATTATCTGGTTTCCTAGACTGGAGGACGTCTTTCCAATCATATCAGTCCTTGTCAGAAGATACAACCTTAGCTGAAATGAATGTCAACAGATGTTGGCACCTGTTCTACTAGTTGTTCAAGCCCTTCTTGCGAATGCCCTCAGCTACAGGACCATATGATGCATCAAAGTCAAGCCCAATCAAATTTTTTGCCTGCACAAACTGTCTAGTGAAGCTAATTGGATTGTCCAGAGTTAGAGTCATTTGGTCTTCCATTCCCTACTCAGGAGGCATGAAAATCTGTGCATGCTTGGGTTGCTTATCTATTCAGCACTTAAGATAAATCTACTGAATTCCAAGTCATTGCACTTACTGGTAATAAAGTAGACCAAAACATGCTTAGTTCAGTCATTGTGAGGAGATGACTTAGGCACATCTTTACTCCAAAAATCACATTGAAAATAGGCAAGAAAAGTACAACTTTCAGCAGGTTTTGATGGCCAACTAGCTGCATCATGCACATTCATCCTAACATTTTACTTATATATAAGCACACTTTATTACATACAAGCTATTTTTACAGGTGATCAAAAAATTATAACTCATTTTTCTATTAAACATATACTCACAATGTAAACATGACTTTGAACTATGGTAATCTGGAATAAAGAGATGGCCAATTGCAATATGTAACCATTGTTAACACACTGTGGAGCTGGAGGAACACAGCAGGCCAGGCAGCATCAGAGGAGCAGGAAAGTTGATGTTTCGGGTCAGAACCCTTCTTCAGAAATGGGGGAGGGGGAAGGCAGCTCTGAAATAAATAGAGGAAGGGTGGGGCTAGGGAAGGTAGGTAGGATGGTGATAGGTGAGTGCAGGTAGGCAGTGGTGGGGATTGGTCAGTGCGGTGGGAGGAGCGGATAGGTGGGAGAGAAGATGGACAGGCTGTGTCAAGTCAAGGAGGCGGGGATGAGAGGGAAGGTTGGTCATGGGATGAGGCCAGGGGCGGGGAGATTTTGAAACTAGTAAAGTCTACATTGAGACCATTGAGTTGTAGGCTCCGGAGGCGGAATATGAGGTGCTGCTCCTCCAGTTTCCGGTTCGCAACATTGTGACACTGGAGGCGGCCCAGGACGGACATGTCACCCAGGGAGTGGGAGGGGGAGCTGAAATGGTTCCTGACCGGAAGGTGTTGTCATTTGTCATGAACCCAGCGCAGGTGCTCTACAAAGCGGTCCCCGAGTCTCCACTTGGTCTCACCGATGTAGAGGAGGCCACATCAGGAATAGCGGATGCAATAGACCATATTGACGGATGTGCAGGTGAACCTCTGTCTGATGTGAAAGGTTTGCTTGGTGCCTTGGATGGAGGTGAGGGGGGAGGTGTAAGGGCAGGAGTAGCACTTCCTGCGATTGCAGGGAAACGTGCCGGGGATTATGGGGCTAGTAGGGAGTGTGGAATGGATGAGGGAGTCACAGAGAGAGCGGTCCCTATGAAAGGCAGATAGGGGTGGGGAGGGAAATATCTCTTTGGTGGTGGGGTCAGATTGTAGGTGGCGGACAATGATACGTTGGATATGGAGGTTAGTGAGGTGATATGTATGTACCAGTTTCAAAATCTCCCCACCCCCAGCCCCGTCCCATGACCAACCCTCCCTCTCATCCCCACCTCCTTGACCTGACAACCTTCCATCTTTTCTCCCACCTATCCACTCCTCCCACCTCACTGACCAATCCCCACCACTCCCTACCTGCACTCACCTATCACCATCCCATCTACCTTCCCCACCCCTCCTCTCTCTCTTTATTTCAGAGCCTCCCCCCGCCATTTCTGAAGAACGGTCCTGACCCGAAAAGTCAACTTTCCTACTCTTACTCCTCCAGCTCCACACTGTGTTACCTCTGACTCCAGCATCGGCAGTTCTTACTTTCTCTGATGTAAACATTGTTGATCACCATAAAATTCCATTTGGTTCACTTATATCCTTTAGGGAACAAAATCTGCTGCCCTTATTTGGTCTGACTTACGTGAGACTCCAGGCCCACAGCGATGTGGTTAACTCTTAATTGGCCAATAAATGTGGTCCTAGCCAGTGGCACCCACATCCCATGAACAAATCGAAAAAACAAAAACTGTTTCTTTTACACCCTGCTCAAACTTTTCTTAGTGAAGTAAACTTGATAATTAATCTATATGCTGCTTTTTCTACCATTACCCAGAATTAAATTTACCACATTGTATCTCAGTGTCAGAAATATGCAAGTGAAGTTAATATAGTCATGACTCCATTTTTCAAAAAAAAACCCTTGGTTTTAGGAATCCTCAAGGTGGTTAAAACACAATAGATTGAAGTAAATAAAGAAAATGCTGGATTCCGCAATACTGATAAATGCCCTTGACAGTACAGTAAACACAAATTCAAATAACAAAGTGTATTATTTGCTGCTGGCATTTTTGTTTAATTTACTCAAACCGTGGAGACATTGGTGCTTGGAAGATGTTATCTTATTACCACTAAACGCTAGAAAATTGAGAGATCTTAACACTTAGTACCTTATGTACATCTTTCTGTTCTCTTGCTCGACGCAATATTAAAATGTATTTTAATTATGTCGATACTTTATATCTGAACTCATTAAAAAGGGATTGGTCGTATAGGGGCAAAGTTAATAAACTAATAAATGTTGTAGACATGTGTTCAAAAGCAGCCATGGCAGCTGTGGAAATTTAAAATCAACATATCAATAAAACTGGCATAAAAAACTATGTCTTATTTACACCGATCCTGAATCATCAGGTTGTTGCCAAAAAGTCATCCACTTCACCAACACCCTTCATGGAAGAAATATGCTGTCCTTACCTGGTCTGGGCTCCATGTGACTCTAGACCCATATCACTGTGACTGATTCTTAAACATCCTCTGAAATGACCTGACAAACCACTCAATTGTATCAAACTACTACAGAAAAAGTTAAATACGAACAAAGTAGACAGCTAAGCTCACAAAATCATACTTTACAGCCAATGTCCTAGATTCCTCCATCACCATCTGATGTGTTCTGTCCAATAAAGTGAGAACAGATAGGTCACACGTAGTGATATCACAGCATAAAGTTGAGAGGGTGTGGCCCTGAGAATTCTCAATATTGCCTCCGAAACCCATGATAATTTTTAATTTGAATTAACGATTCTGGAATTCAAGTATCAAGCCAGCAAAGCATTTTCAATCATAAAAACCTGCCTGGCTTCCTTTGGGAAAGAATAATTGGTATCCTGACCTGGTATTGCTTACCTGTCACTCCAGACTCAGAGCAACATAGTTGACCCTTAACAGCCCTTTAAAATGGCCCAGAGAAACACACTCAGTTGAAGTATTAAATTAATGCTGTGCCTCTCTCTACCATGGAAGCAGATACTACCCAGGCATAGTGACAGAGAAGGAAATTCAGTCACTGGAAAGCTTCAAAGTTGAAGGCATTGGATAAGCTGTCAGTACTTAAAAAGTTGACGTGGCATAAGACCAGATACTGAAGGAAGAGTGTGGAAATTGCGGAAGCGTTATCCATAATTTTCCTGTCTTCCTTAAACCCAGGGATGGCTCCAGAGGAGGTAACACTGCAAACATTATGTCCTTGTTTGGAAAAGAAGCAAGGTTCACCCCAGCAATTACAGAGCAATCAGTTTAACTGTGGTAATGGGGAACCTCTAGAAATAATAAATCAGGATAGACTTAATAGTCACAAGGACAAAAGTGTGCTAAAGATAGCCAGCATGGATTTCCTAAGGGAAAAGTTATGTTTAATTAACTTGTAGAGTTTTTGAAGAGGTCACAGAGTTGATGATGGACTTCATAGTAGCAGTTGATACAGTGCTACACAATAGACCTGCAAGCAAAAATCAGAGCTCGTGGAAAGGGACACTAGCAATATGGATACATAATTGATGAGTGATTGTAAACAGATTAATAGTTAGTGGATACTTTGAGCTTGAAGAAGCTTGCAGTGGAGTTCCCAAGGTTCACTATTGGCACTTTTGCTGATTTATATTTATCATCTAGATCTTAGTATACATAGAACAGATTCAAAGTTTGTGAATGATAGAAAACTTTGTTCCATTGTGAATTGTGAGGGCAGTAGCTTGGAACTCCAAAAGGACATTGGCAAGATTTTGGAGCCGGTGGCAAATGAAATTCAAATGTGGATAAGTGACAGGTGATACGTTTTGGCACAAAGAATATTAAACAATATTAAATAAAGGGTATTATGCTTATGGATGTGTCTGAGCAGAGCAACATGGGCATACCTGTGCACAATTAAAAGTGGCAAGAAGATGGGGAGACCAGTTAATCAAGCATAAGGTATGCTGGGATTTATTTACAGGGGCATAGAATACAGAAGTGTAGGGTTATGTTAAACTTGTTAGGGTTAGACCTCAGCTGCAGTGCTGTGTACAGTTCTGGTTACCACACTTCATAACTGTCTGAACCCATCAGGAAACATATAGACGGGAAGGTTGACAAGAATGTTGCCAGGGTCAGACACTTCAGTTGTGAAGATGGATTGAAGAAGGTGCGGTGACCTTTCTTGGAAAGGAGACAGCCAAGAGAGATTTGATACAAGTTTTCAAAATCACAAGGGGTCTGGATAGATAGGGAGAAACTATTCTCACCTCATGAAAGGAACAAGAACAAAAGAGCACAGTTTGAAGTGTTTTGAAATAAACAGAAATGCATCGAGAGAAAAAAAAATCCTTCTTAAAGTGAATACTTACAGTTTAGAATGCAATGCCTGAAGGCAGTTTCAATCGAGGCACTCAAAAGGACATTAGACAATTATTTAAATAGAAACAATGGGTTATAGGAGAAGAGTATTACATCACAATGCTTAGAACCAGTGCAGACATGATGGGCTAAATGGATTTCAATGGCACAACAATAATTCCTTGATTGAGGATACCCTCCATCATATTGTGAGGTACTGCCACTATGCTAAGTGGTAGTGAATTTGAGCATATCCCAGCAACTTAAAATTGGGAATCCACCACACACTGTTGGCCATCAGCAGAACTGTATTTGAAGACATGTGTACACTCACTGCTTGTATATTCCCACTCTACCACTGCCATCATGTCAGGGGATCAATGCTGGTTCAACGAGTGCAGGAGCAGCACCAAGTATACCAAATAAAAATGAGGTGCCAATCTTGAGAGGCATGGCATCACCTGTCAACGTGAAAAACTGCACAGCTACATCCTGTTCACAAACAGCAGGAAAAATCCAACCAAAACAATTATTGCCTTCAGTCTAATCTTGGCCATGTGCTAGCAAGTGACACTTGTTCAGCAACAACCTACTCACTGACACTCAGTTGGCATTTCACCACTCAGCTCCTGACTTCATTGCAGACTTGATTTTAACATGGACAAAAGAACTGAACATCATTTTAATTATAATTCGCAGGAATTGTTCTACAAAATTAGTGGTGCCCATCTGCTACACGGTTCACAGTGACCAGTTTCAATGCCAAAGCAAGCACAATGATTTGGGGAATTCTGGAACAATTAAAAACAAAATTAACTGACAGCTATCTAAATACAAAATGATATCGTCAACATGGAATTGCATACCTTTCTGGATCCATGCATGGGAACACTGCAAATTCAGAAGTGTTAGGAAACAATCATCAGGGTGCAGCTTCCACTTTGGATGTGATCAGGAAACTGGATTTAAAATGTGATTGAAATTGCTGCTTTTTGAACTGTTTTAAGTTTCCACCCAAACTCATCTACAATAAACAAATTTAGCATCTTCCACAAACTAGTCAGTCAGTATAAAGGAATGTAATTTGCATTCTTCTCCTTTTGAGTTCAAAATATTCTTTAATCAATTAAGGGAGGTAACCTATTAAAGTTTCAGTTGAGAATGGATTTAACTCTCAAAAAAATGGATTTTATATTAAAATGTCTCGTCCTCCTCCACTTGTAACAATTGCAGATCATCAAAACTCACTTAAGAATTAAGCTGAATAATATTTGAGTTTCACTGATGCACACTTGTCAGTATTTTTTAAGCAAATAAAATGTTTTAATATGCAAAAACATTAAAAATATGCAAACTATTACTTTAAAAAAAGTTCAAGTTGAAAACCCACATCGAATGCCCATAAAACAGAACTTTCAGCAAAACCTTGCCCATTATTTTAATTTGGAGGAACATTCAGCTTCTGAATCTCTTCAGAAGCTGAAGAAATGATTTTTAAACAAAGATTGGAGATCACACAACTCTATTGTATTTAATACAATATCAGCCAATTTCACCCCTTTTGTCCAGGTAATACTGCTGCAAACGCTAACCTACTGCATTTTATGGTTGCACTGGATTCATTCAACAGTAGGATCCAATACAATTGTTCTGTGTAGTTCAAAATACAGTGATTAATTGCCATTATTTTATTATTTGGCCTCTGATTTTTCTTACTAAAAAGTACCTATTTGGCCAATAAACAAAAGTTTGCTTACTTTTCTGAAGATTAATTGGCTTGGTTTCTCTACCTTCTTCACTGTCAGCACATTTCTCTTGGTCTTCCTCTTCTAATTGTGGCATTATCTCTTCTATCATTTTTACTATTTCTGGAAAGGACGGACGAAGCTTTGGATCCATCTGAAGAGAAAAACACTTTCAACATTGAACCAAACAAATCATTTCACAGCTAATAGTTTACATTTTCAATTCAGAAACTTATATAAATATATATAATTTTTTATATGCATGCATACACGCATGCACAAAAATGAGAACAACTTCACTATTACGACTTTTTGAATAATTGTTCCATCTGGTTGCATTATATATTTTCCTGTTTTCAAATACTGCAAAAATTTAATTATAAACTGTTACCTGTAATTAAATATTTGATTTCTTTAATGGTAATGTTATTTATTTCATAAAAGAATATAGTTTCACTTTTAAGTTTAAAAAGTGCTTTTAACACACAAGTATTAGTTCTATTGGAATTTCCCAACTATACACACCGAGTCACTGCAGCAATATATTGAAACAAGGGTCTCAAGCTTTCTTCCGCCATTTAATGAAATCGTGGCTAACCTATGACTTAAACTCATGTGCTCACCCTTCCTTGTATTCCTTCAGGCCTTTGGCTAGCAAAATTCACAAGTCTCAGTTTTAAAATTAAGAATTTATCAGACATAAACTGTTATTCATGAAAAAATATCCCAAACTTGTGCTTCCTAATTTTACTCGTAACAGATTTGGGTTTAATTTTTACACTTTGACCTCTTGTCCTAGATTTCTAAAACAGTTTTTTCCTATGTACCCACTTTCTCTCATCCTCTTGGAAACTTCAATAGAGTTCTCTCAACCTTTTTACAATCCCAGGGGGGAAACCCAAATGAAGAAATTCAGTGACACTTCACTATTTAACTTTTACTTCACCAAAAATCATCGTTAGGGCTTTGATGTGAAACATGTAAAAACAGGCCCTATTATTAGCTGATTTATGTTAAAGCAAAACAACATTAAATGAGCATTTACAGTATATTAAGACTGACACTCCATTACCATTTGAATATTTTGTGCATGCGGTGATGTTTCTGCAGGGCAAAGAATGGTTGGCATGTACATAAACAGTAGGAGATAGAGAAACTGCAGTCCTGCACAATGGGTATGCTATACCTACTACTTTTATCAAATTTTGTTGGATAAGACTGCTGCAAACCGCTTCAGGGCAATTTGAGTCAAAGGCGTTACCATAAATCCAAATAATCATGGCGACACGTTATAATTTAATTTGAAATAGGGGACACAAAGTGGTTGGCTATGGCAATCAGGAACAGCAACGTCTAGCAAGAAAGCATGTGAGTAACAAAAATTAAAAAAAGAATATTGGTGTAAAACGAAGAAGAAAGGATTTGTTTACACCGTTAGAGGTCAGCTACAGATCACTTGGTACTGGAAAGAAAATGCAAGTGACAGTGAAAATATGAAAAGAGCAATATCATGAAGATGTGCTACAATAAAATACTAATTTCTAATTTTATTAATGTTTTCATATTTTGGACATCTTAAAAGGGAGTTTTTAAACTGAAAGAAGGAACAGGTGACTGAAACTTAAGATGGATGAAACTAACTGTCAAGCCACATACCATTTTCTTGGGACAGAGACAAAATGTCCCCAACAAAGTAGATGGATTTCCTAGAAGTGGTGATAGCTTCCTTCCTTTCTGATAAACGAAGTATGATCTATTCAGAAGATAATGGCCAGAACAACTAAATTTAATCAGCTGAGCAATGAAGCAATGGCAAAGAGAAGCTTTCAGAGATGTAATTTGGCCCTCCATATTCTTAGGGAAATTCAATCAGAATGGGAAGAGGTCATGTGACACTCTATTACGGGTGCTTGAATTGGGACTTGGGCAGAAAACATGAGCTGCCAGAGTCAGCAGAACTCCTTCAACATTCAAAAGTTTGAATCTTATCTCGCTAAGAAAAAAATAGCATTTATATCCATAGCAGACAGACTTCTTACTAAAAGTCACTGAATTTTCAACACTAGTGATTCTAAGAAAAAAGGGGAAATACCAGACATGACTGAAAATCAATTGCCTCAGTTATACCAAAACATTCACTCACAGTAAAACTTCATTAACTGTACTCTTTCAACTGCATCTTCAAGTTAAATATCCAATACTCTAAAACTGAATTCATTTTTTGCTTGGTTGAGGAGCATGTGCGTGTTTGTGTATATTAGTAGGAACTAGGATGTATCTGTACATGAGCAATGTAACTAATCCCTTACATATTAACTCAACAATACGAATCTGGCTCAGGGCTGCAACTCCAGCAAAAAGTAAATTGGCAATTCAGTGTCCTTTTAAAATTCAAAACCTCTACTACAACCAAACAAGTGGGAGAAGAAGAAAAATGGTCCATCACTTCTCACCCAGTCACAGCAGTAAGCACACCTAAACAAGAATCAACAGGGTGGAGTAAAAAGGGAAAGGGGAGTATTTATTATGTGTACAAGACATCTTTCTGACCCAAACAAGCCAAACAAGGGAGGCGGCACAGCTAGTTTTAGCAATGGGGAAATGAACCAATATACACGAGGGAAGTAAACATGAGAGAAAGTCGAGGAACTAGTGATTAAAATGGAACATTGTTAAAGATAACGGTCCAAAATTTTATCTGCAACTTCCGCCATAACTTATACAATCTTGCCTTTGCAAAGGTATTTTCGTAGAGAATGTGGAGAAAGGAAGACTGTGAATCAAAGAATTCAGAATCGCTGTTGCTGATGATTTAAATCAGCAGGATCAATATGCTAATGAAATAAATCCAACATTCTGGAAATCTGAATTTCAAATACTTTTACTGAACTTTAATTATTTGCAGATAATTGTTTTGAGGTACGGACACATAGTACACCGATATTCAAGAATTTTCTAAATGGCTAATACTTTTTAAACACTTTTTAATTAATTCATGGGATGCGGGCATTGCTGGCCAGGCCAGCATTTATTGCCCATCCCCAATTGTTAAGTGTCAACCACATTGCTGTGGGTCTGGAGTCCCACATAGGCTGACCAGGTAAAGATAGCAAATTTCCTTCCCCATGAGTGAACCAGATGGGTTTTTCCCCAACAATCGACAGTGTGTTCATGGTCATCATTAGACTCAAATCCAGATTTAATTTTATCAAATTCAAAATTCAATTTAAAAAATTTATCATATCTGCCATGACAGGATTTGAACCAGTTCCCCAGAATATTACCTAGGTCTCTAGATTAATAGTCTAGCAATAATACCACTGGATCATCACACTCCATTTGCGATGATTTATTTAGAAGGGTGACTAATGGCATTTAAAT
>NC_063341.1:49147097-49160013 GCF_021869965.1 Rhincodon typus | reverse complement strand
GAAGCTTCTATTTTCAGACACTGACATTCTTCAACCTTTTGGGTTTCCCCAATTTAACTATCCACTTGGAAATTAAGCCTGAAGAGTTTAAGCTGCTTAAAAACCCATCAGGTTAATCTTGTTTTTTCTTTAAACAACTGTGCAATGGGAAAGGGGTGAAAGAGAATGGCAAACATTATAGATAATGCATAATGCCATAATCTCTGCATAAGTTACGTTTCCCACTTTACAATAATGACAATGCTACAGTGACTGTAAAGCACTTTGAGAGGTTCTGACATTGCAAAAGACACTATATAAATATTAACCTTTCTTCTGTTGATGCTCATTTCAGGTTATGAAGGAGCAGGAATCAGTCTCAAAAAGACTGTTAGGCAATACCTTGTCAAAAATTTCCTCCACCCCAGATATTGAAGAATGTGGTAAGAATTATCGATAACTATCAAACAACCTACCTATAGGAAATATTAACATTGGGAACACATGGGACATATAAACAATTTATGATTTTGTGATTTTTTTAAAAACTAATTCCTTTTTTAAATTCTCTCATGAGTCAAATAGTAAAAACTCACCCTTTAATTTCTGTATCCTTTATCTTGTACTATCCTGAAGAAATAGAACCATAATTTATTTTTTTTTCCATAATTTATTTATTAGAACCCTAGATCCAGAGCTCCAATTCTGGAGAATTGCAGAAAATAAATCTCCCTAGTGATCCCCTGAAATTGTCATTGTCATTTTCTGGGAACTGCACCATTTCTACGCAAGCTTCAGATCTTTGGGAGCAGGGATTGCAGGAATCCAGTCCAAACTGATCAAATCTCCAAAAGTGATATGAATTGTTTGATCTAAATGGTGACATTATAGATCGTCTTGGTCCTCTGTCCAATAACTTCCAAAGGCAGGACATACCAATCTCTAACCATATTTCATGATAGGCCAACAGTGATTACCCAGTAAAATAATATTTCAATTTGATGTTGCAGAGAATTGCTCCTTATGCTTGCCTGACAAAGAATCCTGGATTAGTAGTCTTGGGGTAATGAACTTCCCAAGGAAAGCTGCAAAGAAACCACCACGAACAGAGCGAACACTGACCTGTGTGGTTACACGGAAGAGGAATGCTGGTGATGCAGAAGAATACTTCCTAGTTCAGAGACCTAACGTTGGTACCTACTGTCAACTGAAAACAATTTGAGTGGAGGTGGTGTGGGAAGAGAGAGATTGTAATTCTGTTATGTTTGCTTTACACATCTTTGAGAGTTAAAGCAATAGTAGTATAAGAAAACAGTGACTTCAAGTGTACATAATACTGGAGTCAATGTCTGGACACTTGTTATCTGAGAACATATTGTACTAAATTAATGAGAACTCCAATAGTAAAGGAACAGGTTTCACCATGTGCTAAACTAATTGCAGCATAGATGTACGCGTCAAAGGGGGCACAGATATGAAGCATAAGGATTACAGAAACAAGGCAAATATTGGTAGTTTCCATCAGAGGAACTAGAATGTCATGTGTGAATAGTAGATGCATCATCACTGAAAATGTAATTGGTAATTGATCTTTGATTTTCTTTTCTTTGAAACCTTTCGCTGTGTCTTTCTGATTACCAGGACTGTTAGCTGGAATGTGGGAGTTCCCCAGCATTCTATTGGAAGTTGAGATGACGGAAAAGGAACAGAAATGTACTGTTTTAGATCGACTTACAGAATTATTGGGGAGTTCAGTTACAGAGAAAAATTTACAGTACTTGGGGGAGGTGAGTTTGCAAGTATTGTTAACTAAAAATAGAGGTCATAATTTCTGAAAAACAGAATTGGATTAAATGCGTCAAGGTGATGAAAATGTCATTGCAGCAATGTTGTCCAGCACCTACGTATCTGAATGTGACTGGTATAATTTTGCATTTAAAATTTTGCAGGTTTTATTGACATTAGCCAACTAAGGCATGAACTGTGTAAGATTGAGATGGATTAGACAGTTTATTTTTTCTATTTTTTTTTAGGTGGTACATATCTTTTCTCACATTCACCAGACCTACCTTGTGTACAGTAATTCACTTGGTAGTGCACCAATCGATACTGTAAAGCAGGGGGAGACAAAATGTCCTCCCTTCCGCTGGGTAACCAAGGCTGAGTTTCAACAATCAGCTGTGTCTACAGCCATGAAGAAGGTAAGCCTCTGGACATGCTTAGCTATGGGATTTGATGAGTGGCATGGGTGAAGAGACAAAAGAAAGGACAGGGTTCAGTTTCTGAGAACGCTTTGGACTCTAAGATTATAACTTGAAGGTTCCTATTTGATGATTTGTTACGTCAGAGCAGCTTCTGTCATACTAAAAGCACTACTTCACTTCCTTTCCACTGGCAATAAATTGTGCATAAATGTGGGATCTCAGAAGTCTTCAATTTAAAGTTAAAGGAGCAGTTTTCAAAAGATTGAAAACAAAAACAACTCTGGTGCGACAGATTATTGGGATTTGCAAAGTTCTGAAGAAGGGTCACTGGACCTGGAATGTTAACTGATTTCTCTTCACAGATGCTGCCAGACCTACTGAGCTTTACCAGCAATTTTGGTTTCTGATTTAGAGCATCCTCAGCTCTTTTAGGTTTTATTTGGGATTTGGAATGTATTGCCTGTTTGGGTTTTTAAGAATCCCTACAGTCTGGAAACTGGCCATTCAGCCCAACAAGTCCACACCGTCTCTCCAAGGAGCACCCACCCAGACCCATCCTCCTACACTCTCCCTGTAACCTTGCATTTCCCATGGCTAATCCACATAATTTACACACCTCTGGACACTATGGGCAATTTAGCCTGGCCAATCCGCCTAACCCGCACATCTTTGGACTGTGGGAGGAAATCGGAGCCTCCAGCGGAAACCCACGCAGACACAGGGAGAATGTGCAAACTCCAAACAGATAATTGCTCGAGGCTGGAATCAAACCCGTGTCCCTGGCACTGTGAGGCAACAGTGCGAACCACTGAGCTACCATGCCCCTCCACTTTAAGACAATATTGATTCAGAAGTAGCCTTCAAAAGGGAGTTGATATTTATTTGAAGGCGAAAATATTGCAAAATTTGAAGAAAGGACAGAGGGCTTACAGAATTGGTCTTTAAAATGAGCAACATAAGCTCTGATCAGTTTGCAGCACTGTACTAATCTATGGTGCAAAGCAGCAGTGAGTAGAGAAATTAAAGTTTGGAAATAAGGAAGGACAGAATTTTAAAATTACCATTATAGTTTCTGTACATGGGCCTGAATAAGGTTAACTGACTGGGCTATGAGGTCTTTCTTCATTCAAACTCACTAATAATCTAAGGTCTGTTACTAGGATTGTGATGGTAAGGGGCTTCAGCATTTAGAATTGTGGGTCTGTTTGCCACAGTGCTCCACTGGGAATAATTAGAGCTTGTCTTGGAACCTAGTGTGTGTACCCCTGAATCCCCAAATATAAACCCTGTGTAATGGCAGGATTGAGATAGCAGCGAGATGTTTGAAGAGCTGTGGGCTTCAACCCATGTTCTTCCACTGTATGAAGCAACATGTTTGGACTTGACACAGTTACCTCCTAAGGATGGGTGATTTATATTTTTGGGTCAAAGCTCACTGTTCAGTGTTTTAACTCTGATCTTCATACTTTCAGGTATTAAAATTGTCTAGCCACTCGAGTACGGTTGAGAAGCTGTTGGATAAGGTAATAATAAAACATCTTGCATTCATACACGACTTTGCATTGGTATTATAAAACGTAATATGATGGTGGAGGTGAAACAGAGTTGGATGTTGGCTGCATTCACGTAAAGCCTAATGCTGCAATTTATTTTTGCATTCTTCGATTTCTGTTTGCCACTGATTTTATATACCCTCCTCCTGTTTCAATTTGTTGTGATATTAAGTATAAGCACAATAGATTCACTAGCACTTCATGCTGTCAGAAGTTATGGACTGGAGCTTACTCTGTAACTGAGTTTGTCAAGTGAATATTTAAACCAAGCAGCCCAGGAAGGTTGGGATTTGTTGTTTGGACTGTGCTGAGATCCTGCAGTGTGGAAGCAGGCCAGTTGATTCATCTAGTCCACACCGACCTTCTGAAGAGCATCCCAATCAGACCCTCTTACCCTATCTCTGTAGCCCTGTGTTTCCCATGGCTAATCCACCTAGCCTGCACATTCCTGGACACTATGGGCAAGTTAGCATGGCCAATCCATCTAACCTGTGGGAGGAAACCAGAGCATCTGGAGGAAACCCACGCAGACACTGAGAGAATGTGCAAATTCTGCACAGACAGTCCCCCAAGGTGGAATCGCACCCAGGCCCCTGGTAGTGAGGCAGTGTTGATAACCACTAAGCCACTGAGCTGCCCTCGATGATAGATGGTCTTTGCTAGGCTACTGTACACTTTAGCATTTGGTTTTGAAATGAATGAAAATCTGTGAAGGCTGCAGCTCCTGATACTTTCTGTAAATGTCCACATATGAATGATGGGTAAGGATAGAATTGAATTTGATTATAATTCCCTATGTAATCAAATATCTTGTTGATATAAAGCCAATATATGAATAATGCTCATAACTTTGTTTCTATTAAAAGTTTATTTCAAATTTCTAGTTAAAACCAATTTAAAACAATTAATATTTTGATCCCTCTGCAGGATGACAAGCGAGTCCGTGGCTCTGAAAAAAATAGGAAAGAACAGAAAAGAAGAAAACACAAAGCTCCAACAGAGCATGGGGGGAGACAGCTCTCCATGGACAGTTTTTTCAGAACTACAGTGAAGGAGTCTCTATAGTTATCCAAAGTGAACAGTTGAATAGTGCTTCAGCAGACACAGGCCAAGCTATTCTTTCAACAGTGGATGAGAAGTAAGACTCTGTTAATGTCCCAAAAAATTCCCTTCACATAAGGCTAATGATACTGTAAGACCACTAACAGCAGTCAAATAGTACAGTATTTTGTACCCTGCAGTAACCCTAACAGCAGTCAAATAGTACAGTATTTTGTACCCTGCTCCAGGTGTCATCTGTTTATGATTGTGTTGCAGTTCAAAAAAGTCAGTTTGAGACTAGAAATTCTTGGCTCTGCCTTGTAAGAGTATTGTGCGTGTGAGATTTTTTTTCATTTTTAGGTAAAGTACACTGACAGTTAGTTATTTTGCAGTAACGAGATAATGGTTTTCAGATAATGAGCATTGTTCGCATTCCAGATTGTTTTTTCAGCTGGGCAACTCATACTGCATGCACACACTCTCCTTGCACTCAATGAAGATAACTACCAGACAAACCATGACTTGAAAACAAATGCACACCAAATTTTAATGTCAGTAACAGGTTCAAAGCCCCAAATGATAGGACACTGCATTAAAAATGGGCTTTGATTGAAAAATCACTGTATTGAGTGTGAGCTCAGTAATAGAGAAAGAGTGTTCCATTGAATGTGGGCTCTGAGGGATGGGGAGTGTGTGCAGTACTGAGTGTGGACTCAGCAGTGGAGAGAGAGCTTTGAACTGAATGCAGTCTCTGAGTGATGGAGGGACAGTGCTGCATTGAGTCTGGGCTCAATGATGAAGAAAGAGCTTTGCATTGAATATTGGCTTAAGTGACAGAGATAGAGCTGCGTTTATTGCGGCCATAGTGATAGGAAGAGCTTTGTGTTGAGTCTGGCATCCATATTGTAGAGAGAATGCTGCCTTGAGTGTGGGCTCAGTAATAGAGTCATGGTCATAGGATTGTGGAATTTACAGCATAGAAACAGGCCCTTCGGCCAGCCATGTCTAACCAACAATCACCAAACTATACTAACCCCATTTACCTGGACTTGGTCCATAGCCTGCTGTGTTCTCGCAATCTCCTCCCTTGGCTCCTGTAGCAGCATGGGATACATCCCATCAGCCCCTGGAAATTTATGTACCTTTACATCCTCTAAAACATCTAATGCCTCCTCTTATTAATCTTAAGTTATCCTCAACAATTCCTGGCTATGTTGAGAGCTTTGCATTGTGTGGGTTCAGTGTTGGCAAGAGAATTCTGCATTGAATGTTGGCTTGGTGACAGATAGAGTTGCAGTTATTGTGATCTTAGTGACAGAGCTTTATGTTGAGGCTGGGCTCAGTGATGTTGAGAGAATGGTGCATTGAGTGTGGCTTCTAAGTGATGGAGAGTGAGTGCTGCACTGAGTGGGCTTTAAATGACAGAAAGTGAGTGCTGTATTGAGTGTCAACTGTAAGTGATAGTGGGCTCAGTGATGATGAGAGCTTTGCATTGAGTGGGCTCAGTGATGGAGAGAGAATGCTGCATTGAGTGTGAACGCTGAGTGATAATGAGAGAGTTGTGTATTGTATGTTAGCTCTGCATCATAGACAGTTACCTATAATGGGTGTCAGTACTATACATTGTTAGTATACAAAACAATCAAGAACATATTTTTGAAGCAAACAAAAACAGAAATTACTAGAGAAACTCAGCAGGTCTGGCAGCAGTTGTGGAGAGAAAAGAGCTAACATTTTGAGTCTGGTGACCTTTCTTCAGACCCTTCTGTTCCCTCTTCAAAGATGCAGCCAGACCTGCTGAATTTCTCCAACAATTCTTGTCTTTGTTTGTTTAAGATCTTGAGTATTCACAGCTCTTTGTTTTATTTAAGGATATCTGTCTTCTTTTATATTGTTTTGCAGTAACTGTCGAATATGTTTAATCATGGAGGTCAGGAGACTGGTGATTAATGTTTCAAACCAGGCTTTGTTTTTATTATTTTATTTCCCCCACTTAGCTAAGTCTTTACATTTTAATCACTCCCAAGTATCCAGTTCTTCAAGTCTGAATTATTTGATTATATTATAGTCTTCCTTCAGACTATGTCATCAGGAGAAAAAATCCACATGGTGCAGATAAAAACTGAAATAATTCTATAAAACATGCAACTGAAATTATTAACTAATGGGATTTTTATTTATAATTTAAGTTCATATGTTTCTTATTTTTCCACAAGTATAAAGAACAGATGTAATGTGTAACATATACTTGCAGCATACAGATGTTTTACATGGAATTTAATGCATTTTTAAAAATTTGCCTCCATTAACAGTATGCTCTCTTTTGGTAAAATTTAGAACAATTGTCCACTATCTTTTTAATTATCCACTGAATATCTTAATTCTGTGTTGATGCTCATACAGAGCAAACTAGTATGGAGGTTAAAAGCCAAGAGGGGCCATCTAGCCTGGAGTTCAATTGGAGTCCGTAGGTGACTGCTTTTAAGGGTCTCGTTCTATCACTATATGCATTGAACCAGCAATGGACATGGGTGATGCCATTTGGACAGACTGATAGGCACAGTTTGCAGGCTGACGGCTTCACCCGACAGTGGAAGCTGCAGCAGCAAGGGAAGGATCCATCGACTGGCACCTCCCTGACCTTGACATGCTTGTCTCCCTGCCTCAATCATTTCCAGAACTTGTTGACGTCTAATTGGCCAGTCCGGTATCTCTTGGTGATGGGACCTGTGCCCTGCAGGAGAAAATCCCACAGGAAATTTACAAGAGCAAGGAAGTCCATTGGCAGCTTGCAGACAGATTAGGAAATATTTGTGATGGGACTCCTGGAAATGGCTGTGGGGCTGTTGCTGCCAGTATCCCAGCGGTTGGAGGGGCTTGCTGGCACATACAGGAAACTTTGTGCAGTGTTTTGGGCCAGTTGCCTTTGTGTTGTTTGTGCTTATGTACTAGAAATGGTTGATTCCAAAACAAAAAATGCATCTGGAAATTTGAGAGGCACAGCAGAAATTCGACCCAGAAGAGAGAGATCGGTTCTCGATTGGTAATCAAGATTGATTTGGATCAGGGGTTATGGGGAGAAGGTAGGAGAATGGGGCTGCGAAACATACTAGCTGTAATCGCATATGGAGCAGGCTCCATGGACTGAATGGCATAACTCTGTTCCCATATTTTCTGGTTTTATGGTCTACTGCATGTGTCTGTGGAGCATCTTCACTGTGTCACTTTTTTTAACCCTGTATTACTGATGACTAATTTTGTACATTTTTAAAGAGGCATCTTTTCCAAATAAAAGTTATGGAATACGTCTGGTTCTTTTCATTCACAATCTGAAACCTACCAATTAGAAGGCACGTACATATAATACATTAAAGGATAAGAAAGAATTTATCTTGTATCCTCACTATTTCAAAGCTATTAAAGAACTGAGGTGTTGTAATGTAGAAAATAAAAGAGGCAAAGCAGTGTCTCAAAAATAATATTAAGATAAATGATCAGGAAAACTTTAGTAACATTGAATGAGGATAAATGTTTGCCTGAATACCAGCTAAACCCTTAACACTTTTCCAATGTTGTGATGGGATTATTTACATCCACCTGAGAGAGCAGTTGGAATCTTATTTGAAATGTGGAATGTTTGCATTGGAGCACCAGTCTAACTAATATATACAAATTTCTGGAGTAGAGTTTAAACTCATAATCTTTTAATTCAATGCTGAGAGAATTACCACTGAGTCAAGATTAAGGACTTACAGTGCACGTAATCACAGAAGAGGAATATTACCTCAGATTCATGTGGTCTTATTTCTTGATAACGGTGACCACCATTTAGAGCTATGGTTGTGCTCTTACTGGCAGTAATCCCTTCAATCCCAAACTGTCACAGTTGTAAAGTTCAAACCTTGCACTGGGAGTCAAGTCATAAACTAGGCTGATTCATAGGAACAAGAATAGACCTTTGAGGCTGCTGTGCTGTACAATTAGATTATGGGAGATCATCTACCTCAAAACCACTTTCCTGTACTATCTCCACTTTTTTAATGTGATTAATCTCCAGAAATTTCAGTTTTATGCCTTCAACATGCTGAATGATCGAGCTTCCACAGCACTCTGCAATTGACAGAGCTAAGTGATTCCGCAATAAAGCAAATCAGTTCTGATGAAGCGTCACTGGATCTGAAAAGTTGACTCTGTGTTCTCTCTACAGATGCTGCTAAACCTGCTGAATTTCTGCAGCAATTTCTGTTTTTGTTTCAGATCTAAGATCCAGCCCTGCCTCATCCAGTTGTGAATTTTAGTGGACATTTGAACAAGTCACTGGAGGAGAAAGTTCCACAAATATCCCCACCCACAATGTTGGGGGTGGTCAGTATATCAGTGCAAACGATAAGTCTGAAGCATTTGCAGCAACGTTCAGCCAGAAGTGCCAAGTGGATAATCTATCTCAACTTCCTTCTGCAGTCTCCTGCATCATTGATGTCAGTATCCAGCAAATTTGATTCACTCAAGATGATACCATAAAATATCTGAAGACCCTGGATGCCACAAAGGCAATGGGCACTAATAACATTCCGGCAATAGTACTAAGACTTGTGTTCCAGAACTTATCGTAATCCAACTATAATACTTGCAAATACCTGACAATGTGGAAAATTGCTCAGCTATGCCTTCTACTCAAAAAGCAGGACATATCTAACGTGGACAATTACTACCCATCAGTCTACTCAACCCCTTCTATAACTTCCTGATGATTATCAGCAGAACCTTCAAGCAGCATTTGCTTAGCAATAATCTGCTCAGTTTGGGTTCTGCCACATCCAGTGAGCTCCTGACCTCATTACAGCCTTTGTTCAAAAATGGACAAAAGAATTGAATTTCAGAGGTAAGGTGAGAGTGACTGCCCTTGGCGTGATGGTTGCATTGAACAGGGGTGGCATCAAGCAGCTCTAGAGAAGTTCGAATCAATAGGAATGAAAGCTCTCCAATGGTTGGAGTCATAGGAAGGCAATTGTGGTTGTTCAAGATCAGACATCTCAGTTTTAGGACTTCACTCCAGGATTTCTTCAGGGTAGCGTCATACGCCCAACCTTCTTCAGCTGCTTGATCAATGATCTTCACTCCAGAAGTGGGAATGGTAGCTGCTGATTGCTGATGAATATTGCACAATCACAGCTGCTCAGCTACTGAAGCAGTCCATGTCCAAATGCAGAAAGACAGGAACAGTAGCGAGGTTTGGGCTGACAAGAGATGAGTATCATTCATGCTACTACAGAAGTGCTAGGCAATGATCATTTTTAACAAAAGAAAACCTAACAATTGCCACTTGACAAACAATGCTATTACCATCATTGAATTCCCCCATGATAAACACCTAGGAGTTACCAATGACCAGAAACCGAACTGGACCAAACATAAGTTTCAGTTTCAGTTGTGGCATGTTCCTTTCAGGAGGAGGCTGTACTGGGGAAATCGAGCACAGGGTGTGTGGGCCTAGTTTTGGTTTGGAGACTTCCTTCCGGGAGGAGCCAGCAGCCACCCATTGTGGGGAAACATCCTGCTGATGCCACAGGGGGAAAAGGGAGCACGGTTTCTGATTGGTCAGGTGCTAGATTCTGTTAACTCGTTCATTCCATTGGTGCTACAGATGAAGGAATCTCACTGCATTAACAGGGTAAGTGTGTCTCAGCCTTTCAAAAGGGTCAGTACAGTTAGTTCACCTTCTAGTTAGTACAAGAAGTTCAGATAGCAAATAAGTTGGGGTGGCTATTTGTTATGAAGTAATAACTGTAATTTTTAGGTAGCAAATTAAGATTTAACTTGTAAATGAACAGCTAAGAGAGGATTAGTCATGTCACTTGGTGGGGTTTTGTGTTCTGCCTGTGAGCTATGGTCAATCATAGACACTGAGAACATCCCTGATAATTACATCTGCCAGCAGTGTAACCAGCCTGAGCTTCTCACCGAACGAATGGATTGGCTTGAGCAGCAGTTGGAGATATGAAGGAACACATAAATGGTGAAAACCATCAGAGATAGAAGTTATAGAAACGTGGTCACAGGAAGATGGGTGACAGCTAGACAGGGCAGGCAGTCAGTGCAGGAGGCCCCTGCAGCTTCCCTCCCACCGCTCCAAACAAATATTCCATTTTGGATCCTGATGAGGGGGATGACCCATCAGGTAGCAGCAACCAGAGCAGTGGCACCACGGGTGGCCCTGCTGTACAGAGGGGAGAGACAAAGCATAGTAGAGAAATAGTAATTGGAGATTTGATAGTCAGGGGCACAGATAGGTGCTTCTGTGGCCGTGAGTGAGAGTCTAGGATGTTATGTTGTCCCCCTGGTACCAGGGTCGTGGATGCCTCTGAGCAGGTACAGGGCACCCTGAAAGGGGAGGGTAAACAGACAGAAGTCATTTCCATATTGGCACAAATGACATAGGTAGGAAGAGTGACAAGGTCCTGCAATGACAATTCAGGGCGTTAGGTAGTAAACTGAAAAGCAGGACTTCTTAGGCAGTAATTCTCAGGATTACTCCCCATGCCATGTATTACTGAGGCTAGGACAGAGAGTACAATCGAACAAAAACTGAAAGAACTGCGGATGCTGTAAATGAGAAACAAAAACAAAAGTTGTTGGAAAAGCTCAGCAGGTCTGGCAGCATCTGTGAAGAAAAAGAATCAGAGTTAGCGTTTCGGGTCCGGTGACCCTTCCTCAGTTTTGGATTCAAAACATTAACTCTGATTTTTCTTCACAGATGCTGCCAGATCTGCTGAGCATTCCCAGCAACTTCTGTTTTTGTTTTAGTACAATTGTGGCTGAAGAACTGGTGTAGGGAGGAGGAGTGGATCATTGGGATGTCTTCCAGTGAAGGTGGGACCTGTACAAGAGGAGGGGTTGCACCTAAACTGGAGGAACCCCAATGTCGTGACAGGGAGGTTTGATAGTGCCATGTGGGGTAATTAAACTAGTGTGGCAGGGGGATGACAACCAGAGCAGCAAGTCAGTAAGTATAGAGACTGGGATGAGCTTGAGTCTAAGGCAAATATAGCTAGGAGGAAGAGCAGTCAGGGAGAGGTTGCTGAGCACAGTGGAACTGGGAGCTTGGACTGTATTTGCTTCAATGCAAGAAGTATAACAGGTAAGATGGATGAATTTAGAGCCTGGATTAATGCATTCAGTTATGGTGATGTCACTTTCACAGAGACATGGTTGAAAGAGGGACAGATTTGACATCTTGATGTTCTGGGATATTGATGTTATAGATGAGACAGAGGAAGAAGTAAAAGAGGTGGGGGAGTTACATGACTGGTTAGGGAGCATGTCACAGCTGTGTTGAGGGAGCACACCCTGGAGGGATCGTACAGCAAGACATTATGAATAGAGCTCAGGAATAGGAAGGGTGCAATCACAATGCTGGAATTATACTACAGACCTCCCAGTTGCCAGAGGGAGATAGATGAAGAGATATGTTGTCAGATTCTGGACAGACGTGAAAATAACAGGTTGTTGTGGTGGATGATTTTAACTTCCTCCATATCGACTGGGACTCCCTTAGTGCCAGGGGGTTTGGATAGGGAGCAATTTGTAGGTGTGTCCAGAAGACTTTTTTGAGACAGTATGTGGATAGTCCAACAAGGGAGGGGGTTATACTGGGTCTGGTGTAGAGAAATGAGCTGGCCAAGGTGATCAAAGTTTCAGAGGGAGAGCATTTTGGGAATAGTGACCATGATTCCATAGGTTTTTAGATACTTATGGATAAGGACAAGAGTGGACCTCTGATGAAGGTGTTAAATTGGGAGAAGGCCAACTATAACCGAATTAAGCAAGAACTGGAGAACGCGGATTAGGAGCGGCTGTTTGAGGCTAAATCCACATCTGACGTGTGGAGTATAAAAGATGGCAAGTTATGTTGCAGCAGTATAAAACATTAGTTAGGCCACATTTGGAATATTGTGTGCAGTGTGGTTGCCACACTACCAGAAGGACATGGATGCTTTGGAGAGTGTGCAGAGAAGGTTTACCAGGACATTGCCTGGTCTGGAGGGTTTTAATTACGAGGAGAGGTTGGATAAACCCTGAGATAACAAGGTGTAGAGCTAGATGAACACAGCAGGCCAAGCAGCATTAGAGGAGCAGGAA
>NC_063341.1:49118680-49146697 GCF_021869965.1 Rhincodon typus | reverse complement strand
CTGGAGAAGGGTCTAGGCCCGAAACATCAGCTTTCCTGCTCCTCTGATGCTGCTTGGCCTGCTGTGTTCATCTAGCTCTACACCTTGTTATCTCAGATTCTCCAGCATCTGCAGTTCCTCCTATCTCTTGGATAAACCCTGATTGTTTTCACTGGAAAGATGAAGGCCGAGGGGTGACTTGATAGAGGTCTACAAAATTATGAGATGCATTGATAGGGTGGAAATGTCAACTACAAGAGGGCACAAGTTCAAGGTGAGAGGGAGTGGAGAAATGCGAGGAAAATTAGAAATATTACAATTGGTCCCCTCATCCAAATCTTAGTGACCAAGCACTGATCTTTGTGGTACCGCCTAGTACTGCCTGTCATCCTGAGAATGATACATTTATTCCTACTGTGCTTTCTGTGTGCTAATCAATTCTCAATACATACCAGAATATTTTCTACCAACTTGTCAAACATGATTTTACTGTAATAAATCTATGTTGACTCAAACCAATTTTAACCATTATTTTCTAAATATCCAGTTATGTTCTTTATACTATTTCCTATATCTTTGTCTGTGATAACAGACCCAAAATAACTTCTGTTTTTCCATTTCTCTGTTCCGTTTCACTGTTCTTGATAAATTCTCTGATCCCTAGCTGTAATGGGCTCACAGTTGTTCTAGCTAATCTTTTCCTTTCAAATACGTAAAGAAGCTTTTACAGGCCACCTAGATCTTCCTTGATAATTTTCATTCATACCCTGTTTTCCCCATTTTAATCTGTTTCCTGGTGCTCCTTTGCTAGATTCTAAATTGCTTCCCCCTGCAGTACTGAATGACTGCTATATCAAGAAAACAGGATACTGTTTGGCCCTCATACTGGTTTAGATATCATTACAGAGAACTTTCTGTGTCTTATCCAACATTCCAATATTTCTCCCTTAAATAAACCCGCAAAAACGTTAACTGGCAATAAGACTCCTGGTACTATAATGAACTGCCGTCTCAAGTATTTGGTGGTTAAATTATATAATGGGGCTTCAACCCAAACCTTTGACCCAGAGATGAGAGTAAATCTAACATTGAAATTCCCTTGTTGAATCCTTCTGTATTTGCATCTCTCAATTTTCTTTCTAACAACCCTTAAACCCAGCTCATTGCCCAAGTGCTTCACTGCCAATCCTAATATTTAATTTGGCTTGGCATCCATCTTTTCAAGTTTAGTTTGGACATTTTTCTACATTAAAGGTATTCCATAAATATAAGTTGTTAGTACTTGTTTTTTAGTAAGGGGATCCTAATGGTGAGATTTCTTCTCTTATATTTTATGCTGAACAGATTCTCCATTTTTTATTTTGTACTTCCACTTAAAAACAAATGTTTGATATAGTCAAATTTCCATTTTATAAAGAAACATATGCCACTTTGTTGATTTTAGATCTTAATATGACAAGTAAACTGTTGTTCTTGCTGGTGTCATGGAATTTCCCAGTCAGATGTCGAATGCCTCATGCTGGTAATGTAGTTATCCACAACTCTTCCTCAAGCAAGAGCGTTTTCTTGTTACAGAAATAGGCAGGATTGTTATGTGCTACGTTAATGTTTCTGGCCACTTTTATATTTGTCAAGTTATTACATTTAGTCTCATGATTATAGCTGTTCTTAATAGGCTGAGCTTTATGCATGGGTTGTAGGTCAATGGGAATGTCACTTAGTGCAAGTTGTGCAGATGCAATCACAAGGTGGGGGAAATTTCTGATGGATTTGCATTGTGTAGAGGTGTGTGTGACATAATGTTGAGACCGGAACTTTTTTTTTCTACTAGAGAGCAATGTATGGCAGGCATTCACAATAAGTGACTGAGTTCGAGTACAGTGACCTACTGTTGGTTTATTCTGTTGAGGTTGGTTGGCTCGCCGAACTGGTTTGTTGTTCCGCAGATGTTTCATAACTATGCTTGGTAACATCACCAGTGCAGCCTCCGATGAGGCGTCGGTGTGTTTTCCCACCTGGTTTTTAAACTCTGGGGTCTGTTGAGCTGGATTGCCTCACTTCTGGTTTTCCTTCGTAGTGGAATGTATATGGGGTCGAGTTCTATGTGTTTATTAATCTACATTGGACAAACAGGAAGGAAACTAACAACAAGGGTACACAAACACCAACTGGCTACAAAAAGACATGACCAATACTCACTCATCTCAATCCACATGGATAAGGAGAACCACCAATTCAACTGGGACAACACCAAAATCCTGGGACAAGCTAAGCAGAGACAGGCATGGGAAATCCTAGAAGCCTGGCACTCCACGAAGAAAGCCATTAATAAACACATTGAACTCGACCCCATATACACTCCACTACGAAGGAAAACCAGAAGTGAGGCAATCCAGCTCAACGGACTCCAGAGTTTAAAAACCAGGCGGGAAAACACACCGACGCCTCATCGGAGGTTGCACTGATGATGTTACCCAGCAGGGTAACGAAACATCTGCGGAACAACAAACCAGTACAGCGAGCCAACCAACCTCAACACCCACAACCCGAGCTACAAATCTACTCCAAAACCTTATTGGTTTATTCATGCTGTTCATTTTACTTGTGGCATATTTACATTTTTTATCAGTATTTGCAATGTTATAGAGTCATACAGCAGGGAAACAAACCCTTCAGTCCAACCAGTCCATGCCAACCATAATTCCAAACTAAACTACTCTCACCTGCCTGCGTTTGGCCCATATCCCTCCAAACATTTCTTATTCATGTACTTAACTAAATGTCTTAAACATTGTAACTGTATCCACATCCACACTTCCCCTGGAAGTTCATTCCAAACACAAACCACGCTTTGTGTAAAACAATTGTCCCATGTCTTTTTTAAATCTTTCTCTTCTCACCTTAAAAATATACCCCCTTGTCTTGAAATCTACCACCCTAGGGAAAAGACACCTGCCATTCACCTTATCTATATCCCTCATGATTTTATAAACCTCTATAAGGTTATCCCTCAACTCCTACAGTCCGGTGAAAAAAGTCCCAGCCTATCCAGCCTCTCCCTTTAACTCAAACCCCCCATTCCCAGCATCATCCTGGTAAATCCCTTCTGAACCCTCTCCAGCTTAATAATATCCTTCCTATAACAGGGGGAACAGAATGGGACACAGTACTCTAGAAGAAGCCTCACCAATATCCTGTACAATCTCATTGTAACATTCAAATATGTTCCAAATTACTTTATAACAATGGATGATTTCTGTTTAGTAAGTGAATGTAGCAGCCAATTTACACACAGCCAGTTCCCCCAAACAGCCAAGAGATAATCAATTCATTTGCCTTGATGATGTTTTTTGATGCCAATGTATCTTAGGACAGTATAAATGGACATTTTATGTTCACCTGAGATGGTAGACAGAATCTAATTTTGCACTAGATGGCACTGTTATATAACATACTTTCTGTAGTGTTTATGTGGTTTCCAAAGCATGAAATGTGTGTGTGGTTAGTTAGACTGGAGACGAATGAAGTGCACCATTTGACAAAATGTGATATAGGCATTGAGCGCAAATTCTGTTCTGAGTGCAGAGCTACACAACTTGGTCAAATTAAAGATTGTGCCGTGGGAGGCATTCTTATAATGAATATTGTGAAATTGTGGTCAACTGCATTTTGCTTAGTCCACTTTGTTCCAGTCAAACCTAAAAAAATATATTTATGAGGAAATGTTCTACTTGGATTTCAATTATGCCTCACTCTAACTCGTACTTTAAAATGTTTCTATCACTGTAGTTTTCTGTTAAAGATTTGATGCATCTGATGAAAATGTAATTTCATTCCCATACCTAACTCCCTATTTCTGAGAGAACATTGCAAAGCAATTTTTACTATGCTATTACTTGGAATTAAAGTTTGTCAAAAGTTAGTCATTTAGGTGAAGCATTCATCTTTATCTGGGTTCTGTTGGGTCACTAATTGTTTTGGGGTGTAAAGAATGATTTGGTATTAGGAATGAAGTTCTCTGTGTTGTCACTAGCCTTGTGAACTTAACACTTTTTCTACCATTAGTGTTCTCATGTCAGAGAACAGTGTTCACATTAGTAAACCTGACTAGAACTATAGTGTTATTCGATTTTGTACTTTGACTGCAGGTCTCCCTGAATATATTTAAATGCTTTGAATAAAACTTACCTGTGATCCACTTGTACTTTTTTACTGCAGTGATGTCCAGAATTCTTCAGTTATTTGCTTAGTTCTGATTCACTTGTGTATGTTTAAGGACTCATGTTTATTCTTGCCTGTTGTTTCTCAATTTTTGATTCTTCAACATTGTGTTACATTCATTGTATATCTGATAGTTAGGTGCTAATATTAAATTTAGCTTGAGCAACTTACTTTACTGAAAAAAAACAAAATACTGCAAATGCTAGAAATCTGAAAGTGCTGGAGAAACTCAGAATGTCTGGCAGCATCTGTGGAGAGGGAAGCAGAGATAACATTTTGAATCCAGTAGGATTTTTCTTTGGTACTGAAAGGAGCTATCACTCTGTGATACTGTGGTCCACTGCCCTGTCACTTCCTCTCTCCTCCATGGTACCTTTGCATGCAGTTGCAGAAGGTGTAACACTGACTCATTCACCTCCACCCTCCTCACTGTCCAAGGCCCTAAACATACCTTCCAGATGAAGTGGTGTTTTACTCACACTTCTTTCATTCTAGTTTACTGTATTCACTGCTCAGAGTGCGGTCTCCTTTACCTTAGCTGACTGTGTGACTGCTGGAGGAACGCTTCTACCCTGCCTGTAGGAATGGCCCTCACTGTGTCTTGTTTGTGTCTTGTTGACTTTGCTTTTTTTGAGCAGATCCATTTTCTCCTTTTCAGACTTTCATTTACATCATTTCACATCTCCATTTCTCCTTTACCACCATTAGCATTGCCTTTGTCTTTTGCTCTCAGTACCCTCACGAACTCTTCCACTCACTCCTCTTTTCCCTCTGTCAACTGCATAAAAAACACCTTTTTCCAGTTCTTTTCAGTTCTGAAGAAGATCCATATTGGACCTGAAATGTTAACACTGTTTCTCTCTCCACAGATACTGCCATACTGTTTAGTGTCTTCAGCACTCTGTTTTTATTTTGTTACTTTATTATGTTTGTTTAAATAATTGAGTCATTCAAATGTTGAACAAGGAAAAAGCATACACATTTACGGTAGCTTTGGTAAGTTCAGGACACATAAAGCACTTCAATTAATGAAAATCTTTTGAAGTGCAGGCAAGTTTAGGGAAAATGTAACATGGGAAAAAGTGGCAGGTAATTCATACAGAGCAAGCTCTCACAAATAGTAGTGAGCTCCTTGACTTAGACTTAGTTCCTCAAGTCCTGTGCAGGACAATGGGCCACAAGACTTTGTTACCAACTCCAGGCCATTACAATCTCTTCTGCTCCAGCTTGGACGATGCCTCATTCTTGAAGATGATTGTAGCTGCAGGCTTTGGCATCTTGTGGCAATATCACTGGTTGACAGACTTGGACTTTACAGAAGACATCACCTTGCTGCCCAAAGAATGTGTGCGTGATCCAAAACATGACCACCAGATTGGAGAGGAGCATTTGTCAAGGTTGATCAATGTATCAGCTGTGAGAAGATCAAAACAATGATGACTAGATGGCCCCTGCTCATCACTTGAAGAGACATTACCAATGAAGGAGTGTTACAGAGGACTGGTCAGAGGCACCCCTAGAACATTCTGACAGATGACCGAGACTGGCAGGAAATGTATTTTGCCTCCCAGGCGTGCATCCTGCCAGAATGGCAGGAATGGGCATCACCAGTTGGAAAAAGAAGACAGGAAGAATGAAAGAAGACCTGGCAAAGTACATGCAAAGGGGCTGCTTGTCTAGGGGTCATTTATGATAGTGATGTTACTCAAGTGAACAATGTTAGCCACTCTATCAGGAGAGCTACCCTGCTTTCTTCAGTAAGTATCCTTGGATTTTTTATAACCTCCATCTGAAAGGGCAGCACTGTTTCATTACAGCACTCAAGTGTCAACCTAGATTATATGGTAGTCTTTGCAGTGGGGCTTGAACCCATAATTTTTGACTGAGGTCAAAGTGTTACAGCTGAGCCAGGACTGACAAAATTATTTCTGTGAAACATTTTAAGTTGTATCCAGTGGAATAGATCCCATCTATATACACTGTAACATTATGTACAATAATAGTGCTGCTAACATGCTTACTTGAATTAGAGTTTGTGTGACTTTTGGTTGTCGTGAAAAATGCAATGAACAGAACAAGATGGTTTCAAAGTACTCAAATTCAATGTTATAAAAGGATTTGTGGGTATGAGTGAGCGAATGTTTCTCATTCCCTGAAAAACAATTCTACTTTGACCACTGTTTCTGTCTATAGGGAATATTACATACAAAGGAAATGGTCTTTGCTCCTAAATCACATCTCTTCAGTTGTAACCTGCTGATACTGTAACTTCTAAATCTCAGTTCCTGTACATTCTAATTCTCTCCATGTTTTCATGTGGTAGTTAAAAAAGTAATGTTCTTAGCTCTCTTATGCTGTTTATTTTCTGTCTCAAGGTGTCATGAGATTTATGTCCTGAAGACATATAAACCTTGAGAATATGCTAGAAAAATCTTTTTTTTCTACTTTAGTGGAGATGTTAATTCTTATTTCATTCTAAATAGGTTCATGCCTTTTCTGAAATAGTGGCCAAAGGGATTTCTTATAAAATTACTATCTGTTCTTTAGTGAATTACATTGCAGTATAAAAATCAGTTATCCAGAGTGTAACTTTTGTCTTTGCTCAGTGGCCTTTGGCACCCAAGCACTCTATAATACTCCTGTTTTTAAAAAGCACCACAATGGTTGTGATGCTATTTAACAGCTTCAATGTATAAGTCCTTTTAAGTTTGCCGTTTGACATTCGCCAATGTCAGTGCTTATGTTTCTTTTCTTTAAAAGCAGCTGAAGTGCCAATTTCATCACCCTGTTTCATTTAAATTTATTTTAACATGCACCCAGCTTTTAAAAAAATAGAAGCTATTTAACAACCTTTTTGCGAAGTGGCACTGATTGTAACACTTATATAATATGTGACAAATCTTTGTTTACTTCTAAATTGTCACTACTATTTTTTATGTCAAAAGCCTCCTATCAAACAGTGACAATCCACAGGTGCCCTAAAGTAAAAGACTGGCAATTCAGCAGCCCATTCACATGTGAAGGAAGGAAGCATCATTCCAAATCATCACTTATTTTTCCAACTTCTCAAGATAGCTGCCAACACTTGGCTGGGATTCCATTTACTCTAAACTGATATCTACAAATAGTATCATTACAGCCAGCAAAACCCACATCTCCGGAATTAATAAAAAGCAATGTCAGTACATACTGGTTGTTTATCACAAACTCATGGTTGAAGCTTGTGTTTCTGCACATCACTGGTTATGTACCAATAACTCAATAGCATAAATTAAAATTACAACCTCTTTTCAATTTGAGGTCAGTTGGTGCAGATGGTGCTCTGAATTTATATCCTGAATTTGTCATTATTGATTATTGCATTCAAAATTCTCAACTAGTTGTTGGAGGAGTCAGAATCATACCTATGAAAATGGTTGTGGCTAATGGAAATCCATTAATACAGTACCAGCAGATTGCTGCAGGAGTTTTCCAGGCTAGATGTTTCTAATCAACCTGTCCATCAATGTTATGACACACGTCCAGGTCAGGTGGGACTTCAACCTGGACTCTCTGGCGCAAAGGTAGGAACATTACCATAGTGTCAGAAGAACTCTAGTTCCTCAGGCTAGTGTCCTAAGCTCACCTATCTTCTGCAACTTCATTGATGACCTTCCCTCCATCGTGTGGGCAGAAATGGGGATGTTTGCTGCTGATTACTCAATGTTCAGCACCATTCTACAGTCCTCAGATACTGAGGCAGTCCACGTCCAGATGCAGCAATATCTGGATGAATTTCGAGCTTGGGCTGACAGGTGACAAGTGAAGTGCACATTGCTGAAGTGTTAGGCAATGACCATCTCCGCATAACTGTCAAAGGAATAGCCATTGCTAAAGACACCAGTGTGAATATCCTGAGTGGCTAAAATTGACCAGAAAGTGAACAAGACCAACCATAAATACTTGGCTGCAAGGACAGGTCAGAGATTAGGAATTCTTTGGTGATTAAATTATTTCCTGACTCTCAAAGATACTCCATCATTTACCAGGCACAAATCAAGGGACTGATAGAATACTTCCCACTTGTCTACTTAAGACTAGAATCATAGAAATGTACAGCATGGAAACAGACCCTTCAGTCCAATTCATCAACATTGACCTGATATCCTAAACTACCGTAGTCCCATTTGCCAGCATTTGGCCCATATTCTTCTAAACCTTTCCTATTCATGTACCCATCCAGATGCCTTTTAAATGTCATAATTGTACCAGACTCCACTACCTCCTCCGAATAGCTCTAACAACACTCAAAAATGTCAGCACCATCCAGGACAAAGCACCCCACTTGATTCCTACCTCAACCACTACCTTCAACATTTACTGCTTCCACCACTAACGCACAATAGTAGCAATGTGTACCATCCGAAATGTGCACTGTAGTAACTCAATAAGGCTCCTTTGACAGCACTTTCCAACTAGCCGGACATGGGCATCTGAACCAAGGGAACTCCACCACCTTCCAGTTCTCCTTCAAGGCACAGACCACCTTGATTTGAAATATATCACCATTTTGTCACTGTCAGGAGATCATAATCCTGGGACTCCCTTCCTAATAGCATGTGGCTGCTCACCACCACGTCCTCAATGGCAGTTGGGGATGAGCAATAAATTTTGGCCCATCCAGTGATGGCCATATCCCATGTTATAATAAATTTAAAAAGATGTGGCAGCTATTAATTCTGATCCTTGGTCTACCATGCTTGAGCCAATTCTGATCCTTAGTCTACCATGCTTAAGCCAATTCTGTTTATATTAAGGGGATTCTGGAAATTGTTTGTGCTTTTGGCATTTTCTTCTGCACTGTCCAGTGATAATTGGAGTTCCTGGGTTAAAAAAGGGTGTCCAATCTTTTGGAGCATGGTCTGATTCATATTCCATGACCAATCATAAATGATGAATCTCCTTTCAGAGATTAAGGATCTGGATCTGCATCCAATCTCCAATCCATTTTACATGCTTTATAGAGTTTGGCAAACACCAACTCAATCTGCTTCATTTCTATCTGTAACAAACACAGAGAATGCTTGAGAAATTATTTCTATTTGCATCTGTCTCTCTCTTGCTCTTTGTTCTTTCACTGTTCATTTTAACTGTCTCTCTTTGCAGCTTCACTTTTATTTCTTTCTGGTCTCTGTCTTTTTATCATTCCCTGTACTGAATTTCTAAGAGGAAAAAAATAGATTTCTAGAGGCTAAAGTGTCAAGGAATGTGGAGAAAGCATGGGAGCATGGCATTGTGATAAAGGATCAAGCTTGGTCATACTGAATGGTGGAGAGTGCTCGATTTGCATGAACTGGTTGGGTCAAAGGCTTGCCTTGTGACATGTATCCTATGTTCTAGAACATGTAATACAATATTTTTGTCCATTTCCCACTTTGTACTTTTAATACGGAGGTAAAGCGAACAGACTACATTGATTTGATAATGTTTCTGCTTTTCTCTAACAATTGTGTCATAATTCTGGTGTCTGAAGAGTGTCCCTACGCCTTTCCTCCATCCTTTTAATTCTCCTTTAAACAAGAGTCTGTTGTCACAATTATTGTGAATATAGTAAAAATGGGGCAGCTCAATGGTTAGCACTGCCGCCTCACAGCGCCAGGGACCTGGGTTTGATCCCAGCTCGGGCGACTGACTGTGTGGTGTTTGCACATTCTCCCTGTGTCTCCGGTTTGCTCCAACAGTCTAAAGATGTGCAGGTTAGGTAGATTGGCTATGCTAAATTGCCCAATAGTGCCCAAGGATGTTCAAGCAGTTTGGGCTAGCCATGGAAAATGCAGGGTTATGGGGATAGGGTGGGGGAGCTGGGTCTGAGTGGGATGCTGTTCAGAGAGTCAGTGCAGCCTCAATGGGCTGAATGGTTTCTTTCAGCAAAGTAGGGATCCTATGTAAAGAAATTTAAATATTTGCTGCTCGTCTGGTTGTAATACAAAATAAAAAGGTGAACAGGAATATATGATGGTAGTATTGCAAAGTTGGGTAGAGTATTTGTGGATTGGAAGGCAGGATATTAGAATTTGATGTTTGTAAAATGATAGGGGGGAAGAGCGCATGGTCCCTTTAAAGCTGATGTGTTTTTTTTCTAGGCTTGGAGATTTTTAAAAAATGTGCAGGTGCACAGAGAGCTCCTGAACTTGAAACATTGTATTAAAAGGCTGTGTGGTTAGCAACCCAGGCAGTTGTTTGTTTTTTTTATTAAGGTAACTAGTTTGAAAATCAACCAATTAATTTAAACCAGGCACTTAGAGACTAAAAAACAATTAAATTTAAATCTGATGGTTTTGACAACCTAGGACTACCCTATTGAAAGAAATTAATAGGTCATCAAGTGTATAAAAGAAGAGGGCATTTGAAAATTGGTGTGAGAGCAACTGCCATCTAATTGAGTTAACAACCCATCAGCACTACAGAAAAAAAACTCACTGGCTGTCACAGAATTCTGTAAGCTCTCAGCGTAACCATCATCTAACTAAAGGTATAGTGGCACACTTAGCTAATATTCCTGACACAAGAAGTTGACAGAGAGAGGCGTTCCTGATACAAGAATTCAATGGAGAAAGGCATTCCTGACTGAGAATCAGCGGAGAGGGTGCGGAACGTTCCGGAAGACGTACCCTGGCTGTAATTTCAAGAGACTAAGTTTTAAGGTTATTTTTATTAATTTGGTTTGTATAAGTGGTACTTATATCTATTGTAACAACATACCAATAGAATTTTCTCTTATTTGGGAATAGTTAGTAGTTAAGGAGCAATTATTTGATTTGTTATTAGTTCTGTTAATTTGTTCACTGTTAGAGTTAGATAATTATATTGTTACTTGTTGATTATAGAGTGACCGTCAGGAGTTGATTTCATTTAACCTCCCCTTTATAACAGATTGGGAGGTGAGAGGCAGATTATACCGCTTTTCTCACTTCCTTTAACAGATTATAAGGCGAGGTGAGCTTCTCTGGGCGTTTTAGTTTTAATCATCGGGGGGGGTTGACCTCTGCTTTGTAACAGAAGATGCAGTGTTCTATATTTTTATGGAGGCTTTTTTTCTAAAAGCTTCTCATTACTGGCCTCCATTATCAGATATTTATTTCAGCATGAATAATTTTCCAGTTTATACCAATCATTTAAAGATTTATTTTTAGCTCTCTCTGCTTTCAAAAATGGGAGTACAGATATTTTCAGAAATAACTTCCTAGATCTTTGCCAAAATTTAATCACAAGCTCCTTACACATGGAGAAGGTCCCTTTTGACCCTCATTAGATCTTAACTCTTGCCTGTGAGTTCCAATCAACAACACTAGGCCCCATTAGCTCCTACAGAAGACATAATTGCAGGACAATTTGATCAAGGAGCCCAGGATGAAAAACCAACCTGTTCAGACCCCATCTCAGACTTGGGCTTCTTTATACCACTTTTATTATAGATTTAGACTATATGCTACAAAACAATGTATTCACCAAAATTCTAGTCTCTAATTTTACTGCTATTATTGAAAGATTGTTCCATAAACTATACTGCCTTATGCGAATTGGTCTACTCCACATGTGTTTCTGCTTGTGTTTCTAACATTCACACAGCTAGACTTCAGGCGTCTTCCTTGTTCTCCATCTGTTTGGTTTTTCATTAACTCTGTGTACATTGTGCTATATATACCCACAGAGGAGCAACTCTATAACATCATTGCAAGCTTGCTCTAGGGTCTGAAAACCCATACACAATATCTAGATCCAACTAAATTCTCCTAACTTTCATCTTAATTCTAACATCGCTTATCACCATTTTCAAAATGTTAGGTGAGAATGAGCATTATTAAGAGTACTCTTTGTGTCTCTCCTACATGCTAGTCATCATAAGGATGACCAGTTGTAAGAGTGGCCTGGTTCCTTCAGCTTGAAAGTACTATACCAGCCTGACTAACATCTTAAATGAATGTTACCTGCTCAGGTAATAGTCCAAATGCATTCATTTATTTATTAATAGTTAGTCAAGGTGCACTATGTAAGAAAGAGTGGCTGGGAGTATAAGAGTCATCTACAGCTGACCGGAAGGAGAAACAGCTGTCTCAAGCTAAGAAGCTGAGGGTCCCTCATCTTAGCTGCACAGTTTTCAAGCATCATTGTCATGTCCTGACAATGGAGGCAGTGGTTAAAATGGTGCATGGGTTGAAAGTCCACCACTTGCTACAGTAATACTGTAAAGGAAGTAGAACAGGCCATATGGACTATCCTGGAGTATGAAAGAATCCAGGTGAGATCTATGGCAACAGTGCATCAGGTAATGTATCCCAGGACTCAGAAGACTTTCAGGATTACAGCTCAAAGTGTTACAGGATTAATTGTGGCTGTTTTGTTCTTCTACTGTATGTAAATGTACCAATCACACACAAGGATTGGTGAAATAATAATGTGAGCTGTTTTGTTTTGAATGTAAGTTTATCTAATGTTCAAAAACAAATTCAGACATCTCTAGAGAAACTTGGAAGTTCTGGCACCATCAGTGAGAGAGAGAGAGACAGAGCTAATAGTCTGAGCCCAGTATAACTCTTCTTCAGAATTCTGGAACTTTTGTTCTGAATAAGAGTCATACCTGAAATCAAAACATTTACTCTCCAGCATTTTCTGTGTTTATTTCAGGTTTCCAGCATCGGTGGTATTTTGCTTCTATCACTTGGCCCAACGTTCATTTGGTGCTGAGTGCACATTTTATTCCTATCATAGTTGACAGTAGCTTAAACTACTCATCAAAAGTGCATAACATCATCCCACAACAGAGACCATTGAGACTTTCTGCAGCTCACCATTAACTTAGAAGAGATTGCACACAGTTTTAATGGAGTGTAAGGGGTGTTAACTTGTTGTCCCTCAGAATATTGATACATGTCCTATCCATTTGGTCCTTCAGATGCTAGCATGAGTCAGCTGCAACAACAGATCTGGTAACCCTTGCAAGTACAAAGAGATCCAACCAGGTCTGGACCCCTCAGGCACATCAGCATTATTCAGGCACCTCAGTCCATGAACCTACAGCAGAAGTGTTCCTGCCACTTTTCTCCCAACCACCTGTCACTCAGGGACAGCGTGTAGATTAAGGGATTAGGTGAACAAGCACGGGCGTAAGTGATAAAACGAGAGCTGCATTTTTATAGTGCCTTTTGTGACCACAGGACATTCCAAACTCTTTACAAGTGATCAAAGTTCTTTTGAAGTTCTAATGTAGGAAGCATTGTGGTGGAAGGAAGCATTAGTAATTAACTGTAATAAGATGCGCTCTTTCAGCCAAAGGTGTGCGAGTCTGTTTAGTTTCAGCTGTAGTATATAGACATCTGCTGCTTATGGCTGAGCAGTGAAGAAACTGACTAACCCTAAAGGCACAAACTTTAGAAGCTTTAGAGAATACTATTCATAACTGGCCAATACAGTGGGCTTATCCGGGGGATGTAGTCTTAGCTGTTTTACAGGAGTTAGCTTTATTGAAAGCAGTTGCAAATCATTTCCTGGCATCTCTCTTTAGCTGCAGGCAATGTATTTTTGTGAAACACCTCATCTCCCTTTTGGGTAACCACATCATTATCAAGGAATTGTGGGCCTGTTCTTTTTTCCTCCTCATCATTCTTTTCCACATCTGAGCCCTTCTGATTTACATTGTTGTGCAGTTTGCAGCTGGCCACAATTATTCTTGATACTCTTACTGAGTTTTAAGACTGGTCATCACTAAATCTATCAAAGCATCTAACATGAGGATGATAATTTTAACCTAATGGCGGAATCTTATTGGATTAGCCATCTGTGCATGCTATACCTCATGATTAATTTCAAAAGATTTTAAAATCAGGTGAAGCATATACAGATTGGATCTAATCCAATAACTTTGAGCTGGATAGGTTCGATTAAAATTATTCCAAAGACTTCAACATTCAGTTGTTTGTTCAATAGTAATTTGAATTAATCCAAGGTTTTAATTGTACTTGTTGTTGACTGTCAATCAACTAGGGCTGTGGGTCACATCTCTGATGTGCAGTCAACCACATTGGGAGCATATAGCTCAATAATGAGATGATTCTTGGATGGGTCCTTCTATGCTACTTGAGTGTGATCAATGGCACCCTGTCCCAAAGGCATTGTGCCACCTATTGAACTTTACTTTTCCTTTCTTTCTAATGCCCACTGTGAGTATGATGAATTGAGATGACTTGCTTTAGAGCATTAATAACTTTCCAGATATAGTGCTATGAAGCTGATTGATAAAAAAAATCAATGTTATGGCAGCTTTTCTAACTTTTGCTGATGTAGGTTGCATCTCTGGCTAACAGTTGTTGAACAACCTTCATTGAAACGACATTAGCTGCATTGTTGACTTGAGAAGTCAATATAAGAAACCAACGGTAAATATACCATGTTGATTGAGCATGCATGAGCAAGCAGTAGACAGCTTCTGTGTTGCCTCTCATCACCATCACTCTTCCTCTTCCAGCTACACATTGTCTTCTTCTGTACAATATTGGTATTTGGGAAGTTACCAAAAGAATATCCAGAAGTCTCTCTCTCTTTCTCTCCGCCATGATGGCTCAGTGGTTGCATGCTGCCTTGTACAAGCTAAATGTTGAATCTCATTGTATTGTTGACAGTGCTTCCCAATTTGTGCCTATGTGCCTATCTTTTGATTTCTAATTTGTTTCACTTCATTATTCTAGACAGACTTGGAGGTCAAGGGCCATAAACTATTAAAATGTCACGTATATAAGGTTGAAAAGAATCAAAAAGGCAAATGGATGTAAAGCTTTACATTCAGACTAAATGTACTAAAATGCAAACAGGTACGACTCAGGTTTAATCTATGCTGAAGCCTGGCTGGCAGTTCTGAGTACCACATCTTAGGAAAGATACATGGCCTTGGAGGGAGTGCATCTTACAAATAAAACCTTAATGACACTTAGGTCAAATTAGCAGGAGCGATTACACAAATTAGAATTTAGACATTAAGCAGTATATTTGATAGAAGCTTTCAAGATATTTAGGGAAACAGATAGGGTAGATAGTGAGAAAGTACTTATGTTGGCTGGGAGTCTAAGACTAGGTGGCATTATCAATGAGTTAGAGCCAGATTTTTCAGAAGTGAAATTTGCATACACTTCTATACATAAAGAGTGATAAAAGTTTGGAATTCACTTCCTCAAATGGTAATTGATAGTTGATCAGTTGTAAATTTGAAATCTGAGATTGATAGATTTATGTTAGCTTAAAGGTATTATTGATTTGTTTATTGGTGTAACATGCACCAAAGTACAGTGAAAAGATTTGTTTAGTGAGCATTACAGGCAGATCACAGCAAACAGGGACATGCAGATCATAGGGTGCTTAGACAGAGCAAGGTATACAAGGTTACTAACTGCACAGGAGGTGCACAAAAGCAAGGTCAACATTAGCTTTGAAATTAGAGAGGTCCCTTCGGCAGTCGGAGAGCAGCAGGGAAGAAACTGTTCTTGAACCTGTTGGTGTGTGTGTTCAAGCTTCACTGTCTTCTGCCTGACAGAAGAGGTTAGGAGAGAATATTACTAGGGTGGGTGGGGTCTTTGAAGATGTTGACAGCCCTTCTGTAGCAAGAAGAAGTGTAACTGGAGTCCATGGGTGGGAGGTATTCTTCTGTGATGGTCTGGGCTGTGCACGCAACTTCCTGTAGTTTCTTACTGGGCGGAGCGGTTGCCATACCAAGCCGCTTGCACCCAGATAGATTGCTTTCTATGGCGCATCTGTAAACGTTGGTGTGGGTCATTATGGACATGCCAAATTTCCTAAGCCTCCTGGGAAGAAGAAGCATTCTTGTACCTTCTTGACCATCACATCTATGTAGGACGTCCAGGACAAGGAAATAGAGCAAAGGCAGGGGTGTAGAATGACAGAAGGTATTGTTGATGTTGCTTTCAAATGGCACATACTCAAAAATTACCAGTTCACTTTTCCTAGTTTGGATTCCACCGCAGCCATTCAACTTGTGACCTCATTACAATCTTAGTCCAAATATAGACAATGAACTGGCCTAAAGAAGTGGGTGAGAGTGACAACAGACCATTTGACCCTATGTATTCAAGGAGCCCTAGCACAATGGAAGTAAGTGGAAATCAGAGGAGACCCCTCCACTAGTTGGTGACATGTTGAGCACAAAGGGAGATGTTTGTAGCTTCGGAGGTCATTCATCTTAGTCCCAGGACATCTCTGTAGGAGTTCTTCAGGTAGTATACTAAGTCTTTGACTCGAGCATCTTCAGCTGCTTCATCAACAAGCTCCATCATAAACTGAAAGTAGGAATGTTCACTGATGATTGCACAATTGTCAACACCATTCCTGACTTCTCAGACTCTGAAGTGGTCCATATCCATATGCAGCAAGACCTGGACTGCATTTAGTGCCAGGCTTATAGGTGGCAAGTAACATTTGCACCATACAAATACCAGGCATTGACTACGTCCAACACGAGAAAATATAATCATCTCTCCTTGACATTCAATGGCATTGCCATTTGTTGAATCCCCTGCTATCAAAATCCTGGATTCTCCTTCTGTAGCACTTTCCAAAGCTATGCTGTCTATCACTTATAAGAACAAAGGTGATAGATACATGGGAGCACCACCACCTGCAAGTTCTCAGTCAAGCCACACACTATCTTGGCTTGGAACTATGTAACCATTCCTTTACTATTGATGAGTCAAAATCCAGCATTTCTCTCCAGTAAAGCATTGTGGATGTAACTAGCCACCATGAAATGCAGCAGTTCAAGAAGGCACCTCATCGTCACCTTCTCAAGAACATTTAGGGATTGGCAATAATTGCTGGTGCCCATATCCAGTGAAGCAATAAGAAAAAATAAATGGAGTTGCATCACAATCAGCTATGATCTCATCGAAAGGCTAAACGGATTTGAGAGGATAAATGGGTTAGTCCTGTTCCCACATTGCTGTGTTTCCTACTGGTATCCTGCGTTGGGTGTGATTGGCAACTTGACCATTCTTTCCCATTTGTTAACTCTTCAATTGCAAGCTGATTTTTTTGACTGTAAAAATTGTGATCCAGCATTTTAAAATGTGTATTATTTCTGGACGTGTTTAGGAAAATACAAAGGTCTGATTTTCACTTTGGATGAAGGTGATAAGGTGGATGCAGATTAGCCCTCCTATAATGTCCCAGATTATTTCTTTTGTATTGATTCAATGGAATCATAAATCAATTGTGGCATATCATTAGCTGGTTGGACTGCAATTGCCAACATACCACTTGAGTCAAAAATGAAATGCCTTACTTTCCGAGGGAGGCAAAGATGTGAAAATTAGCCCACATTTGTCTTCTCAGTCAACATATTAACAAGCTTATTTTAAACATGCAGGGCGATAGAGAATTACAAGTAATCATTCTTAACCATTTTTTAGATTAACATTAGGTAGCATGAAGTACTCAAATGGATGGGACCTTTCCTTAAGAGAACACAACAATTTGTATAATGGGCTTGCCTTTTTTGGGGCCCTGGGCACACCTCAAGTCACTCTCCGATGGTTTAGGAAAATGCAGTTCCTGTCTTCATGGCTCTATACAGTTGTTGAATATATGACCACAAAGCTTAATTAAAATGATGAAAAACATAGTTTTGGTTTGTTTTCTGTAAGTACTAGTCTTTAAAATGTGGTGACATATCCCACAAAACTTGCATAATGATGATTTTTTTTTGGTTTCAGTGTCCCTTTGTTTTCAAAAGCTGCTTTTCTTCTTCCCCTTTTAAGTCAAATCTAGTGTAGCATGTGCCTGTTTTCCATTGTTCTGAGTGGGAGAGCTTTTACATTTATTTTTGGCAGTCCCTGTGAAACTCCTAATAAAATGTATCTGTCAGTGAATTTCAGCTTCACCATTGTAAATTTTAAAAAGAAAGGGCAGCGTAATAAAACATTGAGATTTAAAGAGAACTATCCAGTGTTTTCAATTAAAATGTTCCATTAGCCGTGTTGCAATAGAGGAGTAAAGGGAGTGCACAGTCCTTAAAGAGACCAAATGGCATATTCATTAACAGAAACATATGCAGCCTAATTTTTTTCTTTGCTTTTGGATCTATGAGCTCTCGTTACAACCAATTTTTTCTAAAAATCGAGAGGGTAACTCAGATGAAAATGTATTGTGGATTTTGTTAAAGTTTCATATTAATTAGCAGAGACTAATGCTGAATCATATTTTTACTTTTAGTAATGCAGCCTCAGGTTTTTCTGTACAGGGGTCTCTTCTGAAAGCTTGTTGAAACAATGGCCAGACTTCAAGACAATATCGCAACTTGGTAGTTTACAGAATTTTAAAAGAGCATCTTGAGAAATTTTAAGGTCATTGCAGACTAGAAATCACTTGTTGGAAATATTGATAGAAGATAGCTTTGTGCATTCAAGAGACCCTTCCCTAAGGTATTGGCCCACTGAAAATGAATAGTTTAATGTCTTAATGAAAAAAAAGCAGGCAGGGCATGTCATCTGAGCTTATTTAGTATTTGCCTGCTAATATCTCTAATAGCAAATCATAGCCTGACAAGTGCATGTGATGTTTGAGCTCATTAACAAATATGATTAATTTTTTTTGTTCCTATCAATGCAGTCTCTGGAAAGAGCTTGAATAAATGACCTGGATCAGGCAAGAGTGATACCATTGAGCCAATGCAGCCATTTAGGTGTATGGGTACAGATCTTGCAGTGCTATCCAAAGTGAAGTTTACCTGGTCTGTTGTTACATTTGCTGCATCTTGTTTTGTGATTTGGTCTGTGTGAGGATAGTCCTTGCTTATATAGTAGTGTAAATACTTCACCTCAAAATGAAAGTTATTCCTTGGTTGTGAAACACTTTCGTATCATCCAAATAATGTGAAGAGTGCTGTACAACAACAAGTTCCTATAACAACTTCTTGCAAGCAATTCTTTTGAGTACGTTCTATTAGGCCACATGCGGGAGACAAGATAACCTGGTTAACAGTGAAGATGGAGGATGTGGCATGATGTGAAGCTGGATTGGCACCACATCCACAAACATCTACTCCCTCCATCACTGATGCTCAATAGGAGCAGTGTGTACTATCCATAAGATGCACTGCAGAAATTCACCAAAAGATCTGGAAGGACAAGGACAGCAGATACCACCACCTTCAAGTTTGTCTCCAAGTCACTCACCATTCTGACTTGGAATGTATCACTGTTCCTTCACTGTCACTGGGTCACAATTTTGGAATTCCCTTCCTAAGGGTATTGTGTGTCATCCCACAGCTGGTGGACTGCACAGTTCAAGATAGTAGCTCACCACCATCTTCTCAAGGGCAACTAGGGACGAGCAATAAATGCTGGCCTACCAGCAATGCCTACATCCCACAAATGAAAAAGAAAAACCTGTCATAGAATCCATACAGTGCAGAAAGAGCTATTTAGCACATCAAGCCTACACCAGTCCTTTAAAGAGCATACCCATCCTGTCCCTGTAACCCTGCATTTACATTGCTAACCCACCTAACCTGCACATCTTGGGACTGAGAGAGGAAACCAGAGCACCCAGTGGGGACCCACATAGGCACATGCAAGTTCCACACAGACAGTGACCTAAGGCTGGGATTGAACCTGGGTAGCTGGTGCTGTCAGGCAGTAGTGCCACCCTCATGTCCCCTGAGTACCAGCCGGGTTCAGCATGTGCTTGAGCACTGCACTAAATTTTCCAGGATGCATCAGTGTCATTCAATTGTTGGAATACATTTGTTACCCTTCCAGTAACTTTCATTCTGTTATATTTCAATTTTTCTCATGAGAAGTGAAATAGCATATTAAAAATTGTCATTAAGTCATATATTTGGGTCAATTTTTGTATTAAACTGAATTTTTATGGGCTGAAGTCTGAGACTACAGGCATGGTAGCCATCCAGAGTAGCCAGTATGATGCCCAATTCTTGATTGTCTTGGATCCTCATCATGAGGCAGTTTGTGAGCTGTCAGGCTGATATATGCTTCAATCTGGAAAGTGGGAATGAGGCTAGATTGCAAGTTGGAAAAAATCTGCAGCAAAAGCTTATTGGAGAGGAATATTAAGATCGGGAATAAACTGGCAATGATAATCTGGGGATTGAACATTACACAGAAATACACTGTATTGAAATGTTCTTAAGATGTCAAACTTGGAAGTGACTGTTCCAAAGCTCTTGCTTTCTCTGTCTACAGGTGAGATCCTTTTAGTTGTTTTAGGAAATAGCCACTTCCCAGCTTGTACCACCTTTACAGGTCAGCAGGAACCAGCACAAGCAATAATCAGGTGGCCTGATATAAAAATGTATCATTTATATCCTCATTATATATCTGCCATAGGTGACCCTATTCCCCTAAAATAAGTTAATAAATCCACAACATATTGTTTCAGAAGAAATTCCCAAACACTCTGCGCATTGTGTTATTTCCAGATTTGTGAATCATTTCAGCAACACCCTTGTCAAACATTAATAAATGTGACTGTAGGATTACGCTTAGATCCTGGTCCTATATAGATCTAGTCCCGTTGCTAATTATCCTGGTTAATAATTAACGCTTGTAACTGGTTGCCTATCTAACTACTATATTTTTTTCCACCCTTTATCTATGTAACGGTTTTGTCAGAGGCTTTTTGGATATCAAGGATACCATTCACTGGATTGCCATTACCCTTCATTTGTGAATTTTCGCAAAGAACTGTGAGGTTCATGTGGCAGGATCTTTATTTCCTAAAGTCACACTGGGACTTCCTGAGTTGATCATAAATCATTCATAAAGCTTTCCAGTGGCTTTCGTATAACTCACATATAGGTTTCCAGGGATCAATTTAATCCTATCTATTAAGTTAGTCTTAACAGTGCCCCTGTCTACTATTGCTAGCATCTTAACATCATCTTTATTAGTGGAAACTGCTGCAAGGCATTTAATTAGCAGTTTGATGAAATTCTGATCCTCAAACATAACTTGTCGTATTGACTTGCTCAAAGGACCAATAGAGTCAATTATTTCCTGGTTTCTGACCTAACTGAGAAAGAATTAACAATCACTGCTAAATTTGTGCAGAATCTTTTTTCTAGAAGGACTTTTTAATGTAGTAACTCCTTTATCCTTAGCTATTCCTTATGAATTTGCATGCTGTAGTTAAAATATAGACTGGTTTCCTTGCAAAACTCAGTTTAGCATTGTATATTTATTTTAAAATGTATGTCCTCTTTTATCTGTGAAATATATAAGGTTAGTCTAGCTTGCCTCACATGATTTCCATTTCATAAATTGCTACATTCCCTGCAATTTGAAGTAAACAAGATTAATTTTGTGGGTTTTGACATTTATTGTATCTTTTGGTTTCTGCTGGTCACCTCCATAAGTGAACCACATTGCTCAAATATCATGAGTTGAAGTAAATATTTATCAGCCAATGTATAGTTAAATAATAATGTGATTTGGTGGTTGACTTCTGTAATCGCAAATGCAATACCAAATATATTCAGCTTCTTTAGGGAAGGCAGACTTCAAAGTGTTCTAATGAGAATATCATGAATATAAGAAATGTATTATTTACATTAAATAATGAAAAATAAAGAATTACATGTGCATGATACTTTTCAGCTGAAAACACTTTACAGCCAATGAAGTACACAAAGAACAGAATTTACTGTTATTCTTCATTGATCAAACTGTACTTATGTTCAACTTTGCAACATCTCATGTGAAAATGCCGAGCTCGTTCTTTCTGAGCTACCTGTCATATGCTTCTCTGTGATAGGATCTATTTGTTTGTGGCTCACTCTGGAGTCTATAGTCAGAACTTGTCTCGAACCAGGGGTCACAGTATGACGATTCAGGGTAGACAATTTAGGACAGAGATGAGAAGACATTTTTTCACCCAAAGAGTAGTGAGCCTGTGGAATTCATTACTTTAGAAGTAGTTGATGCCAGAACATTGAATGTATTCAAGAGGCGACTAGATATAGCACTTGGGGCGAATGGGATCAAAGGTTATGGGGAGAAAGCAGCATTAGGCTATTGAGTTGGACAATCAGCCATGATCGTGAAGAATGGCACAGCAGGCTCAAAGGGCCAAATGGCCTCCTCCTGCTCCTATCTTCTATGTTTCTATCTTAAGTATGGTGCTACAGGAGTTTCCAGTCCCTTTGACCATGGTATAACCATGGTTCATTTGTTTACAAAGAACACAAAGGGGAAAAGATTTAAAGCAATAAATTGGTGGTGAGTCAGAGTAAGGAAATGGAGCTCAGAGCAGTGGGGTACTGGTAACTATGACCATTTGATTTTATCCCATTTCCAACTACACTCCTGCCTAACTTTTCAAAAGAGGACATGAAGAAAACTATTATTGTATGACGCAGAAAGAAAGGACTATCTATCACTTACCCAGCTATATATATATATATGGATGAAAGTACTTTCTGATTTGAATATTTTACCAGTACTTATTATAAACATAGGGAACCATCATGTTGATGGCCAGATATTTCCCAAAATTGATTATTTTAGCTAATTAATTTAGATAAAAAAAGGACATGTGTTGTAGGGAGTGTTGCCTGGTTTACTGTAACCAGCTCCCTGGTTCTGACACTGGGCTTAGGTAGTGGAATGTGGTGTGATGGAAAACACAGGAGGCACATACTTCAGAGGCAAAGAAAACTCTGATTTTATTGAACAAACAAACAAATTGAATATATTTACAGAAAACAAGAAAGTGAATATCAAAAAAACCTATCTCCAACTGAGACCTGTCTCCCAGTTTACTTAAACCCCAGTTAAGTCTTGTGGCCAAGACTTGATACAATGGGTAGTTACAGTGGGCGGTTGTTACTTACGCTAAGTGGGGGGAGAGAGAGGGAGAAAACCTGAGTACCTGCTGACCTGGAGCCTGGAGTCCTACGCCATTTCCCTTCCTTAGGGGTGCCCTACAGCATTAGCCCCAAACCCTACCTTCCCCTGTCTAAGACTAGCCAAGCTGGGTTAGAGGGTCTCAATGACCTTAGGCTCACCCCAGTGTGAAAAAGCAATTTTGACCGGCTCTTGTCCGTAGTTTCTCGCCATAGCTGGAACTCCACGAAGGGATGCAACTACCGGTAACAGTCAGTCTAGTGGTGTCCGCTAATGCGGTTAGACATGTGGCACCCAACCGATGAGTACCTTGGGTTTTCTTTCTTTTCTGGTGGTCCTGGCGAGTGGATTGTCATCTTGGATGGTGGTGGGTGTTGATGGCATTGCCCCGATCAGTGTCTTGTGTCTCTGGATGCCTTCGGTTATCTCTGGAGGTCGAGAAGAGGTTTGTAGTTAGCTGCTGGTGTTCAGTGATTGCAAGGGCTGCTTTCCTTCACGAGCGGGCCCTGCTTCTCACTCGGACTCTCGAACTTTCCTCGCAGAGCCCACTTCAGAGCACACACCATGTTGAAATCGGGACGCAGTGCTGGTATCACAGTGCTGGCGTCACTCCCTTTCTCCTTGTCTTCCTTCTCTGCAGGGCTAGGCTCATGGTCTCCAGTTGTACCCAACTGCAGGGCCCCTTATCTCCCGCCAAATCCGTCAAGCTATTGTCCCTCCTCTCAAGGCTGAATGAGCTTCCTGATCACTGGTGTAGGGGTGAATGGTTTTGATTGAGGTGAATGGTTTTGATGGTTTTGGAATGTCCAAAATTTCCCTTGAATGGGTGTTTGTTCAGGTTTGAATATTGCTGTGAATGTTTTTACATCCATGGGTGGAACAGGTTTGCATGTAACACAATGGTGTGGAATGTTCAGTATTTCTGTGCCTGAGCTCCAGCTGGTAAATTGAATGGCTTTGTACCACGGCTGCAGAAGGTCTGAAGTTGTTGAAGTTGTTTGTCTCCTACCGTCTGGCTTCCATTGTTTAAGCTAGGGCATGAATGGGAGTCCTCCTTTAATTTCTGCAAGCTAACCCCTGTTCCAGACACATCTGTCCCTGGGCTTGCATATTTTCCAGTCGGTCCCAACCAGCCTTTTGCTGGTTCGGTTGTAGCCCATGGTTTCTAGAGTCCCAAAGGTTCAGTGAATTTAATCCAATGTCAATTCCACAATTCTGCCTTCAGAGGGTTTTAAGTCCAGGGTATGTCCATAAACTTATGGCGATTTTTGCCCCACCTTACAGCAGGCAATTTTTTTTACACAGAAAGTGGTTAGTGTTTGGAATGAATGGCCAGACGAAGTGCTCGATACAGCTGCAGTTACAACATGTAAAAGACATTTGGTAAGTACATGAACAAGAAAGGTTTGGAGGGACATGGGCAAAATGCAGGCAGGTCAGACTAGTTTAGTTTGGGAATGTGGTTGGTATGGACAAGTTGGACTGAAGGGTCTGTCTCCATGCTGTATTATTCTATGACTCTATTGTATTCTGCTGTCCCGAACATTGCTTATCCTTCAACTGACATCACTGAAATAGATTATTTCATTACTATTGCTTTGGGCATTGAATAAGTCTTTGAAAGTGACAACTTTTGTAACAAGCTATTCCTTAGTCACAAATTCCAAGCAGCTATAGACACAATTAACAGTGCACCCCTCATTCTGTTCAGAAGATGAAATCGCCCATCACCCAGCAAAAGCAAGCTAAGCATTCAACAGTTTTAAGCACAGGCTTGGAGAGACCAGCAAGTTTTTATCAAAACAATGATCAAAGTCTATCAGGCAGTGGCTCTCACATCACTTCTTTATAACCTCAAGGCATGGATAACCTACTGAATAAAGCAACAAATTACATTCCATCTTCAGTGTTTAAGGTCTGTCTGCAAAATCAAATGGCAGGACTAAATTCCTAGCATTGAATTCCTCCATTAATTAGTGTCAAAACCATTCTCATCAGTGCTCAGCTTTGCCAAGTTAGCCATATGGTTTGCGTTGAGGATTCCCAGATATCATTGATGGTATTCCATTAGTCAGCTGAACACAGGAACACATACTATATGATGTCCCCAACTCAGATGCAAAGATATTCTGGAAAGCAGTGTCAAAACTTATTAAGTTGGGCCCCATAATATGGGAAGACATATCCTGGGCATATCCAAATGTAGAAGTCGATGTCATCAAGTGCTCTCAATGTTTGAGGACAACAGAGCTAGAAGGGTTATAGTTTAAAAAAGGGGGTGCTCATTTAAAACAGAGATGAGGAAACATTTTTCACTCAGAGGGCTGTGAGTCTTTCAAATCCCCTTCCTCAAAAGGCAGTGGATATAGAATATTTAAACATTTTTAAGGCAAGGATAAAAAGATTCTTAATTACTAAGGGGATGAGTGCTACTTGGGGATATGCAGGAATGTAACATTATGGTTAAATTCAGATCAGCCATGATCATATTGAGTGGCAGGGCAGGTTTGAAGGGCTGAGTGGTCTATATTTACTTGTATGAGAGGTGAAAATGCCACGTAGACAATGCCTTCACCAAACACTCCAACTATGACTTCATATGGAACATTTGCAATGGGATCAAGTCACATAACACCAACCCAGACAGTAAATAAACAGCCTTCTTGTCCTTTGAATTAAAATAAGAGAATCAATAATCACATTGCTGCTTGTGATGCTTGCTGCTTGGCTGCTAAGTTTACTACATCATTAATGATTACACTTCAAAGAAGTTCTTCATTAATTTTGATGAATTAATTTTAATTGGGATGCCCTGAGGTAATAAGAGATGTATATAAATGCAAATCTTTATTTTTTGCTTTTTATGACAAATGACTTTAAAAATCCTTTACAGTATATCCAGCTAAATGTTTGAAAATATTAGAGAGCATATTGCAAAGCTACATCATATTGCTACTGATTCGAGGAGACTAGTTTTGTGAGTCAGCTCTCCCAAGCTTACAATATTGAATTTGAATGTCTAATAACAGCAGCACAATTATAGACAAAATTCTTCTGGCTCTACAATTGTGTCTCTTTAATTTCATCAGCAAAGTTAGTAACAAGCTTGAGGAGGTACTTGATGAATGCCAGACTCACAGAAGTCAACATTCAATAACAATGACAATTAAAGAGGAGTTTACAAGTGAACTATTTGGACCTTCTAAGCTGGATAACTGGGACAAAGATCACCTGCCATTGATGGCTGTAAAATTCCAACATGAAATCATTTCAGATTATTTTAAACTAACTCAGACACTGCTAGCACAGCAAAAAGCTAAAAGGTTGGTATTCCTCCACCCTTACCCAAATAGTGCCTCAAAAATTGATGTAATACAGAATAAAGATTTGTCCAAGGATGACTGCAGTGCTGCTAACCCAATCATGAAGCAGCAACAAGGTATACATTCTTAGTACATGTTACATTTAAGTAAATACATGTGCCACAGAAAGGTAAGTTACAACGTTTGACTGGGTAAAATGGATTTCAAAGCTTTGGACAATAGAATAGTTTAAAATTCACCTTTAAATGCCTTATAATTCACAATTGTCATCTGTTGCAGTAGACATCACTAGTGGCTTGTGGTTTGGAAAGAGTGCTGCCACCATTTTTCCTTTCTACATGTTCAACCTTTTCAAATATGTCATGACACAACTCTGGAGCCAGTGATTCTGGCCCACAGGTAGGGTCACTATCACTGAACCAAAAGAATTCAATCCTCCTTTCTGGTGTTTCATTCTCGTAGGAAGTCAAGTGTTCATTTCAGTAGATCACCACTGAGGCTTCACCCTTATCGACTTTAACAGCTCAGCTAACTGCACATTCCTGTGGAGATATTTTGTAACCAACCTGTCCAGAATGTTATTACACACCACTAGAGCAGTTGGGATTTGAACATGGGCCTCCTGGTTCAGAGGTAGGGACACTAACACTGTGCCACAAGAACCCAAACCTCCTTTCCATACTGAGTCTAACAGTCTATCCAAAAGTGGTGGTAGAAAATCAATTGCTATTGAGTCTCAACAAGAAGAGACACTTGTCTTACACAGCAACCTATCATTTACTGCATGAATGCAATGTGTACAGGTTATAGTGACTCGTTTGGCATAATTACAAAGGCTGGCAGAAGTTAGAGATGACACATCTGTCTCCATTGCTGGACCTCGTGCTGGACTGCTCTTGTCCACTCAAAGACTGTGTGACATCATCAGACTGGATGGAGCTTGATGCACCTTCAACATTAACTCTTTCAGAACCATTACCTTAAATTGAGTTTCCTCATAGGGTTTTCATTGTGCTTTCCCATTAAAATTATGGAATCATAAAATGGTTACAGCACAGATGAGACTATTTAGTCTCCTGAGCCCCTGTAAGCACAATTTAGCTGGGTCTACCCTAGTGCCATTCCCCGTAGCATTTTTTTTTTCTCTTCAAAAGTGTATCTAATTCTCTTTTGAAAGCCATGATTGAGTCTGCCTCCACCACTTTTTCAGATGGTGCATTTCAGAACATAACCCACCCATTGCATAAAATAGAAGCTTTTCCTCATTTCACCACTACTTCTTTAACCAATCATCATGATTGTGTGTCCACAGGGTTTTTCATCTTTCTGTCATTGGGAGCAATATCTTCCTCTACTTTTTGTGTGGGGCCTTTATGATCTTGAATACCTGTAACAAGTTTTTCTCAACCTACTATGAGAAGAACAAACTCATTTTAATCATTAATCATTTCACCCTTCCTTGAATGGACTGCATTCCCACATTGACCACTCCATCATCATTTCAAAAGCTTCCCCCTCCATGAAGACAAACTGGGATATACAATAGAGATAACAAGGTGTAGAGCTGGATGAACACAGCAGATCGGAAGAGC
>NC_063341.1:49100056-49113680 GCF_021869965.1 Rhincodon typus | reverse complement strand
TGACCTATCCCCTTCCTAACTCCCTACCTACACTCACCTTTCCTGGCTCCATCCCCACCTCTTCGACCTGTTTGTTTCCTCTCCACCTATCCTCTCCTCTATCCCTCTTCTATCCGCCTCCCACTCTCTCCCTATTTATTTGAGAACCCCCTTCCCCTCCCCCTTTTCTGATGAAGGGTCTAGGCCCGAAACGTCAGCCTCTCTGCTCCTATGATGCTGCTTGGCCTGCTGTGTTCATCCAGCCCTGCACCTTGTTGTCTCTTCTTTAGTTACTGTTTGTTTAACAATTTCTGAACTTCCTTCTCTTATTGTTCTGGAATTAGTATACAAACTGCACACTCTTGCCCCTTGCATTCCTGTTGAATCAAGACTCAATGCACTGTCTCACACCTGCATTTTTTCCAGAGTTGACCTCATCATGTTTTAGCAGTTTCTATGCTTCTGGTGCTGCTGCAGTTGCAACCACCAGTAGAAGTGATTAATTTACATTTCCCTGTTGTGAGAACTGGCTGAGAGTCAATAGTTTGATTTGGGGCAAGTCAGAGAGAAGATGTTTCCATTATGTTGCTTTGTGTTATTGATGAACAATTGTATTATACTTGTTTAACGTGACTTATTTTGCCAGAAACAAAGAAAATTGCACAATTTCTCTGAATATTTTCCATTAACTACTCTAGCATTGTGCAAAGGGATCAGCTAATTGATTACATCTGTGGCTGTTTCAAGTAAAATTGCTTCAGTTTGGTGTACGCCATGCACCACTACAAGAGCAAGTTGTAACTTGAACATATGCTATGAGTTGAGAGCTCTTTTTAAACAATAAAATAAGTGGCTTGAAAAAGAACTATAATGTAAACTCAGGTTTTAGAACCAGTTCCAAAGGTGATGTCATAATTGCCACCACTCACCCAAAGTGTACATAATTGTACAATGTCATTGCCATATGGAAACATCACTGTTAAAATACTTCATTTCACCCTGGAAAGCTTTTAAGAAAAGATTTTTAATTGCCTTATTTTATAATGAAAACCTTAGAAAGTCATGAATACATTTCTATTAACCATTACCCCAATTTTGAAAACTAGTGTTCTTTCATCACATCTATTAGGCATGTTTGTATTTTTTTATTTGTTCGAAGAAATCTGGGTGTCACTGGCTTGGCCAGCATTTATTGCTCATTCCAAATTGCCATAAAGAAGATGCTGGTGACATGTCTTTTTGAACTACTACTGTCCTTGAGGTGAGGTAACCCACAGTTCTATCAGGAAGGGAGTTCTAGGACTTGGATCGACTAACGGTAAGGGAATGAAGATGTAGTTCCAAGTCAGAATGGTGTCTAACGATGGTCTGCCATGTGTGTGCTGCCATTGTCCTTCAGGGTGTTGGAGGTCAGGGTTTTGGAAGATTATATTAAAAGAACCTTGGAGACTTGCTGCAATGCATTTTGTAGATGGTACACACTGCTGCCATTGTGAGTCAATAGGGAAAGAAGTGAATTTTCAAGGGGATCGGGTAGCAATTAAGCTGGCTGCTTTGTCCTGAATGGTGTCATGCTTCATGTAAAGACCCCTAGATCTGGCAATGTTGTAAGAGGTTGAATGAAGAACCGTGCTCTTAACTTTGTTTAAATGAAAGAACACTGGATCAATTGGGTTAGATCATAATTTCAAGAGGAGGTGTAGACTGAAGTTAAATTCATGAAAAGTGTTATCAATCAGGTTAGGAATCAAACATGATGCTCATAGTGGACATCCCCCAAGTTTTGTACTCCATGACAGCATTATCACAATCTGCACCTGCTACGCAGAGGCAGATTTCATGTAAGGGTAAGAAGCAGTATTTATGGCTCTCTCTGGGGAATGGGTTAAGGAATGAGAAGTAGAAGCACATTGAGAGGAGATCCCACTGCTATAGTCGTTTCTCCATTTTGCCTTTCATATTCTACCTGCACTCCCCTGTTAGCCAAAAGCTGGAGAACCCTCATCTGTGGCCATATATCAGTGAGGCATTGAGTTACCAAGGAAAGGTTTGATTTCATTTTGTTTAAAGTGATGGAGTGTGCAGTGCATTGGTGTAGGCCAGTATGCAGTTGATGGTCTGCCACATCTAGTTCAGCATGGATGTGGCCATCCACACAAATGTCTGACACCTCATGGCATTCCTACTGAAGTGCGGAATTCTCGCAATCTCTCTCCAACTACCTCTGCAAGTGCTGATAGATGCATATATATTTCCCACTGCTGCTTGTAGCGATTGGAACCAGGTAGACCTCATTGACTACAGGGTTCTTGATTGGGGATGTTAACCTGAGCCAATCAGGAAAGCCTTGGTTGACCAATGTAATCAGGAGATTAGAATTTTCTCAGTTGAGGACTGACTCCGAGCTGGCTGGCCATAGCCAGTGTACTGTGCAGAAGTAAATAAAGGGTGACTTGGTGATAGGAACCGGCCTCTGTGTAGTTATTTCACCGCTCCACAAGTTCCATTTTCATCGATGACTCCTGAGGAGTCTATGTCCAGCTGGACAGAGCATCCTTCTGCATCATGGTCAGAGTGGTTATGCTTCAGGTCCCCATCCTGGTTCTCTGATCTCCCTGAAGCTCTGCACTCTCTTTTCCTGCATTATAGAATTAAGCTGAGTCAGCATGATTTTGTGAAAGGAAAATCATGTTTGACAAATTTATTAGATTTCTTTGAAGATGTAAAAAACAGACTTGTTAATAGGGACCCTGTGTACATACTATATATGTATTTCAAAAGGCTTCAATGAAGTGCCATGCAAAAGGTTACTAAGCAAGAAGGGAGTTCAGGTTGGGGGTAATATATTAGCATGGATAGATAACTATCAGGGAACAGAGAGTCAGGATAAATTAATCATTTTCAAGTTGACAATCTGTAGTTAGGGAAGGCCATAAGGATCAATGTGATGGCATCAACCGCTTACAATCTTTATTAATTACTCAGATGAAGGAACTGAGAGTATTGTAACCAAATCAGTTCCAATACAAAGAAAGGTAGGAAAGAAGGTTGTGAGGAAAACACAGAGTCTGTTAACAGATACAGACAGGTTAAGTGAGTGAGCAGATATCTGGCAGGTGAAGTATACTGTGGGACAATGTGAGGAATCTTCTGGTACAGAGGGATCTGGGTATCATCACGTGCATGCCACAATAAAGTTTGTACATAGTTACAGCAGTTATTAGAAAAAAAATGGAATGTTAGCTTTCATTGCAAGTGGAATGGATTATAAAATAAAGCTATCTAGCTATAACCGTATAGGCAGTGGTGAGACTGTACCAAGAGTACTACATACAGTTTTAGTTTCCTTATTTCTGAGGAATATAATTGCGTTAGAAGCAATTCAGAGAAGGTTCACTGACTTGATTGTTGTTGAATAAGCAATAAATACCGCTGCTTATCATGCTGTATGAGCTCTCTGCTAGTTTTCCTGTAACCGTTCCCTTTCAGGGTAGTGATTCACAGCATCTCCTTTGTCTTGTGTGGTAGAGGAAATCCACATGGTAGTCAAATGAGGTGTGCCTCATGTTATAAACAAGATGTAGTTTATTGCATAACAAGTTACATTGATGTGATAGATTTTGTTTAAGCTATTGAATAATGGAAGGATTAATCGATGAGCTAATTTGCCCCTTCTTGTATGTAACATAATCACTGAGTGGATCTGGAGGCTTTCCACAGTGGAAGTTGGCTACAGTTTGAGCAAGTAACTATTCAGCTCTGGAATGGGTTCCTGATAGAAACACATATTTTTCTGTATCCGTAGCTAGTAATAGTTAATATACCACAGAATTAATATAATCTGCGTATTGCTACTGTTATGTTATTAACCTAATTTTGTTACCTAAGGTAAATGTCTCTTCTGCTGAGATTATTTTCATGGTCCATCTTCACCACACTCTACTGAACAGACCCTTGGCTTTTCAGAAAGCACTCAACTCAATCATAAGCTGCCAGTAGTTGGTATTCAAGCATCATGTCACATTATAACAGGAAGCATTTTTACAGAGGCTATGAAGAAGACATGGATGGTAAGTCTTACTCCCTTGAGATACTAAGCTGTTGTCAACCAAGTCCATAATCAAAGACCCCTCCCACCCTGGTTGAACTCTCTTCACCCTCTTCCATCAGGCAGAGATGCAAAAGTTTGAAAACACAAATCAATAGGTTTAAGAACAGTTTCTTCCCCACCGTTTATGAACCGATCTCTCATATATTAGAGTTGATCCTTCTCTGCACCTTCTTAGTTGTTGTAACACTATATTGTGCATTCTGTTTTATTACCCTGACATACTTATGTAAAGTATGATTTGTCCGTTAAGCACACAGGACTATACTTTTCATGTATCTTGGTACATGTGACAATAATAAATCAAATCAAATCAAAATATATCATCAAACTCTGTGGTGCTTAAGGCACTACTTAGTACTAACCTCTTCAGATCCTTACAACCTCATATAATGACTGAGAGTGTTGGCTATTCAGATTGAGATTCAAGAGAATGCTTGGAGAACAAGGAATGTGTGGAGCTGCAAGGTGTGACAGCCAGAGAAGCGATGTATATGAAAAAAGTAGGCAAAGAGTAGGCTGTCAAGTGAAAGTTGTAGGACACTGCTTATCTTAATGGGATTATTAAACATTTTATTAAATATTAATATGAAATAATGGAATTATTTGATTAAACATAATGTCGGACACTAAATCCAAGACTTAGGCACTATGGAGGTCAGACTTTCTTCTATTCCCTTGCCCTCAGATTGTTTCAGGATCAAGCTTTACTGCAGCCATTCAGAACTCCAGCTGCTCCTTTCACACGACAGCCTTCAGTGACAGAGCATGGTTTGTCGGCGTGACCATGTTGTCTAGATTGGCAGGAAATCCAGATGTAGGATTGGAATGCTATGGGCCTCCCCTGCATGTGAGCCAGTTTCATTAAGATTCTTCCAATTAATTCAGCTTCGGCATTATGACAGCCGAAATCAAGAGCCCAATTTTACCTCTGTGTTAGTGAGTTAAAATCTCACCCCAAGTGAAAACAGCTCTGCCGGCAGGTTTTAAAGTATGCACAACTCTTGATTTGTGTGCAACTGGCTCCAAGCAATCTGCAGCTGGAGACGTCTGCAGGATCAGCTACATACACCTGGATTTAACAGGTTACTAATACTATCTCTACTTTGTTATCAATCCTGGACAACAGTAGCTCAGCGATGAGACAAGGCAATTTAGTTGTTCCAATGTGAAGGATGCTGCCAATAACATCCACATTTCAAAGAGCTCCCACTCACTCAATGTTCAACTTGTCTGTTGATTGGTCACAACAAATCCTGCCTCTCAATGTCAATATTATTTTGATAAAATATGTTTATTAACAACAGCCTTCCAGCTTTATTCAAACAGAAAAACCAGGATAGCTTCTGGAGGACACGGCATTCCCTATTCTTTTCTTTCCTTATGATCTTACTTCAGCTGCCAACCACACCAGAAAAATATAGCTACACCAAAACTCAATCATCATTAACAATAGTCATTGTCAGGATTACCTGTGTGTTTAAAAGGCAAATCTTGATTGATCTAGAGGGGCGCTGCAAAATCCTAAGAAAGAACAGGAGTTGACAGAAGAAGTAAGCCTGGATAGAGAAAAAAAAGTTCCTACTATCTCTAATTTGGAATTCAGCTTGATAAGCATCAAGGATCAGAGTGTCAGAATAGGGGAATGTGTTCCAAAGCTGAGTAGCTTACTGGCAATCATGCTTGGATGTTAGATCAGAGAGCTTTGTATTTTTACTTTTGCATTTTGTGTAGACATCAAGCAATTCAAAGTTACAAATTAATGAACCGGATATGGGTAAAAATTTCCACTGCTGTTACTCAATGTCAACTTCATTAGGCACCTTTATGACATCTCAGACTGACACCACTAGATTGAAATGAGTTGCAGGTAATTTTGTGATTATGGATTTGTGTCGTCTAAGGTTTAAGTCAAGCTGGTCTGAATTTAAGATCCATATTTAATTTGTTCTGTTCAAAAGTAGTTTTAAACAAATTGAAGGTTTTTTAACTCATAGCCAAGTTTGGATAAAGGTTTGAGTATGATTTTAATAAAGTTATGAAATGAACTAAAATGTCATTTTATTGTAGGTCAGGATTCAAGTTGAACTAATTGCCTGAAATATTAAATATTATACTTTTGATAAGTTTAGTTTGGCAACAGCTCAGACCACTTTTAATACTGATTCTTTCTATTATACTTTCCATTTAGCATTAGTCCTCAGTGATAATTCTAGTTCTTGTGGGTAGGGCTTACAGGCAGGATAGAAAGCTCCACATCTATTCTAGAGACATATCATAACACTTCAATAAAAATTTCAAAAATAAAACTAATTTCAGAATGCAGTACATAGGAAATTTTTAAAAATCGGGATAAAAGTCAAGTAACCAATTAGATTATGGCAGGGAATGATCATAGATGTCCTGTGGCATTAGATTAGCCTATATTCCTTAAGACTGTAAGATTTTCAAGATTCATACACTATTTGATTTGATTTTAGTTGATTTGAAGACAGTAAGTCTAATTAAATTTTCAAGAAAGAAAATGAACTTTTGAATGCTAGAGATCAGTCTAAATTCAGAGAACACACAAAAGAAGTGGAATTACAAAATAATGTATTTTTGGCAAATTTTGTATTTTTCAAATTGAGGAATGTTAACAAGTTGAACAGATATGTATTAACACCATACATGCATAATTGTGGAAAGATTGCTTATCAGACCAATTCAAAGTTGAAGTTAAGAAAATAACATCTTTGTGAAATTGTGAAAAGCTTTAGAGGCACGAAATAGAATCATATGGCAGCTGCTATCACACCTTCAGGTGTGAGGAGAAGGAACTTCAGGAAAATTTATTAGCTGCCCAACATAATGAATGAAAAATACAAGAAAAGTTGTAGTTTTTGGAAATCTGAAACTGAAGGAGGAAATAATGAAACATTGAAAAGATCATTAAGCATTTTTGGAGGGAACAGATTCATTAATATGACATGTCAGAACAGGATGGAGGAAACGTCTCAGCAGCTTCCTTGGGTGAAAGCCAGAAACTCAATGATACAGCATGTATGCTGCTAGCAGCAAATGATTGGCCTGTGGATCCAACACTGCCAAAGGAGGGATTTCCTAGTTTCTCAGCCCATGTAAAAATGCACATAATATTCACCTTCCGAGGACACTTCAAAATGTAGGCACCCATTCTCCTACTTGGTTTGGCAGTGGGGAAGGTTTGCCTATGTCCTTAAATCTCCTCATGACCTGCCTATTGACTCCTAATTGCTCCCAGCTAGTCAAATATTTGGGATAAGTCATGTTTCTTGCCCTATCATGCTGGAGATCCAAAAACCAGCCTGATAATAAGGTGGTTTCCACTCCTTCAGCAAAAAGCTTGCCCTCTATTTCACCTTTAGCAAATTGTCCAAACACTGACAATGATATGTCTTCAAGGATGATCAGGTCCCTTTCCTAAAACTGCATCTACTAATCCTCCTTTGTTCATTGTATACTTGTGCTCCACATTTTCAACCACTTTTATCAGTGTTAAATTTAATTTGCTATTTTTCTACATAATCTCATATGGATCTAAACTGCTCTGCACATCTTTAACTGTAACCATTGTATCTACTGTTCTCTTCATTCTAGTGTCAACAGTGAACATAGCAAGTTTTCAATTAGTTTTATTATCCAGGTAATTTATGTAAATCATGAATAAGAGTGATATAACCGCAAATTCTTGTAATATTGATGCAAATCTATCAGGAGGTGAATCATCATTCATTGGTTAAACTCATTTTGATGCAAATTGTTGGCAATCAGAACACGCACTAGTCCAACAAAGGAAGAAGACAAAAACAGCGATATTGCAAAATATATAAGGATTATCTTCAATTTGATTCAGAGCATAGTCCCACACTGTCAATGCCCACACAACCAATCAGGAAACCACATTAGTTATACTATAATACAACTATGAAATGCCACAAAGACTGCTAGAATGTATAAACAGGACAGAATAGTGAAATAACAACAGCAATCTCCTGGATTTGGAAAGCCTTAGCAAGAAAAATCAATCACATTTATTTTACATTCGACCTTACTCAGCTTTAGGAATTATTAGCACCCAAATCTCCTTACAGAATTGGTAGGCCTGTAGTCCAATATCGTTTGAATAACAATATTAATCTAAGCTGTTGTTATGAATTACATACCATTCCCAAGCAAATTGGCAATACCCATTTAATCAGTTATTAAAGACATGAAAGTTTCAATTTTCAGAACTGTGACATGAAACTGTCATACCTACAAACACCGTATTATTTGGTGCTCCACTAACCCTGTATAAAGTAAAATATTACTGTTTGAAAAATGTAAGAATCAAGATGATATAATAGCCGTGTATCTAAATTTTCTGTGTGCATGAAATGTCAGAGTCACTGGCAAGGCTAATGTTGATTGTCCATTCCTAATTACCCTTGAGGTGATAATAACATGCTTGCTCCTTGAACTGCTGCAGTCCATGCCATTTAATTATATCCATAGTACTATCAGGGAGAAATTCCAAGATTTTACCCAGTAACAGTGAAAGTCTGCTGATTTTTTTTATTCACTTGTGGGATGTGGGCATCACTGGCTGGCCAGCATTTATTACCCATCCATAGTTGGCCTTGAGAAGGTGATGGTGAGCTGCCTTCTTGAACTGCTGTAGCCCACGTGCTGTAGGTTCATTCACAATGCTCTTAGGGAGGGAATTCCAGGATTTTGATGCAGCAATAGTGAAGGAACGATGTTATCTTTCCAAGTCAGGATGGTGAGTGGCTTTGAGGGGAACTTGCAGATTATGGTGTTCTACTGCCCTTGTCCTCCTAGATGGAAGTGTTGTGAGTTTCTAAGGATCTTTGGTGAATTTCAGCATTGCATCTTGAAGATAGTGCAAACTGCTGCTGCTGAACATTGGTGCTGGAGAGAATGGATGCTTGTGGATGTGCTGCCACAAGTGGGCTGCTTTGTCCTGGTTGTGTCAAGATCCTTGAGCATTGTTGGAGCTGCACTCATTCAGACCGTGGAGAATTCCATTAGATTCCTGACTTGTACGTTGTAGCTGATGGACATATTCTGGTGAGCTACTCACTGCTTAACCAAAGCTGTAATGAGGTCAAAAGCTGAGTGGACCTGGCAGAACCCAAACTGGGTGCCACTGAGTGAGTTATTGCTGAGCAGAAACTTCTTGATAGCATTGTTGATGACATCTTCCATCACTTTACTGATAATCGAGAGTAGTAATTGGCTGAGTTGGATTTGTCCTGCTATTTATATACTGGACATAACTGGGCAATTTTCCACATCATCACGGAGATGCTAGTGTTGTAACTGTACTGGCTTGGCTAGGCGAGCGGCAAGTTCTGGAGCATAAGTTTTCAGTACTATTGTTGTCAGCGCCCATAGCTTTTGCAGTATCCAATGCCTTCAATCAGTTCTTGATATCACGTGGAGTGATTTGAATAGTTTGAAGACTGGTATCTCTGATGCTGAGACCACTGGAGGAGGCCAAGATGGATCATCCACTCAACACTTCTGGCTGAAGATTGTTGCAAATGCTTCAGCCTTCTCTTTTGCACAGGTGTGTTGGGCTCTTCCATCACTGAGGATGTGGATGTATGTGGAGCCTCCTCCTCCAGTGAGTTGTTTAATTGTCCAGCATCAGTCACGACTGGATGTGGCAGGACTGCAGAGCTTAGGTCTGATCCGTTGGTCCAAGTCAGAATGATATGTGACTTGAAGGAGAATTTATGGTGTTCCCATTCTCTGATCAGATTTTTTTTCTATTATTGTTTCTGTTTGCAGCTCATTGAATCATTTTAAAAATATTCCTGAAACAGCAATTCCTTATCGAGATGCTACTTTCCCTTTTGTTCCGTTTTTTTTCAATTTTGGAACGCATATTTATTTCCCGTGTCTTAGACACCCTGGAATAAATCAAGCTATTAGACCAATTGCCTTCAGTCATAAATATCCTTTATCTTTCATTTTGAAACATTGTCACTTTTTGTGGAAATTACTGACATTTTCAGGTTTCATGAAGATTGCAGTTGATGTTTTTGTTTTAGGGACCCCACATATATTATTGAAACTGTGTCAGATGTGGGTGAAATCCATTTAAAAATGAGATAGTGCTTTGCTACCACTGATAAAGTTAGCATAGTTCTCTATTGTTTCTTGATCATTTATCAATGATTGACATTATATAAATCCATTATCTCTTCTCAAAATATGATGCAAACTTTTAGTGAGACATATCACCTGCCCCTTCAATTTCAATTCACACATACATTGGCGTGATCCATCATTGTAGACATCAGTGCTGATGTGCCAGTCCTCAATGTTTCTTAAGAAACACCACGTACTATAAAAATAGATTTCCACATAAGTTTAATGAAGCTTGAATGTATCGAAAGGACCCATTCAAAATCGCATTTATACCTCTACAGACTATGACTAAAAAACAAATAACAGGGATAATTAGCTCAACATTGAAAAGATTGTAAGCATTTTTGGAGGGAATGGATTCATTAATGTTTCAGCCATGATGTGTTATCGGTAGTGAATGGAGGCAACGCCCCAGTAGCTTCTGGGAATGAGAGCCTGAAACCCAATAATACAGCATGCAGGCAACTGGCAGCAAGTGATCCCCACTGGGTCTCCAACTTTGCTGCTGGAGGGATTTCCCTCTAAGTTCAGTTTGCCCAATCCATGAATAATTATTAACTTCTAGAAATTGCAGTTGATACAAATTTGAGATTATACAGAAAAATTTATGATGCTATGATGAATTTCAGAGTTGTGTTGTTTGTTTGAGACTAGAAATTTTGCATGTGGGGATATTTCAATATCGACTTCAATATATCCACAGAAGGATCTGTGTTTGGTTATTATTTTGAGCTCTTGGGTAATAATGACACTGGAATATGAAGTTGCAACAAGACGTAAATGCAACTGCTATAATCAGAAGACTGGAATTGGGAAATGCATCATGTTTACGTCCTCTGTTTCTCTTTCAAATGTGTTTTCCTATAAACTCATCAAATCTATCTTCAGTTTTCTTTGTTATTTGGCCAAACCTGCCTCTGCCATTATGCTTAAAAAACACTGAATTTTCTATTATCTACTTTACATGGAAAATGAAACAACAGTGAACTTCATTAAATTTAAAATAAGAGATCTTTCTTCATGCATTCATAATTATGAGGTTAGTATGGAAAGACATGGTGAAAGCTTTTATTTCTTGTTCGTCCTTCAAGGTGATGATGACCAAATTCATCATTTGGGGTGTTAGGTAGGCTTCTGGTGGATATATAGCTATTGGCTAAGGCTGATCTAGATCTTGCAACTTCTGCTGCAAAATAGGACAGGATATGACAAGTGATTGAGATTCAGATGAATTTCTAGGTCAGGACTTTCTTGTCTTGCATATCTTTTCTGCCTCTGCCATGCACTTGCTTTTGAAGGACACTCCTTTTCTTTATATTTGGTTGTGCCGGCTATGGCAGTACTGGGAAAGTTTCACCTAGTATTCAATGTCCATGCAGCCTTCTAACCCCGTGTGAACACCATGAAGAGTCACCCCAGACTCAAACTTTCCACAGAAGGTTTGCTTTGATAAGTGAGTGTCAAGTATTCTGGCCACAAGACTATCCCAGCTCAATTGTGACTGTCTAATATGGTGCAGATGTTTGCCAGCATGGATTATCCTGCAACAAAATCTAAAAACTGACTGGAGCACCATAAAAGATAGGAGGAAACAATTAAGGAGTTTTAACATTCATGAAAAAGTCAACTGTGTATAACAGAAATTAAAGAAGAAAAGCAGCAAATCATTGGATGATTATTGGATGGATTGAAAATAGACTAAACAATAGAAGATTGATGATGATAAATGAAAATATTTCTGACGGAGGGAAAATAACCCATGATGTTTCATAACAATTTGTTCGGCGAACGTTGCTGGTAACTGCATAATGAATGGTATGGAGCAGAGTGCATTTTCCTTTGTACCATCTCAATGCTGAGCATTTCTAGACAGAATATCAAAAGGAATATCAGAGGAGATGTATAACATGTCAGGAAAAAATTTGCTTAATTTTTCCTATCATTTATTTCAATGTTACTATAGTTTGACGCTTCTTGCCTGAGTTTACTCATGTCCGGGAAATAAACTCAGATGTTTGCCTTGGGTTTATAGACGAATTGAATTCAATTTTAACTTTCACTGTCAGAAGGACACTGGTCGTGTCATAAACTCTGCCTGATTTATACTTCTATTAAATATTAGTATTTGCTTTATTACTTTTACCAATGAGAGTAAGACATGTAGGTAAATAATATTTGAAAAGAGATTGATTAACTCAAAATAGCTCCAAAGGGAGATATTTAACGTTGCACTTTAAATATGGCCAGTGACCTGCAGAGGGAGTTACACACAGCATTCTTAGAGCTTCCTCTTGGTAATAGAATCATAGAATCCCTACAGTGTGGAAGCAGACCATTTGAACCATTGAGTCCACACCAACCCACTGAAGAGCATTACACCCAGAACCACCTCCCTACCCCTATCCCTGTAATGCTGCATTTCCCATGGCTACTCCACCTAGCCTGCACACTATGGGCAATTTAACATGGCCAATCCATCCAACCTGCACATCTTTGGACTGTGAGAGGAAACTGGAGCACCCAGAGGAAACCCACGCCGACACAGGGAAAATGTGCAAACTCCACACAGACAATCACCTGAGGGTAGAATCAAACCTGGGTCCTTGGTATTGTGAGGTAGCAGTGCTAACCACTGAGCCACCATGCCACCCATTACTATTGCTGTAGTTATAAATCCTGTACAAAATGATCATTTAGTGCAGTGGTAGCATCTCTATCTCAAGGCCAGAAGTGTATTGGAACATGTTTAAATAAGTTGATTAAGAATATTTAAAACACCGTACATGGGCTATAGCAGTTGAATTAAATGGAAATCCTATAGATAGGCGTTTCAACGTACACTTTACACTTTAATTAATGAAGATCTTTATTAAATTCAAATTGCGCCATCTGCCATGATGGGATTGAAACCTGGAAATATATTCACCCAAACCCCAACACCCGATGTAAAGTTTGTGATCTATCATTTTTTCAAACCAGAACTATTCAAAATTGTACCAATGCTGTATGTGTCAGTTCTATTCAGAGGTAAATTATGTCACAATCTGTGAATTCTAGAAGTGACAATAAATCTGTGCCTTTTGGGGTTTATGATCCAGTGTTAAAAAAATCAACTGCAAGAGCACATGATAGAACTTGTCCAATGTTGTACAAAACTTTGTGTGATTTCCCTTAATAGGCCATTCATAATCACCAATCTTCACACAACAGGTTGACAAATTATTAGTTTCAGAGATAGTAGGAACTGCAGATGCTGGAGAATCTGAGATAACAAGGTGTAGAGCTGGATGAACACAGCAGGCCAAGCAGTATCAGAGGAGCAGGAAGGCTGACGTTTCGAGCCTAGACCCTTCTTCA
>NC_063341.1:49057931-49099656 GCF_021869965.1 Rhincodon typus | reverse complement strand
AGCCCGAAACGTCAGCCTTCCTGCTCCTTTGATGCTGCTTGGCCTGCTGTGTTCATCCAGCTCTACACCTTGTTATGACAAATCATTAGAACTTGTTATTAATCCCTTACAGAAATAATAACAACTTTCTTACCTTCTTTTACAAAGCCTTATGTTCCAGGGTGCTTCATAAAAGCATTATTAAAAACATTGGGCACCTAGTCACAGAAAATCTGAAGATGAATGATCAATCTGGTCTCCCTGCTATAAGAAGATTGTTGTGAAACTTCAAAGGGTTCAGAAAAGATTGACAAGGATGTTGCCAGGGTTGGAGGGTTTGAGCTATAGGCAGAAGCTGAATAGACTGGGGTTATTTTCCCTGGAGTGTCAGAGACTGAAGGGTGGTAATCTTATAGAGCTCTATAAAATCATGAGGGTCATGGATAGGGTGAATAACCAAGACCTTTTCCTTGGGATGGGGGATTCCAAAACTAAATGGCATGGGTTTAAGATGAGAGGGGAAAGATTTAAAAGGGACCTAAAGGGTAACTTTTTCATGCAGAGGGTGGTGCATTTATGGAATGAGCTGCCAGAGGAGGTGGTGGAGGCTGGTACAATTACAACATTTAAAGGCATCTGGATGGGTATATGAATAGAAAGGGTTTAGAGAGATATAAACCACATGCTGGCAAATGGAATTAGATTAATTTATGATATCTGGTTGGCATGGACAAGTTGGGCCAAAGGGTCTGTTTCCATGCTGTCCAGCTCTATGACTCTATCATTGACTTTGCCAGAAAGGTAGGCTTTATGATTATTGTACGGATGAAAGAAAGTTAGAGAAGTTTGAGGAGGAAATTGCAGAGCTAAGGACTTAGACAGCTGAAGCCTGGCTACCAATGATGGTGTGATTAAAATCAGGGATCCACATGTGGTCAGAATTGGAGGAGCATCAATACTTTAGGATTGTAACTGGAATTAGATTTTATTGTCACATTTACTCAAATACAAGGATAAAGGTGTACAGTGAAAAGTGTACAAAGTTGTGTTTTTCAGCACCACCTTAGGTACAAAATCTTGGGTACAGTTAGAAAAATAAAGAAATAAGTTAAAAGTTCAACATTACAGTTCTTCTTAGCATAGAGTAGAAAAATAAAATAAAGTTAAAAGTTCAGTATTACAGTCCTTCTTTAGCCATGGGCCTACAGACGCTCCATGCTGGGCCGTTCCCACGAGGACTCTCACTCCCCACGAGGGCACATTCTTGCCCCCCATGCTGGCAACAATCCCCTCCATGCTGCTATCTCACCACCGACCACCAGAGGCCCGAATGGGCTCACCAGCTGCCACACTGCCACCTGTCTGGACCTCGCCACAATGTTGTAACCACTTACCAACAGGTGGCGATAGACCCAACACCGCAGCTAAGTAATAGGATCACCCACACACTGAAGAGACGAAAGGATGCAGGGCAGATACCAAGACGGACTACGTGAGAATTAAACCAGAAGGCACGAATAGCAGCCCCCCCCACTCACCTCCCCCCGCCTCCACTTCTATGGACTTCCTAAAGTACACAAACCAGACATCCCCCTCAGACCCACTGTTTCCCTACCAGGCACACCTTCACACAAACTGGCCAAGGACCTACTGCAGAGATTGAAAGACCTAGTCGACAGATCACTCCATTTCCATCCACTCAACCCAAGATTTCCTCAACACCCTCAAGAACATAAAAATCAGTGATGACGAGATTACGGTATCCTTTGACGTCACAGCTTTATTCATATCAATCGACATCCCACTAGCCAAAGAAACAGTGGTCACATTACCAGAGGAAACAGCAACACAGACCAGCAGCTCCATCAGCAAGGACAACATACTTAAACGACTAGACCTCTGCCTCACCACACACTTCATCTTTAATGGTCAAGTATACAAACAGATCAACAGTACGCCAATGGGGTCACCCATCTCAGGACTCATTGCAGAAAGAGTCATGCAAAGACTAGAACACACCACCTTCCCCCACATTCAATCTAAACTGTGGATCTGGTACTTAGACGACTCATCTATCATTATTAAGCGCAACAAATCAGAAGAGACCCACCACTTCATCAACTGTGTATTCACAGGGATTAAATTCACAAGGGAAGAAGAAAACAACAATCAACTTCCATTTCTGGATGTTAAAGTTAAGTGTATGACCAACAGGGAGTTCCAAATCTCAGTATACAGAAAAGCAACCCATCCTGATCATATCCTCAACTTCCACAGCAACCAGCCCAACATCCACAAACAAAGCTGCATTAGGACACTATTTAAATGGACCAGGACACACTGCAACACTCCGGAACCACGCAGGAAAGAGAAAGAGCACCTGTACAAAATCCTCGCTATGAATGGATATCCCTGCAACTTTATCCAAAAATGCCTACTAAACAGACAACAACAAGAGGACACAGTATGCCCTAACACGCTGGTCACACAGCCCTACTTCAAGAACACATCAGAACTGACAATGAGACTCCTAAGACCACTTGGAATCATGGTAGCTCACAGCCACTCTACGACAAACACTTACAAGGATTAAAGACCCCATTTCCACAACATGCAGTACCAATGTGGTTTACAAAATACCATGCAAAGAGTGCCACAAGCATTTCATTAGACAGACAGGAAAGAAACTAGCCATCAGAATACACAAACATCAGCTAGCAGCAAAACGGCAAGATGAACTTTCCTTAATATCGGTAGACTCAGACAATGAAGGCCATCAGTTTAACTGGGACAAGGTAACTATAGTAGCCTAAGCCAAACATAGATATGCACAGGAATTCCTGGAGGCATGGTTCTCCACCTGTAATGCAATCAACAAACATGTAAAATTGGACCCCATATACAAATCCATACAGATCAAAACCGGAAATGACAGTACTCACCATAATGGACCAGACAGTATAAATTCCAAGCGGAGTAGAATAACATTGCTTCATCGGAGGTTGCATTGATGATGTCACCTAGCATGGTGACGAAACGTCTGAATGAAAACAAGCCAGCTCGGCGAGCAGGTCAACAACCTTCTTAGTTTGTGATATTTGCCTGAATCAAACAAATGCACAATTTAAATGTTGATGGATTTAATTTAGCAATTTAAAAGTTTCATTGAGAGAATTTGAGTATTGATAGAAAATAGCACATTTTGTCAAAGCTTTTCATCTTGCATTCATTAGGTCAATTTGTGAGAAATACCCATGTAAAGGAAAAGCAATCTTTTTATACTGTATGAGAAGAGAGTGCTCACTGATTAGCAAGTGGATCCTAATTGGTAGAGATGTTGTCATGAAGAATGCCCAAAACTTGCCAGTTAACTGCCAGCCATCATCTGGCTGGCAGAATTTTCATCAACTATTTGTACAAATATTAGAACAGGGGCACATATGTGCCCTCCTTTATTTAAAGATGGACCATAAATGTTTACATTACTTCCATTTAAGTAGTAATGTTTGATTTCACATTATGCAATTGATGAGGATCTGTATCTCTGTTTTACTATTGGAGCATATTATGTTGTTTCATTGACCTAATTTGGAAAGTAATTTTTTTTGTGGTGCAATGTACCAAATAAACCCTTTAATGAAACTGTCATGCAACTTAACTGGAAGGAGTGAGGGTCTGAAATAGTATCTGCGTTCCACAAAAGCATTTCAAACCAATCCCTGAGGCACCCGTTACCATCTGCAGAGCAACAGATGTTACCACTTTTGTAATTATATGTAAATTTGGAAACGATTTCTAGTAACAAATGGATTTGTTATCTGTGTATGACGGGACTGTTGAAGAGTCTGGATAGTGCATGGAACTGTTGCCTGCCCTTGCTTTTTTAAAGAAACAGAATGGCTGGCAGCTTCAAGGAGGAGACCACTCTGTTTGCCGTTTTCATTGTGACAAATTGACAAGAGCAAAGTGTGGGGGTGGAAAATGGGGATCTAATAATATATGTTGTAATCCAATTCGCAATGCTTTCCCCCGTGCGTATTTGTCTCACTTTAGGGAGCTATGCAGTTAGAACCTGGGACAGTTGTTATGTGTCAAGAACATGTAAATCATTTCAGCAAACTTGATTGTATTTGGATTTGAGCAAGGATAAAGCAGAATGTCAATACGAGTTAAAAACAAATATTATACATCGGCTCAGTTTCACCAGTATTTGTGTATGCACACGTGTGTGTTCTCAATAATGCTGAAATTTCCTCTCCATTCTTTCCCTTAAATCATCATTATATCCGTTATGCTAATTAAAATACTCTTGTCACCTTGGGTTGTTTAGTGAGTTTACTACAGAACTAAAAGATTAGTTCTGCTGACTTCAGAGAATTATATTGTGCTTTGGAACTTATGTTTACTAGGAACAAGTTTGAGTCATTGCCCAAATGCATTTATGTTAGGAACCTTAATAATGATTGGAGAGGAATGGAGATTTGGGGGAGAAATTAATCCAAGCTTGAGGCCATTGCAAAATTGTACTTTGGATCTCATCTGCGTCTTTGGACTGAGTTGCCGGTGGAAGCAGCCAGAGTACACATATGTTTCAGGTTGGACGTTCCTTCTAATATGCATACCAGGACTCTGAGGTGCAGAGAAGTTTCATTGTAATTCTGAGGCACTAATGGATGAAGTGGCATCAATCATTTCCATGTCTATACACACTGCTGTTGAGCAGCCTTGACAGCAATCCTTCATTGGGCACTGGACACTGTTAAATAAATGTATGTATGTTTCTGAAATATCTGCACTGAGGTCGCTAAACTGTCACCAAGTCACCCTTTATTTACTTGTGCACAGTACACTGGCGGTGGCCAGCCAGCTCGGAGTCAGTCCCTGAGTGAGGAGACTCTGAATCCCCTGTTTATATCTGTCAGCCAGGGCTCCCTGGTTGGCCCAGGTTAACAACCCCAATCAAGGATCTCATAGTCAATAAGATCCACCTGGTTCCAATCACTACAGGTTCCTTTCAATTGTATATTTGTGATTCGAGGAAAAGCAGGAATGCCCACCCCCCACCACCTTGAGCTCATACTGTCTCCAGTTGTTGGAGTGCTTGTGTTGATGACAGATTATTTTCTGCATTCTCCAACTGGTTGCCTTCTTCAGAGCGCTGACATACCACCTACAGTTTCATAAGTTGCAAGTACTTGAAGTCTGGTCCTCCAAAAACTTAACGGCCCATTGGGGTAACTGTGGATGAATGGCAAATGCATTTCATCCACCCAATGGTTGAATGCTTGCCAAAGTTGAAATCCTTCCTCGTGTGACTATATTTTGAATTGCAGAGATTTAAGATCCAGAGTTTTGCTGGAGCTGCTCCCATACAGGTGTTTGGTGGGAATGCAATGGTAAACCTCTTTACAGCATACCTACAGTGGTTGAGTGGGAGGAGCTCTGAGAAAACCCCTGGCTCTTTTTCTATTAATATCCAATTAAAACTGCCAAGCTGTCGACAAAACAAGTCAGGAAGAAACAGTCAGTCATTTGAGGTTTCATGGAGACGCCCCTGACAGGCCTGCAGACAGCTTCCATATACAGTTGAAGGGTGATGGGTGGGCTTTTGAAGTGGGTGGGTCAATCAGGAACATTCCAATTTGAGATTAGCATTAGCCTGCAATGGATCATAAGTAACTGCAAGTTCAACATGTAGGTGCCTTTCCTCCAAATAATTTCTTAAAAATTTGGTTTGAAAACAGATGTAGTAGTAAGGTGGAGTTGAAGGTTGTGGGGGGTGGGGGTGGTGGGGGGGGGAGGGTGGTTAAATCTTCTTCAGGAACCTGGAGTTCTGGCCCCTCTTCCTGCCACTGGCAATCTGCCTCCAGGCAGGTAAATTGCCCCTGTTGATTTGAGAAGCTGGTAACTAAACATTCCATGTAGTGTACTTTAAGTGGGCTTAATGAGACTCTTAACAACACTCGTTGGCTCCGAACTGGTTGGAGGTGAAGGGGAAGGTAGAAGACGGTATGGTCCTGCTATCAGGAAACTTTCATCCAGTTCTATTCTTGTCCTTTTCCATAATGTTGGTTAATCTAATTGTGTTCATCACTTCTAAAATTCTCACCTCTGCTACTTCGTTCCCTTGCCCAGCTTCATTTTCTAAGGTGGCATCTGGTATACTGATGGTGGAGGGAGTGAATGGCTTAGGTGGTGGATAGGGTGTCAACCAAATGGGTTTCCTTGTTGATGGTGAGTTTCTTGAGTGTTATTAGAGCTACACTCACCCAAGGAAGTGAAGAGAGTTCCATCACACTCTTAATGTGTGGCTTCGAGACAATATTTAGAACATACACAAGGTTGTGGATTATGACAGCTGGACGGTTGAAGATTTGGACAATTTCTGGGTGTCATGTGACTTTTTAGAATACAGAAGTCAAAAAGGTCAAAAGAACTGAGAAATGGTGCTGTTTGGTAAAAAGCCAAATGACTTTGGGAGAAAACCTTGAGCGAGATAGGAGAATGCTTGCATAAAAACAGAAAGTGCTGAAGAAACACAGCAGGTCTGGCAGCATCTGTGGAGAGAGAAGTAGAGTTAACATTTTGATTCTAGTATGAAAGGAGCAAAAACATTGTCTTTTTTATGCATAATCCTGAGGGCGAGGAGGAACAAGTGGAACACTTTGTGAGAGTACTCAGAGCAAAAGGCAAAGGCAGCAATAATGGTAGTATAGGAGAAACATTTGTGTTAAATATGTGTAAATGTCAGAGGAGAAAACTGGTGAGAAAAATTAATGGAATGCAAAATAGCTATGATTGGTGGACAAACAGATTGAGTTTTGGAAGGGCCTTGTGCTGAAGATTGTCTAACAACAACCTCGGGACCTTCAGTTTCAGTTTTGCCACAGATGTGACTTGGAATGAGCTGGTAGGAGGAAAAAGACTTGCAAATTTTTCTCTCAGTGAGTAACACTATAACTGTTAAAGCAAATCAATTCAGGAAATATAACAGTGAAGTATTTCCTGAGAAGCAGAAAAAACTCCAGGGATCAACTCACAGAATCACAGAACTGTTATAGCACAGAAGGAGGCCATTCAGCCCAGTGTGCCTGCAACAGCTCTTCAATGGCCATCATGATCTAGTGCTGATATCCTGCTTTTCACCCATACCCTTGCACATTATTTCTTTCCAAATTATCATCCAATGCCTTCTTGAATGCCTCAACTGCACCTACCTCCATAACACTTCAAGGTATACATTTCCTAATGACTTGCAGTGTGAAAAAGTCTTTTCTCACAACACCCTTGCACATTGCTTTAAATTTATACCCTCTTGTTTTTGTTTATTTTTACCAATGGGAAAATTCTTTTGCCTATTTATACTATCTGGATGGCTCATGATTTTGATAATCTCAGTCAAATCTATTCCCAACTTTCTTCTCTCCAAGAAGAACAGTCCTAATGTCTTCAAACTATCTTGAAGTTTTTCACTGTTCAAACCATTCATATAAATTGCTTGTGTATTCCCTCCAATGCATTCACATCTTTCCTGTAATGTGGCAACCACAACTATACATAATAGTTCAGCTGATATCTAACAAGTATCTTATACAAGTTCGACATTACTTCCTTGATCTTGTACGCTGTGGCTCATTTAATAAGTTCAAGGAAACTGATTGCTTTATTAACTGATCTCCCTACCTGTCCTGCTAGCTTCAGTCATCTTGTGCATGTGTACCCAGGTCTCTCTGCTCCTGTACCCCTTTGAAATTGTACACCCTATTTGTCTTTCAAAATTCTTACAACCAAAGTGCATCACCTCATATTTTGCTGCATTGAACCTCATCTGCCACCAACTTGTCAATGTCCTTTTGGAGTTCCACACAGTCATTGTTACAGTTTACAATTCTTCCAAGTTTTGTGTCATCTGCAAACTTTAAAATCATCCCCAGCACACCAAGATCCAGGTCATTAATGTATATCAAGAAAAGTAAGGGTCTTAAAACGGACTCCTGGGGAACTCCACTACAAACCTTCCTCTGGTGTGAAAATTATCCTTTGACCATTATGGGTATTTCTCCAAAACGCGATAGTTGCGTTCTTGTGTGATCTCGCGCTATGGAAAATTGCGCTATAGCAAATTACCATAGAAAATTGCATAATAGGGAAATCGCTATAGAAAATCGCTCTACCGTACAGTAGAAAGTTCACGTTATCCAAACATTGTCCACTATTCATCAATCACGTCACAGCCAATTCGCATTAACAGAAAATGTATTACAGCAGAAATACCTGAACTTTGTTTCCTATTGCTCAGCCAGTTTTTTATTCATGTTGTCACTGTCCCTTTTGTACCATGATCTATGACTATCCCCACAAGTCGGGGATAGTCATGTGGCACAAAGTTAAATGCCTCCTGGAAATCTGCATATACCGCACCAACTGTGTTAACCTCATCAAGCCTTTCTGTTACCTTTTCAAAAAACTCCAGCAAGTTAGTTAAACATAATTTCCCCTTTAAAAGACAATGCTGACTCTTCCTAATTGACTAATTATTTTTCGTGCAACTACAAATTCTGAATAATTGTTTCTAAAAGTTAAACTGACTGGTCTATAATTGCTGGGATTATCCTTACAACCTTTGTTGAACAAGCTTGTAATGCTTGCAATTCTCCAGCCTTCTGACACTTGAAATTCCTTATGAATTGAATTTGTTTGAAAACAGAATTTTCAATATGTTTTTGCTTCTTATAGCTCCTTTCTTGTCACTCACCATTACTTGACCAAATGTGTACGCAGGTTGTGTTTGGGAGAGCAACCTGAGTTGACTTGCACTTTACTTGAACCTTTCAATTGCCGGCAGCTCCGGGAAGATCCTAATGTCTCCCTGGGCAGCTCTTCTATGTTTTCCCCAGTATGAATCTGAAACCAGCTTTAATATTCAAATAATAAAGCAACTCAAATGTCAAGAGTAGCTTTATTATTGTAATTTTAACTCTGTAATATAAAAACACTGCAACATAATTTGAATTAAACCAAAACACACATTTCTACTGGCAACATTTTCTTTGTTGCATTTTATTTTAAGTGCTATTCTCGTTTCTATTTTCAACTTTTTAACTTCACTGTTTCTATTGTAACCAAATCTATCTCTCTATAGCCCAAAGTAGCATTCAGTCCTTGACACTTGCTCACCCACAATACAAATAACCTTATTACATTATATGAAATACCCATCAGTGATGGGATGTTAATGCAATTAAATAAAACATATAAGTGCAAGTTTTCTTCATCCTGTTCTTTTCTGAGTCTATTTTATATGTCAGCCGTGGCTCAGCGATGGCACTCTTGTCTCTGAGTCAAATAGATTCCTGACCAGAGATTTAAACATAAAGTCTTGGGTGACATTCCAGTGAAGTATTGAGGATGCAGCACATGTATTAATTATGCTGTTATAATCTCATTTAGCTGGTAAAATGGGTTTCTTTTATCAGGGAATTCATTTAGTGATGTTGAGCTTTCATCATTGTTTCTCTTACAAGAGTATTTTTTTACTGAGGGTGGAATTAATTCTGAGCAGACTTGACAGTGACTTGGGAGAATATAAGAAATAGGAGCAGGTGTAGGCTTTATAGCTTCTCACCTTGCTTTGTAATTCAATAAGATCATGGCTGAACTCCACATCAACTCTACAATCCCTATCTCCCTTGATTTCCTCATTGCTCAAGAATCTATTGATCTCAGTTTTGAATATATCCAGTGACTGAGCATCCACAATACTTTGGAATACAGATTTCCAAAGATTCAGAACTCTTAAGAGTGAAAAAATATCATCCCTTCTCAGTCGTAAATGATCGATCTCTTATTCTGAGATTGCAGTGCCTACTTATACATTTTCCGGTCAGGCAAAATAACCTCCCAGCTTCTTCCCTCTTAAGCCCTTTATGAATTGTATATGTTTCAATTTGATCAACTCGTTCTTCCAAACTTCATGGAATTAAGCCTCTAATGCTTGATTTTACCTTGTAGGACAACCATCTCATCCAAGAGACTAATCTTCATTGATTTTAAACCTTCAAGGAGAAATATGTGCTTCCTTAGGTGCAGATTCCAGGTATGGTCTCACCAAAGCCCTACATAACTGCAGTAAAACATCCTTATTCTTATACATCGACCAGTTACAATAAAGGATTTACCTTTATTTACCTTACTAATTGATTGCTTGACATGACATCTTCACGAGATTTGTGTACAAAAAACTCACAAATCCCTTTGACTACTCCGTCAGCTTTAAAAAATAATTTACTTTTCCATTCTTCTTACCAAACGGAATAAGTTCACACTAATGCCCTTTATGGAAGTGTCCTGGAACTAGTGTCCTGACCTGATCTGGCCTACATGTGACTCCAGATCCACAGTAATGTGGTTGACTGTTAACTGGCTTCTGGGCAATTAGGGATGGATATTAAATCCTGGCCTGTGATCTGTGATTTTAATCAGCATATTGAACTGGACAAATCAAATGGGTAAGGGTGATATGAAAGATGAATTTATAGAGTGTGTCAAAGATTTCTTCTTAGAGCAGCATGTTGTAAAATCTGGGAAACAGGTTATTTTAGGTCCAGTAATGTGTAATGAGGTATGATTAATAAGAGATCTCATGTTTAGGGATCTTCTATGGGATAGCAATCACAACATTGTAGAATTTCAAATTTTTGATAAAGTGCCTCATAAAAGGTTATTGCAAAATATAGTAGCTCATGGTATTATAGTAATGTGCTAGCAAGGATTGAGGATTGGTTGACATTCAGAAGACAGAGAGTCAGGATTAATGGACCTTTTTCAGGTTGTAAAGATGCATCTAGTGTAGTGCCACAAGCATCAGTCATAGAGCCTCAGTCATTTATTATCTATATTAATGCCTTGGAGGAGGGAACAGAGTGTAATGTATCCTAATTTGCTAGCAATAGAAAAATAGATATGAGGGCATATTGTGATGAGGACTAAAGGGATCTGCAAGGAGGTATAGATAGGTTGAGGTAGTGAGCAACGACTTTGCAGATGGTGTTTAATGTACAAAAGTATGAGTTCATGCAAGGTGCAGAGCTGGATGAACAAAAAGGCCAAGCGGTATCATAGGAGCAGGAAGGCTGACGTTTCAGGCCTAGACCCTTCTGATGAAGGGTCTAGGCCCGAAACATCATCCTTCCTGCTCCTATGATGCTGCTTGGCCTGCTGTGTTCATCCAGCTCTGCACCTTGTTATCTCTGATTTTCCAGCATCTGCAGTTCCTACTATCTGTGAGTTCATGGACTTTGGCAGGAAGAACAAAAAGACGGACTATTATTTAAAGGTGAGAAGCTCCAAAATGTGCATCACAGAGGGATCTGAGTGTTCTTGTACATGAAATGCAAAGTTAGCATGGAGGTGAAGCAAGTCATTAAGAAGACAAATGGAATTTGGGCCTTTATTGCTAGAGGGTTTGTGTTTAAAAACAAGGAGTCTTCCTGCAATTGTACGGCATGTTAGTAAGGCAACACTCAGAGTATTGTGAATAGTTTTTGTCACTGTATTTAAAAAAGGATAAGATGGCATTGGAGGCAGTTCAAAAGGCATTCACTACATTGATTCCTGGGATGTAGGGGTTGATTTTATCAAGAATAGGCGAAAGCATGGGCCTTCATTCATTAGAGTTTAGAAGAATGAGGATAATCCTATTGAAGATTCTGAGGGAGCCAGACAGAGTAGTTTTCGAGAAGATGTTTCCATTAGTGGAGGCATCTCGAAGTCCAGGACACTTACTTAAAACTGAGATGCAAAGGAATTTCTTCTCCCAAAGGGTGGTGAATGTCTGGAAATCCCTACCCCAGAGAGTTGTGGAGGCTAGATTGCTGAAAGTCTTTAAAAAGGAGGTAGATAGACTTTTGAAATACTAGGGAGTTAACACCTATTCTAAGAGGAGTTGAGGGCTAGGGTAGATCAACAATGATCTTGTTGAATAGTGGGGCACATTTGAAGGGCCAAAAGGTCTTCTCCTGCTCCTATTTTGTATGTTTTTATCTTATCTATTAGGTAATATATTTTATTTGACTTAGAAGCACACAGCTTAGCAAGTTGGAGCCAGAAGCATTGAAAATTATATGCATCTCTCCATCAGCAGTCACATGTTGAGCTAACCACAACCAGCTGTAGATATTATGATAACCCTGGAATTAATACTTCAGTTCCTGATATTGTACAAGTTTGAGATTGCAATTATAAGTGAAAATGGGTATAGCGTACTTCTACATGTGGTGGGGTGTGGGGGTGTGTAGGGTGTTGACAAGAATGTGTACTTTAAAAATTTATTACCTCCTTTATTGTTATTTTTTTAAAAGAAATTGAGCTAAACATTGCAAGACTGAAATGTGGTCAAGCATTTAACACTTGATGGCTAAGATGTAAATGTTGCTAAATTACCAGAATAAAAAATCAGAAACTAGTTTTCATATAGGTAAAGTTGCCTATTTTCATGACATTGCAATTACAGGACGGTACTGATGGTATAATTGCACATAGATTATTTTAACATGGCCTCCCACAGCAAAGAATGTCATTGTTGTGCATCCACTTGGATGTTTTAATCATGATAAACGAGCAATCATTTTATGTGATTATTTTGCACTGATGCCGTTCTAGTTGACATTGAGACAAATTCAGGTAGCAGGATTTTTTTTAACTTCCTATGACTTTTCAGTTGTTTGTGCAACCATCATCACAATTTGTAGTAGGGGACATTTACAACCAAAATATGAAAAAAAAAGCAAGAACAGAAAGAGAACATGTTGAACACATGTTCAGTAGTTGGTCCGAGAGTAAATGTATAATTAACCCTTTACTCTACATCTCCCTCAAATTTATTCTTCGCACAAGCTGTTATTCTCATGAACCATTTCCCATTTTCATCCAACTTCTACCTCACTCCCCCCACTCCAGTCTGAGGCATCCTATGCAATTTTGGAATATGTCCAAGATGTGTGTGCTCCCTTATTGTCTTCTTATGGTAAGCACATTGGTGCAATGGAATGGCAGCTTCTCATAGAAGCTAGATAATGGACTGTGACACTTACACTGACCTGAATGGAATAGCAATGAAGACCATTCAAAGAAAAACTGAAGAGTTAAACCTCCAGAACTCAAACCATCTGAACCCCTTGAAGACGAAGAAGATCCTGCAATTAATATTCTGCGATGTATACTGCAAAGGGGTTACAGGGCTGGCTTGAGAAAATGAACCACTTTCAGCTGCTATAAAGAACTCCATGGCTGTATTAGCCACAGTTAGTGAGATGACAAAAGAATGTTCAACAATGTCTTCAGGTACAATTCTGGTAGGCAAAAAGAAGAATGAAGAAAATTTAAAGACATTTCTGGAGATAAGAAAATGAGTACTTCCTGCTACTTCTAGACTAAGAATTTGTCTTTTTGCAGATAGTGGTATCACATTGTACTTGTTTTAGCTTGAGGTTGATACTCTGATAGCTTAAATTTTGCATGTTCTTACCCATTTGCCTTTAAGTCCCATTTCAAAAGATCGTAGTCATTCTGGCATCGATCTTTTTCATTAGTGGGGGCATTATTTGCCAGGAGAGTCTTCTCCAAACTTAAGCAAAGAACTCTGTTCTTTTACTCAAGGTTCTTTATTGAGTACAGTCATTACTCATTGGTTGTAGCAGAATGTTTTCCTCAAGCTAACAATGCACAGTAACCTTTGAGCTCTGAATGAAAGAGAGATATTTTTCCATCATTACTGCATCTCCTGCTTTTGTTAGTTTCTTAAAAGAAATGGCTGTCTCTGCACTGAACTTGTAGAAATGTTCTGTAATCTTCTCTAAATCTCTGAGACTTGGTGGTGCTGTATGACTGCAAATAGCTGAGCTTTTAGTTCAGCAGTCTTTTTTTTAAGTACTCAGACTTTCCAACATTTCTATAATTTTATGTTCAAGCTTGATCTAATGCTCAATTTTAAGCTTTTCTAAGATACTTGTAAGGTGTAGAAGATTGTTGTTTGAACCTCTTTTCTGAAAGAAATCTTAATTACTTCCATTACTTGCTGATGAAATCAGTTACAGGCTTCAGCTTGCAAATTAATAACTTCTGAACATTCAACATTGAGTTTATCCAATTGAACTTATGCATATAATTCTTCCTGTCACTTTTCACTAGTTGCTGAAAGCTGTTGAACTACTGCTTGATGGGCTGTCTCAGAAGACTGAAGATTTTGTCTGAATGTATCAAGTTCATCAAAATGTTCTTTGAACGTTTTTGTAAAAATGTGTTGCAGAAAGTTGATATCTGCTAGTAAAAGTGAAGTACCGTCCTCCCTATTTGAAGCTTCAGTAGTTATGAATCTGTCAAAGTCCTCAGACCTTCGTCATGCATGAGTGAAGATCCCTTTCTAACTCTGTAATGTGCGACTTCACAAATATTATGACCATCTTGCTGGATGTAAAAAAAATCTGAAGCTTCATTTGTGTTGATTTGTGGTATAAGATCTCCCCAAACTGCTAACCCATTAAGTGTTAGTGCATCTACCATTTGTGCCTGTTCATTGCACTTAGCCTACAATACTGGCAAGTCCTTTATCTCCACTGGAGTTGTCTGAAATTTGCCAAGTTATTGTTCTTGCTAATAGCCGTGGAAGTGCAGGTCACAGCAAATGGGACTTAAGGATGTCCCCCAGTCGCTTTCTGTTTCCCTTAGTGCCTAGATCTTCATCACAGGAAGGAATGCTTATAAACAATTGTGTTATTGCTGCTATTTTTGTTGCATGACATTGGTAGGTTCAGTGGAATAATTGGACAAGTTTACCTCTTTGTTACCTTCTCCAATAAAAGGGTGATTTTCTTCAAAAGAAATGGCAGAAGCTTGACTATTATTATCAGTTAAGTTCACTAAATCATCATCATTCTTTGTTCTCCACCTCTTTCCTGAAAAAGAAAATTAAGGTCCAGAATTCCCTTTTGTGGTTGGTCACCTTCACTTTGGTTGCCTTTCCTTACTGGTACTTCTAGCCTCTTTTCTGAGAGAAATAAAAGATCTTGAATGCCGTCCTGTGGTCCTAAGGATAGATTTTCTGTTGTGATTCGTGGAACACTGAGTCAATTTCTGCAATTGCTATCTGAAGAAGATTCAATGCTACACTAACATCTCTATTTAATAAAGAAATTTGGCGACTAGAAATGAAGTCTTAGTGATCTAGCTCCCGTTATTTTAAAGTGTAGCTGGCATCTACAGATTTACTCTAATATTAATACCTCCTGTACCCTTCATATAAATAAAACTTGATTGGAGGATCTTTAGCCACAACAAAGTAATGCCTCTGGAAGAATAGATACACCTACCCCTGTATCCACTTTAAAATGAATTTTCTTGCAACTGGCCATAATATCTGCACGCAGTGTTTGTTGAGTGGGTCTGTATAAGCAGGGAAGCAGAAATGCTTGAGCAATGCCTGGTATATCCTCCAGGCAGAATTAATTGATCTCCTCAGCATTCCTAGTAATGCTAAGCCAGTGACTGCTGTTGCGGTCTGTTTTTGACTTTGTCCTGCTGATAAAGCTCTGACATGGTTTCTTTGTTTGTACTCCTGGCCCACTGTGTTACTGCATGGGGAAATCTCCTGGAGCTTCCTGCTGGTGGATGCTCTGAGTGCTCTTTTCTTTCCCATCTCTGTAAGGCTTCTCATCTGTAGTATTCTCTTACTCCCTGTAGCTGTATGGTTTTTTTCAGCTTGTTGCATTTCCGACTATGGGTTTTTCCCGTACTTTGTCAGCACTGTGTAGGGTTTCCCTCTCCACAGTCCAGTGCCTCGGCAGATCTAGAAATCTTTTGACCATTGCTCCCTGTCACTGCTGACCTTCTCCTCAGTCTTTGCTTGGTGAAGTCAGATTGTTGAGATGACTGAAAACTCTGTTCTTGTTTACATTGGTTCTGTGGATCTAGTCACTGACGGCCATTATGTAGTATGATCAAGCCTGGGTTGCTGAACGAAGTTAGTTCACACCCAAGTCAGTGAACCTTAGCAACCTTTATTAACTCCATCTATGTATAATAGACGATAACAGAGGAACCTCTGGAAGGTTAGTATGGAAATTCAACTGTTTGCTGCCCCTTAATATTTCTTCACTTTACTCAAACTGATACTACATTCTGGACCAACATGAGTTTTATTGCAAAGTATTCAAAGAGAGATAATAGATTGTTTAGTGGTTATCTTTCAAAATTCTACAGATTCTCAAAAGTTCCTGCAGATTAGAAAGTTGCAAATGGAGCTCCAGTACTTAAGAAATGAGGAAAGGGGAGAATGAAGAACTACAGACTCGTTTGTTTGACATCAGAGTAGGGAAAATGTCAGAATCTATTTTAACGGATGTGATAATTGGACATTTAGAGAAGAATGGTAAAGCTAGGTGGGTCAATATGAAATGAGAAAAGGGAAATCATAAACACTGAAAGAACTGTGGATGACGTAAATCAGAAACGAAAACAAGCTGCTGGAAAAGCTCAGCAGATCCGGCAGCATCTGTGAAGAGGAATCAGAGTTACGTGTTTCGGGTCCAGTGACCCTTCCTCAGAACTGAGGGAAATGATGTTTCACAAACTTGTAGTTTTTTGAGGATATTACTTGTAGCATTGATAAAGACAAACCAGTGGGTATGGTGCATTTGAATTTGCAGAAGGCTTTGACAAGATAGCAATCAGGACATCAGTAAATAAAACTGGAGCGCATGGGATTGGGGAAAATATACTACTGTGAGGGAAGGCAGGTGTCTAAAGGAAGCTGGGTGTCCATGTTCATGCATCTCTAAAAGTTAGCTGCAGGTTCAGCAAGCAATTAGAAAGGCATATAGTCTGTTGGTATTCATTGCAAAGACCTTTGAAAATGGGAGTAAAGATGTATTGCTGCAGTTCATAGAGCTTTGGTGAGACCTCACCAGAAGTATTATGTACAATTTCAGTCCTCTTATTTAAGGAGAGATATACTTATCATAGAGGTAACGCAATGGAGGTTCACCAGATTAATCCCTCAGATGGTGGGATTGTTTTGTGAAGAGATAGTGAGGATGTTGGCTCTGTATTGCTGAGAGTTTTGAAGAATAAGGGAAAACCTAATTGAAGCTTATAAAATTCATCCAGGGCTTTACCAGATGGATGTAGATAAAATACTATCCCTGGATGAGTTTGAAACCAGGAAACATCATCTCAGGATAATCATCATAGAGTCATAGAGTCCCACAGCATGGAGACAGGCCCTTTGGCCCAAACTAGTCCATGCTGACCAAAATGTCCATCCACACTAACCCGATTTCCCTGCACTTGGTCCTTCTAAACCTTTCCTATCCATTTTTTCGTCCAAATGCCTTTTAAATGTTGTTAATATACCTGTCTTGACCATTTTCACTAGCAGCATATTCCATATGTGTACCACCCTCTGTGTAAAAAGTTGCCCCTAAGGTTCCCATGTATTCTTTCCCCTGTTACCTTAAACTGATGCCCTCTAATCCTCAACCCTGGGAAAAAGATTGAGTGCATTCTCTCTATCTGTGCCTCTCATGATCTTATACACTTCTATAAGATTCTCCTGAGTCTCCTATGCTCTAAAGAAAAAAGTCTCCCTTGTGTCCTGGCAACATCCTTGTAAATTTCTTCTGTACTCTTTCCAGTTTAATAACATCTTCCCTATAGAAAGGTGACCAAAACTGAACAAACTACTCCAAGAGCGGCCTCACCAACATCCTGTTAAAAAAAAATTCAGCATCTGCCATGGCAGGGCTTGAACCTGGGTCCCTAGATTCGTATTGTGGTCTCTGGATTAAAACATCTAGCAATGATACCACTAAGCCATTGCCTCCTTCATAAGGAGCATGTCATTTAATTCTAAGATGAGGAAACATTTCTTCACCCAGAGGATGGGAAATCTTTGGAATTTGCTCTCCCAGGGTGCTGTGGGTGCTCATTCATTAAGCAGGTTCGATACAGAAAATGATAGATTTCTGGAGACTAATGCTATCAAGCTTTAATGGCATTGAGGTAGAAGATCATCCGTGATCTAATTGAATGGTGGAACAGACTTAGCAAGCTAGATGGCCTAATCCTGTTCCTATATATGTTCTTTTGTTTTTTATTTCTTATGAGAAATAGTTGGACACGCTGGACTTATATCTGCCAGACTTATTAAATGACAGCGCGGACTCTAGGGCCTGAGGGACCCAATCCTGCTCTCAATTTATATATTCACATGTTTGCATGAGTCCTAAATGCTTGGGTCCTAATTCTCTATAACCCGAAAGCATTATGACATTGCTACTTATGCTTATGCTTGGTAGCTATTCCTGGAGCTAAGGTATAAATAACCCTTTATTCCGTATATATTGCACAATTGATGAAAAATCACTTTTATGAACCAGATAGTCTGTCATCTCTCCTTTGTGCAGAAAATAATTATTGATTGGCTCAAATACCAACCAAACAAACAATGTTCCTCAGCTTTGTGCTGTTCCATCAAGATGCCCATCTCACACAATCCCAAGGCAGATGTTGTAGTGTGATATTGTTAGCTACCTTAGAACAAAAATCCATAATGAAGCTCATACTGGGCAGGGTGATTGTGATTGAGGTGTGACAACATGGCTGTCACAGCCTGCAAGAACAGTTGAACATCTTTAATGCACGACCAGGCCACATTCAAACTATGTACTACAAATAATATGACAAAATGACAGGGCCTTAGTGACTTGTACTAATAGCTCATTTATTTTTTCTGTGACTTATATTCTTCTGAATCAATTTAGGAAGTTTTCCATTGTCCATATAGATGCAAATTACCATGGACTGATTGATAACAGTCATTTTCTCCTTACTGAAGAACAGAGGGCTCAACGTGTTTTGAATTACTTTTCTTCAGAGTCCAGATAACCACTTTAAAAAATAATTTCCTTTTATTTATTAGGAAAACAAACTGCTTGAATTTGTTAAAACAATTGTTATGTTGAAAATGATATTTTTGTTATATATGTTAGCAAATATCACAGTGAATACCTATTTGGTATTGCAAATGGCTATGGTTTGTAAGAAAATAAATAGTAATAAGCTGTTGGAACAAAGTTATGTACCTTGATCCCCTTGAAGACGTCTTCTAAATTAAGTTTTAAAAACTTCATAATTTGTCAGGTAAAGGTATATGAATTGATTTCAGTAAAGTTCTGCCATTTGTCCTTCTGTAATATTAGGCGTGCCATCCCACTTTAACATCCTACATATAGAACACGGTATATGAAAACCTTTTGGAGGCAGAGTCAGGTACTGCAAATCATTCCTGGAAGTGATGACAGACAGTCTCCAGACAGTGTACAGAAGGATGACATCAGTGGCGCCAGAAACACAATTTATGGCGTGCAATTGTCTATGCTCATTTGTATCATTTTAAAGCAAATTTGTGCTTTTGATGATTTATTTTGTTAGTTGCATAATTTGCACACAGAAAATAAATCTCATCAATAGACCATATTTGAACTTACCTGTCAGTCTGATAATTAATAGTTAAAAAAAAATCACAGCAAAGGTACATTCCATCCAACAGCTTTAGGGAATGGAAGGAAGCTATGACCAAGTGTGTGATTACACCACAAGTACCTGTTGGAGGCGAGTATCCACTTCAGGAATGATAGACTGTGCAGATCAAATTATACTTTCAGCTGTGCATCAGTCTTCGGCCACTCACCAAATCTAAAGGATGGTTAAACTTCGAAAGTAATAAAAAGCAGATGAAATAACTGACTCCATAACATTACAGAGATAAAGCAGAACCATTACTTTGCATAAGTTGCAGATTTAATGCAGACAGTGAGAAGCCAGTGCAGTGTGATATTATCACCTTGAGGTGTTCATGCACTGTTTAACTTCATATTTAAATTGCACTGTGTGAATTAAAATTAAAGACTGAATGTGTCTGGAAACAAACCCGCATTTTCAGTATCTTCTGGGAAAATCAATTCGAGATTTCACACAGTGTGAATTTTAGTAATAAAAATGTTCATACATTTTGCTTGTCTGTAATTTCACCAAAGAATTAGTTCACTTAAAATACACATTTGGTGTGGAATTTTCTCACCCTAGTTACTGCTGCATTGACAGAACCATGCTTGAGTTTGGAACCTGACTTGCTGAACAGGCCATCTAGCCTTTAACAAAACAGACCAATTGTCCATTTCTGAAGAAGGGTCTAGGCCCGAAACGTCAGCTTTCCTGCTCCTATGATGCTGCTCGGCCTGCTGTGTTCATCCAGCTCTACACCTTGTTATCTCAGATTCTCCAGCACCTGCAGTTCAAACTATCTCAGACCAATTGTCATCCTGCCTCTGGCCTCCCCAACAAATTCAACTGGACAAGTGTATAATGTGTTCATATGGGATGTCATGCTTTGTACATGGCATAGTTAAACATGTGATTAATTAGTACCTGTCTCTCTTTACTGTTTCCTTCCAATGTATAACAGATTTTGGTGACAAAATAGCATCAAAATGCAAAGCCTTTTTTAGCAAATGGCAGTGGCTACCATGATGACCAAAATTGACCTAGGCACCAGGATGATTTAAACTAAATTGTGGCAAGTCTCAATGTTCCTAAAAACCTGGGGTTGTGATCAGTTGAATAGTTTGCCACAGACTCTTAGTGTGCATCTGATTACCATTCAACTATCAATAACAGAGCAGTTGGTGAGCTTTTTCTGATTAGGCTGACTTAATTGTTATACCATAATTACAGACAGCCGCTACAATGTATTATCTGGGTCACTCTTACATTTGGAAATGTGATAGAATGCTTGCACCAGCAGGATTCATTGGAGGAGGCTAGAAATATATTATGGAGATCAAGAACTGTTCAGTTAATCTATTGTGAGAATGGACATGTTCTTAGAGATTAGCTTCTCACTGTCTGCATTAAATCTGCAACTTATGCAAAGTAATGGTTCTGCTTTATCTCTGTAATGTTATGGAGTCAGTTATTTCATCTGCTTTTTATTACTTTCGAAGTTTAACCATCCTTTAGATTTGGTGAGTGGCCGAAGACTGATGCAGAGCTGTTAGAGCTAAGGTGAAAGTGAAGATGCTCCATAATCAGAATAAGGCACATGGAGATTGGACTGGAAGTTTATGGCATGCTAAGAAATCTTCCTGTTCTCACCAATGCAAAAGAATTGATAAAAGATAATTATTACAAAATTGAAAAAAAGATTAATTGCAACCCACTAGCAGAAAGCTACAAATTTAGAACTCGAAAGAAATGAAATAGTTGGTGAGTACACTGAAGAACTGAAGCATTTTCTTGTTCTGTGTGTTTCCACCTCAATGAGAAAGGCAACAGTGCTGGATTTAGTTCTGGAAAATTATGTCAGTCTGGAAAATTAAGAAGGGAGCATCATCAAAATAGTGACTATATTATCATTATATTTCAAGTGGTTTTAGAAAAGAACAAGGAAAAATGTGAAAATATTCAACTGAAGTAGAACTAGTTTCAGTGAGTTGAAAATGGATCTAGCTTAAATGGTTTGCAATAAAAAAATTGGCAGGTAAAATCTCAAATGATTATAGAGAGACTTTCAATGAATCAATTCCCTTCTTTTTAAAACCTTTCGATCAGTCACAAGAAAAATTTTAAATTATTTTTAGCACGCAGTTATATAACTTCAATTAAAATGTATTTCATTATATCAAAATGAAAGAGCAAATTACAAAGATTTCTTAGTGAAAGAACAAGGAATTTTATTACTTGCTTACTCCAAAAAAAAACACTAAACACATACATAAACACACATATAATGCTTAAAAATGCAAGAATGTCTAGTACAATATGAAGTTAAAGAATATGCACTTTAAGAAGTTCTTAGAATCCTTGAGTTTGTTACAGTTGAACCTGAGACCATAGCTGTTTAGTCGATGTCTTGTATTCTTAATAGCAGTGAAATTTTCAGAATCATCGAGTGCTTAGTGAATGAATTTATCTCTCATTTGTTTTATTGAAGTTATTAGCTTTTGAGATAATGATGAAAAGGAAACAGTAAGAGGGAAAGCTGGAGACAGAGTCTTCCAGTCCTTGCTGTTATAAATCTATTTTATTTTCTTCTCTCTCTGCTAAGCAGCCATTGAAATATGGTTCACTTATATATTCCTGAGTCTGGCTCTACCATCCTTCCAAGCTGGATAGTTGCAAGCAACACTTTCATGTCTAATATATCTTTTCTTACTAGTGTAAATTAGAACAGGAAATATGAGTTTCTTGACACCTGGCTTATTTAATTGATTTCTATATCTTTTTTAAAAAAGGCAGTTTCATTTCAAATGATTTTGGTTATTCCAAATTGATTTCCTCATTCTGTGGTCAAATGATCACTGCCCTTTTTAAACCATTTTAGTCCATGAAAGTCTGAGGTCTTAAAATGAGGTCTTAAAATTTGAAGTTGAAAATCAAAAGTTCATTTTTACCATTACCATGGCAGGTCTGTTTGTATACAGATTAAACGCAATGGTACATCCAGGAAAGGAAGGACACCCAGTGGTACGGCTTCCTGGATGACTGAAAGCATAAGGGATTAAAATGAAACAGAAAAGGAGGCTTAGAGTAAATGCCAAATTCAGAATATGGTAGGAAATTAAACTGAATACTCCAAGTATAGAGGAGGAATGTGAAAGGAAATAAGGAGACAAAACAAACATGGGACAAAGATTAGCAGGCAACATAAACAAACACCAAGTTCTTCTACAAAGATAGAAATAGTAAAAGGTTAGTCAAAGGAAAGATGGGATTGATTGGGTGCAAAAAGGAGATCTTCTTTTGGAGGTAGAGGGCATGACAGAGATACTAAATGAATGATTTGCATCTGTCCTCACTAGAAATGAGGATGATACTAATGCCACATTAAAGGAGAAGGGAGTGCATAAATTAGTCAGAGCAAAACATAGCTACTTACAAAGTTGGCAGTAATCAATATTTAAAGTTGTCCTGATGCAGCCTGGGTTACTAAGGAAAGTAAAGGTGAAATAATAAAGATTCAGGGTTACATTTCATCCATCTTGCTTAGATATGGGAATGGGTCCAGAGGACTAGATGTTGGTAGAAGATACTTTGCTTTTCAACCAAAAAAAGAGTGAGAGATATCTACAAGAGCCTGATCAGCTTATGCTAGTGGAGGAAAATAGTTTCAGATGATAGTATGGAACAAATTTAATTAGCATTTAGAATCTATAGATACATAAATGAAAGCCAGCATGGGTTTATAAAAGGCAACTAGACTGAGCTTTTTAGTGAAATAATGGAAATGCTTCAGGTAGTGTAGTTGATATTGTTTATTCAGGCTTTGAAAAATAGCACATGATAATCATTAGCAAAATTGAAGCCCGTAAGAATAAAAGAGTGCTGCTGTGAGGTTACAAAATTGCAGAGAAACTGGGTACTTTCAGGTTGGAGGGAATGTGTAGTATGTTATTCAGAGGTTGGTGTTGGGATCACTACCACTTGATTCTTTATTAGTGAACTGAATTTCGGTATACAGGACATAACTTTAAAACTTGCAGATATCTGAAATGCAGTAAACAGTGCAGGATAATATAGACTTAATAAGGACATAGCTTGGTGAACTGGGAAGAATGTATGACTGATGTTTATTCTTACTCATTCACAGGATTTGGGTGTTGTTAACTAGGCCAGGATTTATTGCTCATCCCTAATTGACCTGGAGAAAGTGGTGGTAAGCCACTTTCTTGTACTGCTATAATCTATGTGGCATAGGTATGTGCACAATGTTGTTGGGAAGGAGGTTTCAGGATTTTGATCCAGCAACAGTGAAAGAACAACGTTTTATTTCCAAGTCAGGAGGGGAACTAGCAGGTTATAGTGTTCCCATGCATGTGCTGTTCTTGTCCTTCTAGGTGGTAGTTGAGTTTGGAAGATGCCATCAAAGGAACCTTGGTGAATTACACACTGCTGTAAAATTCCTAGCTTCTGAATTTCTCTTGTCATCACAGTATTTATGTGAATAGTGATGAATTGTGCTGAATGTTGTGCAAACATCTAGAAATATTCCCACTTCAGGCCTTATGATAGGGTGAAGGGAACCGATGAAGTAGCTGAAAATTGTTGACCTAGGGCACTACACTGTGGAAATCCTCTACTAATGTCCTCTGACTGAAGTGATTGACCTTCAACAATACAATTACCTTCCTTTATGCTAGCTATGACTCCAATAAGTGGAAAGTCTTTTTTTCATGTGTGATTTGATGCCACAGAATGAGTTTGGCTTCATGACAGACTGCTCAAGGAGAAGACAAAGTAAAAAAAAAAGTGTCTTCAAGCTTTGGCTTTATAGTAATTTATTTATTATACATCATTGCTAATCTTTACATTGAAACCATTGCTATCAGGCTCTGATCGTACAGTTACATTAGGTAAGGACTAATTTAGCTTTGGTCATGTGCTTTCTCAATATTTCCAGTCTAGATTATTCTTACAGTGCTATTCATACTTAATGATGTGCAGCTCCATGGCTTCATCACATGGTTCCTCCAGGACCCTGAAGTGCTAACACTACAGCTTTCACCTTAAATCTCATTGACTGCAGTTTTGTGAGGGATCCTTGATGCCAAATGCTGACTTGATATCAAGGGTAGTCACTGTCACCTCACCTCTGGGGTTCCGCATTTTGTCATTGTTTGCACCAAGGCCGTGATGAGATCAGTAGCTCAATGGTGCTGGCGAAACCCAAACAGTGCATTAGTAGGCATGTTGTTCCTTCGCAAGTACCTCTTGGTGACACTGTGTCTGATCCATTGCATCATTCTGCTGATGAATGAGAGTACATGAATGGGGTAATACTTGGCCGAGTTGGATGTGTCCTACTTTTTCATAAAGATGGTAGGACAAGTGATGAGAAGCAATATAAACTAAATAGTATAGCATCTGAAGAACTTGAAGACATGAGGTTATGTATAAAAAAGCCTCTGAACGTTTTGAAAACAGGTTGATGTAGTAATTGTACCAATGTCAGCCAGCTACACCTTACTGAAAATGAGTTCGCTGATTGGGGCTGTTACCCTTGTCCAAGCATGGAGCATTAGCTGACATATAAAAAGACTGAGTGAGAGAGATACTGAAGCCCTGACTCTGTATGAGGCTGTACTATTGTTCATGTGTAGATAAAAGGTGACTTGGTGATGGGGTACCAGCCTCTGTGGAGTTATTTCAGTTGAAAAGGCAGTTAAAAAGGCATGTGGTAGGGCATAGTTTAGGACATCCTTTCTTTATTTCTATAGGTGTAGAATGCAAAAACAAAAATGTTATGTTAAGCGTTTGTAATATACAGATCAGGCCTCAGCTGGAGTACTGTGAACAATCCTGAGCACCAACTTTTTTGGAAGGATGGAAAGACCCTGGAGACAATGCACAAGAGATTTTGCTAGGATGGTAATATGAAGGAAAGTCTTAATTTACGGAGAAAGTAGAGAAACTGGGCTGCTCTCTTGGTGGAGAAATTCAATGGTAAATTTCATCGAGATACTCAAAATTATGAACGGTTTTGAAAGAGTAAACAAGGAGAAATTGTTTCTGGTGACAGAAGGATCTGTAACCAGAGGGCATAGATTTAAAATAACTGGCAAAACAACTAGAGGTGACATGTGGGGAAGAAAAATGATACAATGAGTCCTTGTGATCTGAAATTCATTGCCTGAAAGACTGCTGGCAGATTCAATAATAACTTTGAAAAGGGAATTAGACATGAACAAATTTGAAGAATTATGGAGAAAGAACAGGAAAGTGAGATGAATTGAGTATCGTTGTTTGGTTTCCGGGGTATGGGGATGGTTTGACAGCACAAAATTGGTATAAATTGACAATCTCAACTAGAAAAGTCACAATGTTAAATGTGGGGAATAGAAATATGTTGTAGAAGTGTGGAACAGAGTGAAGATGGCATTGAGAAAGTCAGTACTAATGAATTCTGTTATGAGCAGAGGAGATTTTGATCCATATCCAAGTCTCAGAATTGCAAAGGCAGTCTCGTAACCAAAGTGTTACACAATTTCCTCCTATCCCCTTCCCCAACCACCAATTATCAACAGACCTGTACAGACTCCAGTAGTGCGTATCACTATTCTTCTATAAAGTTTCTTTTGTTATGACTTAAAATTTTCCTGCACAAGTCAGACAGCTTCACACAGTGTTTATGGAATGCCTGGCCTAACATGGTTTTGAAAATAAGAGTTCATTGAGTCCACAGGGGCACTTCAGTGAAAATAAATGAGGGTCACTGGAAAGGTCATTGCCATCAGCATTAAGATACTCAAGTTTTATAATTAAACAGAACAATGAATAAGATCAAAACTGGAACTGGAAACAATATAATTTTGGCTTAAGTTAGCAAATGCCGTCTTGTAAGTGTTGGCATAACTTGAGAAATCATTCTAGAAATGATAAAGAATGATCTGAATCTACCAGACCCGATTTACATGTTATGCTTTTTGTCTCAAGGTTCTCTCAGTTTCATGCAGCAATCCCTCATGAGGCCTCATTCTTTACAGCCAGCCATAAGAAGGCCTAGATATTGCTTATGTTTGCCTCTGCATTGCAAAAAGTCATTTTCCATTAAAAATTATATCCATTTGTCTACACCTTGACTGGAAGAAGAAACTCATAATTTGTACAGTTGCAGAAAAGAATATATGTTTATGTTATAGTAGAGTTTAGACTACTTTTTAAGATTTTTGTCGGTTTTCTTTTCTTTGGAGAAGCTTCTAATCAATTTGTGTATCACGAATCACCAGGACAAAAGTATAAAATAATAGATTTTGTTTCTTTATTGTCATCTTTATTTATCTGTTTATATATTAAAAATTGCAGCACTACAGAGAGCTTTCTTTATTGACACTTAAGCTTCAGAACATTTTAATCTTAAAGCACTTTTAACAAAATAGGGTTGGAGGGTTTGAGCTATAGGGAGAGGCTGAATAAGCTGGGTTTTTTCCCCCTGGAGCTTCGGAGGGGTGACCTTATAGAGATTTATAAAATAATGAGGGGTGTGAAAAGGGTGAATAGCCAAGGTCTTTTTCCCAGAGTAGGGGAGTCCAAAACTAGAGGGCATAGGTTTAAGGTCAAAGGGGAAAGATTTAAAAAGGACTTAAGGGGCAAATTCTTCATGCAGAGGGTGGTGCGTGTATGGAATGAGCTGCCAGAGGAAGTGGTGGAGACTGGTACAATTACATCATTTAAGAGGTATCTGGATGGGTACATGAATAGGAAGGGTTTAGAGAGATATGGGCCAAACACTGGCAAATTGGACTAGATTAATTTAGGATATCTGGTCGGCATGGACGAGTGGGACCGAAGGATCTGTTTCCGTGCTGTACAACTCTATGACTCTATGGCAATACTTGGTGGTTCCATTGAGATTTCCATAGACTTTCTGTATCTCCATCAGAAATGTGTCAGTAATCCCATTTTACATTTGCAACCAGGCTTTTTGCTGCACCATCCAGCAAAGTCACACCAGCAAAAATGCCATAAAGTCCCCCGCTCAAAAATCAGGGCCTCAGGGCAGTATGAAATACTGGTGCAGCAGCAGCTTCAACACCAGAAATATATTAGGCAAAAATTGTGATATTTTCAAATGTTGAAAGATAAATTCAAGATTGGTAATTATTTTCTCAGACCAGATCTGGTTTGTCTTGGTGAAAGGAGAGATTGTCAATTATTCTTGTGCTATTCCTCACATGCAGGTATTTGGTGTCCTTCTGATATATTTGTCTGGAGTGCCCCATTGCCAGCTCCCTCTCCATCTCCACCTCTAGATTCTGGCTGTGTGACACTGTGTACAAAGGGCAGAGGTCAGTGAAGGCACAAACTGTATATCAGTCAAATTGAGCTATATCTGGACACGGGAGATTGTTCACGAGAGATGTGTAATTATTTCAGTCATGAAAGAATGAAGACACTATAGCATGCCATGGCTTTTATTGCATTGAAACAGTAAAACACAAGACTGCTGTTCTTGCACTAAAGACATCTGAAAACGAACATGTTTAGTGTGATCTGTTGGAGACTAAATTCCTTTAAACCCAAACATTTACTTTAAAACTCCACCCCTAATGCCAAATGATAAACATTTCTTCCTTGTGTTTATCAGTATTTGATTGATTGCTGGCAGTTCAGAGTGGGTTTTGGGTTTCACACGACAAGTATTCTGAGTTAATTCATCCAAGGGAATAGCAATACACAAAAAAAGACTTTTTTTTAGTCTGTCTGTTAGGGCGCATCTTGACATGTTTCCTGTTGAAAGGATGATGTCCAAGATTTTCATATTTTCTAATATTGCAATGTCAGCTCATTAGGGCAACTAGAAAGATCAATCTGTAAGGTATGATGCTACCTGTTAAAAAGATGTTAGAGAGACAACTGGAAAAACAGCTGATCCAGATTAAGATGAAAGGTCTTGATTTTACTGGATTGATTTTAGTCAGTTTAACTCAAATAGTGCTGATTGTGTGACAGCCCAGTAATAAGAATACAGTGAGGATCTGATAAATTTAACTGCTGAGTATCATTTTAATGTTACAGACCTGGCTCCTGTGGGTAGTTTAAAGGAGTGATGTGAAGGCCCATGGTCCTGAATGGCAACTGCTTTGGGAGTAGCATTAATGGAAAGTCAAGGGCATGGTACTTGGGAAAAAGGTAAAGTGTGTTTGGATGTGGGCTTTGCAGAGCTGATGCTGGTCAGAGGAGGGAGAGAAAATCTGGCTATGGTATTGTTCAACGCTTTAAACAAAACATCTTGACAGGGAATTTGCCAACAGCTTTCTGTGGTGGTAAACAATAGCAATAATGACAACAATATAAATCTTGTACATTAGTTATGGAAAGTTATTGTGCAGTCAGAAGTGAACTTGAATGGTTACTGAGAGTGAAACTGAGCAGAAGGAGGTGAACTCTGCATGAAAGAGACACCATAAGCCACATATAAATAGCTACAGAACAGCAAACATTTTATTATTTAATACACATGATAGGAATGTGAACACTGAATTTGAAGCCCAAAGAATGTTTACCTTGACAGCCCAGTCAGACATTCTATTTGTTCAATGCCTGTCCTCCAATACATGGACAAGTGATTCAGCTACCTCCTTTTATTCCACCTTGGTGAATATTTGGAAGTTCTTGTCTTTACATTCCCCTGAATCCGGTAATGACTCTACTGCCCTTCATTGAAGAAGGTATGTTAGTCCTTGCTCCCCTAAATTGGATGACCTTTTTCTTTGTTCTACTTGCAACATTTTTGTGGAAAAGCAAATCTGTAGACACAGGATTATTTTCTATTCCTTTAATGTAGATTCTTTATCAAACAGAAATTAATTTTTAAATGTCAATTTGAAATGGTTATCAAAATTGCAGCTCATTTACCCCCTAGTGCCATGATTCAATGTGAGTCCTTAACTGAACTTTCCCACTACTCAACAATGGCTTCCCTGCAGTACAGAAATATTGCACTGTTAAGAATGTCAGTTTAAAGATGCCATTTTGGGCATTTAGAATGTTCCCAAGTCAGGACAAGAGGTAGGATGGCTTTCTCAATTGCCTCCCCATTAAGTCCAATTCAAAAGCTCATTAAGAGCTTGTTGATGGAGGAGGAGGGGGATGAGAAGGATGGAATGTTAAAGTGTGCATGTGAGTTTCAGGAGCTCTCCGCTTCTAATCAGCGAAAGGCAGGCCAATACAGAGTGGGGAGCCGGCCATTACAACTCTCCAGAGTGAAACCTTATCTCCATCAGAGGGGATAAGCGGTCTTAGAATTTGACAGCAAGTATTAGGGCGAGTGGGCACTTAGTGCTCTGATAATGAACATTAACTATCTGTAATAAACAAAACTCCAGTTGTGCTGGCCCTCAAAATCATAATGGCCTTCAATGTCTTTGCACCTACCTCCTTCCATGGAGTAGCAGTGGATCTTGGTGGCAAACACTGCACACCACTGCAATCTTGCTGGCCACTGATGATTTCTTCATTAAAACTGGAAGCAAAATGTCATGGGAGAGTTGGGTATGGGCTACTCCTTAGTTCATTAGTCTGACCGTGCTTTAGTGTTCCAGCTGTGAACTAGAGGATGGAGATCTTCTTACCTAGCGGGTAAGACAGGAAAAGTAGTATGTGTGTTGAAGGACATAATGAGATCTTCCCTGGTAAAGGCAAAGTCCCTGGAAAAATATCCTTTTCTCATTTGTGAAAAATGATATGTGCTCCAGGTTGTATGATCCATACTTATGTCAGCGTAAATATCTCAGACTCCTTTCCATGTCATGCCTCTCCATATGAGCTCAGGCATAATCATCAGCCTCAGTGATGGTTACCACAGGGTGTCAAATGAGTCTGATGTTATCTGATTGGCTTCTGTTCCTGCTGGCTCTATTTGGATAGGAAAGCAAATTTCATACACATTCTGGTCTCAGTCTGTGAAAACCTTCTGTTAGTTCCAACCAGAAGCAGACCAGGTTCTTGTTTTCTGCTCCTCATGTCTGTTGTCACTTATTTAGAGAACTATGGTGATGTTGTGAAGGGTTAGAACACTGGCTGTGTAATCCACAAAGATGATGGGTTGTCATTGTCCTTGTTATCCTTTAATGGATCAACATTTCAGTAATTAGCATGATACGACTGGGAAGGGAAGGTGTCTAATTAACTTTGTTCACTATTAAAAGTGTTACTGCAGCAAACTCAGGCTTAATACTTGCCTTGTCATAATAACTTTTAGATTGAAATGTTTCAAAATGGTTTACATATTAAATTCATCATTATAATGTTATGGACCAGACCAAATCCCTTCAAAATATATTAAGAAGATAGCGTAGACCCAACTTTTTCTTATTTTTAAAGACAAGTGTAAAGTACATGTCCCAGATGCAATTCAATTGGTCTAACTGCCAGGCTTGAAGAAAAACACAATTTATTTTCACACTATAGTTAAAATACAGACAAAATAAAGTTTTAAAAAATTAACTAACCTATCAAAATACTTAACAAGAATATATGTTAACTAAAATGTGGGAACAAATTACTAAAGATGCTGGAATCTGTGCTGAAAACAACAAATGCTGGAGATTACAACAGGTCAGACAGTATCCATGGAGAGAGAGCAAGCTAACGTTTCAGCTCTCGATGACTCTTCAGCTCTGATGAAGAGTCATCTAGACTCGAAAATTCTGGTTCTGTTGGAGTTTGACCCTATCCCTTCATGCTGCTTCTAATGTTCCAACGTTTTTTAAAAAAAAAAAGCCAAGGCCTCACAATGGTTTATTTTATTGGATTTGGACAGACAGCTCAACACCTTTGTCTCAAATTCGCTTCATAGAAAAAGGAAAAAAAAAATCACTTCTTAAAGTCATAGTATCATCACAGTAAGCTAAGTAACCATTTTTAAAATTCATAGGATGGGGGCATTGTTGGTTAGGCTAGCATTTATTGCTTATCCCTAATTGCCCAGAGAGCAGCTAAGAGTTATAGCTATAGGCTCATGTCGGTCGATCAGATAAGGAAGGCAAATTTCCTTTCCTAAAGGACCTTAGTGGACCAGATTATTTTTTGAATGACAATCAACAACAGCTACATGGTTGCCATTAGGCTAGCTTTTTAAATTTCAGGCTTTTTAAATTGAATTCAAATTTCACCATCTGCCATGTTGGGATTCAAACCAATGAGCTTGGAGTTCTGGATTACTAGCCCAATGACATCACCACTCCACAAACCTCCCCCCACCTCATCACCACCACCAGACCCATCCCCCAGCCTTGTTATGTAGACTTTAACACTTCAGCCACTTATGTTAACAAAACATTTTTAAAAATCTTAAAATAAATAGCCAATCCATTTATAGATTGTACTGATTAAGGTTAAATATTCACTGGGATATTTTGAGAAAATCTTGTTTTCCTTTAATTTGCATTACAGAATCACTTTCGATCTTTAACATTTCTAACTGAAGGAACAGCAGCTTCAAAATGAAGTACTGTACGCTCATAGTATTGCAGTGAAATTTCATTGTACGTCGTCATCTACACAAAATCTTATGTGAGATTTCAATCCACAGCATTCTGACTCCAAATGTAAATTCTCACAAACTGAGCCACAAGTTACTGATGTAGACCCTACCATAAGGTTGTTCATGCAGCTATTTTGACTCATAATCAAAACAAAATATGTTTTGTCCTGCTTCTGTTCATACAGTTATTTCATCCTGATCACTGAACACAAGAATTTCCATTTATTATCAAAGTCCTGCCATCTTAATGGTACTGTTTCAAAGTCAGCTTGATTATAGTAAGGTCCAAATGGATGTTTTATTCTAAATTTATGAAACTGGTCTGAAATTGTCAAATAAACTTTTGGAAAAGGATCAAGTATTATTTATCTTTAAATACATCATAACCAACACTTGTATTTTAACATTTAATGTTTGAATGTTTTTGAATGTTAAAAGAATAGTTCAAAATGATAGATGCAGGACTATAGCTGGTAAGATATTTATATAATCAATATTTTATCGAGTTTGGACTTTTCAATAATCTCAGTGAATGCTAATAATATTGCAAATAAAAACTGTTTTGTTGTCAGTTAGTTTATCCTTACTTCCTTCAATTTTGGGATATTAGTTTTGATATACTAGTCAGCATTTCCTAAATTATTGTTTTGTCAAAATATAGAAGTGCCGATAGTGCTGATTTTCACACAGGGTGAGCCCTTAATTGGTGTGGAGACAGGTTTCCTGTCCAAATAGAGTTAGTGAGATCAGCAATTACTATAGATTAGCTTTTATTGTCACATGTACCAAACTACAAGAGTGCTGGAGTACAGTGCAAAGTTTTACAGAGTCACCATTCTCGGTGCCATCTTAGAATACAATAGTTAGAATTAAAAATGAGCAGAAAGTACAGACACAGAAACAAAAGGAAAAGACAATGTCCAGATCATCCTCGTCACTGCTGCCGTGAATCTTGAGCCAGACTCACCAATGCCACTTGTGCTGGATACACCAATGCTGTGGTGCCACCACCACCAATGCAAACGCTGCTTCACTGATGCCACTGCCTGGAGTCCAGCATCTCACCGCCGTGTGCACCAGACCCACCAATGTCGAAGTCGCCATGCTATGACATCATCACTTGCCACAGGACCTATCTGTCGATGCTGTCACCATCTTGGAATCAATTGAAGTATCAGATTCCACAGCCTTCCTGAACAAATGCAAGAGTGTAACCCTTTGAACCAGCGCTGACATCAGAGCCACTGCCGATGCCAGTCTCAAGTCCTATGCTGAGCCCGTCAACGTCACATTTGTCAGGCTTCGCTGACATCTCTTGTTCCTGGGCCCACATTTGTCACCATTTCTGCTGCAGCTGAGTTCAACAAGAGCAAAAGGTAAAAGACAACTGTAGAGAAAATAAAAGTAGAAAGAAAAGAATAAAAGAAATAGATGGAAGAAAGCCCGAATGTTGCTATTCCACTTCCACCATCTTGGAGTGAAATGGTTGCAATGATTACATATTAATGCTGCGTTTGTCTATAGTTTGGAAGCTAAAGTTAATTTTTCTCATTTATGAATTGTGCAAATGTGCTTTGGGAGATTTTTGAACAGATGAGTTTCTAGTAAATAGTAAACTCAGTGAAAACTTGAATATAGGCCTTTCCGTTTAATCTGTTCTTCAACCAGCTGTGCTCTTCCTTGATAAAACCTGTCTGGATCTATCTTTATTTTGAGTCAAATTAAACTAAAAATAGAAAACTGCTGAAGATTTACCTAAACTGTAATATGATTGATTCTCTGGTAACTAATCTCACTCTCTTCTGAGACAATATTTGCTGTGGTGCTAGAACAAAAGCACAGACAGTAGTAGGAATTAATTATGTGTTTTCTCTGAGTTCCTTCTTGAGGACATTAGTCATGTTAGTTGCAATAGTGTCCATCCTAGCTGTCTTTTGCCCTACCCTTTAAAAAAGCCATGGTTTGTTCACCAAAGACGTGTCAGGCCCATTTCTTTAAAGTCAGCCGATTTACTCCTTGGAAAATAGCCCTTTGCCCTGAACTAAACAACACTGGCCCACATGCTTTGTGAAATGTGGTTGTCTGTATATCGAAGAAGAGAGGGGTTTGTTCCATTGAACTTCTGGCAAGATTACATTCCCAACAAAACTTGTAACTTCAGCAGAATTTCAAATAAGGAACGTTTGCCCTTCATCTAAGTCCCAGTAAGTCATTCTTTCTAGTCAGAGTGTGCCCCCTTGTAACGTGAGCAAGGCACCATGCTGGACCTAACCATTGATGCTTAAATGGAAGCAATTTTTTGGGAATTTAGGAATCTGGGTAATGTATTACAGTTGCAACTGCAACTTGTAATTGCTGAAACATTAACTCTGATTTTTCTCAACAGATGCTGTCAGAGTTAGTTAATGTTTCAGGTTGAGTGAACCTTCCTCAGAAAGGACACTTGACCTGAAACGTTAACTTTGATTTCTCTCCACAGATGCTGCCAGACCTACTGAGCTTTCCAGCAAACTCTATTTTTGTCTCAACTTCCTTTAAAAGATCTTTAAAAGTGGTGTTGACTAATGTAACATGTTTCATGATCAGATATTCATGATTGCAATCATTTATGGTAGTTGTTCAAGTTCCATTTATATAGAGTGGGTGGCCATCTCATTCATACCCTGGCTGGATTGGTTTAAGAGGGAGGTTGAAACCAGAGACGTCTGTTATTGGGTCATTGATGAGATGTTGGTTTATTATCTTCCATTTATACTACAATTCTGTCCATATGATAGCGACTTGATGGTTGCATGAGTATTAGCTGCTATGTTCCACAATGGTGAGTGATTTATAAAAAACTTTCTTTGTGGGTTTTTAACTCTTTTTGAAAAGGAAGCTTGATGATGCTTATGACATTTTTCATCTCAGGGAACAGGCTAGCGCTGTGGCAAATGACAGCTGGGACAACGCTGGGAATGATATAGTTAGAATAAACTTAGGTTTCCCTGGCATTGTCCTCATGGTGACATTTTGAGTCATTTCCGTGACCTTCATGTGGTTGCTGTCAGCGGTATTTTGCAGCAGGGTAAACTTGGGCCATTGTTAAGATACAAAGGGTAAGGACATAGACTTACAAATTAGGAACAGCATTAGGCCACTTGAACCTGCTCTTACATTTAATAAGATTATGGATGATCTGATTATTCCATATTCCTACTACCTCCAATAACCATTCACCACTTTGCTTATCCAGAATCTACCTGTCTCTGCTTTAAAAATACTCATAGGCTCCATTTCCAATGCCTCTGCGTTCAAGTCCTTTTCCATGTGATAGACGATTTTGCACTCAAGTTGGTCACTTTAACCTGTCAGAAAACTGCCAATATCTATACAGTGCTGACCGCACACTCTACCAGATTTTACTCCCCTTTAAAGTCAATGTAGAGTAACATTGCGAATGGTACAGAACTGTTGAACTTCCCAATCTTTTGGGATTTCTGACCAGTGAATTAGGTTAAAATTGACCCTTGTGACGTCTAGAATAAGAACAAAGTTAACTGACATAAAGCGTATTTATGCTTTCTCAGTAAATACCTTGGATCTTAAAGTCTATGAATATGCTAACACTGGTAATGTGAGCTTCTGGTAAAATAAAATGTAGCCTCAGGGACTGAGTCTAAAATAAAGAAGCCTCTGTAGTTTCTAACCAGAGTAGGGTGTGCTCAGATCTAATCTGGGATGAGTGAAAACTCAAGTAACTACATAGTAGTAGGTAGCTAGAGCTAGGTTTCTCCACCACCATCCCCCTACCACCACTTTCATTAGCTCAATCATTATTTCAAATTTGTTTAAAATTTAATACAGACAATTTAGCTTTGTTCTGCATAGTGATATAATTACTGTATTGTTTCAGGGCATGCTTGAAAAAATACATGGCAGCAGAACTTGTTTCTTCTGAACTTTCTTTTCCTCTCTAAAGCGGGTTAGTGCAACAGTATGAATATTTGAGCTGCTCGACATGGACACATGGCTGCTGGGCAGAGAGAATGTTTCATACTAAAAGATAATTTGACTGTGGTATCTAATTAACAATAGAGATTCAATTTAAAAAAAATCTTAGGATGTGTGCATTACTAATAAGGCTGGCATATACTGCACATCTCAAGTTATCCTTGATATTTGCAAACTAACTGGTCCACTGCAATCTGCATTCATGGGTGAAGGTGTTAGGTAGGGAGTTCTGGGATTCTGACCCAGTGGTAATGTATGAATAGCAATATATGCATCTGTCTGCATGGTTTGTGACTTAGAGATGATGATATTCCTGTATACCAGCTGTGATTGTCCTTTCAGGTGGTGGATTGTCTGAGCTGGGGAAGAGCTACCAAAGAAGTCCATCTTGTAGATGGTCCACCCATGCAGTCATATTAGATTGATGTTTAATCCAGTACATTTTGTAGTTTATAATAATTAGTGTCTTTCCACTTGTTATGACCCCATCCATTTGACCAGGCTGTGAAATTGGTTGCCAATTGGGAGATAAACACACATTCCTCAATGAGGCCTTACCTTTTAAATCATCCATGTCTCCACATTCCTGATCTTGCTGACTGTAACCTAAGAGTTGCTGCAGTTAAAATGTTTTTATTTTGTAAGCCCTGAGTCTGTGATGCTGGAAAACCACAATTTTGAGAACTTGCCAGCTTCCTGCTCCTACGGAATCTATGCTAAATTGTTGACATGTTGTCAGTGAGCAGTAGGTTTTGCTGCAGAATATGTTTCTGCAGAAATAGGGTAAATTCTATTGTTAGTCAACAAATATGAGAGTTCAAGCTAATTCCTGTTTTCTCTCCAGTACTCATAAATCCTCAGCTTGTTCTTTGAAAATGGGCCTTAATGGGCAGTACAGTTCTTTTCTCTTAGGATAACATTCCTTAAAGATATTTCTGAATTCAATTCCGAAAATGTCATAATGGACTCAAATGGTGTCTCTGTTTCTCTTTCCACAGATGGTCCAGACCTGTTGAGTTTTTCCAGTACTTCCTATTTTTATTTCAGATTCCAGTGTTTACAATAGTTTGCTTTTATTCCTTTTAAAGGTATATTGCTTATTTATTTTTAAACACCTTCATTGCAGATTATGATGAATACCATCTTTCATCACGAGGTGGTCTAAGTGATCTATAGATCTGACTATATTGATTGTTCAAGGGGATGAGAGAGGAATTGTCCAGTGTCAATAGATGTGAAGCTGGAAAAGCACAGCAGGTCAGACAGCATCCAAGGAGCACAAAAGTCCATGTTTCAGGCTGAAACCCTTTGTTAGGACTTGGGAGGGGTGGGGAGCCCAGAATTAAATAGAGGGATTGGTTGGGGCTGGAGGAAGGGTAGATGGGATGATGATAGGTGGATGCAGATAAGGGGTTATTGTGATTGGTCAGTGGGAAGGATGGAGTGGATAGGTGAGTAGGAAGATGGACAGGTTTGGTCCGGTCAGGGAGGTGAGGAGGAGTGGGAGGGCCGGACATGGGATAAGGCTGGGGATGGAGGGACTTTGAAGCTGGTGAAGTCAATATTGAAGCCATTGGGCTATAAGCTCAAAAAGTGAAATGTCAGGTGTTGTTTCTCCAGTGTATTTTTTTCCTATAGGTCCTGGGTTTTTCTTCTTCTTGGCAGTTAGGGAATGACATTATCAATGAAGCTGGGTGCACTCTAGTCAGAATGCTCAAGTCATCATGCATATAGGCAAGTTTAGTAGTCTTGCTGGTCACTTCCTAGCTTTCAGTTTTTGTGTGCTTACAATTTAATATAACAGCAAACTACTAAGACCAAGGTTGTCATGAAGCATTGGAGACGGACTGGATGCAATAGCCAATAGTTGACCAACTGTAATTACAAGACATAAATGGCAATGATATCAGTACTGCTTCAGCAGACTGATCTCAGGGCAATTACACAACTATGTTACACTCTGCACACAGCTCCAACATGGAAACTGAACTGATCATGACACAAATTAGAGAAAATCCTCATGAATAGTTCCAGAGAAAAGGAACTTCATTTCCATAGATGGAGTGGAGAAGTTGGATCTATTCTCCTTGGGGAAGAATTGGAGAGGAGATTTGATGGCATTCAAATTGTGAGGCATTTGGATAGAGTAAATAGGGAAAAAACTGTTCCTGTGGCAGAAGTGGTAAGAACTAGAAGACACCAATTTAAAGGCAATGGCCACTTGAGAAAAAGGACTTTTAATGGAATGAATGCTTAGTATCTGGAAAGATCTACCCAATAGTGTAATGGAGGTAGATTCAATCAGAACGTTCAAAAAAAGAATAGAATAATTATGTGGAAGGAAATAAATTCCAGGGCTCTGGGAATACAACAGGAGAGTAAGACTGGTGGATTACTCTTCAAGAAGACCAGCAAAGACACAATAGGCTGAATAGTCTCCTTTTGTGCTGTAACCATTCTAACCTGTCCATCTTCCTACTCACCTGTCCGCTTCCCACTGACCAATCACAATAACCCCTTACCTGCATCCACCTATCACCATCCCACCTACCCTTCCCCCCCAACCCCTCCCTTTATTTATTTCTATGATAGTGACAATCAAGATCACCAGGAAATACCCCTATTTTGACCAAGATGCTATCCTTTAACGTATCAGACACATGGACAGTTCCTGCCATGTTCAACAACTCTGATAACTTCACTGCATTGAATGGCAACAACAGTACAACATGATTTGAAAGTAACAATAACATTCTGGCCACATCAGTGGATGTGTAATTGAGAGGAAAGTTCTAATAATCGAAGGATGTGAGTTCAGAATCCAATCATTAGGGAATTTAAAATCAATTAAATAAATCTGGAATGAAAAGTTAGGCCTAAATTTTTGGGACGGCTCTTTTTCTGGGTCTGCAAACCCAACTTGGGTATAAGTGCCTTATAATTGTGGATGTTTGTGCCTGGGGATGGATGGCTGTGAGAGGGAAGTACATGGCACACAGTTTGGAAAATGTTGGCTGCAGAGATGGGCTGACTGAAAGTCTGGCCTCGGGGTTCTGGCACTTTGTTGAATCTATATGAAAATGAATTTAAAAAAGCCTTCCAGCTCTCACCACATCACATCCCTTCAGGGTGCTGCCCCTTGCTCCCCCCCCAAAAAAAAACACTCCCTATGCAATCTCATGCCTCCACCAATTATTTGGTCTCTCATAGCCTTCATGCCAATCTATGGCCTTGCCTCTGCCTCTCATGGCCTGTTCTACTCCCAGCCCAATCTATGGCCCTCTCCTTACTCCCAATGGCCCCTCATATCATTCATGCACATAAATGTCACTCTACTAATTCCATCCTCAAGCCCCCTACATCTTTGTATGCCAATATATACCCCTCTATCCATCCCCAAGGCCCTTTATAGACCTTAACAGCAACCTAGTGCTGACACATGCCAGTCCATTCTTCCCACCCACCACTCTTTGTCCTTACACCCCCTCTCTTGCAACTCACCTTAGATCAACCTTAGATCCATGCTGAGACTAAATAAAGTTTTAAGTGTCAGGCATAAATCCACAATTTAAAGCAAATTTCAATGATTCAAAAAAGTTCACTATATTTAATTTCCTTTGCTACTTTATAAGTACAAGCATCTATATTCATTGTTCCACTTCAAAGATTTGACAAGCTCCTGGAGCAGTTAATTAAATTGCGAAGTGAAAATACCCCGCTGTGGCAATGATAGTTTGTGAAATTAGTCAAGCAATCCTGCAATGAAAGTCCTCTGTTTTATGATAACAGGCACAGTGAAATAGCAAGCACTGACTTTTTAAAAAAAAACACCGCAGACAATTTTATTTTCTTCAAACATAAAAGTGCTGGAGATTTGAATGTTTTGACAGCTTGACAGTTCTTGTAACATTTCTCTTGCTGTTTCTTTTGATAGCTCTGTTGATGATTCCAATTTGCATAATACTGCCAATACTTTTATGCATTTTTTGGCACATTGCTATCTTTGAGATTGATATTGATATTTTTCACATTACTAAGGACACTATGAGCTTTAATGTGGTAAAGCATTCTTTTTTATGTGACGGCTATTGAATGCCCTTTGAAAATTCAAATATGCTGCCTTCTAATAGTTTCCCTTTATCCATCTCAATTGTTAAATCTTGAAAAAACTCTTAAAAATTTATTAAACATGATTTTCCCTCACAATTTCTTGTGCTAAAATGCTATGGGCAGCAGTGCAAATGATGGGAGAACACCCAGGAGTTTAATGGAATCATCAAATAGAGAAGCGACGAAGACATATATGAGGGTTCAGCAGGTGATCCGAGGCTGACGTACAGTCAGAGTTATGTAGGTGGATATAAACAGTCGTAATGATGATATGACTATGTGTTTGAAAACCTATCTCAGGATCAAATATAATAAAAATAAATCAAAAAAAGCTCATTTATAACCACTTAGCTTAATGTCTGAGCTATCCTGTTTGCTGTTTCTTATAGCTCTTAAAAGGAGACTGCACTTCTTACAACACTGTTGTTTGCGCCTGGTCACCTAGCATCCTTGGCTTCTCAAGTTAATTAATAGTAAATTCAACTTCTTGCCTGAATAACATAAATCTGACTTTTATTGAATAGTAGTAGAAAACTTCAATCTTGATGTTAATTTACAACTGGCCAATGAAGCTGCAGGAACACAGCCCTGAAATATCTGCCTCCTGAGAATGCCATGTCTTTGGAGATACCAAAAAATTACAGCCAATCATGACATAATCGTAATAATGATCCTTTAATACTTCTTGAGCAGCTAACAAGCCACTTAAACACAATAACTGTCAGAAGTTCAGTAATCCAGCTGCTAAGTGGGCAATTTCTGTGGAAAATGACTTAACAACAATTGAGAAAACTCCACTGACAAGACCCTGCATTCTGTCACTGGCAATACTTTAACATCTTTATTCTGTTAAGTAGATTATCCAAGTTTGAACTGGAACAAAATACTTGCGTTTGAATTTAACTCTGCGGCTGAGGAAATCTGCACAAATCATTCATTAATTACGTTGAATAAGACAACATTCTTTATCATTTTGTTGCAAATGTTAACTTAAGGATGGTTTGAAGCTTAGAAGTTCTTCAGGCAACATATATTAGTAGTTCATTATTTCTTTTTATTGACATTACATCACTTCGCACTTACGTTTGCTGTTCCTCTTAAATTTCATGAGAGGCATATATAGCCTTCAGTATATGAGAAAGCAGCCTGAAAATTCTCTTCAATCAAAACCATCTGATCAGCACACTACTGTACATGTCTTATGAGGGTCAGTTGTGGAATTATTGCTCTGTTGGTAAAACCTGCAAATTGATGGCCATGTAGACCACATTGGCACAAATGGATCAATGTGTGGCAATTCCAAGCTATCGTGGTATAAATGTGGACAGTCATTGTAATAACTTGGACTTGGCTTTAGCTTTTAGGATCTGAAGAGAGGTTGACTTTATTTAAATCTATTGCTGGCTTTGATGTTGTTCATGTTACTTGCTGCTGCCCTGAATGGAAAGCAATATTCATTAGATCTTGGACAAAAACAGAAGTTGCTGGAAAAGCTCAGCAGGTCTGGCAGCATCTGTGAAGAAAAAAATCAGAGTTAACATTCCTCAG
>NC_063341.1:49032900-49057531 GCF_021869965.1 Rhincodon typus | reverse complement strand
TGGCAGCATCTGTGAAGAAAAAAATCAGAGTTAACATTCCTCAAAACAGGAAGGGTCACCGGACCCGAAACATTAACTTTGTTTTTTTTCTTCACAGATGCTGCCAAACCTGCTGAGCTTTTCCAGCAACTTCTGTTTTTGTTCCTGATTTACAGCAACTGCAGCTCTTTTGGTTTTTATTCATTATATCTAATTTTCTATCTGCCCCACTCAGTTCTATTTTGGATGTTTGTGAAACTTTGCGTAGAAATTGATCCCTATGGTGCCTATTTGTGGGTCAAAGTTCATAATGAGGGCGACCAATTGCCAACTGGTGGCCTCTGGGTGCGCAGGCTGCCCACTTAAAACAATTAGAAGACTATATGAGGATGATAAACAATGGCCTTATACCTCTTTTCAGATCCAGACCAAGCAAAAAGTGGTGCCATGTTTTAGTGATGCCTCCCTAGATATTCTCCGAAAGGCTTGTCAGAAGAGGATTGAAGTTTTTGTCCCTGTGGATGACAAGAAGAAGTCATCATAACTGATAAAGGCAGCCTGCACAGAGATAGGTGCTGACCTCTACAGCTTTGGGTGGCTCAAGCGTAACTGGCTTCAATGCTGCAAGAAGCTGAATGATCTACTGTGCTTTGCCAGGGTATACTTTACTGTCTATTCAATGCTACATGTTCTTATTAGACTAAATTAGCATTGTGAAGTTACCACTACAGAGGACTATCACACAGGAAGTCGGATGTCTGGCATCTCCATCAGAAGCCTCATTGCACTCAATGTCTGTCAGTTTGTTACAGTTACCAATGTAGTGCTACTAGTACCACATTGGTACTACCTCTCACCCAGCTGGGATTGAAATTTAAAACATCAAAGCTACAACACTCAGTAGCTCATTCACCATCAGCTCACTGACCTTTCGTCACAACCAGGAGAACCTAAACATTTGTTAAGATTTCACCAGAGGCTTGAATAGGAGAAGGACACAGCCATAAAAGGTGGCTTTTCAAGTTGAACCCCATTTAGAATTCAACCATGGTCGGATTTGCTGTTATCAGCCAGTGTCATTGCTTTCCTTATGCAGCCTTGTTGGTCCAGTTAAGTCTCACCCTTTTACATGTTAGAATAACAAGCCAGATTGCATTTCACTGTGGCTTCCTGTGAGCTGATTAACATGGAGAGACTTCATCCTTAATACTGTAAGTATTTGCACAATAAGAAGGATTGGTTTTGTAAGAGATAAGTAACCGAAGAAGTTTGTACCCATCCGAGCTTGGAGGAAGACATGTATTCTCCCATGTGCATTCCTCAGATAGCTAGTCAAGTTTGTCAATTCATGCATCCCATTTTTAGGAAACAAGATTATACCCATGAACGTAATTCCAGTGGCTGGAATAGTAACAATATTTACGATATGCTAATGATGGCAAAACAGGTTCCTGTTCATCTAGACTGGGAAAGATAACTTGTCTTAAAAGTTCTGAAAGCCTTATAGCAAAACTTAAAACTTCTGTCAGGAAACAGAACTTTTGTTTCTGCCCAATAAAATTGTCTTGCTGGCTGTCCTATAAGATCTGACAGGTTTGGAAAATTCCATCAGTGATTTTATCAATATTTTACCCACACCCTTGTCTACTTTTAATGATTACAAAGCGTACTTGACGTCTCAAAATGGGCCTTACCTCCCCCAGTGTACACTCAACCTTTCCCAGAGCTGTCCTGGGACCATATCCAAAAGGGTGTATTATCTCTGTCAAGGGTACTGTACCTCTGCAAATAACTCCAGTACATTTTTACCAGCTCTTACCAAGTCTAAAGTGCACATGTTGTATTTCAGATATGTTCTGACTGAAGGCAGATGCACTCTAACATGTCTGTTTGCATCCGTGAAAAACAGGTTTGCAAATTACAATCCGCTCCTGTGCTCTCCCCTCCCTTGTGAAAATGGCAGGGCCCATGTTTGGGTGTGTAGCTTCTGAATTTGTGCCTCCAGTGCCATTTTATTGTTTACCAATTTTTCTGCTCTCATTTCAGATTTCTGGAATATACAGTTCTTCGTCCTTAGAGCTGTACATTTGTTAGAAGACAATAGTTCTGCTACTATCCTCTTTAGTGTAGCGCTACATGTGACACGTGACCCTCTGTGGCAATGATGATGGTGTTTCTAATCAAGTCAGTGCTGCGTGGGAGAAATGACCAGGAAAGATCAGAACAATCAGATAGGAATCAGTAAGAGGCCTGGATCTTATGCTTTCATGGCAGTTGGCAGGTGGTCATTACCATTGGCAGTGGCTTTAGCTCAGTCTGCCAATTCCTCTTCTCTTTTGAGCTGAACATCACGAAAACAACAAAACTTATGTATAACTTTCAAGATCGATGTTCAGTTTCGATGATGAATACACACAGCTGACCATTTTTTCAAGGCTCTGTAGTATTTGAATTTAGAACTTTATATTCTTCTTAGTTTTTTTTTAGATTAAATATTTTGCCTCCACATATGCTATAAATTCTCCAGATGCATTTGTTAGAAGGTGGAAAAGTTGACATCATATCACGCTGACAACCTGATTGATCATGTCAGGATCTAAGATATGTTCCTCTCCTTACCTTTTTAGTTTCCATTTAGAAATAATTTGAAGTATCTGAACTCAAGTTGCCAGCAAGAAATCAAAAGTAGTTGGTTAATGCTTATAATACCAATTTCTACAAGAGACGGGAAGAAAGAAAGACTTGCATTTACATAGGCCCTTTCATGACCTCCGATCATCCCAAAGCATTTCACAGGCAATGAAATTCCTTTGAACTGTAATCACTGATGTAATATAGTATGGGTGACATTTTGAATGTGCTGCACTTTCTTTGACAGCAAGGAAATTGGTCTCACTAGCGTGTTCGTGGACCCTTATTGTCATCCATTCAATGCAGTGTTATGAGTTTCCCGTATGTAATACTGTATTGGAAAGTGCAGCCAAAGAAAAGAAGAACTAACATTTTTGTGGCATTGAAATGGGCACATGATCAGAGGGACTAAGGCTTTTGGGTAATAAGAACCTTTTGGTTATGCACTGATATGACATCAATCAGTTTCAAGGAAAACATAAAATGTTCTGGATTTTACACAGCTGTGTTTTTTTAAATGTGAGTTCATGTTTAAATAAATTTCATTGTGAGAGGCAGTGTATTTTCCTGATTTGCAAAACGTATCGTGCTTGTCCGCTTATTTAATTGGCAGATATTTAAACCGCCTTTACTGAAGCCAGATTTTATAGTCTGTGGCATGTATCTTTGGGAAGGATTTAACTTTACTTCAGGCTGTAGATGTGCACATGTGGTTGATATATTATTTTGCTTCATATTTCTGCTATTTGCTTATAAGGGGGTAACAATGGATTGCTTCTGGGCTGATGCCAGGAAAGCAAAGTTGATCATGCATTCTGACAAAGCTAACGTTTATTAGTATCTGTCTTTTCTCTTCAAAGCTAACTTGCTGGGGAGGAACAGTATCACTTCTATTTTCATCCAGGCCAATATTACTCTCCAGTGGCTTCACAGACTAATATTGGGTGGGATTTTAAAACCAGCATTGTATCCAACCTCTTTAGTTTCCTGGCAGTGATTTAGGATGAAATGACCCCCACAGTCCATTACCAGAATGCTTTGGATTTTTCACTCCAGATTTTTCCTTTTCCATTTTGCACAAAGTAAATGATTTGTACTTAGTGAAGATACATGGGAATATAGAACTATGAGGAAGCAATTCAGTTCCCCTATGCTGTTCCATCAATCAATTAGATTGTGTATGATATCTACCTCAGCTCCAAACAGTTGCCTCTGGCCCAGAAGATCCAGGTTCAAGTCCCATCCATCCAGGAGGTGCGTCATAATATGTCCAAACAAATTAATTTAAACTATTCTCAATAAATAGGCCAAATAGCTACCATTGATTCTCGTATGAACAAAACTCATTCAATTCCTGCCTCACAAGTTCCAATTGGCCCAACATCTATAGACGTTTATGTGGAAATAATTCATGATTTCCACACGTTTTGTTTGAAGAAGGCCTCTTGATTTTATTCCTGAGTGGGTGAGTTCAAATTTTAAGTTTGGGGTTCCTTGGTCTGGATGAATTGGTTTCTCTAGGCAGAATCTCTGAGCCTGCCTGGAGATGTGGAGGCTGCAGAGAAAAACATAAAGTTGAGTTAATGTCACAAACTGACAGTCTTACCCAAGGTTTTATTAAGATGGTAATGCTTGTTGTGCAGCTGGAAGTAGTTGCTTGGAGGATTTCTTTCAAGATGGCTGAAGGTATCCAATCTTTCTTTCAGACCAAACTTATTCACCTTGTTCTCATGCTAGTTTGATGTCCTGTTCCTCAAACTGGGTGAGGAGATTTATTTCAAGTATTCCCCTCACTCCTCACCTATGCAGGATCCTGCTGGTTGTGCATTTTCTCTCCTGCAAAAGGAGAGAATCCATTAGCATGGCTGCATGAATACTATGCCTGCATTGATAAATACAACAAGTGATATGAATCCTCAAAGCTATGATTATCTGTGTGGCTTGCTAGTAAGAAGAATCTGTAATACGGTAGTTAAGTGTTAAAGAACTGTGATTAAAAGATGGTTCAGTGGTCACCAAAAGGCTATAGTTGATTAAAAACAGTAAACCATATTATGTATGTGCCTGAGATACCGTGGGGTGTCCATTGTAAAGCTGTGTTTTGGTGTTGTAACCTTGTCGCATGGAAGTCTATGGTGAAACGATATTGGATGCTCATGTTCTTCCAGCTTTAAAGAAATGTTAGTGAACTGGTGAGATGCTGAGCACCTTTTAAGTTTGAAGTGTATACCTTGGCAAATATGTGAGGTAGTACCATTGTGATGCAGCAAATGCTACTTTGATAGCTACAACGAAATGGCAGGCATTAGCTGCACAAGGACTATCTAATGGAAATGTATGGAACTCAATCTTGTATGTGATGGTGCTCATCAATGACAAGTTAATAGTGCTAACTCATACGCAGGAGCGTGAAGCACTTAGCAGACAGTGACAAAATGCAGAAGATCATTCATCCTCCTGTGGCAATGGAGCCAGGTTCTCTTGAGTTACTCACAGATGTTGATGTCCTCAACCACCTCTGTCCAGATTGCCTGTGTCAGACACAATGGGGGTGATGAGCAGAGATTGGATGATGTTCTTGGGTTGCAGAGAGTGAAGTGCTATCCAGTAATGTTTTAAATATGGCACCTGGAAGTTTCAGCTTGGAGGGTTTCAATGTAAGGGAGGAGGAAGTGGGGAAGCAGAACTTCCTCCTGAGCACCCACCCAAATGTATAAATTTGTAATGAACTGAGAAGACAGTCATCACATGAGAAAACCCAACCTGTCCCTAAATGGAATTACCTCCCGCTTTTAGGCCTGCCTCCACACTTGGTCTCAAAAAAAAAACAAGATTTTCCCTCCAAACCTATTCAATTTAGTACTTTGAAACAACCTAATTAGATTATTCCTCTCCTAAACTCAAGAAAATACCGACTGTATGAAGCCATTAAGACTGGGTATAATTCTCATTCTTCTTCTTCCTCTTTAATCAAGTTGTTCTTTCCCTACAAATTTCCCACTGCCTATGAGCATTTGTTGTCTGTTGAAAGTTGGATTTAGTCCTGGAAAACTGAGGTTGTGATGAACGAAACCATGATGCTTAACGTCACTCCATTGTCCTTGCCTCATTTAAAAGCACCTACCCATTGTTGGGTGATTGAACCAACATTTGATGACAACCAGAGCAGTTGTGAAAATTGGAGGGCATCTGACAATAGGGTGTCCACTCAAGTCTGCAAACCACCTTCACCATCCCAGACATTCGTAAACGGACAGTACCAGAACAAAATCCTCAGCTACGGTGAAGAACACTCCCTATTGGCCTACCCCTTCAATTAATGATCGAGTGGCAGATCAAAATGTGGCTTGAAACTGCAGCTTCCTGGGTATATTTCTCCATGAGATAATTTGATTTGGAAAGTAGTAAAAGCAGTTTTCAAGTCAGTCAACAATAACTGCCTTAATAGTGCAGACCTCACAATGACAGATAGATAAGTTAAAGCAGGGATATTAATAAGGGAAAGTCTTAAAATAAGAGTATGAAAAGGTGAGGAGTGAAGGAAAGCTAGTAAAATAGAAAAAGAAACAGAAAGATAAAGAAAAATAGGTGAGTAACTATAATGAGAGTGAAAGGAGAAAATGATTCCAAGGAAAGAGTAATGTATGCATTGCTAGATGCATGACAAGTGGTTTATAAATATGCTGTGTCCTATATTAAGTGATTTCTTATAGTTTGGCAGTTTGCTTTACATGACTAAGCCATATGTAGCCTTCAGCACGAGTAAAGAGATAGATGTGCCAAGATAATGTATTAAAACTGTTTTCGTTCTGTGCCAGAAACATGATAAATCATCTGTGACTTAGTCAACATGGCTTCATGTCCAAAGTTGAACTGGTAGTATGTATATATTTACTAGAGGGTTTCACTATCAGACCTGGTAGTATTTTTATATCTACATAGCAGTTAAATATAAAATAAAGATATAAATCAAGTAAGTCAGCATTAAATCCAATAAGATTCCAGTGACATGACCATTATGGAACATGAATTCTATACTTCTTTCTCCTTCACATAAAGAAATTATCAGTACTTGATGATCAGTACATAAATTTTTGAAGTATATACATAATATTACTCCAGCTATCATTGTATTTCCTTTTACCATCAGTTTACATATAGAGGTTAAACATTCTCTGTACCATCATGAATATGATAAATGCCATCTCCACAACCTCAAGTTCATTTTTGAAATCATAGATCAAAAAAGGCTTTAAACAGAGCTTCCTCTGTTTGTTGGAAAAGTCAGAACTGCTTTAGTGGTACTAGTTCATTTAGAATCTAGGTTTTCATGTATAAGAGTTCATAAAAACCTAACAGTTGAACATTTATAGTACAAACAGCACACATTTAAGGAAAAAATGTAGAAAGGTGATATCTGTTTGCAGTGGCATTTGAGAATTTGATCCAGTACTAATCAGAGCAGCAGGGATGAGTAGTTTATTCTGTTTGACATATAACCCTCATATGCCTTACAGAATACAGCTTAGCTGACTTATAGGATGCTGTCTTGAATAGTAGAATCCTTTAAAACAGGAATAATATCCTTCATGAGGAACATTAGTGTGTGAAAATGGGTTGGCGGTGATGAAAGCAGCCCACAAGATGACAGGTCCTGGGGTGTAGGGGTGCGTAAAGGACATGGAGAAGGTGCTTAGGACCTAAAATTATTGAACTTGATGTTGAGTCCAGAAACCTGCAGGGTTCCCAAATGAATAATGCGACGCTCTTCTTCCAGCTGTGCTTCCAGCACTGCAGAAGGCCCTGGATAGACATATTGGCCAAGGACATGTTGGTGTGTTAAAATGGTAGGAAATCAAGGTCATTTTTGCACTATTCCACTAAGTGGTCATGTTTCGCCTCCCCACTGTAGAGGAGACCAAATTGTGAACAGTGAATACAGTAGACTGGATTGAATGAAGTGCAGGTATGTCTGGGGCCTTGACTGGTGAGGAGGAAGGAGGTAAATAGGCAAATATTCTGAGGTTGAGATTGCAGAGAAGGTACAATAGAAAGTGAGGAGGCATTGGGAGTGGACGAGGGTGGCCTGGAGGGGATAGTGCCTGCAGAATGCTGACAGGGAGATGAGGAGAAAATGTGTCAGGTGGTGCCATCACGTTGGAGGTGGCAGAAATGGTGGCTTACGATCCTTTGGATATGGATACTAGTGGGTGGTAATTGTTGAATTTTTGTTTGCAAATTTAAGCAGGATCCTACCTACTTCAGGTGTTTGGGTGTGCTGCTTGCTCAATTGCAGACAAATCTGAAATATGCAGTGCAGGAATCTAGCATGTCAAGAACTCTCAAAATCTGTCATAAGAATCCTTCAGAGAAGTTTTAAAACAATAGCCCACCAGCATTGGCAGATTTACTGTGATATTCTGTCAGAAAATCTAAAATGACCTCCTCATTGTGGGATATCTATGTCAGGGAGTCCTACTATCCTGCTCAGACTAATACATAAGCAGGTCACTCTAAGGGTGAACAGATGAACTGGTTCAGGAACAATGCTTCCATTGACTCGACCTCTTTGGAAAAGTCCTGCAGTACTTCTCAAAGTATGAGCAAAATTCATTGTGGTCTGCTGCATGCTGCGCAACTTCAAGGGAACAGCTCTCACCATCAACTATAGTGCTTAGCAATGTAGAAAGTGGAAGAAGAGAATGAGGCAACCAACACACTTTCTGGCCCAGTTACCCATGATTGACCCATCTTACTGTGTTACCAGAAAATGCAAGCCCAATTCTCCATTCACTAACCGTTCCATATTTGAACTTCCCTCTGTCACTGACAATCACATTCCCAATTGGCTGCAAAGCCAAACTAAAAGTATCCATAAAATAAACTAAATTAAAAAAATCAAACCGTGACATATTGCATATAAGCATCAACTGTTCACCCCTGTGCCTCATTTCTCCAACACCAGTCTTTGAATCATGCATTTTACTCCTTGACTTTATTTACCCTACGTCAGTTTGCTTATGGCTCCCAGGATTATTACCTTGCGGGTTTTACTTTTAAATTTAGCTTCTAACTTTTCAAATTCTTTCAGCAGAGCCTCCTTTCTATTCCTAGCAAAGCCATTGGTACGAAAATGGATGACAACAGTTAAATCTTTCCTATCCCTCTCCAAGTTCCCTTGGTACCTATAGTCATGTCCTTTACCCATTTTAGAGCTCATGTACCGTGCTACCCAAATTGCTGTAGCGTGATGATGGAAAACTGCTGAGTAACAGTGCGCAAATGATGTACAGCACTTGTAGGTGTGGTGAATCAAAGAAAAAGCTCATTCCTAACTTAGCCAGTCTCATTCAAGTGATAATTGAGCTATTGAATAAAGGCCAACAATGGTATTGGAGTCAGGAACAAATATAAGCTTTTTGGAAAACTAAGGAGGTGCTACTTGCCACAGATGTTCCAGCTCATTATAATCAAGGCTTCTTTACCATAGTATCATGTTTGATATTGATTTTATTGTCACATATATTTTACAGTAAGAATGCGATAAAATACAGCGAAAAGCTTTCCTTTGTCACCATGAAATGGCATCGTTTAGAATAATTTAAGAATAAGGAAAGGAAAGAAAGATATAGCTTGAAGGGAGTCCATCAGTCCTGAGCCAGCTCATCACTGTCAATAAATAGAGAGAGGGGGAGGCTGTAACTCCAGATAGCTCCACTATCTACCTTCTATCACCGCCTCCCCCTCTTCTCTATTTATTTCGGAGCCCCCTTCCTCTCCCCCATTTCTGAAGAAGGGTCCAGACCCAAAACGTCAGCTTTCCTGCTCCTCTGATGCTGCCTGGCCTGTTGTGTTCATCCAGCTCCACACCTTGTTGTCTCAGACTCCAGCATCGGCAGTTCCTACTATCCCTCAACACCGTTAATGATACCTGCGCTGCCATCCCTCTGCCCGCGCTTCACCACCCCCTGCACCGGACCCAGCCAACATCGATGTCGCCAATCCTCAGGCACCATATTTACCGTTGGGCTGGTCCTCCTCCGACACTACTTCGCTGTCGCCAGTGCTGGTCCCAACCAACAACGAAGTTGCCGATCCTCAGTCACCTACCTTGTCGATGTTACCTGTGCTAATGTAGCAGCCACTGATTCCAGGTCCTGTGCTACTCCAGAAAAGTAAGTAGGGGCACACTCCCCCGTGTGCTAGGTCTGCTTAAAATCTGTGCATTGGGCTCTCGCTGTTGCCGATGCTGTCCAAACTCAGGACAGGGTAAGTAAGTGAAAAAAAAACAGAAGGGGAAAAAGAAGAAAAAGAAAAGCAGTCACAGCACACAAATCCAGCACAGCAGCCCTACTGCATTGCCATCTTGGACTGGAATATAATCTCTATCAAGCTGATGGAAATTATCTTTGTTGGTGAGAGTAGGAAAGTTGAATGAATTAACTGTGGCACCATTGTACGGGAGTGATTCAAGCAGGAGGGAGGAAATAGGAATGTCATAGTGGTCGGAGACACTATAATTAGGGAGATACTGTTCTCTGCAGCTGTGAGTGTGAGTCCCAAAGGCTGTGTTCCCTGAGTGAGAGAGGAAGGATTTAGCTGTCGTCTTCCACATTCGAACCAACGGCATTAATAGGACTAGAAAGGAGGTTCTGCCAAAGGAGTTTGAACATTTAGAAGCTAAATTTAAAAGTAAAACCTCCAAAGTAATGAGGTTCTGAGGAAGGGTCACCAGACCCCATACGTTAACTCTATTTTCTCCTTCACAGATGCTGCAAGACCTGTAGGCTTTTCCAGCAACTTTGTTTTTGCTCCAAAGTAATAATCTGGGTGGCATAAGCAAACGGGCATAGGGTAAATAAAGGAATTAAATGGATGCAAAGACTGGTGTGGGAGGAATAACTTTCAGTTCATGAAACACTGGCATCAGTACTGGGCTAGAAGTGAGCTATTCCCATGGGATAGGCTTCACTTGAACTGCACTGGGGCCAGTGTCCTGGCAAATTGTGTAACTAGGTCTGTAATGAGGGGAAGGATTTGGGAGAAGGGGAGGGTAGGCTTTGAAAGCAAAAGGATACAGCAGCATTTCATAGCAGCTATTTAGATAACGATAACCAGAGTGGGTCAGGAAGGGGAGATTGTTTAAATAGAGAAATAGGTACAAAGTGGAAAAAATGGTTTTAAAAAAAACAAAATTATTGGGTTTTTCCTTAAATGCATGTAGTATATGGAATAAAATAAATGAAGTAATAACTCAGATTATGGGTGTAATCTTACAGCTATTACATAGACATAATCACAAGAATATCAAAGATGGGAACTAAATATTCAGAGCTGGCTGGAGCAGACTGGGGAAGGAGTTTAGAAAAAAGATGGTTGAGAAACAATGACAGACATTTAGGAAAATAATTCCTGACTCACAACAAAGATATATCCCAGTCAGGGAGAAGGGGATAAACCAATCATGGTTAACCGAGGAAGTTAAGGATAATATCAAATTGAAAGAAAAAATATACAAAGTGGCAAAGATTAGTGGCAAGCCAGAGAATTAGGAAAGTTTTAAAAACCAACAAAATATAACCAAAATAAAACATAAGGAGGGATAAAAAAAACCTTTGAGGATAATCTAGCAAGCAATATCAAAACAGACAGAGCCTCTTTAATTTTAGAAAGGAAGAGACCAGCAAAAGTGAAAAAGGCCTGAAATAACTCCACAGAGGCTAGTATTCTATCACCAGGTCACCCTTTATTTACGTTTGGAAAGTCCTTGACACTGGCCTGGCTTTCTCAGAGCCAGCTCTCAGAGTGAACAGAACCCCTGACTCTCCTGTTTATGTCTGTCAGCCAGGGCTCCTTGATTGGGACTGTTGATCCAACCAGCGAACTCATATTCTATGACGTCCACCTGCCTGACCTCATTACAATCATTGCATCCCTCCGCCTCTGAGTCCAAGGCCATAGGCTGGTTCTTTTTTTCTTTTGGAGCTCCTCCTGGGGCGTTTTAGCACCGGCTCAGGTTTCGCCAATTCTGCCTCTGATATGGGCTGCGTGTAATGCACAGCTGCTCACCTCTTACGCCTGGAGCATCTCGGAAGAAATTCATTCTCTTCTTCAGGTGGCAAAGGCATCGAGGCGGCGACATCTACTGTGTCCAGCTCAGATTCCGAAGTATCTTCAGTGCTTGATGGAGAAGGAGAACCCATGGGCTCTGGAACATTCAGAAAGACTATCGAGGAGCCAGGCATATTTTGCACCTGCACCGTTTGAAAGCTGCAAGCTTGCATATGGTCCACTTGTTTGCTCAGGACCGTCACACATATCTGAACTTTATACATCACCTGACTGGATCTCTCATCAACAATACCTCTTACCCATTCAGGGGGCCATTCCCATGATTCCTACATCAAACTGTATCCCCTGAAGTAAACTGTCTCTTTCACTTAGCAGACCCTTGTGTCCAACATTCCAACCTCAACCCCCACCAGGCCCAGGAAGATCAGATTTAACTTGGTGCGGAGTCTCCTCCCCATCAGCAGTTCTGCTGGAGCTATCCCTGTTATGCATGAGGGGTAGTCCTATAATCAAATAGGAACTAGGACACTTTGGTATCTAGTATAGCTATAGGCTGTCTGTTTAAACCTTCCTTCAAAGTTTGGACAGCCTTTTCTGCCAGACCATTAGGTGATGGATGGCATAGATCTGTCCTTATATGTCAAATGCTATTGACTTCAGGAAATACTCAAATTCCCTGCTGGTAAGCAGTGGCCCATTATCTGTGAACAACACTTCTAGGAGTCTGTGTAATGCAAAAATGCAAGAAGTTTTTGTATCATTCCTGTGTTTGATGCATGAACTCTATGCACATCCAGCCACTTTGAGTGGACATCCACGGTGACTAAAAACATTGAGCCCAAGAAAAGACCTGCAGTGTCGACGTGTAACTGTGTCCAGGGTTTACCCGGCAATTCTCATGAATGTGGAGGAGCTGCTGGTGGTAATTTTTGTCCTTGTTGGCACTGCGGGCACAGCCCCATCAATGCAGCTATGTCTGCGTCCAATCCTGGCCATCAGACATAACTTCTCACCAATATCCTCATTTTGGAAACCCCTAGATGACCCTGGTGGAGTTCAACCAGTATCTGGCGGTGACCTTTGCTCAGGACAATCACTCTTGTTCCCTGTAGTAATATGTTGTCCTGTACTATATTTGGGTCTTTCTGTACCTACCAGCAGGAGGTGGTTCAGTGCATCCACATATGCTACTTGGTCTCATGGATGGTTTTCCAAATTGTAATTATATACAGCTAGTATTAGAGCCCACTGCTAAATTCGGCCTGAAACTATAGGCAGCACTGCCCTGTCCTCTTTAAGTACACCTAGATAGGATTTGTGGTCAGTTATTATTACAACTATATGTCTGTAAAGGTATTGATGGAACTTCCTGACTCCAAATGTGACTGCCAAACCTTCCTTCTCTGTCTGGGCATATTTATGCTCTGCATTAGCCAAACACCTGGATACATAACGTATTGGGCATTCCTCGCCATTGAGTCACCTATGAGCTAAGGTTAACCCAATGCCATATGGGGAGGCATCGCTTGGCTATACCAGATCTCGGCTGGGATTATAGTTTGCCAACTGATAGCTGTTTCTTAACTTCCCTGAAAGCTATGGCTTGGCTACACGACCATTTCCAAGGCTGATCCTTTTTTAAGAGGTGATGCAAAGGTGCAAAGATGCAACCCAGGTTATGTATGAACTTTCCATAATGATTTACCAGCCCAAGGAAAGACCTAAGCTTTGGTACAGATGTGGGAACTGAGGTAACTTTGATCGCCCTCACTTTTGCTTACAATGGGTGTAGTCCAGTCTTGTTGACTTTTAGCCCAAGTAGGTCACTTGGTGTGCCTGGAATGCATGTTTTTCCTTCTAAGGCATACACCCACCTGGGAGAAATATCTAAGGACTATGTCCAAGTTCTCTAAGTGCTCTTTATTGGTCTTTCCTGTTATTAGCACATCATCCAGATAAGTGGCAACCTGGGGTAGACCTTGTAAAATGTTCCCTATTATCCGCTGAAAATTTGCACAGGCTGGCAATATCCCAAATGGCAGTCTAGTATATTGGTACAAACCCTTATGGGTATTAATTGTAGCATATTTCTGGGAATCCTCATTTAACTGCAAATGAAAATGCACATAGCTCATCTCCAGCTTTGAGAAAGACAGCCCCCTGCCAGCTGTGCATATAAATCGTCTGTGCGAGGGATAGGGTATTTATCCAGCTTCAAAAAGGGGTTTACTGTTTGTTTAAAATCCCCACAAAGGTGAATTGACCCTTTGGGCTTCACAATTAGTACAACCAGTGCTGCCCATTCCGCAAACTGGACTGGTTTGATAATTCCTTCGCTTTCCAGACTCCTGATTTCTGCCTCTTCTTTTGCCCATAGGGCAAATGGCGCTGGGCAGGACTTTGCAGAGTTACTTCCTGGTCAACATGCAACATGTTCCTTTGATAGTCCCTAGACCTTCCTGAAAACCTTCTGGGTATTTAATTAGGACTTCACTCATGCAGCCATTTTCTAATAGAAAATTGTTGAGCCAATCTAGGTGAATCTTTCTCAATGAATTTCCCCTTCTTAAGCTTGGGTCTGAGATTTTTACAACTATCAGTGGTAACTGAACCAACTGCTTCTCATAAGAGACCGGAACTGAAATTGTACCCTTAATATGTAAAGGTTCCCTTGGATAGGTTCTCAAGCTAGCCGAGGTCTTGCGCAAACTTAAGGGTTGGAGTCCAGAGCAAATTTTGTTAAAGACTGGTTCTACAATCACTGAAACATCTGCACTAATATCAACCTCCATTAGAACCGTGACCATTTAACCATACAATTATTTTGATTGGTTCTTATTGGATGTTGCTGAGCAATTTAACTGTTCCAAACCATAAGTAGATGGACTTTCCAGGGTGTGTACTCTCCTGAATATCAGCTTTGGTGTTACCAGCTTTTAGTATACACTCCTATCACTGTCTCCTGGGGTGTTCTTGGTGCCATTGCTACCACTGTGTGATCACATGCTGCTAGCATGCTGTGATTTGTGGTTTTCCATATGGTGACCCATGTAATATGCACTGTAAGGAGTCATGTTTGTATTATTTAATTCATTTATGGGATATAAGCTTTGCTGACTGGTCACCATTTATTGCCCATCGCTAGTTGTCCTCGTGAAGGTGGTGGTGAACTTCCTTCTGGAACTGCTTTAGTCCATTTTGTATAAGTAGACACACAATGCTGTGAGGGAGGTGGTTTCCAAGATTATTATCCACTGACACTGAAGTAATGGTAATATATTTCTAAGTCAGGACAGTGAGTGGCTTGTAGATGATGGTGTTCCCATAGATCTGCTATTGAGTCATACACCTGTGAGCTTATTAAACTAACTATGTACACTAATATGATGTTTCAAACTTGCTTACACAGTCTGTGATATTGATATTATTTAATCATCCTGTTCAAAGATGTTTTTACACACCTCTACCACAAGAAAGTCTTGAACCTGGACTCCTTATTCAGGGGTAGGGACACTACCACTGTGTCAGAAAAACTCTAAACTATCTGTCAAATGCTTACTTAGAAACATAGAGACTAGGACTAGGCATAGACCATTTTATCCTTCAAACCTGCTATGTCATTGAATATGACCATCTTGTCCTATATCTCAATGCCATTTTTCCACTTGCCCCTCTTGCTTTTTGATGCCTTTAAAATCTAAAATCTATCCCTTTCTTGAAGGTAGTCAGTGCCTTGACCTCCACAACCTTGTGTGGTAGAGAATTCCATAGGTTTACTCCTCTTTGAGTGAAGAAATTTTTTCTTATTTCAGTCCTAAATTGTCAGCCCACTTATCCTGAGACTGTATCCCCTGGTTCTAGACTCTTCAACCAGGGAAGTCATCCTCCCTGCATCTAGTCTGTGGAGCCTTGTTGGACTTTTGTACATTTCAATGAAATCCCCTCTTATCCTTCTAAACTCCAGCAAAAAACCGATCCAGTCATATAATCCCTACGGTGCAGAAAGAGGCCATTCAGTCCATCGAGTCCTCACCAACCCTCTGAAGAGTGTCCCACCCGTATCCAGCCCCCCTATCTATCCCCATAACCCCACATTTACCATGGCTTATCCATTTAAACTGCACATCCCTAGTCACTGCAGACAATTTGCCATGGCCAATCCACCTGACTTACACAACTTTGGACTTGTGGAGGAAAGTGGAACACTCAGAGGAAACCCATGCAAGCACATGGAGACTGTGCAAACAGGCAGCCACTCCAGGCTGGAATCGAACCTTGGTCCCTGACGGTGTGAGGCAGCGGTGCTAACAACTGAGCCACCATGCCACCTTTCCTCATTCCCAGTATCAGCCATATGATCTCCACTGCACTCCTCCTATAGAAAGTATATCCTTTCTTAGGCAGGGAGACCAAATCTACATACATCCTTCAGGTATGGACTCACCTTGTACAGCTGCAGTAAATCATCCCTATTTCTCAACTCAAAATCTCTTGCAATGAAGGCCAATGTACCATTTGCTTTTGTAATTTCTTGCTCCACCTGCCTGACTACTTTCATTGCCTGGTGTACAAGGACACCCCGACCCTTTTGTATTTTCACACTTCCCAATATATGACCATTTAAATAATATTCTTCCTTTCTGTTTTTCACACTGAAATCTATAACCAAAATGAGATTTTCAAGGACCGCAACTTGCCCTCCACAGTGGTCGAAAACGCCCTCGACTGTGTCTCTCGCATTTCCCGCAACTCATCCCTCACACCCCCTCCTGCAATAACAACCAACACAGAATCGCCCTCGTCCTCACGTGCCACCCCACCAACCTCCGGATCCAACGCATCATCCTCCGGCACTTCCGCCATCTGCAATCTGACCCCACTACAAAAGATATATTTCTCTCTCCACCCATATCTGCCTTACGGAGGGTCTGCTCCCTCCATGACTCCCTTGTCCGCTCCACACTCCCCACCAGCCCCACCACCCCCGGCACTTTTCCCTGCAACCGCAGGAAGTGCTACACCTGCCCCTACACCTCCCCCCTCACCCCCATCCCAGGCCCCAAGAGGACCTTCCACATCAAGCAGATGTTCACCTGCTGTATACTGTACCCGCTGTTCCCAATGTGGCCTCCTCTACATTGGGGAAACCAAGCGGAGGCTTGGGGACCGCTTTACAGAACACCTACACTCGGTTCGCGACAAATGACTGCACCTCCCAGTTGCGAACCATTTCAACTCCCCCTCCCATTCCTTGGATGATATGTCCATCCTGGGCCTCCTCCAGTGCCACAACAATGCCACCCGAAGGTTGCAGGAACAGCACCTCATATTTCGCTTGGGAACACTGCAGCCCAATGGTATCAATGTGGACTTCACAAGCTTCAAAATCTCCCCTCCCCCGACCGCATCCCAAAACCAGTCCAGCTTGTCCCCGCCTCCCTCACCTGTCCGTCCACTCCTTCAACCTCAAGCCCCACCCCCACCTCCTACCTACCAGCCTCATCCCGCCTCCTTGACCTGTCAGTCCTCCCTAGACTGATCTATCCCACTCTAACTCCCCTACACTCACCTTTACTGGCTCCATCCCCACCTCTTTGACCTGTCTGTCTCCTCTTCACCTAACTGTTCCTTTATCCATCTTCCATCCGCCTCCCCCTCCGTCTCTCTATTTATTTCAGAATCCCCTTCCCCTCCCCCATTTCTGAAGAAGGTCCAGACCTGAAACATCAGCTTTCCTGCTCTTCTTCTGATGCTGCTTGGACTGCTGTGTTCATCCAGCTCTACACCTTGTTATCTCAGGTTCTCCAGCATCGGCAGTTCCCACTATTTCTGTACTCACTGCTGCCAGTCCTTGCCCTGTCTCCCTGCCCACTCCTGACAAGTACCAGAAATTCATTAGTGTGTCACACTTCACATTGCATTTTTTTTTACTAAATTTTCCAGAGATCAATTGCCCTCACCAAAAGACAAAATCAAAGGATTATCTTGCAGTGTCTTGCTTGCTTTTAAATTGTTAACAAACAAAAATTATATCAAAAATGTAAAGGAAATATGACGAAGAAACCATAACAGTTTTTACAGAAAAAAAGGAGTGTTGGAAAACAACAGTAAAATTCACAGAATACCATCTAATTAAAATGCAATTTGACTATTTCAGTCTGTGAATTGGTAGCCCAACTGTTATCTTCTATTAAACATGCGTAAAGAGCAATGAATTCTTTGACTTACCACAAGCAATGCCACAGAGCATCTAGTAGTAATTACAATCAACACCAATGTTATTTTCAACACATTATACAAGCATGAGTTGTAGTTTCAGAAACATCCCAGCCGACATATCCAAACCGTAGGAAAGAGAGAGTGAGCTGTGTAATGAGTTTCCCGAACAGACAAAGTATGATGGAAACATTCTGCAAGCCTGGATAATGACCATGTAGGAACCCCGAGACATGATGACTAGCCGTTAAGCCTAGCTACCATGTTGCATGCTTGAAAGCCAAGAGAAGCTTTTGACACTGACAATTGTTTATCATCTTAAACTCTACATCTTTGCCTCATAATCATAACATGTAAATTTTTGCCTGTGAATGATGTTGAGAAGGAAAGCTTTAACATGGTACAGTGCTTATTGCTTTTTTTTTCAGAGCAAAGTTGAGAAACTGTGTTACTTGAGGCATGCAGATACAATTCCCAAGAGTTTTTAGTACCCTCACATGGCATGAAGAGGAAAATATTCTGTTTCCTATCACCAAACCCACAGCAAAGTACTGTGGAGAATCATCTTGAGGCAAGATTGTGTAAACTTCGTATTTTTTTCATGTGGATTCAACTAAAACAAGCACATTGCATGTGAATTTGAGGAGCAGGAACACCAGATGATTTACATGTGTTCCACAGACAAAGCACGTGTGGAACAATTAAATGGTCATTGTTATGTTGTGTTAGGTTTCTCTCTTGGAAAGTTTGATCATTTTGAATTTCATGCGAAAACAAATCCGGTTAGCTTAGCCTGTTGCTTACTAATTTTAATCCTTTTAAAAATCTATTCAGTATGTCAATTTTTGTTTATTTTTAATTTTTAATTAGTAGCAATATCATGATTTCCAGTAGCTTGTTAAAAGAACATGTATATAAAATTCACCTCTCCCTGTCTCTCTGTTGCTTCAAGGACTTTGTCCTGTCAGACTGCTTGTTCACTGATAAGTCTTGAATGTGGTTTAATTTCATTCAGATAAACTTTAGACGCCTCCTCTTTGACGCTCAGCAGAAACAAAATCTCTGTTCTGTTCACTGCCGAGTCTCCTAGGCTAAAACAGACTGTTCATAATCTGAATTGGAACGGAATGGCTTGGATTAATCTCAATAGCCATATATCTCGCTCTGCACCTTGGTCGATCTGTTGCTGATGTTTTCATTTATGCCTTAATCTCCATCAATTTTTGATTACTTCAAAGATCTTTGTCAATCTACCATCACACTCCATAATTCGCACTTTAGTCACTACTCTTTTTTTCTGCATCCATTCCCACAAGTTCCACTCACCTATCATCTCTGTCCTTGCTAATTGATGTTCACCTCTTGTTCCCTATTACTTCAACATTAAAATTACTGCCCAGATCTTCAAATTAATTCATGTGTTCACCTTTCTTTAACTGTAGCCTCTTTCAACTCTGCAGCCCATTCTCAAATAGCATTTCCTCTGTCTTTGGCTTTCTGTAGACGTCCTCTCATTTTACCCCACCATTGTGAACCAGCTGCTTAGTTACACATGGGCTGGAAATTCAAGCCTAAACTCCCACAACTCCCCATCTCTTTATTTTCCTTTGATTAAAATTTAGGCCAGTAATCACTGCTTTTTTGATTTGCCATTATTCTTCATTATGTTTCTGTCGAGGTCCTTCTGGTGTCTTTTTTTCATTCTTAAAGGCATTTATAAATGCAAGCTTTAGTTATTGCTGCTGTTTAAGGACGATGTTGAGGGTCTGAAGTAAGGATGGCCTCATTTCACGAAAGTCCATTGTACAAAAACAGAAGCTATAAAAACAATTCTCATGTGGGACCTTTGCAGGATACTAGGCCATTTTAGTGTGTGAAATATGGAAAAAACCCCCAGAATTTTCTGTAAAGTATAGGCTCTGCCAATGGAAGTTTAATGATACATTCATATGAGCGAAACAAGTTATTATTTTTAACCAGAAAGAGTAAGTTTTCTATTTCATCCATGACTAACTAATTTGTAATTGAAAGTTCTTAGTTAAAGATTGCAAGAAGTAATGTCTTAATGAATAAGACATATTTATGCATTGTTGTAATTTTTCTTTTCCATTTCCATCATGCTCTGTCAACTTTGGACAGAGAAATATATGCTGTCCAATGGCCATTTTCTTGGTTTCTTTGGCAACAAATGGAGAGATGATCCATCCCAATGTAATTTCTTTGATTCTGAATTGATGATAATACTTTAACACTGAAAACACTTTCACAAGGAGAAACCTGAATGGGATAGTCAAGCAGCATTCTTACTTGTACAAGAAATGTTGTATTAAATTACATTACTCCTGATCAAGCTTAGAAGGCACAATGAGCAATTGGATTGCTGAAACATGCACTGTCAATCAGCAAAGAGTGGTTACAGTTATTAGGGTGCTGATAAAACGTTGTGAAAGGATCCTTGTAGCAGTGGATAATTGCATTTGAAAACAGGAAGGCAAAGCAATTGGAACATGCAATGAATTCTAATGTTTGTTGTAGAAGCAGACACATAATATACAAGCACCCTTTATTTTTAACGAATGATACGTTTGACTCCAACTGCTTGAAAGCCTGCGTTCTGATTACATGGTGCTGAAAGGAAGTTATTAAATATGATACATCTCTATGGTTAAGGGATTATTTTGTTTATTCATTTTCAATGCTGTTTATACATTTTTTAATGCAGGACGGCTGTTTTTTCTGCAGTTTGACTTGCATTTGTTTAACAGAGCTATTCAGCAAAGTGAAGGCTGATAAGCTGTGGAAGAATATGTTTATTTATCCAAAAGAAGAGCAAAATGAAACAATCTTGAAGGCATGTGCAAGTTGCCAAATGAAAGCAATTCTTTTCTAATGGTAGACATTTATAAGTTAAAATTAAAGGAGCTTAATGTATTATTTTTATTCCAATTTAAGAGCTTTTTGATAAAATTGGAGGTAGTTTTACTATACTGAGTTTAAGAGTTAGATTTCGAATAAACAGAACTACGTGCAACTTTGTAAGTGTATTAAATGAGTTCCATGAAAGGCATGCATCATTATTGACGTGTACTCACACCATTACAAACACTTGATAATTAATTGTCCTTTCCACTGGTGTTTGATGATCATTGTTCCATATTTATCTTGATTGTGGTGGAGCAGCTGGTTGGGAGGATGGATGTCCTCACAGCTTATTTATTTATTTCACATCATTAATAGCCATGCAATTGTTTCTTTTCAGTCTGAGCAGAAGTATATGATGAACAAACAGATCAATTCAGGAATTCCATTCTCCATTTCTCAATAAATCACTGTTAATATCAATGATATGAAACAGATATGCCAGAAGATAATTGGCCTACCTCACTTTCCTGTGTCTGATCCATTGAAATAGTTAAAAAATACACTTGATTATGGGAAAAAAAGCATTATGTTCCTCAGATTTTCTAATTGGTAGGTAGAAATAGTTTGTGCTGGTACTTTTGTTTTATTGCCATGATTCTGAGGCAGCAAGTCATTCATTGCCAGATGAACAGATGTTTTATTTTTAAGCAAAAGCAATAGCCAGTTTCATTGGATGTGGCTAACCGAGTAGTATGCCTCTTTGACATGACTGTTTATTATATCTTACCATACAGTAAGTAAATGTTTGCTGTCAGTGCGCTCTGAAGATTTTTCTTTTACAATTGAATAGAGTCAATTCCACGATGTTTAAGTTACCTAACTTGTACCATCCCATCATTTGAGAAAATATGACTAAAATTTGACAAGCAACACGGGATGAAATCTTTTTGAGGAGTTGTGAGTCTCCTCTATCTCCTGCAAGAGACCCACACAGCTGCCTTTTGAGAAGGCTGCAGAACCATAAGCCAATAAAGCAGTGACAAGGTGACTAGTTGGTCTTGGCCTGGATTCAAAATCCCGAGGGTGGACATCTGGTCCACTAAAGTAGCTGCCAAGCAGTCAGAAGTTGGTAGCTTGAACTCATCAGCACCACTGGAAAGCTGAAGGAAGAGTACCCAGTGGAGTCCCAGGATTGTGGAGCAACACAGGTGACAGCTAAATCATTTTTGGGGGTTGATGGAGATCTATTGGGTGGGGGTTATGTGTAGGGGGAATTTAATTTTTGGTGTCAAGACACAGAAGGAGTTGGCTCTCAGTAGCGCCCTCAAAGAGATGTTTGCAAACACCTTCAACCCAAAATGCTGAGCAGAAGATCCTGATCAGCTTCCTCTCAGGGTCCTCAATACCAGTGTGCTAATGATAGACCAGTTCAGAAATGTGACTGAATGTGAAAACTAAAGGTCCTTGAAACACTCTGGCCATATTTCAACAAATCAAATGTGTTCATACTGGCTGCTCTCCTCAGCAAACTATCGCACCATGACTATGATGCTGATGATGTGGAAAAATGCCTGGATATCCTGTTAGAATAATACAGATAATAAATTTACAATAATGATCTATCAAGTGATGCCTACTCATTAAAAATCTGCTCACTATGCTCCATTTGGAAAGTCCAAAACCAATTAGGATAGGTTAGCCCTCAAAGTCAAGGTAGTGGAATGAGCGTGGCATCAAGGAGTGGTAATGTAACTGAGGCCCATTGCTTTAGCCATACTTAGCACAAAGGGAAGTGGTTTGAGTTTTAGATGATAACCTCTAACCATGCCTCCTGACTTCCTGTAACTAGCCAAGTAATTAGTAATGCTATTAGAATGTTATCATTTAATGTGAGGGGAATTGAATTCATAAGTAGGAAGTTATTCATCAGTTATAGAGGGGTTTGATAAGACCACATCTGGATTGCTGTGTATAATATTGAACTCCTTATTTAAGGAAGCATGGAAATACACTTGAGGCAGGTTACAATAGATTTACTATACTAATACCTGGAATGAGCAAGTGGTCTTACGAGGACAAGCTAGGCTTGTAACTGCTGGAGTTCAGGAGAATAAGATGTAACTGTGGTTGGTTCGCTCGCTGCTGGGTAACATCATCAGTGCAAACTCCGATGAAACATTGTTGTATTTTCCCGCTTGCTATTTAAACTCTGGGATCTGTTGGAGTTGATTACCTCATTTCCGGTTTTTCTTTGCAATGCTGTGTATATAAGATCTATACACTAACTGCTAACAAGAACCAAAGACGCCTTACCCACTGTGGACAGAACCAATGTAGTATACAAGATTCCATGCAAGGACTGCAACAAACATTTCATTGGACAGACAGGAAGAAAACTTGCTACAAGATTACATGAACACCAACTAGCAACAAAAAGACTCGACCAACACTCACTCGTCTCCATACATACATCCAAGGAGGACCACCAGTTCGATTGGGACAACGTCAGGATCCTAGAACAAGCTGAACAGAGACAAACATGGGAATTCCTAGAGGTCTGGTTCTCCACCAAGAAGGCCATCAATAAACACATAGAATTAGAGCCTACATACACACCACTGCAAAGAGAAACCGGAAATGAGGTAATCAACTCCAACGGACCCCAGAGTTTAAATACCAGGCGGGTAAATACAACAGCGCTTCATCGAAGGCTGCACTGATGATGTCACCCAGCAGGGTAATGAAATGTCTGCGAATTAATGAACCAGCTCGGCGAGCGAACCAACCACAGCATCCACAACCCCAGCAACAAATCTACTTGAGAATAAGAAGTAACTTGAAGAATCTTGACAGGGGGCAGGGCAGATGTGAAGAGGATGTTTCCTTTTGTGAGAGAATGTAGAAACAGCGACTGCTGTTTTAAAAATAAGGGGTCTCTGATTTAAGACAGAAATAAGAAATATTTTTTTCACAGCAGATTACTTCGAACTCTGTTCTTCAAAAGATAGCAAAGCAGAGTCTTTGAATATTTTTTAATGCAGAGTTAGATAGATTCTCGATAAGACAGCGGGGGTGAAAGATTGTCAGAGGCAAGTGGGAATGTGGTGTTATCAGATCAACCATGATCTTATTGAATGTTGGAACAGGTTTGAGGGGCTAAGTGGCCTTCTCCTGCTCCTTGTTTGTATATTTTTATGTAATTCTTCAATAAAATGGCTTCAATTCGACCAGCAGTTTCATCAACTAACCTCATTCCAGCATAAGGCTGCAATGTTACAAATAGTTTTATAGTATTCTGATTCATTCTCAACTTCTCTGTTAATGTTGACTTACAACACAATTTGGACAACACTCAGGCTTGGGCTAACAAAAGGCAGGTGATATTTGTGCCATCTAAGTTCAGGATTCTGATTACCTTAACAAGTAATCTCCCTGCTTTCAATGGCACTATGAGTGTTGATGCCCAGTATCTTTGTAGTTTACCATTGATAAGAAGTATCACTGGACCAGCTACATCATCGTGACTACAAAAACAGAACAAAAACGTTATGCTCTGAAATGGAATACTTTATGTCTGACTCACAAGGTCGATTTGCCACTCACAAATCTCAACTTAGGATTGCTTTGAATATAATACCATTGGTACGGTAATATGTCTGTTCCTACTTCATAGGGATATCATGGAAAAAAACATGATATTCTTAAAATACATTAAAATATACTTTTAAACTATATAAGGAGATAATATAAAAACCAAAAGAACTGTGGATGCTGTAAATCAGGAACAAAAACAAAGTTGCTGGAAAAGCTCAGCAGGTCTGGCAACATCTGTGGAGGAGAAAACAGAGTGAACGTTTCGGGTCCGGTGACC
>NC_063341.1:49020937-49032800 GCF_021869965.1 Rhincodon typus | reverse complement strand
ACATCTGTGGAGGAGAAAACAGAGTGAACGTTTCGGGTCCGGTGACCTGAGGAAGGGTTCTGAGGAAGGGTCACCGGACCCGAAACGTTAACTCTTTTTTCTCCTCCACAGATGCTGCCAGACCTGCTGAGCTTTTCCAGCAACTTTGTTTTTGTAAGGAGATAATATGACAGGTTTGGCCTTTATTTCAAAGGGAATGGAGTATAAAAGTAGGGAGGATTTCCTAAAATTATACAAGGCACTCATCAAACTATAGCCAGAATATTGAGAACAAGTTTTTGTGTCACTTATCTGAAGAAAGATTGTATTGGCATTGGAGGCAATCCAGAGGAAGTTCATGAGGCTGATACCAAGTGTGAAAAGTTGAGTAGGTTGGGTCTGTGCTCATTGGAGTTTAGAAGAATGAGAGGCGACCTTATTCAAACATGTAAGATTCTTAGGGGACTTTGACAGGATAGGTTGTTTCCTTTTGTGGGAGACTCTAGGAGCAGTGAGCATATTTAAAACAGAGGACTGTCAAGACTGGGTTGTTAAATATATTCAAGGTTGCGATAGGCAGAGTTTGAATCAGTAAGGGAATTAAGGGTTATGAGGAATAGGCAGGAAAGTGGAGTTGAGGAATATCAGGTTAGCCATGATCTCATTGAATGACAGAGCAGACTTGAAGGGCTTAATGGCCTACTTCTGCTCGTAAGTCTTGTCTCCTGTGGTAATCAAAAGCTTTGTCAAAGAGGCAGTTTTTAAAAGCATTCTAAAGAAGCTAACACCATCCATGACAGAGTACTTCAGTTCATCTGAACCCCCTGGCATTGAACTCAATATTCAGTCTTTAGTCCTTGGCATCTTTACAGCATACATCAGCTACTAGCTGCAGTGCAGAAACTCATTGAGGTTACTTTTGCAGAAGCTTCTTGTCTTGATAAATCTACTACTGAGAAGAGAAGAGACAGTGTGGGATCCATTTCCTGCAGTGTTTCTGCAGCTCCTAAGCCCAGGTTATGGGATATGAGCAGAGAGTCCCTGGAAATCCATCCTGTCTTCTTTGAATCAGGTTGGTCTTGCTTTGCCTAGATATTTAGTCATGTTTTCCAGGAGCAGGAGTATGAAATGCCCATAAATTATGAGGGAGGAAGCAGGAATTGAAAATAGCTAATTTTTTTGTGATAAACTTGCATTGTAAAGACTGAAATAGAAAGAGATATTAACTTTGGTTTTGAAAGTTAGAGTTTGATGAGAAAGCAATTTGCAATCCTTATAAGGAATTTGGGGAAGTTACCGTAAAGTTAAATGAGCATGCTGTACATTCTTTTGACATTTGTCTGTGCAATTCTTCATGGTTGTATTGTAATTGTTTCAGATCAATACTTTTTTTGTAATGTTAGGCACTAGAAAATAACATGAATAGATTTGCCTCTGTATATGAATCCTTGCTTCCAGCATGGCATTTATACCTGATGTGGCAATACTTAGGTTTGCTCCTGTAACATATGATCTAGATGTGGATAATGTAGTACTGAACTTTAAGATTTAACAAACATCTATTACAGCTCCTGGTATATACATATATTACAGTCACAATTCTACAATGGCTGGGCTGATACTAAGTTATTTGGTTACATAAAACAGCCTGCTTTTGTCTCTGTGTCACACCTAAAGTGGCCCAGTTAAGATGGTTACTGCGACCTCAAGTCATTCGCTATAATATGGTGATTATATCATGAGCTCGTCTCTTCACGATTTATAGAATACTAACTTTGAGACATAACGCAACATGAGTCTTCAGCTCAGACTTAAACATTTAGGATCACAAACAAAAACAGAAATTGCTGGAAAAGCTCAGCAGGTCTGGCAGTCTCTGTGGAGAGATATCAGAGTTAACGTTTTGGATCGAGTGACCCTTCCTCAGAACTGTAGCAGTTTGCTGCTGGAGCTAAGTTGCTGCCATTACATGGTGGAATTGAGGCGGAATAGATCTCCTTTACAAATAGGGCAAATAGACCAGAAGCCTGACTGACCTGGACTCTGCCCTCCAAGGCATGAAATATGCTATTTTCTGCCTCCCTTCCCATTGGAAGTCCCAGACATAATTCAGATCCGTAATGCATTATGATTAGTTTTAAAGTGCAAACCAAGTCTAAGCAAATTCCATTGAGGAATATTGATAGATTGATCAAATTGGTGCACTCCACTTTACTCCTTACTTGTATGAGACCTAATCAGCTTTCGCTTGTCCCACATATATATCTTTCATGCAATGTGTGTAGGATTGGCAAACAAGTCGGTACTGTAATATTTTATAAGGAATCTTAACTATAAAGCAAATAATTTTCTTTTGATTCCATGATTTCCTGCTGCATTTTTGCAGAAAATCACAAACAGTTTGATTTTAACTCCAAGTAAATGAATTTTGAGTGGTTCACAAGTAGCTTCATGTTGCTCCCTCTGACATTAGCATGGGAGAATTCCTGTGGAAATTGCTGCTTTACATATATACTGTAAGGGTTTCCATTCCCATCCACCACATTAAAATTGTCCTTGGACTTCAGAAATTGCAAAAACAAAATGCACACAACACAAGAGTTTGTCTCAACCTCAGATGCATTTGTTTACTGTGGTCACAAAATTCACTTTCCAGTACAAATCTCCCTGTGAGTTGTCCAGGAACTTACACAAAACCCACAACACAAAATCCCTGTACAAGATTGACTAGAACTTGCACAAATTACCACTGTTTGAAGCCCTTCGTGGTTTGACTATAGCTTAAACATGATCAATGTCCAAATCACTCCATGTTTGGACTAAAACATACAATTGCATACTGCTGGTTATTACCAGAGTTGATTGTAGGCCAGGATTTTGAGATGACTAGTCTCGATCCTCCTGGCTGCAGTAGCCACACTATGATGTTGTTCTCGTCTATGATGATTCATATCTTGTTACTATCCTGCTGAATCATGTTGTTTCTGTAAAAGAAAACCATACAATCCTTTCCTCATTGTATGGGATACCTAGATCCAATGATTGGTGGATATGTGAATGCTGCTTCTTTAGCCATTGTTTATGATAATTTCACTTCCAGTCTCTAAATTGCATTAGGCAATAGCAGTTACCTTGTATCATTGCTTGTGATAATGTTGCTTTCAGTCTTCTAATGGTTCAGAAGTTCAGCTAATTCATTCTTCTGTGAGGTTACATTTAATCTCTCAGCATTTGTACAGTTCACTTCTCAACGCTGTGTTGAGGTTTGACTATTCATAATTTATGGTTCAAAACTATGTCAGTGGTTTTGGGTTCTTTTTAGAATTTATGATTTTCCAGTTTGGTGGAATCCAGTTTGGGTGGTGCTGCGGCTCAGTGGTTAGCACGGTTTCCTCTTCGCGCCAGGGATCTGGGTTCGATTCCTCCCACAGTCCAAAGAGGTGCAGGTTAGGTGGACTGATCGTGCTAAATTGCCCCATAGTATCCAGGGATGTGCAGGGTAGGTGGATTAGCTGTGGGAAATGTAGGGTTACAGGGATAGGAAAGGGGAATGGGTCTAGGAGGGATGCTCTTCAAAGGGTTCATGTGGACTCATTGGGCTGAATGGCCTGTTTCCACATTGTAGGGATTCTATGGATTCTAAGGATGTGCAGGTTAGGTGGATTAGCCATGCTAAATTGCTCTGTAGTGTCCAGGGATGTGGAGGCTGGATGGATTAGCCAACAGGAAAAAGGTGGGAGGCAGGGTTCTGTGTGGATTGCTCTTTGGAGGATCGGTTTGGACTTGATGGGCCGAGTGACCTGCTTCAACACTGTAGGAATTCTGTATCATTTAATACAGTTGAGGAAGATCAGCTTTTGATTTGCAAAAAGCAATCACTAAAATGATCTATTTCTGGTGAAACTGTATGCAAGATTTGAAAGTAGAATACAAGTCATTGTAAACGATAATATGGTCCACGTTTTGAAATGCCCATCTGGTTCACTAATGTCCTGTAGGGAAGGAAACTGCCGGCCTTACCTGGCCGGGCTTATATGTGACTCCAGACCCTCAGCAATGTGGTTGACTCTGAACTGCTCTCTAGGCAATTAGGGATGGGCAAAAAAATGTTGATCTAGCCAGTGACGGTCTCATCCCGTGAATGAATTAAAAAAAGGTGGATTGTGCTATGATAAATATAAGGTCCTATACAACCAATTTATATGTCAGTAGTCACAATCCATGCTGATATGGGAATGAAATATCAGGACTTGTGCCTTTTTACGATCAATGCATTTTGTAAAAAACAAAGTCTTACATTTGTTAGCAAGTAGAATTGCAAAAAAAAAATGATAGATATGCAGCCTGTCGGTGTTTACTATAACAAATATAGTTTGATGATACATATCTTGAGGTTGAAATCTCATATTTCAAATTATATCTGGTACAAGCATCTGGTAATGTCAGTTTGGATATCTGCTGTTCGTGTGAAGTGGGAGCCATGCCCAAAAAGATGTAAACTGTCTAAACCTAGCACTAGGATCAACTTTATTGAATTTACTAGTAAGATATAGAAATGGTACTTAAAAAAATTAAATAAATGCACACGGCAGGTAAATCACAAAATGTAGTTCTTTAATTACAAAGTAGAGAGATTTTGTTCACTAATTGTTTCCTGAATCAACTGCCCAGTTAAATGTTAGCAGCTGAGAATATGCCTCTTGCCGTTAGTTTAGAGTTCGGAATCTATCATGTCTGAAAGCCATGTGTTGTGTATACTGAGGCTTGAACTAGACCTCATGTCAGTAGACTGTAGTACAAACTCCAACAAGGTCAGAGAATATAATCTTTTAATTAATAGGTGGAGTGGAGATTAAATGATTAATGTCCAGGATTTTTTAAACAAAATGGATTTCCTGTATTGTTTCTCTTGGTATATCAGTTATTCCACTAGGGTGAATTGATCTTGAGCAGTAGTGCAGGATGCAAAGAATGAATCAATTTGTGCACCATTATCACTTGCACTGAAGTCAGTGACACATTAAATGATTCTGAAGAATTTCTGAAGAAGGGTCTAGGCCCAAAATGACAGCTTTCCTGCTCCTCTGCTGCTTGGCCTGCTGAGTTCATCTAGCTCCACACCTTGTTATCACACATTAAATGAGCTGTGATTCGTTGCTGCCACCTTGGGCTCCCAGCCAAGACGATTCACCCCCAATGTTTTAAAATATATAACCATTAGTCAGAACACCAGCCAACCTTCCTGTCGTAGAAGGCACAGAGATGTCTCTCTCTCTCTCTTTCCCTTAGCAGAGTTCTGTTCCTTTCTTCATTCATTAGCTACCATGCGACAGTCTTCTATGTTTCCTCCCAAGTCAACATGGTCACCCAACCGGTTATTCAGCAGAGCTAGTAAGAACTGCCGATGCTGGAGTCTGAGATAACACAGTGTGGACCTGGAAGAACACAGCAGGCCAGGCAGCATCAGAGGAGCAGGAAAGTTGACGTTTTGGGTCGGGACCCTTCTTCAGAAAAAGAGCCTTCTGAAGTTCTTCTGAAGAAGGGTCCTGACCCAAAACATCAGCTTTCCCGCTTCTCTGATGCTGCCTGGCCTGTTGTGTTCCTCCAGCTCCACACTCTATTATTTTACATGCTCTCTTTTTGTCCCTCTTCTGCAGCTACACTGGCACTATCCCCCACATCTTCCTCCGCTGCATCGATGACTGTATCGGCGCCGCCTCATGCTCCCACGAGGAGCTCGAACAGTTCATCAACTTTACTAACACCTTCCACCCCAACTTCAAGTTCACCTGGACCATCTCTGATACCTCTCTCTCCTTCCTGGACCTCTCTGTCTCCATCTCTGGTGACCACCTCAAAACTGATATCTATTCCAAGCCCACCGACTCCCACAGCTTCCTAGACTACACCTCCTCTCACCCACCTTCCTGCAAGAATGTGATCCCCTACTCCCAATTCCTCCGCCTCCGCCGCATCTGCTCCCAAGATGAGGCGTTCCACTCCCAAACATCCCACATGTCCTCGTATTTCAAGGCCCGCAACATCCGCCCCACCCCTTCAGTGGTCGATAATGCCTTCGACTGCATCTCTTGCGTTTCCCACCCTCAGCCCTTACACCCCCTCCCCGTAATAAAAACAAAGACAGAATTCCCCTTGTCCTCATGTATCACCCCATTAACCTCCGGATTCAACATATCATTCTGCACCACTTCCACCACCTGCAATCTAACCCCACTACAAAAGATATATTTCTCTCTCCACCCATATCTGCCTTATGGAGGGACCGCTCCCTCCATGACTCCCTCATCCGTTCCACACTCCCCACTAACCCCACCACCCCGGCACCTTTCTTTGCAACCGCAGGAGGAGCCACACCTGCCCCTACACCTGCCCCCTCACCTCCAAACCCAGGCCCCAAAAAAACCTTCCACATCCAACAGATGTTCACCTGCACATCCACTAATATGGTCTATTGTATCTGCTGTTCCCGATGTGGCCTCCTCTACATTGGTGAGACCAAGCAGAACCTTGGAGATCATTTTATAGAGTACCTATGCTCGGTTCGCGACAAACGACAACACCTCTCAGTCGCGAACCATTTCAACTCCCCATCCTACTCCCTGGACAACATGTCCATCCTGGGCCTCCTCCAGTGTCACAATGACGCCACCCGAAAGCTGGAGGAGCAGCACCTCATATTCCGCCTTGGAAGCCTACAAGCCAGTGGTCTCAATGTGGACTTTACTAGCTTCAAAATCTCTCCACCCCAACCTCATCCCAAGATCAGCCCCCCCACCTCATCCCCACCTCATTGACCTGTCCATTTTCTCTCCCATCTATCCGCTCCTCCCACCTCACTGACCAATCCCGACCACTACCTACCTGCTATCACCATCTCACCTACTTTTCCCAGCCCACCCCCCCTCCAGTTATTCAGCAGAATCTCTGTTCTCAACGATTAATAAGCAAATCAAACAGTATTGGGGATAGACAGGAAAGTAGAGTTGAGGACACAATATGATTACCCACAATATTATCAAATGACAGAGCAGGATCGAGGGGGCAAATTGCCTTCCTCTGCTCTTTTAATTCAGACTCTCATGTTCAACAGGTTCTGTTTCTCAACAATATCTCTCAACTCCCAACATCAGGTCACCTCCCCATCTCTCATTGTATCCCTCTTGCTTATCTGATATTTCTCTTTTTCTTCTGAACAACTGAATTTGTTCTCTGTATTACTCTCTGCTCTCTTTTCAACAAAGTCCCTAACATTGGCTCCTCTGCCCTTCCTCCCTCCATCCTTAAAAGAGTCTGTTGTGGAAAGGATGCAGTTTTACTTCTGACTTTTGCCTGCTGGTACTGAGCAGAAGAAATGGATTCGACATGAAAGTACTTTTTGAACTAGCAGCTATTAGCGGTGTTTGTTTCATCTTCAGTTCGATGATATTGACAGTGTGGATGAAAATAGCCAAGAAATCACAATTTTCAGGAAGGAAATTAAGCTAAAGCCCAAGCTGCTGCAAAAGGGTGCATCACTAGCGACAATTATTTTATATTTATATGGTTATCTTTCCTCTGCAGTCTTATCTTTAGTTTTTTTTTGAAAAGAGATTTGGTTTCTTTTGTTGACCCTGACTACCTGAGCTTCGGAGTAGTTACCTTTATGTGATAGCTTTGAGGCATCCTGAGTAGATGTTGCTTAAATGCAGAGGCCTAAAATTGGTCTGTCATTTTTAAGATGTGGGTTTTGTTGGAAGAGATGCCTAAAGCTGGCATCTTGTTGTAAAGGGGATCTTTGCTCGATGTTTCTAAAATATGAATGAACATCTTGGCTAGGAAGTTGCCACCAATTTCCTCATTTAATGCTAGTGTAAAGTTTATTCATACTTAGTTGTGAACGGTGACCTCATGGAAGGCTCAGCAGAAGAAGCACAATCTTGAGTAACAAAAAATCATTTGCTACTTAGTAATAAGGCACAAAGTTACAATAGAGAAAGTCTAGTTAACTACATTAACGCTTGATAGAGATATTGTTATTTTCTATGAGATAGTAGCTAGGTCGAACCTACATGATTCAGACCAGAGTTTCACTGCAGACTGGAGCGGACTGAAGCAGACTGTGGAGTGACTACATCCTCCAGGAGACTGACAGTTATGTATCTATGGTTGGAGCCAAACAAATGCCCCTCAGTTAATATTTCCAGATCAATTGCCTTTCGCAACATGCCTTGACCCCACTCCCCAGCTTGTTTCCCATTATTTAACCCATTATGCAATTGCTTAAACAAATGTGCTAGGTTTACCACTATACATTTTTGCACCTAAGTCTCTTACTTTACAAATTTAATTGTTCCGGAGACTTGATGATTCTTCTAGGCCATGCATGTGTTGGACTCAGAGGGTTAGTGTGTCACTTGAGAACGGTTGATTCAAATTTTGATCCTATACCAGAGTGGATTGTGAACGATGTTCTTGTGATGTTGACCGTTAGGTTCATCCCACTGCTGTAGTAACCGGCTATGGTTATGTTGTGACACAAAGTTTCTATGATTTCTGTACACAGTTCACTCCAATGTGCAGGCAAGGAATGACCTTTGCTGGTCCATCAATTGTTGTACGACTGTACCATAAATAATCAGACCTCTTATCTTTTGTCACTGCAATAGGTGCATAATTAGCAACTGATTAATGTGGTAATGTCTGTTATAGTTAGTGGCTTGTTGCTGTCAATAATAGATTTCTTTTACAGGAAATGTCCTTATTATCTTTGGCACTTGTCTCTGGAGTCAACCTTTTTGGAAGCATAGGGAGCTGAGTTTTCAGCTTCCTCCCATTAAGAATTCTGATGACAATAAACTAGGTTGGAGTGGATATTTTTATAAAATTCATTGAAACTAAAATTCCAAAAAGGACATGGATGTTGTTGACTGGGTGGAGTTTGCACATTCTCCCTGAATTTGTGTGGGTTTCCTTCGGGTGCTCCAGTTTCCTCCCATAGTCCAAAGATGTGTAGGGTAGGTGGATCGGCCCTGGGGTAAAGCCCCGTGCTGTGTTACAGGAGTAGGCTTGGGGTGGGTCTGGGTGGGATGCTCTTTGGAGGGTCGGTGCAGACTAAGGCCTAATTGGCCTCCATCTGCACTGTACGGATTCTATGATTCTATGACAGCTGGGGATGGGCAACAAATGCTGGCCAATGATGCCCACATCCCGTGAGCAAATTTAAGAAAACAATCCACTCCAACAGTGGAGTGAACTGGTAGTTATGCAAAAATGTTTAGTATTCTTTTTCAAGAGCATTTTAACAGTTTGTACCCCTCATTTGGCCTCTCCGTTTGACTGTGGATACCTTAATACCATTGGATTTGAGTGCGGTTGCCATGCCTAAGCAGCACTTTGTTGGCTGTGTTACTTGAGAAATGACATGCATCATGGTCATTTCCTAAAGTTACTTTTGAGCTTGATTAGTTAGAGCTAGTTATTTGTTGGAGTCCAGAAATGGTTGTAAACTTGTCAAAGGACTCCTTGGGAAATTGTACTCTGTACTCTGTTGTCACATATGATCACATCAGTGATTCCATGAGTAGTGAATAATTTGTGTAGGACTCTGACAACTGCATCAGTGGTGGTGGTATCTAATGTGTTTACCTTAACCCATTATGAGAAATAATCAAAAGCAATGAGAATGCGCACAGCCATCTTAACAAATAAATCAGTTCTCATTCATTCCCATGGCTTTGTAGGGAAGGTTATAGGAATTAATTGCTCTGTGTGTTCATGACTGTAAGAAGCACATGTTTCACAGTCAGCTATGAGATCTTCAACTTATTTAGAGATTCCTGGTCACCAGACAGAAGCCAGAGCTCTAACTTTGCATTTGATAACAACCTAAATGTCCCAGGTATAGCTTATCAGGGACATCAGCTTTGAGTGAAGTAGAATGATCAACCTTTCATCAAATACCAATAGGTTATCCATCACGTTGAATTATTGTCAATCTCTGAAGTATCTTTTCTTTGTCAAGCCATTGACTATCTTTATCTGGTCAACCTTTGACTGGTTTTAACAAACAGTAATAGATTTTGGGTCATATTTTTGCTCCTGTTTGATTAAATTGTGTTTGTGTTATGTTGCTAGTCACCGTAACATTGTGGCTCGGGTGTATGAATTAAGTTCATCAGTTCACGTGACTGAGAAAGTTCCTTTCTGAATAACGGCAGAGCATGTTTCAGTCAGACAATACCCTGGATGTAAAATAAACTGATTTCCTGTATCTTTCTGGTAGTTTCTGAGTGAGCATTGCATCAATATTTGCAGCTGAAGTATCTGTAGCAACAAAAGTTAGGAATGGTGGATTATAGTTAATGTGCCTTTGATCGTTTGAAAAACATCTCCTTGAGCTGTATCCCAATAATATTCTTCTGACAATTTTAGGGACTGTCTTAAGGGTTCAGTTCAGGCTGCCAAATGAGGCAAGAACTTTCCCTGATGATTTATCATGCCTAAAATTCTTTGGAAATCAAGTACTGATATTATAATAGTAATCTCCTTAACACTTCTTGTCTTCTGTGAATTGGGCCTTTTGTCATCTTTGTCAATACCAGGAAGTGGTATTGATTCCTTGAAAATCTTGTATTTCTCATAAGATTAAACCCTTCATCCAGTAGACATTGTAATACTGTGAGTATCCTCTCATCATAAATTCAGATCATCTCCCCCTATATTAATATGTCATCATATGGCATGTAGGTCGATCCACTCATTGTATTATATTGCATATATTACCTCGGAAGATTTCTGACGCAAAGATGATCCCAAGTGGCAGTCTGTTAAAACAATATCTCCCGAATGGAATAATAAACATGGTGAGCATTCTTGATTGCCATCTGAAGTACCCACTATTAACATCAAGTTTGTTAAAAATTCTACTTTTAGACAATTTGTATGAGGTCACCGCATACTTCAATGGATCCATTGGGTTTAGCTGCAGTAGCAATGCCTGAACATTACTCTGTTGGATTTGTCACTTGTGAAATGACATGCATCTTGGGCATTACCTGCAATTGGCTTTGACATTGATTAATTAGAGGGTGAACACTTTTTCTGAGTATGTAGAGACGTAATGTCTTGGCATCTTTTCTCAATGTAATGCTGTATTCTGTACTGGGTTTGCTTAACCCTAAGAACAGCTTTCCTTCTCGCATACGTGTTTCTCTCTCTTGTTTAGCTCTTCAACTCTGCAAAAAATCTTGAGAATGAAGCATGGTTTCTTACTCAGAAGTGAAGACTTTTGGTTCTGGATAATATAAGGTTGTTCTGTGAACTGGTGATCTTGTGTTAAAGAAAAACGTTTAAAATTCTTTTAATCATATGGTTTGGTCCCCTATACAAAGTTTCATCAGATCAGTATGTTGTAATTTTATGTTTTTCAACCAAGGAGTTTTGTTAGATAACATTATCCTAAATAAGTTGTTCAAGATGTGGATCAAAGCAGCAGTGAGTGCTCTACAGGGGTAGCTGAGGGATAACTGAGTGTTATCTATGTGGACAATTGGGACACTTCAAGAAGTGCTGCAAGGCAGCTCCAATTCCATCATCACAAGAAACAGAGGTAAAGTACTACTAGGGGAAAACTTCCAGATAAATGAAAAGCATTTGGAACAGAAAAGTCTAAAAAAATAAGGATCAAGACCAAAACAAAACTAAACTAACTTCCTTAAGCAAGGTACAAGAGAGTCAATAGGGATTGTAGAACATCTAATTGAAGATACTCGTGTTTAAAACAGAATTTAACCTTGGCATAAAAGTGACTGTATTAACACTGGCTGACAGCTTACAGATTAAAATGTGTGCATGTTCAACCTGCGAAAATGAAAACATTAAGTTC
>NC_063341.1:49008437-49020437 GCF_021869965.1 Rhincodon typus | reverse complement strand
TGCATTTTATAGATCTCTAAGAGAATAATTATAAAGTATTCCTTTGTTGTTTGCTCTGAGTATCATACACATTTTCTTGCTTATAAAGAGAGTCAAGCATTGTAAATTTTTACACAGCTAGCTGGCAGTATCAGTTGTCTTACACTTAAGACTCAATTTACAGAAACTGTGAAGTGCAACTTGAAGATTTGAAGCTTCCCTTGAAAATATAAAATATTACAGGAAATGCTTACAATGGAAGTCATTTACTGAGAGGTCTTCAATTACTGACTAATATAGTTGTTATTCACAAGGAGATCCACGCCCAAATGACAAAGTACTTTTACATTTGTTGATAATGTGCATGGTACAAGGATCAAATATTAACATTTAGGTAAATTAAGGAAACTGAACTGAAGTATATACGCTATTTAATTTTGTTGTAGCACACATCATATTAACATGAGTTTGTTTCAGGCTCAGTGTCCTGTTGTACCAGTTCACTGTGGCATTGATTGCCAGGAGCAGGCTAATCCTCTTCAGTTTCATTTCAAAATAAGCCCAAAACTAATATATCAACTGCTATGCACATTTTTGCCAAATATAACTTATGCATCTTGGAAAGATATTTTATTTTCATTGAATCGAATCCTGACAGTGTGGAAAGAGGCCCTTCAGCCCAACAAGTCCTCCCTGACCCTCAGATCATCCCACCCAGACTCATCCCGCATAACCCACCTAATCTACAGATCCCTGAACACTATGGGCAATTTAGCATGGCCAATCGACATAGCCTGAATATTTTTGGACTGTGGGAGGAAACCGGAGCACACGGCGGAAACCCACGTAGACATGGGGAGAATGGGAAAAACTCCACTCAGAAGGTGGAATCGAACCCGGTTCCCTGGCGCTGTGAGGCAGCAGTGCTAACCACTGAGCCACCGTGCCACCCAAAACATTCCATTACTCTCAATTTGTGACATTTGAAGGTGCTGCTTCTAATTCAGATACTTTTAATCAATTTGTCCACAGTTGTAATGACATACCTCTGGAGCAGGTGGGATTTGAACCTGGGACTACTTGGTTGAGAGGCATGGAGACCACCATTGCACCACAAGAACTTTCGTGGTCCCCACACTGAATCATTGATTTGGATTGTGAACTGCTAGGGCCTAAGCACTGATCCTTGCAGCACCCCAGCTCTCACAGCCTGACAACATGAGAATGACCTATTTATTTCAACTGTTTTATTTCTGTCTGTTAGTCAATCCTCAATCTATGCTATTATATTTCTTCTAATGCCATGCACTTTAATTATGATCATTAACCTAATGAGTGGAACTTTATCAAATGTTTTCTAAAAATCTAAATACACTTCATTTGCTGGATTTCCTTATCAACTCTGCTGCTAACACTATCAAAAAAAATGCTTGCTCAACATGATTTCCCCTTCATACATGCATGTTGATTCTGGCAAATCAGCCTTTTATTTTCTCAATACCCAGCAGTCCCCTCCGTTATAATAGATTCTAGTATTTTTCCACTGATGTCAGTCCTTCCGGTCTATAGTTGCCCAATTTTTTTTTTCTCCGTCCTCCATTAAACGTTACATTTGTAATCTTTCAATTTGCAGGCAATGTTGCAAAATCAATAGAGTATTGAAATATTATCACCAAGGCCTCCATTATCTCTGTGGCTATTTCTTTAAACACTCTAGGCTGTGCATAACAGGTTCCAGAGCTTTTCAGGCACGTATACAATCATACTACTGATGGCATGAATTCTGCCATATAGCTGGCAAGTGTAATTTATGCACAGAATTACGCACTTACAAACTAATTTTTTAAAAACATAATGTACTTAATTGTACAAATGAAACATCTTCTGCTGTAAAGACATTGATAGTTTTGTATGTAATGTGTGAACTTCCTTGCTTGCCTTTGCTCTAATCTGCGACCTCTTTCAAGAAATTTCAAAAACTCAAAATGCAAAATCTACAAGCAGTAAACTAAAGTGAAAATATTTGTTGCATGTAATGACAAGTCATCCGGGAGGAATTTAACTGAACCACATTTTTTTAAAAATTAGAATCCAGAAACCGAGAAATGAGCAATAAACGAGGAATTGCAAGAAGGAATGGCTGCAAGAGAAATAATAGATTAAATCCTGCTGACACCAAAGTAACAGGGATCAGGGAAGGTCAGGTGCTGAAGCCAAAACAAATCTGCCCTATTCCTAAAGTTACAAAATGCATCAGCAGCAGTTCAAATTCCAGCTGCACCCCCTGCATCCCAGCATAAAAAAATGTAAGCCATCTGTATCCACAATTCTACTCCAAATTCACTTCCTCCTTGCTTGTCTCTTCGAGATTAAATTGGCATTTGTTCCTGTTGAACTAAAACTATTTTCATTTTTGCCAAAGCAAATATGATTGCAACTGGTATCAATAACAATAAAACCTGAAACAAACAGCAGTGTGTCAAAAATGACAATGTTTGCCCTTTTTTCTTATAGGTTTGAAACACTTGCCATTATTAACCCTATCTCCTTTCCAAAATGATAGATGGAGGGTAAATTGCCTGTAGAGGTTATAGAGGTTTACAAAATCGTGAGGGGCATGGATAGGGTGAATAGCCAAGGTCTTTTCCCTGGGATGGGGGAGCCCAGAAATAGAAGGCATAGGTTAAGGTGAGAAGGGAAGAATTTAGAAGGGACCTAAGGGGCATCTTTTTCACACAGAGGGTGGTGCGTGCATGGAATGAGCTGCCAGAGGAAGTGGTGGAGGCTGATACAATTACAACATTTTAAAGGCATCTGGATCGGTCTATGAATAGGAAGGGTTTAGAGGGATATGGGGCAAATGCTGGCAAATGGGACTAAATTAATTTAGGATGTTTGGTCGGCATGGATGTCTATTTCCATGCTCTATGACCCTGAGTACCAATTTATTTGCATATAGTTAAAGCAGGTGCGAAGAAACCAACCTGCTTTTTTGAAATCAGTATCACTTTCTTCTTCTTTCCATGATCATGCATGGTTGAAAAGTTCTAATTGCATTAGCCTTTAGATCATGCTATCCTGGAGCAAACCAAACACCCATTAGCTGTTTTGGGCGATCCAAACTCCATTGGATTAATTCACATTTACCTTATCCATGCGCATGTATTTTGGAAGGTCTACCAAAGACAAGTCTGGCCACATCATAGAAAAATAATTGTCACGTATAAAATAAAATTAATGGTTAAGTGTTTTGTTGCGATTGTTGTGCTGGTTCAGCCTGTTATATCTTTCAGCTTATGTAGTAATTAATTTTTAAATAATTCTGATTTTAAATAAATTCTTTTCAGTCTGGAGCATTGATCTATCGGTATTCTCTGCTTTTCAGAGGAGGCAGCGAATGCTGTAGCATAATTAGAAAGGCATTGTTAAAATGCATTACACAATGGTACAAACAAAGGCACATGTCACAGGGAATTCAAAATGCTTCCTTGCCATAAAGACAGGTGTTCTGGGAGTATCCTGAAATGTAACAAACAGCTCTTCTTGTCATACCACTGCTTATTCTGTCACCTAATACTTAAAAGCCTAACACCAATGTCACTTCCACTCACCTCCAGACTTAACTTTCAGAGAGAAGCATGAAAGGCAATTCCAACTTTCCCAAAAATTGCGCTCATTATGTTGATCAAAAACACCCTACATTAAAGTAAAGCAATTTGTATTGGGATCTCATTGACTAATAAAATATAATTGGTTATTATTTTGTAAAGACTTCTTACAGCTAAAACTAGATTAATTGATAAAAATGACTGTCGCATGATGTAGGTAATAGCAAGGAGCTTTAAACAGAACACCATCACTTCCTACATAAAATTAAATTCCAACTCTCTGCAGAAAATAATGAAAATAGGGACCCATAAAAATTCTATCTTTTAGGATAGATGGAACACATGATCTAGATTGGAATTCCACGTTCAAGCAACGCGTTTCAATCTTATGTGGGCCACATTCAAACAGATTGGATGCATTGTTACTTTGTAACATGCATGCTTTATGAGGTAGGAAATTTTTGTTGATGATATTGGGTTGAGATTTCTGTCGTCTTTAGTGGCATGTTTAGAGGCAGTGAAGGAATTTAATTGTGTGGAAAGGTTGGGGGTTGAGCCACGTTTTCATCTGCCAAAACTAGGTCTAGGGCAGGAAAGCCCTTGGTTGGCATTGCAGCCCTACTGTTTACTGAGGCCAATCAGTGAACAATTAATGACCACTTAAGGGCTTCATCTTGCCAGAGCTACTATTAACCAAGCAATGGTTGGGCATCTCATGGAGAGCACAACAATTAACCCTGTGCAGGCTCATTTTGGTCTCGTGGGAAAGTGAGCCCTCCTTCAAAGTAGCCTGGTCTTGGGAAGGGAGAAGCCCCCTAAAAGCCAGTGATGTTTCCAATAATTGATTGCCTGCTCTTGGAAGATGGAACTTTCTGCCCACCAGGGTGCATCTCAACTGTATGATTGGCATAATTTGGCAAAAAGAGTCAATGCTGGTCTCCAGCTGGCAATGGAGACCTTGTGGCTCCACACGATTCCGCGCAGTGACTCACAAGCAACCTAATTCCTGGTTGCAATAAAACTCTGATGGAATGTATACTTCAAGTAAATTCATACAATTAACTGGTAATAATGCTGAGCATGATGTAACTTACTTTGGGACTAAAATTAGTATTTACAAGTAACATGTTGCTTACATCTGTTTCAAATCGTACATTTATATATATTTATTTGTCATAGATGAAATACAATGAGAACTGGCTTCTGGGACAACTAGCAATCAAATGTATCTATGTATCTGCCACTAAAGCCACAATTTTATTTGATTCAGGAGCAATGAAACTGTAAATTTTTGTTTATCCCATTCTGTTTTATTGTCATTTCAGACATCTGGCTTGGATAATAACACAACAGTTCAAGATGTTTCTCTTAAAAAAAGTCGAAGATTTCCATGGTAGCTCATTCACGATACTAGTATAGAAAGAATTGAAATTGCACTGAACCATGTCAAGGATACTGACCCTACTGTCATTCCTGGAGTTAGGCTCATCTGAATATTACGAATGTACTCCTGGTATCATAAATGGCTCTGACTGCAAGTTCTCAGGTGAAAAGCAAAATGCTCTTACTAAAATTAAAGGTTGACTCAATGGCAAAATAACAAGGAACTACAATATTCAAGAATGCTATATTGGCAAGGACGTCATAATACTGATAGCAAAATCTTGACTTTCTTTGCTGAGCACGCTGGACACTAATAAACTGCCTGGTAAAATAAATAGCTGCAAAATTAATCCATCACAATGCACTTTGGTTAAGCTGAGTTAATAAATCATTTTGTAAAGTTGGTGATGCCATTCTCCCAACAGAAATTACTTACAATATTTTGCAGTTAATGACAAAGGAGTGGCATTTATAGCTGAATTCATGGAAAGTTGCCTTCAAAGATTTAAGGAGTTCTGAGGCATCAATTTCTCTTACCACCATACTAATTCCATTCTGGGGCAGCACCTATAGGGAATCTCTGACATTCAGGAACAGCCAGCTAAATTTTCCCAGCCTATTTGTGAGAGATTCAGAGATGTCATGCTGAGCAGCCGATGTTTTCCAACCACTGTGCTGTATTGTCAGTGCTGGAAGATGTAACAGCTCAGAAACTTACACAGCAACCAATTAAGCCCCTTTTGGGGTCAATTAAGGCAGGGAACCACACCTTTTTCAGCATTTTGCCCACAGGGAAGTGCAGTTGTGACTTTGGGAAACTGCTCGGTGAATCCCATCAGCCTCTCATTAGGTTTCAAGTAATATCCATTACCCAGAGAAATATCCCTGCAAGTAATGAATGCCCTCACAGTACTGGTGCTACCAAAACTCCACAACCTTGTCCCTAGTTGTAGGACATGGATGAAATATTTTCAAGAAAGACAAGAGTGAGCTCCTGCTTTCCTGGATGACCCTAAATCTCAATCAACATCAATCAGAAATGAGATAATTGGTCATTCACCTCAATTGTGGCATCTCGCTGAATAAATTGACTGTCACTGTTGGTTACAAACCAGTAATTATCAAAGTTCATTGCTATCTGAGGGTGCTACATTCAATCAAGCTCTTTTGGTTTGAATAGTTCTTTGTTTGTGGTCAGTTCAATGCCCTGTCACTGCAGCTACTGAACTACTGGAAATAATTTATTTATTTACTGAATTGTGCTGGACAATGCATTACACATGGTACTGCTCCATTCCAAACAATCGGATTCTTAGACTGCTTTGCTTCACCATCCATTCTACACTCCTCAGCTAATCCTTTAAATGTAACTGCTGGTACTGTTCGTTGCAACACCAGCAACTTTCCAGCTTTTCTGCCTGTGTAGCAATGCTTAGCTGTTTTTGTGAACTTTTCCAACTATTGCTACATAACCCAGTGATAGATTTTGATCACACTGAAAAAAGCAATTGGCATTGTATGGTTAAGTGAAATCAATTTGAAATAAACTTGCTGACAATGAGTCATCTGTACCTGATTTGGTATGGAATGCCAAATGTTCCAATCATGTGCCAATTATGGATTGGACCCCGTGGTGCGATTGGGGTTATTCCTAAAGACAAGACTGATGTGTTGTTTTGCAGAGGCAGTTATTATTTTAGGATACTTAGGGATGTTCACACACTACAAGCATTGTAGTAAGGCCCCTAAGATTCTTTGTTCTGTTACATTTTAACTCCCTGTTGAAGGCAAAAGGTAACCTGCTGAAATTATGAAAAGCATTTGATTACCAAGTGATGAAATTTATCATGTTTACTTTTCATGAATGCAAATTGGATCGGTTTCCTTATGCAAATATACTATGTAAAGGGCACAACCTTGACAGCACATAAAAATTTAGGTATCACAACAAAGAGAGCAGGGTGATTAGAATGCTAAAATCAGTGAAGGAAGAAAGATAAATAAATGCCTTGTCTTAAGGGCAGTTCTAATGACATAGTTATGTAAACGCCAGAAGCAGAAACTCAGTGTGAGGTAGCTTTTGCTATAAGGACTTGAATTTCACTGCATTTAATTCTAGCAACGCTGTCTCAGTCACTCACTTCAATAGTTACCCGGCACTCCAAAGCCATTTAACTAGTATCGAAATAAGTAATTTTAGCCAGAGTTTGCATCATTAAGGACAGCCTCTCCAGTTTAACAAAATAGCACCCAAATACAGAAATCCTGCACCTGAACATAGTCCCCACCATTTTGACACTGGAGGCATGGGGGTGGGGGATTAGGTCGCACTTCAGACATGTGTGTTTCACAGAGGCAGCTGCACATATAGAACTGTAGCTGCCTTCTGTCGGATCTGATTGTAACAAAGAATGATTGGGGAATATGGCTTGTGTGCTTTAAATCTAAACCTGCCAGAGTTATTTGGAGAATTAGAGTACCCTTTTGGATAAGTCCAGGGACACCTTTGGCAGAGGTAAGGTGGCCTTTGAGAGAGGTCAGTTGCCTATTGAGGTTTTTAAAAATAGATATGGATGTGCACAGAAACTGGATAAACATACTGGAACTATTAAGCTGTCAAGGAAATTGTTGAATAGTCAAGGCATTTAAATCTTCTGATCTCAAAATATCAGTGGTTAAAAACGTCAGTGCTTGCGATCTATAGACATATGCCTGAAGGTTATCATTATAAGATGTTTGCTGTGTGACTGACTTCACAGCCTGTCATTATCACAGCGGCGTTTCTGTCATGTCACAGGTTTTTGACAGCTCCAAGTGCTTATAACGTTTATTAATTGGTTTTATGAATACTGATACTTATGTCCATAAGCAATTAAGTAGCTGAAGTTTAATGTAGTGATAGTATTGTTATCAATGATTAAAAAACCTAAATTAATCAATGGATTCAGAACTTAAGAACGACATGTTATTTCATCTCAGCGTAGGTCCTGAAGTATACTGCTAGTGGATATTGGTAAGTGTAAAATACACAGGGAATATGTTTTTGGCGCTGAGGCATGGGTAATGTGTGTGGGGGAAGTGATGGCCTACTAATGTCATCACTGGACTATTAATACAGAGACCCAGGTAATGTTCGGTGGACCTGTTTTCAAATCCTGCCATATCAAATCTTGGAACTGAGAGTGTAATGATGAAACCATTGAAGGAAGAAAGATAAATAAATAACCATTGTCAAATGTTGGAAAAACCCATCTGGTTCACTAAAATCCTTGAGGGAAGGAAACTGCCATTCCTTTTTTTAGTTGCTCATGGGATGTGGGTATCCCTGGCTGACCAGCATTTATTTCTCGTCTCTAGTTGTCCTTGAGAAGGTGGTGGTGAGCTGCCTTTTTGAACTGCTACAGTCTATATGTTGTAGGTTGACCCACAATGCCCTTGGAGAAGGAATTCCAGGATTTTGACCCAGTGACAGTGAAGGAATGGCAATATATTTCCAAGTCAGGATGGTGAGTGGCTTGGAAGGGAACTTGCAAATGGTGGTGTTCCCATGTATGTAGTGCCCTTGTCCTTCTTTCTGGAAGTGATTGTAGGTTTGGAAGTTGCTGACTAAGGATCATTAGTGAATTTCTGCATTGATCTTGTAGATAGTACGCACTGTGTATTGGTGGTGGAGGAGTGGATATTTGTGGATGTGGTGCTAATCAAATGGGCTGGTTTGTCCTGGATGGTGTCAAGCTTCCTGAGTGTACTTGGAGCTGCACTCATCCAGGACACTGGGAACTATTCAATCACATTATTAACTTGTGCCTTGTAAATGGTGGACAGTTTCTGGGGAACCAGAAGATGAGTTACTCACCACAGTATTCCAGCCTCTGATCTGCTCTTGTAGCCAATGTATTTATATGGCAAAACCAGTTCAGTTTCTCGTCAATGGTAAACCCCAGAATGCAAAGTATCTGAGGAATTGCATATGGTGCTGAATTTGGGCAATGATCGTTGAACATCCTCATGTCTGACCTTCCTTATGATGGAAGGAAGCACATTGATCAAGCAGTGGGAGATAGTTGGGCCTAGGACACTACCCTGAGAAACTCCTGCAGAGATGACCTGGAGCTGAGATGACTAACCTCCAATAACCACAACCATCTTCCTACGCATCAGGTATGATTCCAACCTGCCCTACATATGACTCCAGATGCTCATTAATATGGTTGACCCTAACTGCTCACTCATTCAATTGTATCAGCCACTAATAAGGGAAATAGGATAAAAAACAGATGGACCACCTGGCATCGACCTAGGCATGGAAAACAATATGGCAAAAACAGTCCTACACCATCCTGAATTGGAAGTGTATCTCTGTTTCCCCAGTGTCATCAGGACAAAATTTTGGAATTCCTTCCTTAACAGCATTGTTACTCTGTCTGCAGCTGGTAAAGAAGGCAGCTCACCACCACTTTCTCAAGGACAATGAGGCATGGGCAATTAATGCTGACCTCACCAGTGAGGTCCACGATCCATGAGTGCATAAGAAAAAGGAAAGTGGACCAAAGGTGGCAAAATGGAGTCAATGGAAAATGTGAACTTATTTTCTCTCTCTGACCAGAAGGAGAAAACAGTTTAACGGAATCAGTTGAAGACATTGCCAGCCAGTTATTGGAACTGATTGACAATAGTTGATCCCAGTTGACAGCAATACACTTCTCCACTGGCTGTGAGCATTAAAAAGTGGGAACAATCTTGGTCACTATGACAGATTGGAAACAGTTGTCACTGGGTTTCAGAGCATTGGCTCTTGCTCACATTGAGCTTGAGCAGTAAGGGGCACCACACTGATATCCTTCATTTTAACTGTTTCCTCAATATGATTTTAAACTGCACTTGCATCACATATAGTCAACCTATAACCGGGGAAATAGATGCATCCTGCATTGTTGTCCTCATGCTTTAACAACGTGAAGGAACTGAAGGAGACATGTAGCTAAGTTTCAAACTTTGATTAGTAAAATGGCCTCTCAAAAAGTGAATGCAAGTCATGGCATGCACATAAAGTCACCATAATTTGAGAGGGTTACTCTCTCATTAGAAAGACAGCTGATGGTGAGTTTAACCTAAGAGTCAGCATGCCTCAGACAAGGAGCAGATTTGAGACGGTAGGACCTCCATGATAACCACAGAATTGAACCTGCGCTGTTGCTCTGCATTGCAAACCAGCTGTACAGCTAACTGAGCTAACCAAACGCCAAGTTCACATATAACACACATCAGAAATATATTTGCACATTTTTTTACAATTCCCTTGTGGTCTCCTCCCTAGTTAGCCAATGAATGTGGAGCTTGAGTATGAAGCTTGCTGGTGGATAGATAAACAAAAGAATTAATTACTAAGTTACTAATGATCAAAACAGTTGCAGCACAAAACACAGACAAGAGGCAGCTACAGAGAAACAATAGTTGGTCAAGGAACACACTACTTAAGTACAATCTTTCACAGAACTGGTGAAAACGCCACTATCACAGTGTACTCACTGCTCGTGAATCTTGAGAATGTCTTCTGTGGACTGTCTTCTCCTACAGTGCCTCAGATCCTCAGTTCCAAGGCACTTCACAAATACAGAGTTTGTCTACTAGCTGTGAGTTGAGTTCCAAAGTTGTTCCACAATCTCAACTCCACCTGACAATTGCAGAAATAAGTAAACAAGGTTCCACTGACTTCAACCAGCAAAGCAAAAAAAGTGATAAAATTATAGAACCTCACTCGAGAGCAGCAAACTTGTTTCCCCAACACTAATCTCTAAAGAGATTGGCAGAGTTTTCCCAGCTCTTGAGTGCCATGAACAACGGAAATAAATTTGGGACAATAAACCAAGAATGAAAAAATCTGATTTTTGACTTCAAGAAAGAAAACTCCAATACTCCTTTTAATGGCTAGGTGAAACTCTGGCTAGTAAATGGTGAGCACCATCAATTTATGCATTTGCATCTCATTTTTAGCTAATATTGCCTCATTTATATGCAGTTCATGTTTCTTACTCATACTGGTAAGAAACTAGATTGTGCCAATTGCCAATTTGAACATCAGAGTCAGTACCTGGTGGATGCAGCTCTCCACTACTTTGTCCATGCCTGTATTCAGGTCCATTCAACAAAATCCCCATGGCAAGGTCCATGGCCAGCCACTGCTGCCTCCACCTTTCACCCACAGAAATAGGCATTGACAAAAATGCAGCCTCACCACAACATCATGGTAGATATTGAATTAACTCAGAATACACTTAAGCACTTCACGACTGGTCCTTGGAACTACAAACATCATACATTATAGTGCTACTGCCAGAATGCACACACCCATCCCTTGCATCTGCACCAGGAGCACCTAAAGACTCTTAGCTTGCTTTCTAGTTGTTCACCCACTTTGCACTTACATGAATGCTCACAGAATTGCTGCTTTTCTTGCGTGTATTGCTGCTTCATTGCAAGTTTACAGCCTCGTAGTATTTCTGGCTTCTTAGAGCAGTTAAAAAGCCAGAAAGGTTGTCATGGTTGCCAGCATTGGATACTCAAAGGGGTAGGCATGCTGTTGTTTACATGTCCTGGGCTGGGAAGGGAGTTGGGCGTGGAGTAGGGGGGTGCGCAGGTAGCTTCACTTCCATTATATGCCTGATCCAGGACACTTTCTGGTCTATGGTAACCCCCAGGATATTAATAGTGGGGGCATTTAGTGGTGATGATGCCATTGAATGCCAAAGGATGATGCTTAGATTCTCTGTTGTTGGAGACCTTCATTGTCTGTCACCTGTGTGATGCAAATGTTACATGCCACTTGTCAGCCCAAACCTGAATGTTGTCCAAAATTTGTTGCATGTGGATATGGTCTGCTTCAGTATTTGAGGAGTTATAAATGGTGCTGAACATTGTGCAAACATCCCTTTGTCTGACTTCGTGATGGAGGAAAAGTCATTGATGAAGCAGTTGAAGATGGTTGAGCTGAGGATATTACACTGAGGAACTCCTGCAGAGGCTGACCTTC
>NC_063341.1:48969966-49007937 GCF_021869965.1 Rhincodon typus | reverse complement strand
CTTGGCCTGCTGTGTTCATCCAGCCCTGCACCTTGTTGTCTCGGATTCTCCAGCATCTGCAGTTCCTACTATCTCTGATTCACATAACTTTGCTATGTGCAAAGCTGAGCAAACTTTAAGTCAACAAAATTAGCTACAATCAATACTGGCTATCCCAAACAGTAATTCCATCAGCTTCTCAAAGTTAATTAAACTGCCACAAAACTTCTCTTAACTTCATATGCAGAGACAGCATAAATAGAGAGAAAGAAAGACTTAAGACCATAATCAAACAAACTAGAAACTAGATTCATATTATATCGCAGTCATGCTGTAGGCACTCAATCAAAATCAATTTTTTTGATTTACTTATGGAACATGGGCATCACTGACTGGCTAGTATTTATTGCCCATCACTAGTTTCCCTTGACAAGGTGTTCGTATAGTAGACCCACAATGCCCTTTGTGAGGAAATTTCAAGATTTTGACCCAGCAACAGTAGGGGAATGGTTATATATTTCCAAGACAGGATGGTGATGGCTTGGAGGGGAACTTGCAGGTAGTGGTGTTCCCATTTATAGGCAGCCCTTGTCTTCTAGATGGAAGTGGTTGTGGGCATGGAAGGTGCTGTCTAAGGATCTTAATGAAATTCTGCAATGCATCTTGTAGATAGTACACACTGCTGCTACTGAGCTTTGGTTGTGGAGGGAATGGATGCTTGTGGATACGGTGCCAATCAAACATATGCTTTGTCCTGGGTGGTCATGGTTCTTGAGTGTTGTTGGAGCTGTACCCATCCAGGCAATTGGGCAGTATTCCACCACACTCCTGACTTATGCCTTGTAGATGGTGGACAGGCTTTGGGGAGTCAGGAAGTGAATTATTCACTGCAGCATTCCTAACGTCTGACCTGCTCTTGAAGCCAATTCATTAACATGGTGAGAACAGTTGAGTTCCTGGTCAATGGTGACCTCAAGGGTGCTGATTGTCAGGGATTCAGTGATTGTAGCACCATTGAATGTCAAGGGGCAGTGGTTAGATTGGCCCTTATTGTAGATGGTCATTACCTGGCATTAGTGTGGTGTGAATAGTACTTGCCACTTGCCAACCCATGACTCAATTTGCCCAGATCTCTTGTTGCATTTGAACATGGACTGCTCCAGTACCTGAGGAGTTGTGAATTGTGCTGAACATTGGGCAATCATCGATAAACATGCCCACTCTGAATTTATGATGGAGGGATGTTCATTGAGTAAGTTGTTGAGGATGGTTGGGCCTAGGACACTACCCTGAGGAATTCCTGCAGAGATGTCATGAAGCTGAGAAGACTGACCTCCAACAACCACAACCTGTGTGCCAGGTATGACTCCAACCAATGCCCTGATACCCATTGATTCTAGTTTTGCTAGGGCTCATGGATGCCATGCTCAGTCAAATGCAGCTTTGATGCAAAAGGCAGTCACTCTCACCCCACCTCTGTAAATCAGCTCTTTTGTCCATGTTTGAACAAAGCTTATAATGAAGTCAGAAGCTGAGTGGCCCTGGTGAAATCCAAACTGGGCATCAGTGAGTAATTATTACTGACTAGATGTTACTTAGGACAACCTATTAGAAGGGAACTTTAATAGCTTTTAATGTCATTTTTACATTGTACAATAAACATACATTTGATATTTTTCTCTCCTTTTATAAAAGAAATTTACTTGGTGCCCTTTCTTAGAGACTGAGGATACAAGTAATGCAGAATTAAGTTAATTCCAAAAAAAAAGATTAAATTGTCAATAAATTTCTTGACAGGAACTGAGTATCTATGTTGTTCATAATATGTAAAAACTGTGTAGTGAGATAATATTGCACCGTAATGGGTTAAGCATTATTAAAATTTGATGACCTGGTCATTTATTTCTTGGTCCTTTATGGGTCTTTACTTTTGTGCTATTCTGTTTCCTACAATGTATTGTGCCATCTATGTATAATTTGATAGCATGTTCACTTATACATCAAAGGTGTTGAGTCCCTTTCAATGCTTGCGTGCAAAAGTTAAAACTGACACTCCATTGTGATAATGAGGGAATACTGCACTGTTTTAGATGCCATGTTTCAGATGAGAAGTAAAACTGAACACATATATACCTGTATGACTGAATGTAAAATATCCCATGGCAAATTTCAAACATCAGGGAGTTATTCATTATGCCCTGAGCAATATTTATTCCCAGTCAATATTGCAGAAACAAATTGTCCAGTAATTAATACATTGCTGTTTGTGGGAGTTTGCTATTTGTAAATTGGCTGCTGTCTTTTCTAAACTATACAAGAGATTACATTTCACATGTACTTCATTGGCTGTAAATCACTTTGAAACATCTAGCAGTCATGAAAAGCATTGTATAAATGAAAGTTTTTCTCTGCCTTATAGATGGTGGACGGGCTTTGGGGAGTCAGGAGGTGATTTATTCACTGCAGCGTTCCTCTTTGAAGCTTAATATGTATCAGAAATAGTAAACTTAACACACAAACATTTGGTTTTATATTTATCCTCTATGTCGTGATTGTTTTAAATGTAAAGCACATTTAAACATGTATAATGTGAAAAGATAACTTACTACGAAACATGGTACCAGGAAATAAAGATGATATAAAACCTTTATCATACCTTAGAAAGGTGTGAAAAATTGTGTCCAATTTCAAGAAGATTCCATTAAAATTATCTCTAAAAGATAAAGAGATAAGATTGTAATTTATTTGCATGAATATTATTGTAAAGAGTATTTATCTGAGTTCTCAAAAGTGTACGTCCACATGTTTATGTTAGATATTTCTGAACGTTTTGTTTATTCATTCCTTAGCAGTGAAATTAATTAAAATATCCAACATTTCTGGTATGACTATAGTTGTGTTGGTTACAGTACACAAGATGAGGGTTCAAGCGTTGGGTTAATGTACAGTGATTGGCTAAAAGGTAAGAAAGCAAAGACCAGGAACAAATGTGTCATTTTAAATTTGCTGAATTGTTAATAGCAAGGTGCTGCAAGGATCATAACTGGACCCTGCGTTACTTTCCATCTGTATTGATTTAGATGGCAGATCTGAATGTAATGCAGCCAAATTTGCTGGCCAACAAAGGTGGGTTGAAAAGTAATTTGTGTGAAGGATGCAGTTGGCTCATTCTCCTTGGACATCCAGGCATATCGATCATTAAAATGTCATGCGCAAGAAATGTAGAAGATAATCAAAAATGCTAACTAAATGCTGCCTTTCTATCTAGACAGAGGATACTCAGGAATAGCAGTAAAGATTCAGCTGTTCAAAACATTGGTTAGATCATATCTGGAAGACCGTGAGTAATTCTGGGCAACATACCTTCCTGGAAAAATATCTTAGCCTCAGGAAATTTGCAGCATAGGTATTCATTCAGAAGATTAAAGGATAATTGGCTTGACACTTAATCCTAATGTGTAAAGTATACAGAAATAAGCCCAATCTGCTTGCTTTTGAGTCTAGAACAAACAATGGTAGATATTTGGAACTCATTTCTGCAATGCCGATTGATACTAGGTCGATTGTTAATTTAAATCTGAGATTAATACATTTGCCCCAAGATAGTAGGGATATGGGACGAAGATGGTATGTAGAGTTAAGTTTCAACTCTGCCGTGATCTCAATGAATGCTGGAACATCATGAAGGGGCCAAATGGCCTACTCCTCTTTCAATGTTCTTAATTGGTGATGTGTCCCACAAAATATTTCTGCCTGGGTGCTTTGTATGTCATACAAATCCTGTATGCATATTGTAAGGCCTAACCCCACAAGGAGACTAGCATTCTCACCCATTGAAGACCTTAAGCATGATGGTGGCCTGATATCCATGTCATACGAAAAAGAAAATGTATTTTTTTCTTGTTGGTGGTTTTACACTGGGCCAGATCAAACAGTTTTCTTTTAAATCAAAAACAATTCTAACTAATATTGAACGACTAATTTTCTAGTTGTGTTGGTATGCTTGTTCTCATGTTAATCTGCAAAAAATGAAATAATAAGAAATCTTACCAGTCCCAAATGTCAATGTAATAAAGATATGTCAAGTTGGCCTGCCTTCTTGTCCTTGTGCTAATTGGATACATGTGCTTCATTTCAAAAACATAATTTCACAGTTTTCCCATTTGTTTACACTGAGCGAACAGAGGAACTTTCCTTTCGGGGTCAGATCTATTTGTTCGCAACTGGGAAATCTGTCCCTTAGATCAATCCACCAGAGTTCGAAATTGTAAATTTTCCATTTTGTTATGTCCACATTAATCTTGTCAACTTTTATGTCTAGAAATATGTTTAAACTGTTTCCAAAGAAATATCATTTTTCTTCCTGCTGTGTTCCCAAAACAAAATGTAACTGCATGACACCAGAAGATAAGGAAACTTCTAACATATAAGAAGAGGAAATTTAAAGGCAAATTTCTCTCTTCTCATAGATGATAAATGGAGAACGTGGTGGTCAACAGTGTGACATGATAAACATTTCCACTCATGAGGCTGACAGATGGCAAAGGTGTGAGTTAGCTTCATGAATGGAGACACTTAACATTTCACAGTATTGGGAACAAAGTAATTTATTTATAAAACTCATGAGGCAAGAAATTCAACCAGTAGATCCTCAGTATGCATTTATGCTGATTACATATTGAATAGTGTAGCATGAAGATCAAGCAGGTTCGTTGAAGCTGATCTGTAATATGAGTTTGCTGTTGTGATGCTACAAGTAAAGAAGTGCATTCATTTTCTTTTCTTGTTGATTGATAAGTAGTAAAGAACATAATATCATTCACTGTTAATGAATATGTTCGTTGCCACAGTCTTGTAACTCATAATCCATGGTGTCTCTAAAATGTACTCATTATGTTTATCCGTTATGTTCATCTGGCAATGTTCAATAGATTAAAAGCATAAATAAAAGATGCGTTCAATGTTGTACTTTAGTTTAGTTCCAGAGCAAATGAAAGCAGCATGAATTCTAATTACTACAAATTAATGTGAGCCAGGTTTTACATGTTTAGGTTATGAATATTCCTCTTTTAAATAAATTGCACTGAATAAATAAATAATCTGAGGAAATTGTCATGATTGCACATGGTATGAATACAGTCACCCAATGAGTATGCTGACTCTTTCATGACACCATTTTTGAGGATTGTTGTCCCAGCAGAGAATGTTTTACAAACTGAAAGCACCAGCTGGATTGTAACATCCAAGAGCTGTGAGCTCCAAGATCATGCAGGTCAGGCAAGTGTTCTTGGTTGGACTTCTCTTTTAAGGTCATTTTCTAGAGAGTAAATAGGTAGATATAAAATGCTAATGATTATAGTTACAGTTAATCTCAATGCATTAAAAAAGTGCTGCAGAAATTTTCCAACATTCAACAAATTTTTGTCTAATTGATTGAAGTGTTCAGTTAGATGCAACCATCATATAAAAGAAAAGATCCCAGATTCAATCCTTGGTCTGTGCTGAGGTGGCTGATGTCAGCTTGGATTTCTACAGGTGTGGAGGCAGTTCAACTAATTTAACACTCCTACTTTAAAGTTTTGGCAAAGATCTGTACCTCGGGTTGTGGATGTGGTTGTTGACTTAATATCCTATTGTCTTAATAATAACTCTGTGTAATATCTGTACGTTCGGACAATGAAGGCCATCAGTTTAAACGGGACAAAGTAACCATAATAGCCCAAGCCAAACATAGGCAAGCACAGAATTCCTAGAGGCATGGCTCTCCACCCATACGTCAATCAACAAATACATAGAATTGGACCCCAGAGATAAAGCCCATATACAGATCAAAACCAGAAATGACACTACTCACTATAATGGATCGGAAAGTATAAATTCCAAGAGGAGTAGAATAACATCGCTTCATCAGAGGCTCCACTGTTGATGTCACCTAGCATAGTGACGAAACATCTGAACAAAAACAAGCCAGCTGGACGAGCATGTCAACAACCTTAACATCTCTCCGTTAAGATCAGAAGAAAAATATCAATGTTTACATTGTCTGATAATACACACTATCTGTTGAAAGCAAAAACAGAAATTGCTGCAAAAACTCAACAGGTCTGGCAGCATCTGTGTAGGCAAAGCAAAGTTAACGTCTTGGGTCCAGTGACCCTTCTTCAGAACTTTTGTTTCAGATTTACAGTATCTGTAATTCTTTGGCTCTTTGTTTAGTGTCTGTTGCATGTGTCCAATTTGTGACAGGAGGACAAAGTAAAGTTTAATTATAAGGTCAACATTGCTTTTGCAATCCTGACGCCAATAGAGATACTGGCCATATTTTAGCTACTGAGGTAGGAGGCCATTGTCGAAAAGTTCCAAATTTTGCTCCAGGGAGGTCGAGAGGGGCAGAATTGGAATTAAGTCAGGCCCACCTATCCCAGTAATATATCCTTGGTGGCCAGGGGAGTGGACAAGTGCTGTCCCAAGTACATTCGTTTCAGAAGTTTTTAGGCCCTTTTGGCACTCATCTCTTAACAATCATGCCACCCTCAAGCTAACTCATGACCCCACAGCCCCTAATGCCTCGCACATCTGAAGAATGGACCTCTCTTGTCAAACTGCAACTTAAGTGCTGATTAAATATCTGTAACACAAAGGCCATTAACTAATTTTACTAAAAACTGCATTTACTTAATGGAGTGAACAACACAACCAAAATCTGTTGCAACAAAATTCGCAGAAAATCATCAATAACTGATCTAATTTTTGTTCAAAATTGGCTGAGGGTAAAGGAGACCACCACTAAAATTATGAAAAAATAATCACAACAGACAGGAAAGCTGAAAACCAATGTATTCAGCTTATCTTTGGTCAAATGAGGAGTTTACTACTCTTCCCAAAACATCATATTATATTCCATGATGTTGTTTACATTTAGTTAAGTCCTGGGTATTGTGTATCTGGGAAATCGTGCGCCTCAGTGGAAATGTCAGCTAAGACATCAATAATGACCATGTTTTTTTATAAATTTTAAGTTTTTACTGAAATATTTTTAATACAAACCTTTTACAACAAACTCAAACACATAGGTAAACATTATTGCTGTTACATCTTCTTTCACATTAATTACAACTTTTGTTCAGGAGCACTTTGAGACTTAGCTGTGTAATTTTAATCTATGCCTCTGAAAAGAGAGTAACTTTGCATTGCATTCAAGTCGTTGCATTAAATCCATCACAAATGTAGACTCCCTTGTTCCTGAAGAAACCCCTTGATTTTTTGCATATTATCATTACGTTATCAAATCAGTTTTCTTTGTTTTATTTTACATTTCCTACTCCCATTTGTATTACCACCAATTTACTACTGGGCTAAGTACCATCTCTAATAGGATATTTTATCATTTAGTTGGTACAGGCATGTCTTTTGCAAAATGGCAACATACATCCCAGTGTCACACACCTGTCTATATTAACTTTTAATCTGTTGTGTCCAAAATAGTATTTTCTGAAAAGTATCCTCTTAACCATCTCCTTTCTTCTAACTAAATTCTGCAAATTTGATCAATTTGGATTGAGTCTCTGCTTCAACGCTGTTGCTGAAAATTAGAAATATTACTGGTTTCACTAAACCCCTTATCCAACAACAAGCATGAACAAGTTTTCAATTTAGCTGCTAATATTTTAAATCTATTCTTACCACTTCAAAATTTAAAAAAGACCTGTATTTATATATCACTTTAACAATCTTAGGACTTACCAGTGGTTACAAACATCTGTATGTTTACTAACATTTTGAAGCTATCTTTATGATATAGGGACAATGGGCTGACATGAGACATAAAGGGGCATGTCAGAGTAGTGGAACTTCAAAAAGTAAAACCTAGGGGAAAATTTGTACCAAAGAATCTATTCTAAATGGTCTACTCTAATTCCTCATTTGTATTAAATGCCTTTGAAACCAGAAGTTTTAACCAAAAGAAAGAGATGAGAAGTATTCCTTCGCATTAAGTAGGGTTATGCAGCAACTTAGACACTACAATCCTTTTTTATAATTGATTTCGACACTTTGCACAGCTTCTCAGAAAGAAACACACTTTTCTAAATAACACATTAATTACGGGATCATGTTTCAAAAAGAGATAAGTACAATTGCAGAAGACAAGGTTGACATTTTGGCAAAGACTGTAAATTTTCTTGGACTAGTGATACATTATGACTATTCCAGCCAGAAAGTATGAGATCATTTATATCAGTGAAGCTCAGAGCATTTCATTCCATGTTGCTCTTAAAAGAAAAATCAAATTTTCTGCCCAAATCAGGCACACTGGAATATAACTAGTCATCATTTCCTTACCTGAACCCTGCAGCTGTCAAATTGCCAAACTCCACAGCATTAGTGTTGTTTAGTTTGTCGCTTATCATAAACTCTACTTTAGCAAAGCTTCTGTAGTCCAAAGTAAGTTTGCTAATAAGAGCTTTCATTTCTCTAAATGATATTCCATGACAGAGGGATGGACCTTTATTGTCACTGGTTTAGTCAGGAGCCTGAAAGGTGGAGCACTCCAGCTAGTTACCCACCCTGGCATCTTGGGACCGAGATCTCATTTGAAGTGGCAATAAACAGGAATCCTGAGGCATCTCACCAATTTTGGCTGAAGGAATGCCAGCTGTTTAGGAACCTGTCACTATCAATTGATAATGGGGAATGTGAAGCTGATGACAATAGTTCATGATATTAGCATAGTGCCAGAGGATGAATCCAATTTCTGCAAAAATGTTTGAAACCTCCTTTTGAGAACTTCTTCAGTTCTATTATCCATGGAATTAATTGGAACACCCATAGCACAGTTCCAAGCAAATCAATCCCAAAGTAACATTGGGGTCTTGCCTACTTCATATTGCCTCAACTTACATATTAAATGGGGCCTGAATAAAGCAAATGCTTCAGGCACTTCGTCGTGCGTTCCTGATAAATTAGCAATGGGTCAGGCCTAATGGGATTAAGTTTAACAATCTTGATGCATTTTGGCTCAACTTATAAGGGGTTTACCAAGAAGGGTAGAATTTTCTGCCATTGATAATAAATAGAGAGAAAACCCAACATTCAGATTTTAACATCCTTTTGAACACACAGTTCCCACCAATTACAGAATTACAATGACACATTGATGTTAAAACTAAGACTTCGATATGACTGTTGGTTAGTGACATATTTGGATTCCAGTAACATCTTTACACTTATTGTTAATTTATTTTATTGTGGAATGCAATATCTCTTTGGTTGTTGTCAACGGTACTGTCTATTCATACAGTCATACAGCATGGAAACAGACCTTTCAGTCTAACTGGTCCATACCAACCTTTGCTATTCACCTTAGCTATGCCCCTCATGAATTTATAAAGTCACCCCTCAACCTCTTTTGCTCCAGTGAAAAAAGTCCCAGCCTATCCAGCCTATTCTTATAACTCAAACCCTCCATTCCTGGCAACATCCTGCTAAATCTTTTTTGAACCTCTCCAGCTTAATAATATCCTTCCTATAGTAGGGTGACCAGAACTGCACACATTACTCCAGGAGAGGCCCTACCAACATCCTGTACAACCTCAACATGACGTCCCAACTCCCACACTCAATGGTCTGAGCAATGAAGACAAGCATGCTAAACACCTTCTTAACCACCCTGTTTACCTGTGATACAAATGTCAAAGTATTATGTACCTTAACCCCTAGGTCTCTCCATTCTACAACACTGCCCAGAGCCCTACCATTAATTGTACAAGTCCTGCCCTTATTTGTTTTACCAAAATGCAATACCTCACATTTATCCAAGTTAAATTCCATCTGCCACTCCTCAGCCCATTGACCCAATTGATCAAGATTTCTTTGTAATTTTAGATAACATTCTTCACTGTCCACTATACCACCAATTTTGGTGTCATCCGCAAACTTACTAACCATGCCTTCTATATTCTCATCTAAAGCATTTATATAAATTAGAAACAAAAGTGAAACCAGTACAGATCCCTGTGGAGCATTGCTGTTCACAGGTCTCCAGTCTGAAAAACAACCCTCCACCACTTTTCTACTTCCCTGTCAACAGACAGTTAAAATAAATCCATGGGACAACTGTAAACCTGTACTATTTCACACACAATATCCTTGGAATGTTGACTAGATTACCATCTAATTGGAGGATCTGGAAACAATGTGAAGTCAATAGAGTGGTTTATTTTTATATCACCTTTCCATTCTTTCTCAAGGCATCATGTCATGTCTGTCCTTTATATCCACATAAGCAAACATTTTCTATTAGGAATTTGATGCCTGCAAAACAATGTTGGATATACAAGTTTTTTAGTTGGTTACTATCAATTAATGGCATGGTTTTCTGCCTCCTTTGGAGAGATCTTACGGCTTCATCTTTAGATATAAAAACCCTCTTTAAAATAAATTGTCAAAATTGGCAAGCAGTCAGAATCCATAGCTCAAAAGTGAATTGCATTTGCTCCATAACATGATATCAGCATTGGCAAAGAGTTCATCTACAAATTAAAGCTCCAACCTGACAGTCTGGACATCTGTGTTTGATTTGCAAACCCAAGAGTCCCTGTGACCTACATATAACATTTTTGCATTGTATATAAACTAAGGCTAAACCTCATAATTTATGCAATGGAAAACTACTACAAGAAAAATATAGGTTATATTTTACTGTAATAAGACAGTCGAGGTGCAAGTTCCCCATTTTGAATAACAAAAACCAAACGAGGTTCTGTTTAATCCATTGACTTGAAGGTTGAGTTTGATTACAACAGGCATTAATCTTTTGTGTTGACTATTTATGAGTAGTCAGTTCTGAGATACTATTTGAATGGAGCTGAATAGTATGAAAACTGCTCTGATACAAAAAAGTTTTACGAGACAAAAATTCTGTTTCAGCTAAAAGAATCCATGAGCCCTTATGATGCAAACCTATAAATACATTATACTTGTACATTTACCCTTGGAGAAGATTAACTCTGTATAATTATCAGAATCAATTTCCTCCATGAGTGGAAATGACTTTTAGTTTTCTGTTTAACTTCATTTGAAATAGGACCTCTCAAAAAAGACCTGAAAAAGTCACCTCAGACAGTTTTAGCTGTGGTTCCTCTTTGCAGTCAATGTCATTCTCTTTTGACTCTGTCTCTTGAAATGAATGCTTATGCTAACTTTTTATTTGTATGCTGCACTATTTGCCTTTTTTTAATAGTTGTAATTATTTAATTACACAAGATTTTTTTTTCGAGTGAGTTAAATAGAGCAGAACAAGGATAGGGGAAAGTGGATAGCTCTAACACCCCAGTGATGAAGTAGAGGAAGATTACATGCAAGGGAATAAGGGATTCCGTACATAGTGGGGATAGAGGATCATATTTGGGAAGATGTGGTAAATCAAACAATAGAGAGAAGGCAAAAGAGGAATGTATTACACAGGAAATGACAAAGGGATAATGACAGGAAGAGATAGAGAGCACAAATCTAACAGTAAGCCCTGAAAACAAAAAATGCTGGAAATCATTGTGGGTCAGGCAGCATCTGTGGAGAGAGAGCAAGCTAACGTTTTAAGTCTAGATGACTCTTCATCAGAGTTTCATTACAGAGCTTCACCAGCTCCGATGAAGAGTCATCTAGACTCGAAGTGTTAGCTTGGTCTCTCTCCATGGATACTGCCTGACCTGCTGTAATTCCCAGCATTTTTTGTTTTTAGCACAGATTCCAGCATCTGCAGTAATTTGCTCCTACCTTCTAACAGTAAGTCAACAGATAAACTTAAAGGTTACAAAAGGAACAGAAAGATAAAAATGAAGTCATAACATTTGTATCAAAAAGATAAACTGACAGCAAAAACAGACGTAATTAAGTACAATCTGGTAGCCATTAAAGAGACATAGCTGCAGGATGACATGGATTGGTACCTGAACATTGAAATATACAAGACATTTAGGAAGAACAGGAAGTTAGGAAAAGGTGGACAGTGGTTTTGTTAGTTAATGATAATATTAGTACATTAGAGAAGGATTATGTTCAGAACACAGTCTGAATAGAGATGAGAATTGATAAAGGCAAGAAGTCACTTGTGTGAGTGGTGCATAGGCCCCCTAACAGTAGCCATACAGTATTGTGAAACATAAAGGAAGAAACTGAGGGATAATCAAGGGACATTTTAATCCGCATATGGCGTGAAGATTCAGATGGGTAAAGGTAGCCTAGCTGAAGATCTCATAGAATGCTTTAATGATAGATTCTTAGGAACAAACTGACTTGACCTGGTATTGAACAACAGGACAGTATTAATTAAAGATCTCATACTGAAGGGCCCCTCAGTAGTTGTGGGCATGATATGACTGAATTTTACATTCAGTTTGAGGGAGAGCGGAATGGGTTCAGCACTATATTTAAAAATAAAGGAGGATAATTATGAAAGCAAAGCTGGCTAAAGTGAGTTGGCAAATTAGATTAAAGGATGGATCAATAGAAATGCGATGGTAGACATTTAAGGGGATATTTCAAATATTCAGAATAGATACATTTCAACAAGCCAGAAAAAGTCCGAGTTACAGACCCACCATTCATGAATAATTAGAATGTTTAAAAGTAGTACCAGAATTCAAAAATTGGATATAATTGGGCCAGTTAGACAGATGGCCAGTTAGAAGATTGGATAGAATTTCTCTTTAAAAAAACCAAAGAGTGACTAAACAGAAAGAGGAATAAAATAGACTATGAGAGAAAGAAAGAAGCATCCAGAAAAGTAAAGACAGATAATAAGAGTTTATAAAAATATTTTAAGAAAGAAAAGTTAATAAAGTAAGCATTAGTCTTACAGAAAGTGAGACTGGAGAATTGATAATGGAAAATAAGGAAATGCCAGGTGCATTGAACTGGTATTTTGTATTAGTCCTCACTAAAGAGGCTGCAAGTAAGTTTCCAAAAACAACTATCAATGAGGAATGGAAGGGAGTGGGGAGCTCAAGAAAACAACAAATACCGGGAAGTTGTACTTACCGATTTTCATTTATTCAAAATTGGAAAGAAACAAAGCTCAAAACTACAAGCTTAAATGTGACTTTATGCATTTTCGCGGAAGAATAGAGGAGATTAATTACTATTTGAATAGAAAAAGACTGCAGAAAGCTACAGCATGGAGGGATTTGGGAATCCTTAAGCATAAATTACAAAAATCTAACATACAAGTTCAGCGGGTAAGAGGGAAGACATATGGAATATTGGCCTTTATGGAGAATAGGGGATAGAGTAAGGGAATGGAGTATAAAAATAGTTGGACCACAGCTGAAATACTATGAACTGTTTTGGTTCCCTTATCTAAGGAAACAAATGCTAGTTTTGGAGACAGTCCAGAGAAGGTTCACTAGGTTGATCCTGGTTATAGAGGAACTGTCTTACAAGGGAATTTAGGTAGGCTGTCACTGCACTCATTTAAATTTAGAATAATGAGAGGTGACCTTATTGAAAAGTTGCTTAGGAGACTTGGCACTAAGAAACAGGTAACTCTGGATTTGGTAGAAAAGCTCAGCAGATCTGACAGCATCTGTGAAGGAAAAAACAGAATTAACGTTTCAGGTCCGGTGACCCTTCCTTAGAACTTCGGAACAGAACACCGGACCCGAAACGTTAACTCTGTTTTTTCCTTCACAGATGCTGCCAGACCTGCTAAGCTTTTCCAGCAATTTTGTTTTTGTTCCTGATTTACAGCATTCGCAGTTTTTTTGGTTTTTAATTCTGGATTTGGTGATGGGTAATGAGGCAGACTCGATTAGGGAGCTTAAGTTGAAGGAACTCTTAGGGGACAGTGACCATAATATGATTGCATTCACCCTGCAGTTTAAGAGAGAGAAGCTGGAATCAGATGTGATGGTTTTACAATTGAGTTAAGATAACTACAAAGGCATGAGGAAGGAGCTGGCCAGAGTTGATTAGAAGGGGATCCAAGCAGGAAAGGCAATAGAGCAGCAATGGCAGTGTTTCTGGGGGTAATTCAGAGGCACAGTAGAAATTCATCCCAGGCAAGAAAGAAACATACTAAATGGAGGATGAGGGAACCATGGCTGATGAGGGAAGTCAGGGACAGCATAAAAGCAAAAGAATAAGCATACAACATTGTGAAGATGAATGGAAAGCCAGAGGATTGGGAGGCTGTTAAAAAGGCTGTTAAACAAAAGAGTAATAAGGGGGCAGAAGATGAAATATAACAGTAAGCTAGCTAGTAATATAGAAGAAGATTGTAAGAGTATTTTTAGATATTTAAAAAGTAACAGAGAGGCAAAAGTGGACATTGGACCACTGGAAACTAAGGCTGGGAGAAATAGTAGTGGGGAACAAAGGAATAGCAGAGGAACTGAATACGTACTTTGCATCAGTTTTTGCATGGAAGACACCAGCAGCATACCAGAACTTCAACAGTCAGGGGCAGAGGTGAGTGTAGTGGTCATCATTAAGGAGAAGGTGCTGTGGAAGCCAAAAGTTCTGAAGGTGGATAAATCGCCTGGACTGGATGAAATAAACCCCAAGGGTTCTGAAGGAGATAGCTGAGGAGATTGTGGAGGCATTGGTGGTAATCTTTCTGGAATTTCCAGAGGACTGGAAAATTGCTAATGTAACACTCCTGTTTAAAAAGGGAGGGAAGCAGAAGACAGGAACTTATAGACCAGTTAGCCTGACCTCAGTTGTTGATAAGATTTTAGAGTCAATTACCAATGAAGAGATGGTGGAGTACTAGGAATGCATGATAAAATAGGGCTGAGTCAGCACTGCTTAGTTAAGTGGAGACCATGCCTGACAAACCTGTTAGAATTCTTTGAGGAGGTAACGAGCAAGTTAGACAAAGATGTGGTAGTGGACATGATCTATTTGGATTTCCAGAAGCCCTTTGACAAGGTGCCGCACAGAAGGCTGCTAAACAAGAGCCCATGGTTGTTAGGATTCATTTCAAGAGGCCTAGAATAATAGAGCAGGGATGTACTGGTGAGGCTATATAAGATTTCGGTCACATCGCATTTGGAATATTGTAAGTAGTTTTGGGCCCCATATCTAGGGAAGGAAGTGATGCCATGGGAGGTGGTCCAGAGGAGATTTACAGGAATAATCCCAGGGATGAAGGGTTTGTCATATGAGGAGCATTTGAGAACTTTGGATCTGTACTAGATGGAATTTAAAAGAATGAGGGTGGGGGGAGCCTCATTGAAACTTACAGAATACTGAGAAGCCTGAGGATAGAGTGGATGTGGAAAAGATGTTTCCACTGGTAGGAGAGACTAAAACCTGAGAGCACAGCTTCAGAATAAAGGGATGGCCATTTAAAACTGAGGTGTGGAGGAATTTCTTCAGCCAAAGGGTGGTGAATCTGTGAAACTCATTGTCACGGAAGGTTGTCAAGGCCCAGTGATTGAGTCTATTTAAAACTCAAGGTAATCTTGATAGATAGGTTCTTGATTAGTAAGGGGAGTAAGGATTACAGGGAAAAGGCAGAATGGGGTTGAGAAACATTGTGTGTAGTCCTTGTCATCACATGACAGGAAGGATGTAATTGCTGTGGAGAGAGTGCAGAGAAGATTTATTAGAATGTTGCCAGGGCTGAAGAATTGTAGCTATGAGGAGAGACTGGAGACGTTGCATTTGTTTTCCTCAGGACAGAGAAAGCTGAGCGGATGACATGATTGAGACATACAAAATTGTGAGGGGTAGAAATAGAATAGACAGCTGGGATCTGTGTCCCTCAGCAGAGAGTTAAAAAACCGGGGGTCACAGGGACCAGCTAAGTGCGGAAGGATTAGAGGGGACAGGAGGAAAAGCCTTTTTATGGAGAGGGTTTGGGTATCTAGAATTCACTGCCTGAGTTGGTGGTGGAGGTAGAGACCTTAAACTTTTTTTAAAACTACCTGGTTCTTCATCTTAAGGGCTTTCAGCTGTACAACTATGGGCTGTGTGCAGAAAGATAGGACTAGAAAGGGCATGTGGGTGTCTTTGGGTCAGTATGAACAAGATGGGCTAAATGGATTTATCATTTCTATGGTTCTATGCTTGTCGATTCCATATGCATTCCTAACTGTATTCTCAACGTGTCCTGCCACAATTAAAGATCTGTGTCTTACTGTCCCTGCACGCCCTTTAAACTTGTAAAATTGTGCCAATTGGGTTATAATGCCTCTTCTCATACATCCGACCAAATGAGAATATTGGAGCAGTCTTGATGGTCTGAATGGCTTAGTTCTGTTCCTATATCTTACGATCATATTTATCGGTTGCTTATAGAAATATCCTTACAATTGTTTATGCATAGACTTTTGTTCTTTTACATTGTACAAGTATCAGTATGAAGCTACACAAGATGAAAAATAGATTATGCCTGTTATTGTCTCCCTGCATCCTCATAATACAGTAATTGGAACAAATGACATCATTTCCTACTTTAAGTTGGCCTTTGCAGAATTGCAGGAATGTAATCAATGGTGCAGTAAGCCTCAAATCTTTTTGCTGGAGCTCTAGCATTTTACCATTAAACTAGATGTTTGTTATCTCTATCCTCTCATATCATGGTCAGGTGTTTCCCACACACAATTTACTTTTTGTGTGCTTCCTTTTCCTGTAAACACACGAACACATTCCCATATCTTTTGCTCACACCTGTAGTGAAATAAACGAAGACAAACACAGAAACAGAGTGATCACTGTGACAATATTTTGCTAAGTGTCCCGATTGCTGCTGTATTTTATGAATATACAAACAAAGATGAAGAGTAGGCCATTCAGCCCTTCAAGTCTGCCTTGCCATTCGTAGAATCATAAAGTCATAGAGATGTACAGAATGGAAACAGACCCTTCCTTCCAAGTCGTCCATGCCGACCAGATATCCTAGATAAATCTAGTCCCATTTGCCAGCAATTCGCCCATATTCCTCTAAATCCTTCCTATTCATTTACCCATCCAGATGCCCTTTAATTGTTGTAATTGTACCAGCCTCCACCGCTTCCTCTGGCAGTTCATTCCATACACGCACCACCCTCTGCGTGAAAAAGTTGCCCCTTAGGTCCCTTTTAAATCTTTCCTCTCTCACCTTAAACCCACAGTTTTGGACTCCCCCACCCCAGGGAAAAGACCTTGCCTATTTACCCTATCCATGTCCCACATCATTTTATAAACCTCTATAAGGTTGCCCCTCAGCCTCCAATGCTCCAGGGAAAATAGCTCCAGCCTATTCAGCCTCTCCCTAAAACTCAAACCCTCCAACCCTGGCAATATCCTCGTAAATCTTTTCTGAACACTTCCAAGTTTCACAACATCCATCCTATAGCAGGGAGACTAGAATTACACACAGTATTCCAAAAGTGGCCTAACTAATGCCCTGTACAACCACAACATGACCTCTCAACTCCTATACTCAATACACTGACCAATAAAAGCAAGCATACCAAATGCCTTCTTCATTATCCTGTCTATCTACGCCTCCACTTTCAAGGTACTATGAACCTACACTCCGAGGTCTCTTTGTTTAGTGACAATTGACAGGACCTTACCATTAAGTGTATAAGTTCTGCCCTGACTTGCCTTTCCAAAACGCAGCACCTCACATTTATCTAAATTAAACTCCATCTGATTAAGATCCCGTTGTACTCTGAGGTAACCTTCTTCGCTGTCCACTACATCACCAATTTTGGTGTCATCTGCAAACTTACTAACCATAGTTCCTATGTTCACATCCAAATCATTTATGTAAATATGATCATGAGTCTCCATTCCTGCATATCCCCCATAATCTTTTATCCCCTTTGGTAATCAAGACTCTATCTGCCTCTGCCTTAAAATTATCTCAAGGTTCTGCATCCACTCCCTTTTGAGAAAGGGAATTCCAAAATCTCACAACTCTCAGAGACTAAAAATGTCTTTATCTCTGTGTTAAATGGGCAAACTCTTATTTTTAAACCATGACGCCCCCAAATCTGGATTCTCCCACTAGAGGATACATTCTTTCCACATCCACCCAGTCAAGTGCCCTCAGGATCTTATAAGTCACCTCTGATACTTCTAAACTCCAGAGGATAAAGTCTAGCCTTTCATCATAAGGCAATCCACTCATTCCACGTATTAGTCTACATCCTTCTCTGAATTGCTTCCAATGCATTAATATCCTTCCATAAGCATGGTGACCAGTACTGTTTATACTACTCCAAATGTGGTTTCGCCAATGTCCTGTATAATTGAAGTAAAACCTCCTACCAGCCTTCTTATCCAAATTTAATCAGGGCCACCCCGCCCAACACACTTCCACCCTGTTACATGCCCCTCCACCATCAAACTTACCTCATCAGAGGGCATTAAATTCTACCCTGCAGCTCCATTTACAAAATGGAGGATTCCATATGCATTCCTAACTGTATTCTCAATGTGTCCTGCCACCGTTAAAGATCTGTGTCTTACTGTCCCTGCACGCCCTTTAAACTTGTAAAATTGTGCCAATTGGGTTATAATGCCTCTTCTCATACATCCGACCAAATGAGAACATACAGAAAGGTCCCTTAAGTCTTATCACCATTCAATAAAGATCCTGGCTGAACTTTTACATCAACTCCACTATTCCCCTCAAACCTAATATTCCTTGCAAGCTGCAGCACATGTGCCACGTACTGGGAAATTGAAACCTGTGCACACCCCATGATGGTTCATGCACTGGATGGTTGTATACAGGTGACAATGCTGGAATCCACCCCTGACCTCCATGGAATGAGATCCTGGCAGCTGCATGCAAACGGCCAATAAAACCCAGGAACCTCTATTTGCCAGAACAAAGCCCAGGCCTTCTGAACTCATTACTCAACCACACAACTACCTCCAGCTCCAGACAAATTGTAAAAACTTGTGACCGTCAAAAAAGGCTCTTGAAAGGGGATAAAGACAGGCCACATCACCTCCAGTTGAGGACTTGAGTCAAAAGCTGTAGGAATAGGTTCAGGGAGAGCCGGGGAGCTTATAGTCATCGTGTTCAGAGATTACTGTGTCCAGGAGACGGAAGTTCTGGGAAGTAGGCAGCCATTCCAGAAGGCAGTAGCAAGTTCCATTTCCCATTCATATTTTAAAAGATTTGTTTTCTTGATAAGTTTCAAACACGTGCAACAGAAAAGCAAATGAGTCTTCAAGCTCCTTAAAAAAAATCTTGCACACATTTCGAACAGGAACTGCTTTGCAAAGTCATCAAAACTGAAGTGCCATCTTCAACACATACAAATCGGTGAGATGATGTCATATGCACTACTTGCACTAAAGCAAACCCTGGAGGTGAGATCAGCACTGGGAAAGCTGACAGGATTGAACGTGGACTACCTAAATTTGCATTTAAGCCAGAAAGTGCACAGACGGGAATCTTATAAATGCTCACCAAATCACCAGCAGATCATGAGATGAGGGTGGAATGTACACAGTGCAAAAAGATCAGTCTTGGCCAGCTGAGACGTCTCATTGATAATGTCATACTTGCAGTAAATATGAATGCACCCATGGTTTCTATGTAAAACATGGATGATCATGTGGTGAGGTTCACAGCAAGGAATCGGCACAGTAGGAATGACGCCTTCAAATCCACTGGTTCCCCTGTATCTACCCTGCTAGTTACATTCTCTAAAAATACTAATAGATTTGTCAAATACAATATCCCTTTTGCACAGCCATGCTGGCTTTGCCAAATCCTATTAAGATTCTATAAGTACCCTGTTTCCATTTCCTTAATTATTGATTCCAGCATTTTCCTGATGACTGATATCAGGTTAACTTTTTTTATTCATTCCTGGGAAGTGGAGTTCACTGGTGGAGCCAGCATTAATTGCCTATCTCTAGTTGCACTTGAGAAGGTAGTGGTGAGCTGCCTTCTTGAACAATTGCAGTGCATTCGGTATAGGTAGACCCACATTGCTGTCAGGAAGGGAGTTCCAGGATTTTGACTCCAAAACAATAACTGAACAGCAATGGTGAGAGGCTTGCAGGGAAACTTGCAGCTGGTGGTGTTACCATGTCTCTATTCTCTTGTGCTTCTAAATGATAGTGGTCATGGGTTTGGCAGATGTTGTCTAAGGAGTCTTAGTGTGTTTTTGCATTGCATCTTGTAGGTGGTACACACTGCTGCTACTGAGCATAGATGGTGACATGGGTGAATCTTTGAGAATCTGGCATCAATCAAGTTTTACCTTTAATTGTATTGGAGCTACATCCATCCAGGCAAGTAGAACTATTTTCCATCACATTCTAGCTTGTGCCTTGTAATGGTAGTCAGGCTTTGGAGAGTCTAAAGGTGAGTTACTTTGTAGGATCCTGGCCTCTGATCTGCTCTTGTAGCCACAGTATTTATATGGTTAGTCCTGTTCAGTTTCTGGTCAACAGTGACCCCTAGGATTTGACAATGCGTGTTTTGGTGATGACAATGTCATTGAATATCAAGGGATGATGGTTAGATTTTCTCTTATTGGAGGTGGTCTTTGCCTAGCATTTGTGTAGCACGAATGTTACTTGCCATTTGCCAAGCCAAACCTGGACATTATCCAGGTCCTGCTGCAGTTGGACATAATTCAGTATCTAAGGAGTCACTAATGCTGCTGAACATGTGCAATTATCAGGAAATATCCCCATTTCTGAAACAAACAGAAACGGAAATTACTGTAGAAACTCAACAGGTTTGGAAGCATATGTGGAGAGAAAACAGAATTAACATTTTGAGTCTTTTGACCTTCTTCAGACACTTATTTCCCATTATATTTCTCCTGTTTCTGTCCCCTGGAATCCATGTTTACTTTTGCGATCTACTTCCCCTTTATATATTTACACAAGTTTGCCACATAATTTGTTTTAATGGTCAGAATCTTATAGGGTCTCAGTGATGTGCGCTTTGCCAAGATGATTGGCAGAATCAGATGAGAAGTCTAGCAAAGTCGATTTCAATGCTGGGAATGTCTCAGTCCATCTTTTATGCTTTTGCCAAGTTGCCAATTAAGGGGTTTTATAGATTATTAAATGTTTTATACAAAATCCAGGAAAATGAGGTGTTATTCTTCCAGCTTGCGTTGAGCTTCGCTGGAAAACTGCATCAAGCCAGAGACAGAGATGTTGGCCAGGAACAGGGTGGTGTGTTAACCACCAGGCAACTGGAAGCTCAGGGCCTTTTTTGCGAGCAGAACGTAGATGATTTGCGAAGCGGTCACCCAGTCTACCCTTCGTTTCCCCAGTGTAGAGGAGACCACATTGTGAGCAGCGAATGCAGTAGACTAAATTCTGGGAAGTGCCGATTGACAAGGGATCCTCCGAAATGTCCAGCTTCTAACTCAACCGAAGATTCCCCATCACAGTTGGCGACGGACCCTTCAACCAGGTCCAACCCACCTCTCACAATTCTGCCCTTACCCCTTCCCTTTCCTCCCGCAACAGCGATAGGCTTCCCCTTGTTCTTACCTACCATCCCAACAGCATCCACATCCAGAAGATCATCAGACGCCATTTCCGCCACCTCCAGCGAGATACAACCACCAGACACATATTTCCCTCCCCTCCCTTGTCCTCCTTCCACAGGGACCATTCCGTCCAGGACAGCCTGATCCACTCTTCCTTCACTATCAACACCGCCCACATGCATCTTGGCACCTTACCCTGCAATCGCCGAAGATGTAACATTTGCTCATTTATCTCCTACCTCCTCGGTATTCCAGGGCCCAAACATACCTTCCAGGTGAAGCAGCACTTCGCCTGCACTTCCCACAATCTAGTCTACTACATTCACCACTCAATGTGGTCTCCTCTACATTGGGGAAACGAAGTGTAGACTGGGTGACCGCTGCACGGAACATCTACGTAATGCTCGCAAAAAAGACCCTGAGCTCCCTGTTGCCTGCCACTTTAACACACCACTGTGTTCCCTGGCCAACATCTCTGTCTCAGGCTTGCTGCAGTGATCCAGCAAAGCTCAGCACAAGCTGGAAGAACAACACCTCATTTTCCACTTGGGGGCCCTGCAGGCCTCCAGACTCAATATCGAGTTCAATAATTTTAGGGCCTAAATTCTCCCACATCCTAGCCCCTACCCCACACACCAGGCCTTGTTATCACACAGCCTGCCATTACACACCACCTGTTATTAGCCACTAAAGTCCCCATTAACAGCTATTCACCCTCCCAGCCTGATCATTATCCATTCCTTTGTCTGTCCAACTGTTTTTCTCTCTCCTTGGGCTGAATTCCCACCTATTGTTCACTCCTGACCCTCTCACCCCACACTGTATTCTGCATATAAACAGATATATTCCTACCTACCATCAGTTCTGAGAACCCAAAACATTAACTCTGATTTCTCTTCACAGATGCTGCCAGACCTGCATTGAAATGCTGCAGGAAGGACACTGTAGCAGAGACACACACCCAGCTCATAGAATGGACCACGCTGCATCTCTGCCTTATTTCCTTGTTCTCTTAGTGCTCACTTACTTGAGCCTACCTCACACCATCCCAGCCTTGCATTGCCTTTTTGCACTTCACCCCCTCAGCCAGAGATACCAGGGTCATAGTCCTCCTGCAGTGCCTTGCCACTTGGCACAGACAAATGAGCAGAAAGCTTGTCATTGCAGTCAGCCGTCCTCAGTCAGTCTCTGATATCAGTAGATGTAGTCAGTCAGTTGCTTGCAGTAGTCAGAGTCAGCAACCTCACCCCATAACAGGTGAGGAGTCAAATGTCAGGAAGCATTCCACCCATGTTAATCTTCCACTCTATTATGTACATTTTGCCTCGTGGAATGAGAGAGACGTAGGTATTATATGAGATGGTACTTTTGGTGCAGTTGGGGAATTGACCTGAGCAAACCAATATGCAGCACAAATGACACAGAGAGCTGGTGGTCTCAAGGGCGTGGGTCAGTGAGAGTGGGTGGAGTAGATGCTGCAGGAAATAGTGAGCATGGCAGAGCATGGGCCTTTGTGGGAGTGGGTACAGCAGCAGAAATAGAGTGGGTGTGAGGTGGCAGAGAGAAAATGATGGCTCTTAGGTTGGCAGAGCAGAGTAGGTCATTGACTTCTTCCTACAGTGCTGGCCATTCCTCCCAGATAGCTAAGGTGTCATCTTCAGACCTGGCTGGCATAGTTGGTGTTGTGGCTTTGACTGCTAACCCAGGGAGAAAAAGACATCTTGCCTCTGCGCCACTCCATCCAGCAGGACTTCCAGGTCCTTGCCCACAAAGCAGTGTGTCATTTTCCCTCCATCTGCCATGTCCAGGGAAAAGATCAGGAATTGTGCAAGGTAGCTGTGAACTGACGGTGCTTGTCTCATTGTACAACAACCTTTTAAAAATGACATGCGTATCTAGGTTGCTGGTTTTTCAGCAGATATTTGGTAAGCACTGTTTTGTTCTGGGGACAGTGCATGGTAAGATGGGGACAGAATCAGACATGAAGGATGCCATAGGGACAGGGCATGTAGCTAAAAGGCATGTTGTTAAGAGGCAAGACATTTCAATTGGCCTCGCAATGAAATTCCCTCCAAAGAACTAGTCACAACTCACTCTTAGCCAAAAAAAGTAAGATTCAGCCCCAAATGCCTTAGGCGGCACGGTCGCTCAGTGGTTAGCACTGCTGCCTCACAGCGCCAGGGACCTGGGTTCGATTCCACCCTTGGGTGACTGCCTGCGTGGAGTTTGCACATTCTCCCAGTGTCTGCGTGGGTTTCCTCTGGGTGCTCTGGTTTCCTCCCACAGTCCAAAGATGTGCAGGCTAGGTGGATTGGCCATGCTAAATTGCCCAGGGTTGTTTAGGTTAGGTGGGTGAGACATGGGGAATGGGTCTGGGTGGAATGCTCTTCGAGGGGTGGTGTGGACCTGTTGGGCTGAATGGCCTGTTTCCACACTGTAGGGATTCTATGATCTATTTTCTCCTTCTAGTTTTTTGTTCATCTTTTTCTAGTTTCTAAACTTTTCCCAATCCAACTTCCTGTTCCTCTGAGCCAAACATGTTTCTCAATACTGCGCTTAAATCATCCTTTATTATCAAAGCAGCTTCCTCTCCTTCACATTTGGGTAGGGGGGGGGGGGGCGTCTTTGCAAAATCCAACTTGTTTTCATTTCTATACAAAATGCATGTTAATATAATACAACAATCTCAATTGTCAAAGAGTTTGGAATTAAAGGAAGGATCCCTTAAAAAGATATTAAAAGATTTTAATCGGAAAACTAGATGAGTTATGACTACTGGTGCAAAGTGAATAATGACCACAGTTTATAGAATAGAATCAATCACATCACCACAGTTACCATTTAAAGTAGCAAAGTTTTGTTTTACCAGCAGATCAGACTATAGTTCTTAGATAAAGAAAATAAACACAAATCAGAATTTTGAACAAAAACTGGAGCATGTTGTCGAGAATCCCCATATTTAAGATTTGAAGGTCAACATTTTGCATATCTTGAGTGCTTATTTTCCTGTTTTCAAACTGTGTGAAGAGCCATTCATACAAAGGAAATGATTTCATTCTTTGAACAGGAATTTATTTTCTTGCAACCAGTCCAATTAACAATGCTACCTGCCAAAAACACCACTAAATTAGTAATTTAGACAATTATCTTAAACTTCTGCTGCAGACTGTAACACTGCAAAACGTAGTAAATATTGAAGTAACACAAAGTTATTCTTTTATGCCCTTAAGTTATTGGATAGCTGACAGATTTACAGTTTTCCATTATAAACAGCCATCCAGTTCTTGTGAATACCACTGCTATACCATAAGGGGACTGGCATCAATAACAAGAAGAATGTTCAGAATTGCTTCAAAAAAAAAGCTATGGATGGCACAACATGTTACCAGATCATGTAATGTTCCAATGTTCAAGTAAAGAAGTTTGTAATTCTCCATGTGACACGTTTTCAATTTTGGTTGTACTGTCAAAATAAGGGAAGGAATAGGAATTCAACAAGTTGATTCCAGTGTTGGCACGTGCACAAGTCTAGGAGTAAGTTCCTGGAGGAATAGGTATCAGAAACAAATGGAGAATGAGTCATTATCTCATTATGAAAAGAACAGCTAGTAGAATTTTGACATTTTTCCATTTTCCCTCTGTCTTATTAGTTTCACTGGACAGACAATCATTGCTAACAAAACTTGATGCTTTTCTGTAGCATTCAAATTGTGGTTTCTATAATATATATAATGTTCAAACAATCCATTCACAAAATAATCTTTTTTCATTTCTGCATTGTCAGTTCAATCAAAAGCAATTGACATTTTATTATTGCATAGCTAATTTTAAAAAATATATAACATTTATGCATGATAAACTGGCCAAAAATAGAATAGTGCAAAGGGTCATATTGTGCATTTAGCCTGTCATATTCTTCAGGTCCACGTTTAAGCTATCTACAGTCCTTCCTTCCTAGGCATTGTGCCATGTTTTTTCACTCATTTTTCCTTTGTTAAAGGCTGTAAAGCTTTCTGAACTAAAGCTTCAGATTTGCTAAACATGCAGCATGATTTTATTGTGTAAACTAGGCACTGCTATGTATAAGCATTTTAAATCTTTGGCAAAATATCAAGAAGCCTTTCAGGCACTTCAGCATTCAAGCTAACTCATTCAATGTGGTGTGCTGTATTATACATGTTATGAATTCTACAGAGCTGATCAAAGAGAACTAAACACATTAAATCCAGTCAAACAATATACATTGTTCGAGGCTCAGGTTCTCTTTAGCAAAGGCTTATCTTTCTGTGATGGTAATCTGGCTGAGGACTTAGTTCCTTTTCTGGTTTGGTTTTTATGCTTCAACATCTGGGATCAAGAGCAAAAATAGTGCTAACACCAGAATCAATTTGTAGAATTCCCATTGCTTTCCTTACTTTGACAATCAAGTTTGAAAACTCGTCACATGGAGAATTACAAACTTCTTTTCTTGAACTTTGGAACATTACATAATGTGCCAATATGTTGTGCCCTGCACAGCTATTTTTAGTATAGAAGTAATCCTGAATATCCTTCTTGATATTGATGCCAGTCCCTAAATAAGAGGTTGGTAATGTAACTGTTTTACATTGGACTTGTACATTTTCTTAAAAAATGTTTCAAAAATTCAAAGCTCAATTGTAATAGGAATTCACAGGCCCCAAATAATGTAATCAAAATCTAATTGCACATTACTTATTGTTGTTTTTCTGCTATAATATGGTTTAAGGTTATAAATTTCTGTAACTGTTTCAATCATTCAACAGTAAAGATTACCACAACATAATCTAGGTTAATGGCAGTACACAGATGTAAACTTGAGTCTTCATTGAATGGATGTGTTTACATAATATGGACAAAATATGCTGGATCTTACGCCGAATCTGTCATTAAAACATTTTAATAGATTTACCTCAGGACAGGCAACTAAGTAAATCTTGATCTTAGATTTATTTTTCACAGCCATTTCAAAAAATTGCAAGAAACCAGTAAATAGATCTTTACAGTTTAGAATACTAAACAACGCTTCTAAATCCACTGCACTTTTAGTAATTTTTTCAGACTAGTTGCCCTAAATGTTATTACTTCTTTATTTCAGTGTAGTTACAAATATGGAATTATTAACATGGTGAAGTTTACTTTTACCCATCCAGTTATCTTAGAAAATGATGGACGTTGACAATAAATAGTAGTGATTGGGAGTCAGGCAACTGTTCATTGAGAGGAAAATAACTAAATTAAAATCAAAGGATCACATTGTCTTAGCGGGAGATGGCTAAGCCTAAGTACAGAAACAAAAACTGAAGTTGCTGGTAAAGCTCAGCAGGTCTGGCAGCATCTGTGAAGAGAAATCAGAGTTAACATTTCGGGTCTGGTGACCCTTCCTCAGAACTCAGTTCTTTTAGTTTTTATTAAGCTTGAGTACAGATGTGGTCATTAAAGGGAATGACTGGCAAGAGAACCAGTTAAACACCCATACAAATCCAGACATTAAGGACTGGAATTTTGTGGAGACAGGTTGGCTCCACAGTCTATAAAAATTATGGGTGAGTCCCAAATGGAATAGTGAGGTTCCATATCCAATTTCCAATGGATCCAATTTTTGTCAGCCAGGACAGGGGGATGGCATGAATTACAAGTGTGGAAGTCACAAATGGATGGAAGCGATATAAACGCTCTTGAAGAATGAACAGCATCTGTAGCCTGATCTGAACTTCTTTTAATTCTCACTCTTTCAATATGAGAAAAAAGGCCTGCAGTGGTCAATAAAAAAAACAAAGCCCCTGCTGGAGCTCAATTATTGAGCGGCAATCTGGTGTAGCTTAGAAATGTAACATTCATGCAATTTCAAGAATTAATTGATGATATTTCCAAAAGGCAATTATTGTAGCCGAACAAACTACAACATTTTGGCTGAGGTTTAAAAACACCAAAAACATTCAGAGGAATGAGCTGAAACACATTTTGATTTACTGCTTTAAGAATCAATTAAAGAACTAGCTAGGCATAAAAGTGGCATGAGATAATGACATAGCATGGGTGTGGTGTGAAAGCGAGCTAAGGGGTCCAATAACTTTTTATAAAACTGGGCCAAAGTCTTGGCAGTCTTTCAAACCAACCCTCCTCAGAATTCACCCACCTCCTGAAGTAGTGAGCAAGGGGAGGTGTATTTTGGCTGGAGCAGTCACTGGAATTCATTCCAAAAGTGATTTTGACATAGCAAACACTTAATTATTAATACAAAACATCAGAAAATGCATTTCAAGATTTTCCAATGCTGCATTGGAGGTATTTTTGCAACAGAGGAGAGGTTTGCTCTAACTATAGGAGACCCAGACCTCTCCAGAAAACTTTGCAAAGTCTATGGGACCACACAGCCATGGCAGTCACTGGCGAAATACAAATCTCAAGGAGCTGGAAGCAATGTGCCAAATAATTTGATGGCCTGAAAAAAGTGTCAAAGGAAATCTGCGATCAAATATCATATACCAAAAAGTACACCAGTTTCGCATACTTCTCAATACACCTCATTACTCACCCACCAACAATCTCTATCAATCACAGCACATACTTAACATTCTTTCCTACACTTCAACCTCTGCAAACCTCCCATCTACATCTCACAGTTTACATATTCTGCCAGGTATTCAACCATAGAAGATAATGTTTTGCAAGGGCTTCAAGACCCTGGAACAACTTTGTCATGATGTCACAAACATCCTTCTTTCTGGGTATAACTAGCACAGTGTGACTGCAGTTACTTAGGAAGACTGTGTGTAAGAGATAGATAGAGAGAAACATATGCCTCATAACAATGTAACAGGAAGACTAGAGCTTGGTATATTTTAGATGTATTAGATAATCAGATTGTTTTTCAGATTATTTAATATGAATATGCATTAAATAGAGTTCTGAAGAAGCCTAAGACTAAAAACAGTTCTTGACATGCCTTCCCCTTGACCAGTCTGCCTTGAATGCAAACTCTTAGGGCAATCTCAAAAATTAAGAAACAGACCAGAAATATTTTGTCAAAATGAAAAACTCACAAAATCATTTTTCCAAATAAACTATCAGCATATCTTTAAAACCAGAGGATCTGATCCTGCAGAGAGACAACCAAAATCTTCCATGACATAGGAAACTAAGGATTAATGTTGTGTATTGAAGAATTCAACAGATATTACTATAGCTAACCATTGTGCAAAATCATCACGTGCCTCAGGCACATCAGTGTCTGGGCTAATATGAAGTTATTAATTTAAAATAGGGGAGCTTGCTTCCGTTAGAGTGTTATGCTTCAATTGATCCAAGTTGAGATGGGATATGAAATCATAATACCTTCAGAATCATTATACCATAAGATACTGGAGCAGAAATAAACCATTCAGCCCATCGAGTATGCTCTGCCATTTAGCAAGGTCATGTCTGATCTGGTAATCCTCAACTCCACTTTCTAGCCTGTCCCCCAAAGCCCATGATTCCCTTACAGATTAAAAATTTGTCTACTTCAGTCTTGAATACACATAATGACCCAGCCTCAACAGCCCTCAGCAATAAAGTATTTCACAGATTCATTACTCTTTAAGAGAAGAAATTTGTCCTCACCTGATTTAAATACACAACCTTTTATTCTGAGATTATGCCATCTGGTTCTATACGCTTGTTATGGACCAGACCAAACCACTTCAAAATATTTTAAGAAGGTAGCCCAGGCCCTAAACTTTTCTTATTTTTGGCGGCATGGTAGCTCAGTGGTTAGCACTGCTGCCTCACAGTGCCAGGGACCCGGGTTCAATTCCACCCTCGGGTGACTGTCTGTGTGGAGTTTGCACATTCTCCTCGTGTCTGCGTGGGTTTCTTCCGGGTGCTCCAGTTTCCTCTCACAGTCCAAAGATGTGCAGATTAGGTAGATTGGCCATGCTAAATTGCCTGTAGTGTTCAGGGATGTGTGGGTTATGGGGTTATGGGGGGATGGGTCTGCATGGGATGCTCCAAGGGTCAGTGTGGACTTCTTGGGCCGAAGGACCTGTTTCCACACTGTAGGGATTCTATAAAAAAAAGGTAGATGTGAAGTGTGTGTTCCAGATGTGATGCGACTAGTCAAACCACTTGACATTAAGCAAAACACAATTTATTTAAACACTTAACTATTGGAAGACTTAACTGAATGATAGATACAGTACCTATTACTAATTAACTGTTCCAATTTAGTATCATTACATCAACATAGCTCTTGACAAAAAGGCAAATTCAGTCACAGATTCTTACATGCAGTTCTCCAATCCAAGAGGAAAAACATCCAGAGAGATTTCAGAGAAATAGCAGCTAGGAATCCTTCACATAAGCTTCCAACTCTTCTGAGACCCCAGACAGCTTCTGCTGCTGAAGTTAAAAAAAAATACATGAGAAAGCCTGGCCTAGGAGACTTAGTCAGGCTGTTAAAAAAAAACTCAAGGCCTCCTAAACTGTTTACTTAAGCCATCTTCAGGAGCCAGTTCTGTACCTCTGTCTTTACAATCTCTCTTCAAAAAAACCCGGGACAAAATAACCTTTTAAAGTGACAGCAATATCACACTCACCCACAAGGGGAAACAACCTTTCAGCATCTACCCTGTCAAATCCACCAAGAAACTTGTATGTTTCAATAAGGCCATTTTTCATTCCCCTATATACTAATGAGTACAGATCCAATCTACTCAAAAACAGAAATTGCTAGAAAAAATCAACATTTCAACAGGTTCTGAAAAAGGATCACTGGACCAAAAATGTTAATCCTGCTTTCTCTCCACAGATGCTGTCAGACCTGTTGAGCTTTTCCAGCAATTTCTGTTTTTGTTTCTGATTTCCAGCAGCCACATTTCTTTCTTTTTTTTTTCCCTTTCGATTCAGCCTTTTCTCATAAGACAGTTCCTCCATACTTAGTATCGATTCAGTGGATCTTCTTTGGTCTGCCTCCAATACCTTTCTTTAGATAAGAAACCCAAAACTATTCACAGTATTCCAGCTGTGGTCTGACTAGTGCCTTTCATAATTTCAACAAAACTTCCTAACTTTTATATGCTATTCCCTTTGAAATAAAGGCCAGCATTCCATTCACCTTCCCTCTTACCTGCTGAAGTTAGATGCTAGCTTTTCATGATTTATTGATGAGAACTCCCAAATTACTCCGTTCCATAGCTTTCGGCAGTTTTTCTCCATTTAAATAATATGCAGTTTGCATGCTAAGATGCAGTGATGATTCATGAGCATGTTTCTTAAAGTTAGGTTGACTATGCTACATAGCATTATGTAATAAACCATCTATACCAATCAAATTATTGCTGCACCTTTTGCTGTATTACCTTTTTTATGCAGCTGTGGGAGATTTGTGTGTAAATTTGTGTTAACTGGCTCTTTATTTTAGTAGATATTCAAGAGACATTTTAGTGAGGCTAAAACTACAATTGATTGGTTTATGAGACAGTTTTTTGAATTGACTGTCTTCAGAGATTGAGGTCTGTATTGGTCACCAATCTGTTTTAGATATTTCTGAAATTAACCTGATAAGATAGCATCCCAATAATTGAAATATGGTTTCATACTATAGTACTCGGTTAATTTTGCCTTACAGCAAAAGAGATTCATAATCTATTACCTTTTTTCACTCCTGTACTTGACTGGCTCTGAAATTTATTTCTGTCTTTGCTCTAATTGAATCCAAGAACAAAAGTACTTTTCCATATTTCAGCCGTTCAAGTAAATGAACATTTATTAATGGTCCATTTGTTGTGAAATATTGTACTTGCTTCCTGTTAATTCTCAACAAGCCCTTCATCAAGAAGAAGCTCTATAAACTGAATTTAGTTTCTGGCGAATTTAACTTCGCACATTGCTTTTCAGAATAAACAGAAAATAAGAACACAGTAGATTGATTATATTCATCTAATTGAACGTGTGCAATTTATGATTAATTTTGTGCTCAGTTTTGCTATGGGCTCTCTGTTGTTAATTGGCTGTCATATTTACTGTATTACTTGCTGCTTTATTTTATTGAAATTTGACTGGCAAAAGTCCATTCATAAGTGGCAGCATAAAAAGTAATAATACATTAAAAGTATAGGTGAATGATGTTCATAAACCAGAGTTTGTATCAGTAAAATAATTAGTACGTTTCTATAATACATTATAGAATAATTTTACATTTTGGACAATAAGTAATTAATAAATAATGCAACAAAATAATTACTTTACCAAGTGAAATATAGTTAGGATTAGGATAGATGCATTTCTATGGTTCTCGATTTTATTTTAGGACTTAGCTACCTAAATCGTCCCATCCTTAGAAACTTTTTACAAACACAATTACTTTATTGATCTAGCAAGGGATAGAAGTTATCTTGCACTGCCACACAATTACGTTTAATAATCCCAGAACACTGGCAAACCAAATTATGAATAACAGCCATCAATATGTGATTGGTTAGAAGAAGTATCTCAATTAAACAGTAATTGAAAAATAAGTAAACAATAAGTGGTCGTGATAAAGGGCTGTTTTTATTACATTTGTTCATAAAACTTTATAAGGTAAAGTTGCCATTGTCCTATCATAGGGCTGCTATCTCATTACACAGACAACCTGAGAATCACCACACTTCAGATGAGGGGAGAGGTTGAAAAAAGAGAGATCGTCATTGTAACCTCAGCCAGTGCAGGAGTTGAACCCACACTCACAGAAACCCCACAGTGTGGAAACAGGCCATTTGGCCCAACAAATCCACACCACCCCTCCGAAGGGAATCCCACCCAGACACATTTCCCATGTCTAGCCCACCTAATCTAAACATCCCTGAACACTACGAGCAATTTAGCATAGCCAATCCACCTACCCTGCACATCTTTGGACTGTGGGAGGAAACTGGAGCACCTGAAGGAAACGCACGCAGACATGGGGAGAATGTGCAAACTCCACACAGACAGTCACCCAAGGCTGGAATCGAACCCAGGTCCCTGGCACTGTGAGGCAGCAGTGCTAACAACTGAGACACCATGCCACCCTGAACATAATCTGGGTCTCTGGATTAACAGTCCAGCGACAATACCACTAGGCCAATGCTTGCCCCCAAGTGACAAACTGTTGGTATCACTCTGCATCACAAACCAGCCGTCCAGCATAAGGTTATGATCAGCACAGATTGTAAGGTAAACAAATAATGGGGGGCTCCATTAGCCAGAACTGTCCTCTTACAGAGAACATGGACACAGTAAGGAATGGGCACCTGTCTATTCTAAAGGTAACTGAGGTGGTTTGAGAAACTCCATTCTGTTAGAACAGGAAATCACATATGCTTGGAAAGATCCAATTAAACTAACCATTACCACATTATCAGTAAATCAGATGTCAACAACAACTTTTAATTAAGGGCTTAATCCCAAACAGACAGCTAAATAAGGGATGTAGGTGTCACAATTTTGAGTTTTCCAAGTATTTTGTGGGCAGTTGAAGTGTGTGCCTGCCTCATAACTAGCCTTAGATTGATCTAAAAGTGGTGTCAGTTTTCAGACACAGCTAATTAGGAATTTCTGACTGTCTAAAAACGTGAGGTGACCCACCTGCAAGTTTACCCCCATGCCGCTCACCATCCTGACTTAGAAATATATCGCTATTCTTTCAGCGTCAAAGTCCTGGAATTCCATCCCTAAAGGCATTGTGGGTCAATCTAGAGCAAGTGGACTGCAATGGTTCAAGAAGGCAGTTTACCACCACCTTCTCAACTAGACACAGGCAATAAATGTTTGCCAGCCAGCGACAGTGAACTAAGTACAAATTTTGGAGTATTGCAACTGTTTATGAATCATTACTGCCAGATAAACAAAGTATGAAATGTTTGACTTTCATTCCTCCTTTAATTTAAGTTAAGTAACAATTGGTAAACTGTAATGTCTGGATTAGAATGTCTTTAGAAGTGCTTCCCACTCTTTTTCCATTTGTGACATGATTTTAAAGTGATGTTCAAAACAGGCAAGGGAGATGTGAGAGAAAAGATTTGTTTTACACAGGGCGTAGTTAGAGTATTGGGAAGAAAAACAGGAGACAGGCACTAGGTAATGATGCTCATTTGAAGAGCTAGAGTAACCACGATGGGCCACTTGACCTCTTTCTCCCTGTGAGGGAGTGAGGGATCTGTGATTGTGGCATGGGATGGGCAATGGTCAGAGACCTGTGATTGTTAAAGGGGGGAAGGGGCTGGATAAAGGGTGAGGGTGAAGGCCTGTGACAGTGGAGGAGGAGGTTTTTGAAGATCAGTGACAGTGTTGTGAAACCATAAGGGAAGGGATCAGAAATCTATGAGAACAAAGCAGTGGGGAGCTCTTTAGTCCTCAGAGTTTTAGTTAAAAACATTTATGTTATCCACTGGGTGGTTTACAATAGGAGTCACACTTCAAGGTCGACTAACTAGTGGACACGTTCAGTACTAACAATAATTGTGGGCCACGCAGCTATCAACACTCGGTCATAGCTCCATGGCAGCCATTGCCAAAGCTTTGACTGGTGATCCCACTGAGAGTCACAAACAGGAAAGTCTAACAGGGTGCATCTTCCACCATTGGCAAGTTTCCCAGTTTAGTTAAATTGATTAATGGGTTTGCCTTCCAGTCTGGTAGCATGGAGCACTCAAAGAGCAGGATATAGGAATAGGTAGGTCCAATTGCCAATCTGGAGATGCAGATCCAAACCTAGGAGAGCTTGAATCCTGCAGAACGGTTTTGATCCATAACCCAATGTGAAGGAATCCAATTCCAGTGGTCTTTGTATGGCCTTGGGGAGCTTCAGGAGCTGAAGGTGAGCACATTAGCAGTTCTGGCAAGACATTTAATTTCTCGCTGAGACTATCTTCACCTCTGTTCAGCAGCCAGTTATGCCAAGGCCTGGGAAAGCCAGCTTCTGACTGTAAAACCTTGCAAAGCAAATTAACTCAGAGACTGACACCCTCATTTAAAGATGTAAATCAACAACCAACCTCATGGGAGTGGTTGAATGCTTTGTTCCTTTTCCAGAAAACACAGAAGTGAGTATTTTGGGAGGCAGCTTGTGCTGGGGATCACACTTTTACATTTTTAGACATTGTACCTATCCAACGATTTTTTTGGGTGTGATTCAGTGCAACCTATAACATAATCACATCACTTAGAGACTGAGTGATATGCAATCCTTTTGCCACTGAGACCAAGTGGGCCATTTTCAGCAGCGCTTTCAACCATCACTGATTCTTCAACATGTCCATGCTAGTATCTAATGCTGAAATGCTGGTTTAGCCCATCCTGTTAAGGAGGTTAAAATCACAATTTTATTTTTCTTATTCATTCATAGCACTGGGATGCTACTGGTTAAATGAGAAATTACTGCCCATCATTAATTATCCTGGAGAAGGTGATGGTGAGCTGCATTCATGAACCTCTGCAGTCCTTGTTGTGTAGGAACACCCAAGGTGTTGAGGAGGATGAATTTCCAGGTTTTTGAACCAGTGACAGTGAAGGAATGGTGATACCATTCAAAGTCAAGATAGTGTGTGACTTAGAAAGAGAATTTGCAGGTGGTGGTGTTCCTAGGCATCTGCTGCCCTGGTCCTTTGTGGTGGTATAGAATGGAGGTTTGGAGGGTGCTGTTGAAGGAGGCTTCATGACTTGGGGCAGCACGGTGGCTCAGCGGTTAGCATTGCTGCCTCATAGCGCCAGGGACCTGGGTTTGATTCCGCCTTTAGGTGACTGTCTGTGTGGAGTTTGCACATTCTCCCTGTGTCTATGTGGGTTTCCTCCGGGTGCTCCAGTTTCCTCCCATAGTCCAAAGACGTGCAGGCTAGGTGGATTGGCTGTGCTAAATTGTCCATAGGTTCAGGAATGTCTAGATTAGGTGGGTTATGGCGGATGGGTCTAGGTGGGATGCTGTGAGGGTCAGTGTTAGGCTGAAGGACCTGTTCCCACACTGTAGGGATTCTATGACTTATTGCAATGCATTCTGTACATGATTTACATTACTGTCACTGTGCATCAGTGGTGAGAGGAGCGAATGGTGAAGATGGTGAATGGTGAACCAATCAATATGGATGCTTTGTCCTGGATGGTGTTGGCCTTCCTGTGTATTATTGGAGCTGCATGAATCCAGGCAAGTGGGGAGTGATCAATCACACTCCTGACCTGAGGAGACAGGAGGTGAGTTCCCAGCCTCTGTCTTTCTCTTGTAGCCACAGTATTTAAATAGCTTGTCCAATTCAATTTCTGATGAGTAGTAACCCCTAGAATGTTGATAGTAGGGGCATTCAGCGATGGTAATGTCATTGAATATTAAGGGATGATGGCTAGATTCTGTTTCGTTGGAGATGCTCACTGCCTAGCATTTATGTTGCACAAATGTTACTTCCTAATTGTTGTCCACATCTTGTTGCAAATGGATATAGACTGCTTCACTATCTGAGGAGTCACAAATGGTGCTGAACATTCTGCAGTCATCAGCATAAATGTGCACTCCTAACCTTATTATGGAGGGTAGTTCATTGTTGAAGCAGCTGTAGAAACTGTAGCTGGTTGAGCCAAAAACATTACCCTAAGGAACTCCTGCAGACGTGTCTGGTGACTGAGATAATTGACCTCCAACAACCATCTTTATTTGTATTAGGTGTGACTCCATCCAACAAAGAGTTTTCACTCTGATTTCTATTGACTCCAGTTTCCCTAATACTCCTTGATGCCACACTCAGTCAAAAGCTTGTCCTGGTGCCAAGGTCAATAACTGTCACCCCACTTCTGGAGTTCAGCTCTTTTGTCCATGTTTGGATCAATGCCATAATGAAGTCAGTTTCTAAATGACCCTGGTGAAAATCAAACCAAGCATCAGTGAGCAGGTTATTGCTAAGCAAGTGCTACTTGATTACACTGTTGATGACACTTTCCAATACTTTGCCAATGATTGAGAGTAGATTGTTGGGCAGTAATTGTCTGGGTTGGATTGGTCCTGCTTATTGTGTACAAGAAATACCTGGGCAATTTTCCATATTGTTGGGTAGAAGCCAGTGTTGTAGCTGAAATAGAACAGCTTGGCGAGGGGACTCAGCAAATTCTGGAACACACATTTTCAGTGGTATTACTGAGGGGCATTAGCCTTAAACACTCAGTTTATTAAAAAAAAACACAAAGCTGATTACAGACTTAGCATACCACCTTGTTTGTAAATTTTGGACATGTAATGGATTACATTATCAGTTATGCTTGGAACCTACTTTAAATATAACACCAGAAGCTTTTCTCAGTCAGGAAGACCATTTAAAAGGCTATCAAGACAGCTGCAAGACAACTATGTAGCCAAGAGAATAAACAGCTAGAACTTGAAAATAGGAGGAGGATTTTCGCCCAAGCTGCTTCCAATTTCATAATTTCCTGAGAGTTGATCTCCTGGCAATTCAACTGTAAGAAGTCTTACAACCCACTAAGAGTCTTCTGCTTTCCACTTCAACTGAAGCCTCACTTAATCAAAGAAGATACAAGCCAGTAATGAAACAAATGGAAATAATTCTAAATTGTAATTGCACAGGTTGTTTTTTGCTTCATCTGTATCAGACACCTTTTGTGTGAGATAGTGAGTGTGGGTTGTCATTTTTAAACCTTCCCAGTAAGTATGTGATTATGCAAAGGCTTGCTGCTGCAGTCATTTAAATTGCGGCAACTTTTCATCAAGTCAGGATATTTATAATATGTTCTCCAATCTTTTTCTCTCTGTTGTTCCTGTGTCACACAAACAATTATTTGTATCCTATGAATCCAGGCCTCAGTGAATACCAATGATGGGCTGTAGCCTTAAGCAAGCGGGCTAAAGTGGTCCACCCTTTCTCTTGTCCTTTATTTGCGTGCCAGAAACTTTGTCAGGGTGTTGGCTCCCAGCATTTTACTGAGATCTGGAATTTAGGATGTGGTCTGAACTTCCATGGTACAACAGTTCAAGCATTAGTGTGGTACACCACTGTACTGTGTTGCATAACTAAAGCTGCTTCATATTAATCGGTCACTCTGATATAGCCAACTATCTGCATTACATTTTCCACCATGTTGTCAATCACTATCTTTTATTGCCTTGTAACACAATCTAACGTTGAATATTCTACAAACATCAGGCAGTGAGTGACTATTAAAGCAGGGAATTAGAGCATATGTATGTTATCATAGTAAACAAGGCAACAAACAATTGCATAAGAGATAGTAGGAACTGCAGATGCTGAAGAATCTGAGATAACAAGGTGTAGAGCTGGATGAACACAGCAGGCCGAGCAGCATCAGAGGAGCAGGAAAGCTGACGTTTCGGGCCTAGACCCTTCTTCAGAAAGGTCTTTCCTGAGGGAGGAGGGTAACTTCTTCAAGGTAGGCATCCTTAGAAGAGGCTTCGCAGTGGGTTAAAATTGTTTCAGAGATAGTAGGAACTGCAGATCCTGGAGAATCTGAGATAACAAGGTGTAGAGCTGGATGAACACAGCAGGCC
>NC_063341.1:48929191-48969566 GCF_021869965.1 Rhincodon typus | reverse complement strand
CCCGAAATGTCAGCTTTCCTGGTCCTCTGATGCTGCTTGGCCTGCTGTGTTCATCCAGCTCTACACCTTGTTATCTCAAACAATTGCATAATATACTTGTGGTTAAGTCCAGAGGCTGTAGATAGATGCTGAATCACTGAAGAGTGAATCTGGCATCTGTTTATCTAAGAGGAGGATCAAATATGATACAAACACTAGCTGATAGACTTAGCTTTAATAAGACAAGGATGGATGGGGCCCTTCATTGTTGAATGGTCTGTCATTTTTAGGCTCATAATATGAACATTGGATTAAAACAAACTGTGATTGCATTGTTATCCATGCAACAGAAATGTTCCTACAACAGGTAATACTGCACATTTGTGTCCAACCTATGCACAGAAAACATATGTGATTGCTAAGTCTTGTCATTCAAGAAGAGTGCAAGGGATAAACCAGGAAACTTTCTGCCCAGTCACTCTAACCTCAGTAGTGGGGAAACTATTGGAAGCAATTGTGAGAGACAGAATTACTTGGAGAGGTAGGGATTAATCAAGAACAGCCAGCATGGTTTTGTTAAGGGGAGGTCATGCCAGGTCAACGTGATTGAATTTTGAGGAGGTGACCAGATGGGCAGTTGAGGCAATGCATTTGACATAGTCGACTTGGAATATAGCAAGGCTCTGAATAAGGTCCCACATGGGAAACATAGCAAAGGTAAGAGCCCATAGGATCCAAGGGAACTTGCTAAATGGATCCAGAATTGGCTGTGTGGCAGGAAGATGGTGATGGCTGAGGAATGTTTTTGTGACTGCAAGCCAGTGTCCAGCGAGATTCCACAGTGATCCGTGATCAGACCCTTAATGCTTGTGGTTTACATAAGCAATTTGAACTCAAATGTAGGAGGATTGATTAGTAAGTTTGCCAATGATATGAAAATTGGTGTGGTGGCAAATAATGAGGAGAATAGCCTTATTTTACAGGAGGTCATGGATGGGTTGGTCAGATTGGCTGATCAGTGATAAATGGAATTCAATCTAGATAAATGTGAGGCGATGCACTTGGACAGGACCAAACAAGGTAAGGTGATTCATGATGAGTGATAGGACCCTGGGAAGCACCAAGGATCAGAGGAATCTTGGTGTGCATGTCCACCAGTTCCTTAAGGTAAGCTGACAGGTAGACAGAGTAGTTAGGAGCGATACTTGCCTTTATTAGCTAAGACACAGAGTTTAAGAGCAGTGAGGTTATGCTGGATCTGTATAAAAAGTTGGTTAGAACACAACTGGATTATTGTGTGCAGTTCTGGAATCCATAATATAGAGTCATAGAGCTGTACTGCATGGAAACAGATCCTTCAGTCCAACTCATCCATGCCAACCAGATATCCTAAATTGATCTAGTCCCATTTGCCAGCATTTGGCCCATATCCCTCTAAACTCTTCCTATTCATATACCCGTCTAAATGCCTTTTAAATGCTGTAAACCAAATATCAGAAATGGTCAGCTGTGCAGGCTAACTTCTCCATTTGTTTCATTTGATTCACTTCACATGTGGTCACTACCTTTGTCTTTATTCCTCTTTTTTAAAGTGCTGTTGTTTTTATCTTTTTTAAAGTTCCAAAACTATGCAACAGCTTATAAAACAGTAATTACCGCTCCTAGAATTCGAGGAAATCGGTTCCAACACTGAAAATACCTCAAAAAAGAAGAAGCTCTTACAGCCACAATTTTTTCCCATCCTCCATCTTGGATTACAAAGTGATGCGATTGCACTGCAGAGAGTGCAGAGAAGATTTACCAGAATGTTGTGTGAGCTGGAAAGTTTTAGATATGAAGAGACGTTGAATACACTGGGATTGTTTTCCTTGGATCAAAGGAGACTGAAGGGGACGTAATTGAGATGTATAAAATTATGAAGTGCATAGACAGGGGAGACAGGAACAAACTTTTCCCCTTGGTGGAGGGATCAATGACCAGGGGCATAGATGTAAGATAAGGGACAAAAGGTTTAAAGGAGATGTGAGGAAAATCTTTTTCACCCGGGGGTGATAAGAATCTAGAACTCACTGTATGTTACAGTGGTAGAGGCAGAAAACCTCATAACATTTAAGGATTATTTAGATGTGCACTCTACAATTTAAGACACGAAGTGAAGATGGGATTAGAATAGTTAGGTGATTGACTTTGACTAGCACAGATTCAATGGACCAAAGGGCCTTTTGTCTGTGCTGTAGACATCTGTGACTATGACTCAATGATTTTCCAAAAGATATCTACATGAAATTTCTGTGAGACTTTTACGATAGGGTAACTGAGAAGTCCTCAAAGAAACAGTGCAAATGGTAGTAAATAGTCACCAGGTCATTGCAATGTGCAACCAGACTTACTCAGGCCTGAGTCATGGAGGTCATGAAACATGAGCATTTTGAATTTATGCCTTTGCCACAGCAGCTTCCCTTCTCCCTCAAAACAATGTCATAACCACAACTGAAGAACATAAACCAGTACGTAGAAAAAACAGCCTCACACGCTATAAAAATTCTTCAGAAAGTTCTTTAAAGGCTAAATTTAAATGTTTAGGAGAGAACACTGATAAACAAACCCAAAACTAGGACTCTCAGAACACAGCTCATTTAAAAGTGTCCTATCTCAATAATGTGCACAAGCAATGGAGGAAAGTAATAATTAGACTGTCTGCATTTCTATCCTTTAACTTATTTTGTTGAGGCCAGCTCTAGTTCTACTTTCCAAATGGTGTGACCAGTTTGGGCCATCACATTTAATTTCCAAAAGACAAAGCTGATTTTTATTGTAAAAGCACAAACAATTTAGCACATGGAATAATGATGTTGGACATAGGTTTAGAGTCATATCCAGTTGTAGATCGTGCTGAGATAGTTAGATGATCAATAATTCACACTGAGGCGGTAGGGTCGAATTGACAGGTTCTGGGCATTCATTTCCTTAATCTAGATTGAATGAGCGACAACCAAATTTCCCAAGCACTGAGATGTTAATCATTCGGTAAAGGAAGAAATCAGAAACTGGGCTTAACCAGGAAAAGATTTAAACGTGTCTGTCAGGCTCATTGTGTGACACACTTGCAGCAAATGGAAGCTATACACAGGGCCTTGTTCTTTGCAGTCAGGAAGAATGTACTCACACTGCAGCACATCTCTGCTCATGTGTTCTAGCCTGTTGAAATGTATACTAACACTGTACTAACCTTCCTATCTGTCATCTGAACCTGCATGTTAACCTTAAGAGAATCCTGAACTCACACTCCCAAGTCCTTGTGTGTTTCAGACTTCTGAATCCTTTTTCCATTTAGAAAAGTGTGCATGCCTCTATTCTTCTGACCGAAGTGCATAGCCTCACACTTTCTCATATTGTATTCCAGCTGCCACTTCTGTGCCCATTCTCCTAGCCTGTCGAGGTGCTTCTGCAGCCTCCCCTCTTCCTTAAGACAACCTGCCCCTCCACCTACCTTTATGTTATCTGCAAGCTTAGCAACAATGGCCTCAGTTCTTTCATCCAGATCATTAATGTATAACGTGAATAACTGTGGCCTCAACATAGACCCCTGTGGAACACCACTAGTCACCGACTGCCATCTTGAAAAAGACCCCTTTATCCGTACTCACTGCCTTTTGCCAGTCAGCCAATACTCTATCCATGCCAGTGCCTTGCCCCTAACACTATGGGTTCGTATCTAATTTAGCCGACCCCTAAGTGGCACCTTGTCAAAGACTTTCTCGAAATCCAAATAGATCACATGCATTATCTATATTTTGTCTAACTTACTTGTTACCTCCTCAAAGAATTCTAACAGATTTGTCAGGCATGACCTCCCTTTGTGTAGCTGTGCTGACTCAGCCCTATTTTACCACACACTTTCAAGTATTCTGCTATCACATTATTAATAATGATGATGAAAATCTTAACCGATGACTGAGGTCTCGCTAACCTGTTTCCTGTCTTCTGCCTCCCTCCCTTCTTAAACAGGGGTCTTACATTAGCCATTTTCCAGTCCTCTGGGACCCTCCCTGACTCCAGTGATTTCTGATATTTCTTTTCTATCATGCCTTTTCTATCTCCTGATTTATTTTCTTCCCCACATCTTGACCACTGCTAGGAGGCCTGTGCACAACTCCCATTCCTTTGTGGTTCCTCAATTCTACCCATACAGATTCTATGCCTTCTTATTCTATATCACTTCTTGCCAATATTTTACTTCATTTTTTATTAAGAAAGGCAACCCCGCTCCCTCTGCCCATCTGCCTGTCCTTTCGATAGGACGCGTATCCTTGGGTATTTATTTCGCAGCCTTGATCCCTTTGTGATACTCACAACATTGTACCTGGCAATTTCAATCCGTGCTGCAATCACGTTTACCTTATTTCATGTGCTGTGTGTATTTAAGTACAACACCCTCAGTCCTGCGTTGACTGATCCCTTTCACATAGTTGTCCCCTCTTCTGCTGTGCCTGAGGATGGATTCCTGACCCTTTCTATACCCTCGGTCCTGTTGTGTGTTCTGGAAACTGTAATAACCTCTGCTGAGCCCTCCATGCCTTTAACATTTTGCATAACTTCCCATGCAACTGAACCGCACCACCCCCACCCCTCCCGAAGTATTTAGTTTACAGCCTTATCCACAGCCTTGGTTTTGCAATTCACCAGGACTCTGGTCCCAGCATGATTCATGTCACACTGGAACAGTTCCTTCCTTCCCCAGGTAGTGGTGCCAATGTCCCACCCCAGTACCCTATTTCATTCAAACTTGTGTCAGTAGTTGTCTCTTTATATCTCTCAGAAACCCATCTAATCGATAGAGGGAGGCTTGTTGTGTTATTCACGTTCAGGACTTGCTGCACTCCATCATTGGCAGTTATGCTTTCATTTATTCAGATCCAAACAATCTGGAATTTCCTTCCTAAATTTCTCTGTCACGATTTCTGTCATGTCCTATAAGCCCCTCCGTAAAACCTACCACGCTGACAGTATAAAACAACATTTCTTTACGGTGCAGTGTTTGATTTTGTTCGGTTGTATTCCCATATCGTCCCTTTGGACATTTTAACACATTAAAAGTTTGGTAATGATCAAGTGGTGACTGTTTTAAAAGGACAATATACATAAATATACATAAATGATCTGGAGGAAGGTATAGATGGTCTGATTAGCAAGTTTGCAGATGACACTAAGATTTCTGGAGTAACAGATAGTGAAGGGGACTGTCGGAGAATGCAACAGAATATAGATAGATTGGAGAGTTGGGCAGAGAAATGGCAGATGGAGTTCAATCCAGGCAAGTGCGAGGTGATGCATTTTGGAAGATCCAATTCAAGAGTGAACTATGTGGTAAATGGAAAAGCCCTGGGGAAAATTGATGCACAGAGAGATCTAAGTGTTCAGGTCCGTTGTACCCTGAAGGTGGCAACACAGGTGGATAGAGTGGTCAAGAAGGCATACGGCATGCTTTCATTCATCGGACGGGGCATTGAGCACAAGAGTTGGCAGGTCATGTTACAGTTGTATAGGACTTTTGTTCGACCACATTTGGAATACTGCGTACAGTTCTGGTCGCCACATTACCAAAAGGATGTGGATGCTTTGGAGAGGGTGCAGAGGAGGTTCACCAGGATGTTGTCTGGTATGGAGGGCGCTAGCTATGAAGAGAGGTTGAGTAGATTAGGATTATTTACATTAGAAAGACGGAGGTTGAGGGGGGACCTGATTGAGGTCTACAAAATCATGAGAGGGACAGACAGGGTGGATAGCAAGAAGCTTTTTCCCAGAGTGGGGGACTCAATTACTAGGGGTCACGATTTCAAGGTGAGAGGGGAAAAGTTTAAGGGAGGTATGCGTGGAAAGTTCTTTACGCAGAGGGTGGTGGGTGCCTGGAACGCGTTGCCAGCGGAGGTGGTAGAGGCAGGCACGATAGCATCATTTAAGATGTATCTAGACAGATACATGAATGGGCAGGGAGCAGAGGGATACAGATCCTTGGAAAATAGGCGACAGGTTTAGATAGAGGATCTGGATCAGCGCAGGCTTGGAGGGCCAAAGGGCCTGTTCCTGTGCTGTAATTTTCTTTGTTCTTTGTTCTTTGACACTGCTTGTTGCAGGAAAAAAGCTGTTTTTATCTGATTTGTGTGTACGACACAATGTACACTGCACCCACAAAATTGTATTGCCAATGACATGGTTCCTGACTAATTTCCAAGTCTTCATTTAAAAACAAAGATGCAGTACAAAGATTTATTGCACACATCTGCCCTGGAGCATCTGAAGTAACTGGCTACTTCACCACCCATAACAGTCGGTACAACATATTATGGCAGAATTCACAGAACAGGTTAACTAACTAATTAGGAGAATAGCCACAACAGTACAATGTACTCAGTAAACATAGGCAGCATTTTTATGTGTTAAAAAATGATGCAGGGCTATTGAGGCATTCAGTTAGAACTCAAACTCAAACCAGGCTTTAATAATTGCCCTCACTTTTCCCCAACTGCCACTTGTAGCTGCTGTTTTTCTTTTGGTCAATATTCTTGGGTGGTTTGACATCTTCACCTCACCCCCACCCCCACCCCCATTTCTGGTTCCTGATAGAGTAGATGTAGACTCTAGCCATTCACAATATGGCGTCACATCTCTACAGTGAAGTCTGGGACACTTTCTGCCGGCATGTTCCGATATCCTGGATTATTCAGTCTATTCCTCATAAAACTGAACCAGGTGTCAGAGCCTGCTCAATAAAATTTAAAAGCAGTCAAGAAGGCGAAGAGTAAAATTAATCTGTCATGACAGCTGCAGTTTAACATGGGCAGCAGGGGAAAAGGGGCCTCCCCTCCAGGACACCTAAAGGTCAGCAAGGGCCAAACAGAGCACCCCAACTTGGCTGTGACCTTGCTGGAGCGATTACAGCAAACATCTGGAATGGATTTCCATTTCAGAAGTAATAAAGAAAACACAGAGCGAATCAAGCAGAGGCTTTGGAGAGATATAGGCTTTGACCCTTTCCAGGCCATGATGTGAGCCACTAAGCATCGGTAACATTCTTTCAGCTTGTCTCAACCAGGATGGTTTAACTAATATCATTATACAACAAATAGACCAGATTTAATAGTCTGCTTTCTCTCCTGACTTCACTTAAACTGAAAACCAGTTGAAATAATTACAAACATATCCCTATTTAAATGATGAAGCATCTCTGGCAAATTTTATATGTGGTGCTAAATTTGAGGAAAATTACTGTCTGCTTTTTATGACCTGTAAAATGAAACGCTCACATGATCAGAACGTACATCGCCAGCAGGTATCCAGGTCAGGAGAGGAGCAAGTCAAAAAGAGAGACAAGTTCTCGAGTTACAGTTTGCTAGTTTCACTCAAACAATTGCTGCCAGTGAAAGCACCATGGTTGAAATTACTTCCAGCTTTTAAGAACTCACAGTTTGCCCATGTTTTGTGGACAAATACAAATTCTAAGCTTTCTGCCATATCCTACATTCTTATGTTTTGATTTACTGACAGCCACCATGGCAACAATTCTTTCAATAATTACTCTAATTCTTTTAAAAATTATACCCTCTCCTTAATTTTGCCAAGGGACTGGTTACATTCACTCCATGCAGTGAGCAGGGTGCTGTAGATGGAATTGGCATCAGATTGCTCACTATCTTCATTTAATCTGATGTTGTAGCCACTGCCACTATGGGTAGACTCTTGAGATGGTCAGATGGAGTGCCAGCCTGTTTCAGGTCACAGTGTAAGTCACATACCTATGACGTGCATAGGACTCATTGTAGTATTCAAGAACAAATGGGTGGATGGAAAAATTGGCAAGTTTGTATTTTTCCTTATTAATATGCTTACACAAAATCAAATTACCTTTATTTTCCTTATTCCTAAAAAGAGTTCTCCTGTTTTCTGTTGTAGAGTCAGAGCTCACCAGTAGTAACCTTCTATGGATTTTGTCGGCTGTCAGTCTTTGCAGTCAACCTTGTCAATACTTCCTAACAGTTATAAAAGTAGGAAGACTCAGGAAATAACACAAAATTCCTTGACTGTAAAGTGGTGCTTTAGGATATATCACATGTCATAACGAGTCTTTATGTTTGGTGGAATATGCACCCTATCAGATGACAGCTCAAATTCTCAATAACTAATCATTTTACTCAGCATTAAATTGTAAGTCTATAGTAGCCAATACAACCAGAATATTTACAGTAATTAGTGCTAAGTGTATTAATCTTCTTAGAATATCATTATAATAATGCTTTCCCTGTGCTAACTTACAATATAGAAATGATCTCTAGTATACAGCGCATTTTTTGGCTATTGCTGAACCATTTTGAATCTACAATGAATTCAGACCATGATTTATTTTTACAATGAAGCCCAAATGTAATTCTAGATTCCATTGAAGATTCCAACAACAAAATGAAATGAGGGTAAGAGCTTTGTTTCTCATAACTAAAGTTAGGCTACCATTGATTGTACATGCATCCTCATCTCAAGTACCTGGATTAGATGAGCTTGCGAAAATGCATTTTTTTTTGTTACATATGATCACAGGCATGTAACTTCATATACTTCATATACTTCATGGCAAGTAAACACACTTTTAAGAAGAGCTTACTGAAAGTGTAAGAAACATTGCCAAGTTCTTTGAGCCAGCAGTATATATATGTAATTAGGATACCTGAGGGAAATTTCACATCTAACTGAGAGTTGCCACAGCTGCCAGAGCTTTCTTCTTTGGTTCAAAAGCCACTTAATTAAAGAAACAGAACACTGTAGACTGATTTAAAATTGCGCAGATTACGCACAAAGTGCCAGCTACAATTTACAGAGCACACTGTAAATTAACAAAGACTAAACATAACTGGTGAATGAAATGGTTCTTTTGTATTTCTTGGAGACTATCAGATTAAATAAAAAGTACATTCAAACCAGAAAAACATAGCAGTTTTCATATCATAATTAACAAATATGTGATTCCTCTCATGCAGGATTTTATGGGTGTCATATTAACTTGTAACAAATACATTGCAGACCAGTTGATATGTATATCTGTTCAGCAAGAATTAAACAGCATACACTATAGCCAACAACTCTGAAATTAAAAAAGTCAGAAGTCAAACAACACCAGGTTATAGTCCAACAGGTTTATTTGGAATCACAGAAGTTTTCCAAGCGCAGGCTCTTCGTCAGGTGCGGTGGGAGAGCAGGGCACACAGACACAGAGTTTATAGGCAGACAGATCAAGGGCAGAGAGATCAAAAGGTCATACAACTGGTGTGAGTGGAGTATCAGATAATAAGTCTCTGCAGGTGACCAAGACTATTTACAAAATAAATGTCGGTGCTGTGCTGTCATGATAATCAGGCAGAGCCATAAGAATATACAAAAGGTGACATCTCAAGTTAGACACTGAATTGTAGATGTGAGGGTTTGCCCTACAATTCAGTGTTTGACTCGAGATGTCACCTTTTGTATATTCTTATGGCTCTGCCTGATTATCATGACAGCACAGCACTGACATTGACTTTGAAAACACTTTACACTCTAACACTCTTGGTCACCTGTAGAGACTTTTTAGCTGATACTCCACTCATGCCAGTTGTATGATCTTTTGATGTCTCTGCCCGTGACCTCTCTACCTGTAAACTCTGTGTCTATGCGCCCTGCCCTCTCACTGCACCTGATGAGGAGGCTGCACTCCGAAAGCTTGTGTGTTTCCAAATTTTTTCAAGGGCATCTAGGGAGGGGGAGTAAATGCTGGTCAGCCAGTGATACCCACATCCCAGAAATGAGTAGGACTATAACCTGGTGTTGTGTGACTTCTGACTTTGTCCACCCCAGTCCAAAACCAACACCTCCACATCATCGGAAATTGATGATAATATAAATGGTTAACAGTTGTTCTGCCATTCCTCCATCTTTTTGATAAATATTGGACACCCATTAGGGTCAGTGTCTTCACATATTGCACCTTTGCTGCTGACTCAATTGGCCAACCCCTGAGCGGCAGATTCTGCCACTCATACCATCCATAAAGCTCATTGTGAGTTGTTGCTGTTGGTGACGGCATCTTTTGATAAGCCACTGGTCATTGCGGTTATGCATGCCAACCCACATTCTACCTGTTATGAGCAACAACCCATTTTAAACATGGAGTTTTGAAGTGGTGTTTTTGAACTGATTGGCCTGACTGCTTCTTGTTGAAGTTATTGATCTGCTTCAATTACTTCAAACAACCTATGAGTGCAGGAAATTGATATGCCGGGGAGAATAGTCCTGAGATTTAACACAATTCTGATGAAAGAGAATGGCACTGCGTTTTATTCAATCAGGGCTAAGGATGTAAGGGTTAAATGAATAGGAATCAATACTGATTGATAGTGATTGTTAATAGATGGTTGTTGGGGAGGGTTAATTGAGAAGTATCTCAGGTTTGTGATGCAGTTGATAGAAAATATATTCACTCACATTGACCACTCAGTGAAGGTTATTAAACTTGTTGCAGCTCAGCATCTACAGCCTGATAAATTGACTCCTATATCTGACAGTCACATTTATCTGGTCTTGTATCTGAAGGGCCTCCAGCCTTCCTGCAGACACAGAATATCTCTCCTACTTTCCCCCACTTCCAACAAAATCTCTAACATTCCATCTGAAAACCTTATAGTACGCATTATTGTGCTATTCCTTATTATTTTCCAGATTCGCTTCCTGCACAACTGCCAGCACTTGCTTCAGCCAAAACCCCTTTAAGGCATTGTCAAGACAAAGTATGTATTATTAATCTTTAAAATCTCAATGAATTAACTTAAAAGCCTTGCTCTTTGGGGCTGAGTGGAAATAGTCAAAGATGAACTGAGACACATTAAAATGGCCACCAAAGTCACCTGACTGAAAAGTAACCAAACTCTCAGGAATATACACAGAGTGTCTAATGGAGTATTGACCACAACTAGAAAAGGTGCTCCCAGGGGTAATTACCTGGACATTGATGTAGAGCTCATGAAACATTCAATTTTCTAAACATGGGGATGTGGGTTTTTGACTTTGGGTGTTGTTGGAACAAAGACATAAATTTGAAGCTCATTATTCAAAGAGAAGGATTGAACCACCCACCTCCCTGCTCCCCATCATATCAAAGAATAACGGGAGAAATCTGACAATGGGCCTTTACAGCTCTTTGTAAAAACGTAGCTTCAATTGTGGGCCAATAGCCAGGCTTTCACCCATCACAAATGGAAAGAATTGGACTTTGGCTGTCACAGGCAGATCAATCAAAGAAACTCGTGGCAAGAATTAGACATTGGTATCACAGACATACCATCAAAGAAACTCTTAGAAATATGCACTGGAACCAGTATTTCAAGGGACATTTCAAAGCATTATGGGAGATCATTGAAGAGAAGCTGCTGTCTCCATTTTTTCTCTCTTTAAAGAAGTTTGCACCTGGTTCCCACAGGAACAACAATGCTTACAAATCATCTAGAAACTGAGAAGTGTCAATAACTGTACACTTACTATGACTGGCTACATAAACCAAACTAGCTAATCAACATCAGCCCCAGGACCTTACACCTGAAAGACAAACTAAACAGTATATTCTTTTATCTTTCTTTTAGCATTGGACAGTGAGTGTGAGAGGGAATGAGAGAGTGAGTGTATGTGAGCTTTGCGTGGGCCCAAGTGACTGCACAAAGGCTATGTACCTAACGTTGCGTTTGAGTATTTTCCTTGGATTTAGCAGTTAATAAATATGTTCTTTCTTTGACTCAAGAAAACTATGTTGATTGGCTCTCTATTGCTCACATTGAACAACATTAACTATATTTGAATTGGGGAGAGGTACAGCTTTGTGCAAAAAGTAATTTAAATCTGTTCACCCCTTCTCACCCGATGGTAGTGTGTAAGCTAGTTTTAAGCAGCACTGCTTAGCTTTAAGCGGTGACAGGAGTTGACAATTTTAAGTATTGTGTGATGCCTGCAGTCAATGAATGCCATTGGAATGAGAAGGCAACAGAAAATATCAGTGCTACTTATATTTCATTCTATGGATGCATATTAATTGTGTATTGATCCCTGTACCAATTTTCAACAACTTTTTTTTCACATTCAAGTGATGTGAGCACTGCTGGTGAGGACAACATTTATTTCCCTCCCAGGATTACCCTGAAGAATGTTGTTGGGAGCTGTCTTCTTAAATCACTGCAGTCCTTGACGTGTATAGATACCCACAGTGCTGTTAGAGAGGATCACCAGGATTTTGGCCCAGCGACAGTGAAGGAATGATTATAAAGTTCCACGTCAGGATGGTTTGTGGCTTAAAGGGGAACTTGCAGGTCATAATGTTATTCTTCTAGGTGGTACAGGACACTGGTTTGGAAGGAACTTTGGTGAGTTACTGCAGTACATTTTGAAGATGGTATATACTACTGCCACATGCATCAGTAGTGAAGAGAATGAATGTTGAATGTGGTGTTTACGATACTAATCAAGCAGTCTGTAGTGTACTGGATCTTCTCAAGCCTCTGGTGCTGGTAAAGGGATTGGGCCAATAGGAAAAGTGTTTAAAACTATTTAGCTGCTCTCTTCTTTGTCTTCATTCATCAGATCTGCTGATCTGAAACAAATCCCAGAGCACATCCTAACACCTACTATTTTATGGCACTTTGCATTTGGCTCATAGAGTCATGGAATGACACAGCACAGAAGCAGATCCTTCCTTCCAACTTGTCCATGCCAACCAGACACCCTAAACCGATCTAGTCCCATTTGCCAGCATTTGGCCCATACCCCCCTACTCCCTTCCTTTAATGTACCTACCCAGATGCCTTTTAAATGTCATAATTGCACCTGCCTCCACCACTTCCTGTGGCAGCTCATTCTATACACGTACCATCATCTGCGTGTAAATGTTGCCCCTTAGATCCCTTTTAAATCTTTCCCCTCTCACCTTAAACCTATGCCTTCTAGTTTTTGACTCTCACACCCTGGGAAAAAGACCTTGGATGTTCGCCCTATCAATGCCACTCATGATTTTATAAACCTCTATAAGGTCATCCCTCAGCCTCCCACTTTCCAGGGAAAAAGCCCCAACTTATACAAGCCTCTCCCTGTAGCTCAATTCCTCCAATCCTGGCAAATCTTGTACAACGTTTCTGAACCTTTCAAGTTTAACAACATCTTTCCTAAAGCAGGGAGACCAGAATTGAATGCAATATTCTAAAAGTGGCTTCACCAATGCCTCGTACAGCTACAACATGATCTCTAAACTCCTACACTCAATGCACTGGCTAATGAAGGCAAGCATGCCAAATGCCTTCTTTACCACTTTGTCTACCTGCAACTCCACTTTCAAGGAATTATGTAACTGCACTCCTAGGTATCTTTGTTCAGCAACACTTCCCAGGGCCCTACCATTACCTGTATAAGTCCTATTCTGATTTGCCTTACTAAAACGCATCACCTCACAAATATCTAAATTAAACTCCATATGTTTGATGAACTTTCTGAAATGCCTTTCTCTTATCATTTCTTTATTTTCCTTCAAAAAGATCAGGCAGAAAGGTGCACATATATCAATTCCCATGTTCAGAATTCAGATTGTAGAAACTAAAATATGTCTTCTAGTATGCATTTCCTGAAAAGCCAGAAGTTAACTAATGTACAATTTCAGCATCTACCTCCCATTCTTCACCTTTTCAACACATTCTAAACTACTGCCCATACCCAGTACTATGCTACATAAGAACTAGGAGCAGGAATAGACAATTCGGCCTGTCCACTAGCTGCTCCATTATTTAATACAATCATATCTTATCTCAACTCTGCCCGCTCCTCATAACCATTTAAGCCATTACTAATTAAAAATCTATCTCCTTAAATTTTTTCAATGTCCACCAAACTCTAGGAAAGTGAATTCCACAGATTCATGACCCATTGAAAGAAGTAATTTCTCCTCATTTGTGTTCTAAAACTGTCAAGCCATAGTCTAAAACTACGACCTCTCATTCTAGATTTCCCCACAAGAGGAAACAATTTAACCATATCTACATTGTCATTCCCCTTTAGCATTGTATATACCTCAGTTAGAACTCCTCTCATTCTTCTAAACTCTAGAGAGTATAGGCCTAAACTGCTCAATCTTTCCTCAACAACCTGTTTCAGGGTAATTAGGGAACGGTAATAAATGTTGTCCTAACCAGAATGACCACATCAGCAGCATGCAGGACTGGTGGCCACTGTTGGTACTGCAGGCAGAATAGGAAGGGACACTCAGTGATGGACATTGAGGAAATTAGTTCAGAAGCTCTCAGGGCCAGGCTGACAAGCTAAGGGTGATAGGGTGGTTGCAGGGCATGTTGGGCATGACATGCATGGAGAGAGGATGGACATAAGGAAGCATCCAATTGCTTCAGATGGTGAGAATTGGCGTACAGAAAGGAATTGTGATTTTTCCTCCAGTGGGATATTTTTATCTGAAATGGCAATGCTTAGATTATCCCTGATAATTAAGAAACTGAGCATGGATATCATGGGTATCTGACAGGAAATTATTATAGCTAATTATTATGCACAAATATTACATTCACAGGCACTTAAATGCTAATATTAATGAATTAGGTTACAATCAAGTTGCATGCTTGTAGTAGTGCGCCATGCTTCAAGTAATCCCCAAGTAAGATGGAGCATGAAACCTTTATATCCTCAAGACATGCATTATGATATAATAATCATATTGTGAACATGTCTGTTAAAGGTATACTGACCATATTGACGTTGAGTTGTAACACAGCACAGCTCTCCTTTCATTGAGTAGTGACTTGTGGGTTAAAACTGCTGGGCTGTCTGTTGGGCACAGACCTCTCCAGGTGTCTATTATATTGGGGCAGCAGTAGGATAAGACCATTAATTGCCCACATACCTGTCCACTACACCCCCTCCCCCCGCCAACAAAGGGGTGGGCTGGCATCCTGATGGCATAGCACATAATTTATGGGTCCACTGACTATTTTCCCACTCACAGGTAACCTGTAAAATTCAACCCTTTAAATCATGCTCCACACATGGTGCCTGACCTGTTGAGTATTTCTGTTTCTATTTCAGATTTCCAGCCTCCACAATACTTTACTTCCGAATAAATAAAAGTTGGTATATTTTGTTGTTTTTGTCTAAGTTGTAGAGCTGAGTAATTACATTATATTTCCAATCAGAGTATTGGGAATACATTCCTCCAATCTTCATGTCTGAAATGATATCAGACCATTTAAATTGCAGCAACAGATTAAGAAATCTCACAAACTCTTCAAAAGCCCATTCCATATGTTTCTGATGCTAGATACATGCGCATTCTTCCAGGCTTGTTATCAATGTGCCAGGATCTTAACAACACCCTGTGTGTCAGCTATTATATGTAAGCTGTCAAGGTTACAGGTCAGAACCCGAAAATATCAAGGACATTGTTAAATCTTAACTTCATATAGTGTTTTTCTAAAGTGTCTGCTACAGCCAAAAAAAAATCCAAATGTTAATTCAATTGCCTTTTGGCAAAGCCCAAGCCTATGGAATGTTGCACCTGGAGGTTGTTTGGGATACATCAGAGACAGAAATGTAACAGGAAGAAATAGCAAAGGGGCTGACTATCTCCTCAGCAGAAAACCACCTCTTGTAAAATTTGGAGATAGCAAGAACTGCAGATGCTGGGGTCAGAGACAACACATTGTGGAGCTGGAGGAATACAGCAGGCCAGGCAGCATCAGAAAGTTGATGTTTCAGGTCTTTTCTGCTCCTCAGCAGGCTAGGCAATATCAGAGGAGCAGAAAAGACCTGAAACATCAACTTTCTGATGCTGGAGGAACACAGCAGGCCAGGCAACATTAGAGGAGCAGAAAAGACCTGAAACATCAACTTTCTGATGCTGCCTGGCCTGCTGTGTTCCTTCAGCTCCACACTATGTGGTCTCTTGCAGAATTTGTGTGTTTTGGTCTTCCAGGAATATACAAAAATTGTGGTTAAAAGTGCTCTGTAAAGGTCACAACTCTGAGGATAGTGATTTAAACAAACCTGTACTGTAGATAAAGAAATGAAGAAGTCCAACTTATGCTGAGTGCTGCCAATCATATGCTGCAGAAAAGAATTGGAACAAAAGAATTTCAATCAACGTACAAAGCCGAGAATCACAAAATCTGCTGTTCAGCTACCAGAGTCAATGCTACCAGTAATATTCACTGCACCAACCAAGATCTTCAGCTACCTGCACTTGCATGAACAATTCAGACTGATCTGAGCATTATTTTTAAAAAACTTTTTTATTTGCTGTCAGTTCTTATTTCTAAATTGTATGTATGTGTGTTTAATTACTATGTTTTCTCAAATTTAGCAATTCATAAACTCACAAATTAACTTTGTTAATTCAGGAAAGCCTGGTTAAATTAGCTCTTTTTATTACCTCAGTTTGGTAGAAAGGTATCCAGAAGGGAAGGGATCCCTTTACAGTTAATCTTGTTGCAATCTACCAAAGTTGGGGGTATCAGGGAAGGAGGGAGAACATGAATAATCAAGGGGAGTCAGATCATGCTCGTCAACCAGAGGCTTAATGGCTTGACATATCCCATCTGGAATTGTAACAAATTGGGCAACTTTGCCTGGAGTTGAAACAAAACTGAGATCCTCTTTTGTAGTTTGATAGAAATAATAATCACAGAAAATATTTTTACACTGTTTAAAATGACACCAAGGCAGAGAACAAAGGGAATCTCCTCCCTATCTTTACTTTCTCTGATCCAGTGTGTTCATGGTCTTAGTTATTTAAATTGAAAAAAAAATTGGTGAAATATCTTGATACCTAAAGTAAGAATTAGCAAATGCATTGTTTTGTAAAAAGCTTTTTGTTGATTTCAAACAGACGAACAAAATACCCCAGGAAACCTGACAAAACATTATTCGGACCAAAATTTACTTTCATAAAGGGTTTTTTAACAATTTTATTTTCCTTCATCGGTAGGAGGTTGTCAACTGTAGAGCAAATGAAACCTGCCAGAGACAACTGAGAATGAAGGCACAATCCGCAGATTTGATATTTGTGCAAGGGACCATCTAAAGTGTAATACATTTTCACAACTCTTATAAACACAGATTTCTAAACACTTCACTGATACATTTAAACTGCATGTACGTAAAATTATACATGGTGTAGAATTTTTTTTCATAAATTAGCAGAAATGTTTGACATATTTCAACAGTAGCGTAAAAGGTTTTTATTGATCTTTACAACTGTTTTCCTCCTGTATGTATTAAGTGACCCTATTAAGTGCTATAAATGAAACAAGACATAAAAGTGTGTCAATGTGATTATACAATGACTGAGAAGTAGGTCAAGAGAGAATATAATGTCTTACTTCCTATCACTTCCTTCATTTTTGTTGCAAGTGTTTTACATGATGCACTGTATATTAAAATGTTAAGTATTTTTATTCTCTGTCATAGATACTTATTGCTGAAGCAATGGCCAAAAGCAACACAGTTGGCGGGCAGCACTGAGATTGTCAAGCAGATACTACTGGAGCACAAGGATCAAAACAGGCCACTCTGCTGAAGTCCACCATGCTATCATCCTACTAAGAGATAGTGATAATACCATTCTGACATCGAAGAATTTACAACATCCAATAGAATAGTTTAGACATTTGGGAAGAAAGAGCAAAAATGATGCTTATCCCTGACACAAACAAGCTGACATAGCAGAGCATCATAGAGTTAGAGAGTCATGGACATCTACAACACAGAAATAGGCTCTTTGGCTCTTTGCAACTGCGCCATTCAAAAATAACCACCTAACTATTCTAATCTCATTTTCCAGCACTTGGCCCATTGCCTTGCCATCACAAATGCACATCTAAATAATTCTTAAATATTATGAGGGTTTCTGCCTCTACCACCCTTACAGGCAGTATCCAATTCCTCTGGGTGAAAAAGGTTTTCCTCACATTTCTTCTAAACCTTCTGCCCCTTTCCTTAAATCTATGTCCCCAGTGATCCATCAAGGGGAAAAGTTGCGTCCTGTCTGTCCAGCGTATGCCACTCATACTTTTATACATCTCAAACATATCTGTTCTCAATCTACTCTGCTGTAAGAATGCTCTGCATTCTGTAATAAAGTCTTGAAATCCATACAACAATCATTTGGCTTGTTACCCGAGTACTGCAACTTTGAACACAACATTGTTGGAACAATGAAAATACAAGATTTTTTTTTAGTGGGATCTGTGCAGTCACTTGCTCTGCCTCACTCCTGCTAAAAGGATAGAAAGACTTTGATGCCCGAGGGTTTTATTCTCTGAGGTAATTTCCTGTCTGCTAATACCAGCAGGATGTTATTTTCCTGGAAGGGAACAAATGGAAGACAATAGGTTAGTGTCTATTTTAGCAGCCATGTCTACAATTCTCAGATGTTTACAAACACACCATCTAGAAGGTCAAGGGCAGCAAATACATGGGAATACTGCCACCTGCAAGTTCCCCTCTGAACCACACAACATCCTAACGCAGAAATATATTCCTTCACAGATATTTGGTTAAAATCCTGGAGCTCCCTATCTACCAGCACTATAGGAATGAATATTTTAAAAATGCATGTAGGATTTGGAAGGTGTGTTCAATCTCAGAATTTCCTGCAAATGTCACAACAGCTCCTGAATAATTATAATACAAACTATATTTTTTAACAAGAGATTTTAAACATGTTTATGACAGCAACACTGCACTTCAAAAAAGAATCAAATTAAGCCAACAAAGTTCCCCACTTCAATAAACCAGTCACATTTTGGATCTCTAGCCTAGTTTAATACTGTGTTCATTAACTGAGCTACACCACTTCAAATTATGACTTTACTGTGCTCTGTATTTTCCAATTTATTGTCGACCATCCTCATGCTTTTTGTCAACGTCCTTGGCAGGAGGTGAAGGGTGAATATTCTGCGGCTGAACTGCAAAATATCACTGGGAAAAATTACTAACATGTCCTGAGTAATCCCCTTCCAAAGGCATCTCCACAATGAATGATTGTGTCACACTTACCTAATATATCACAGCGGTATTGTCAGAGAAATGTGGTATTTGTTATCAAATGGATTTTTGAAATGTTAATGTTTTAATTAATTTGAGACCGGGATAAACTAAAACATGGAAAATATAAATTCCCTGTCACTGTCTTATCTAACTCTTATCTAAACCACTGTCAGACTTGATATAATCAGCCATTTTACTGCTACATCGTTGAAAGGAGTTGTTAATTGACAAGGGAAGGTTTATGCAAACAATATATTCCTGACAATTTCAAAGGCTTAACACATCAGAAGGTTGAACAAGCAATCTTCTTTAGGTCAGAATAGATTGGTACCTATAAAAGAAACATTCTGGATCTGTGACATGCCTCAGGCTTTTTGTTACTCTGGCCTGTCTCATTATAACAACAACCTGCATTCATGTAGCACCTTTATCAATTGTGAAGCACTTTACAGGAATGTTATTAAGTTAAATTTCACTCCAAGTCACTTAAGGAAATGTTGGCATAGGTGACCAAAAGCTTGGTCAAAGAGTTAAGATATAAGGGGCATGCTAAAGAAGAGTAGAGACAGAGGAGTTTAGGAAAGGCATTTCAGAATTTAAGGCCTGGATAGCAGAAAGCAAAGCTTTTTTCCCCCATTCTTCCACAGAATGTAGCATCATTGGTAAAACCAGAATTCCCTTTGAGAAAGTGGTAGAGAACTGCATTCTTGAACAGCTACACGTCTGTCTGGCGTAGGCACACCCACAGTGCTGTTAAGGAGACAATTCCAGGATGTTAACCAAGACCCAGGAGAGGGCGGGTTCCATGGCTTTCACTGGAGGCCTAGGCTGCCATACAACCAGCTGTCAGAATGAGGGGAAGATCAACAGCAGGCCAAAGAGGAAGAACCCTTGTCTCCCAGCTGCCACCATTTACGTTTTCTTTAAAGTCCAGAGACTGGCAATAGCAATGTATCCCAGGATTCCAGGAATTCACTGATCTGATGTAACTGTGACACATTTGAAGTACCTGATGTACATTAATCCTTGCAGTTCCTGTACTCCTCTCCATTAACATGGAGACCCTCAGAGTGCATATGGTAGATAGCTCCCTGCACCATTCAGAATCTGGGCACATGGCAAAGCTGCATGCCTCTAATTCTGTTTCAACCTGCTTAAAAAGAACGCATGTATTCTCCACCCTTCGCAAATAGTATCTTCATCAGCTCCTGTATGCAGCTTTGGACACCTGATGCTACCCTGGAATGATCAGATAATATACAAGGCTTTATTATTTATGACATAATGTAGAGATTGCTGGCTAGGCCAGCACTTGTTGCCTTCCCTATTTGCCCTTGAGAAGGTGGAGGTGAACTGCCTTTTTGAACTCCTGTAGTCCATGTTGTGAACACATACCCAGAGCACTGTTCGGAGGGATTCTGACCCAGCATCTTTGTAGGAACTGTGAAGGAAGTGATACAGTTCCAAGTTCTGGATGGTATTTGGTAATTTGGTGAGGGTGATTTGGAATCAAACTCATGGGTGATAGTGTTCCCATGTATCTGCTGCTCTTGGTCTTCTAGGTGTTATCGGTTGCCAATTTGGAAGTTCCTGTCAAAGAAACACTGAGGTGTTGCTGCCATGCAGCTCACATACGGTACACACTGGAGCCATTGCGCAGCAGTTAAAAAGCTGCATAGTCAAGTTTGTGGTTGGGGATCTGATCAGGTGGGCTGCTTTGTCCCAGATGGTTCAGTTTCTTAAGTGATGTTGACAAGTGAAGCATATTCCTTCAAATTATTGACTTTGTAGATGGTAGACAGGCTTTGTCAAGTCAGAAAACTAACATAGCTAGAGACACAGGCAGTGCTGTCTTCATCCTGATGCGAGGCTCAAGGTTATATTGAAGGAGGTGGCACATTTAAATGATAACTTCCTCGTCAAATCAAAGTTGCATCAGTCTTTACTTCTGGTGGAGCTATGAGGTGTTCTTTGAAAAACCATGGTTTTTATGACCTTGTGTACCAGGACTACTACTTTTTTGCAAAACCTATCCTCCTTGCAGCTTCTGCTCCATTCCTTTGCCAAGTTACAGAAAGATTGAAAATATAGCCAATGTAACCACTTGCAGATTTGGGTGACTAAATCTTCTGCACTCACAGTTGGATCCTCCAGCTCACCAACAGACTTTCAAAAATGAACCACAACACCTGCATAAACTTCTTCATAGCAGAATTAAATAAAAAGTGCCTCACATGCAAGTTGGATGTCAAATAACACAAAAAGGAGATTTCTTGAGCAGTGGAACACATTTGGCTGAAGTGATCAGCATAGGCATTCAGTCGACCTGTGCAGTCTATGTTCAAAAGAGATTTATCAAAACAGCTAGTGTGAGGAGATGCCACTATAAGGCATCTCCTCACACTACCATCAGATGCAGAGCACTCCCATTCTAGCCCAGCATGAAGCACCAGACCAGGAGGTAACTGAAGTGGCTGGCAGTACAGCCGGCATCATTTTCAACATTTCTGTAGCACTGGCATCTGGGGGATGTCAGTGTCCTATTTTTGTGTGACGCCCTGTTTCCAACTCATGGTCCCACCTGGTGAGACCCTGCTGCTGACAAAATTATTCTATAACTTACCTCCTTCATTTGATAAGCGTAACACACAAAATCTAAAGGAAAGGTACAAGGGATGTGATAAAACCCCCACCACCACCCATTCCCCCCCCAATGAATTCCATATTTAACAGTATTGCTGGATAATTTTGGAAATTGACTTGTTTCTGCATTGAAACCTTTCTATCTCAAATTTAAATTGCAGCTGTATATGAATATATACTTATTACATGCACACATGCAAAGCTATTAATACAAATCATTGTAATTCCTTCGCCTCCACCGCATCTGCTCCCAGGATGAGCCATTCCACTCCCGTACATCTCAGATGTCCTCGTTTTTCAAGGACCGCAACTTCCCCCCCTCAGTGGTCGAGAACGCCCTCGACCGTGTCTCCCGCATTTCCCACAACTCATCCCTCACACCCCCTCCCCACAATAACAATCAAAACAGGATCCCCCTCATCCTCACGTACCACCCCACCAACCTCCGGATCCAACGCATCATCCTCCGACACTTCCGTCATCTGCAATCCGACCCCAACACCAAAGACATTTTTCCCTCCCCACCCTTATCTGCTTTCCAGAGGGACCACTCTCTCCGTGACTCCCTTGTCCGCTCCACACTCCCCTCCAGCCCCACCACACCTGGCACTTTTCCCTGCAACCATAGGAAGTGCTACACCTGCCCCTACACCTCCCCACTCACCCCCATCCCAACCCCAAGAAGGCTTTCCACATCAAGCAGATGTTCACCTGCACATCTGCTAATGTGGTATACTGCATCTGCTGTTCCTGTTGCGGCCTCCTCTACATTGGGGAAACCAAGCGGAGGCTTGGGGACCGCTTTGCAGAACACCTACACTCGGTTTGCACTAAACAACTGCACCTCCCAGTCGCGAACCACTTCAACTCCCCCTCCCATTCCTCAGACGACATGTCCATCCTGGGCCTCCTGCAGTGTCACAACGATGCCACCCGAAGGTTGCAGGAAAGCAACTCATATTCCGCTTGGGAACCCTGCAGCCCAATGGTATCAATGTGGACTTCACAAGCTTCAAAATCTCCCCTCCCCCTACTGCATCCCAAAACCAGCCCAGCTCGTCCCCGCCTCCCTAACCTGTTCTTCCTCCCACCTATCCCCTCCTCCCACCTCAAGCCCCACCCCTATTTCCTACCTACCAACCTCATCCCGCCCTCTTGACCTGTCCATCCTCCCTGGACTGACCTATCTCCTCCTTAACTCCCCACCTACACTCACCTTTACTGGCTCCATCCCCGCCTCTTTGACCTGTCTGTCTCCTCTCCACCTATCTTCTCCTCTATCCATCTTCTATCCGCCTCCCCCTCTCTCCCTATTTATTTCAGAACCTCCTTCCCCTCCCCCATTTCTGAAGAAGGGTCTAGGCCCGAAACGTCAGCCTTCCTGCTCCTCTGATGCTGCTTGGCCTGCTGTGTTCATCCAGCTCTACACCTTGTTATCTCTACCTCACCCACTTATTACTTGATTATTACTCCAAGGTATTTAGCCCTTCATTTACTGCAGAACAAATTTCAAGCACATCCATCTTTTCTTGTATTATTCTCGGTACTTTTCAACTGAGTACTATTTCACATTAGCTAAAGTTGCAGGCTAATTCTAGGACCAAAGATATTTGCTGAGTTACCCAGCTCTTGCTTTCTCTTCTCCCTCCTGCAAAAAGGCTTCAATACATCCACTGTTATCACTCAACTTCCTTGTTCAGTCTCCACACAAACTAATGAAGGCTAACACATACAGCAGCTACAGTAGACAATCATGCTGCACTATTCTAAACATGGAATTTTAAGCTTCTTTGGGATTCTTGGTGTTAATGTGCAACATCAGCCTACAATACTTGGTACAGTCTTTGTAAAAGTCAATACAGACAAAGGTTTTAGAGCATAGAACAGTACAGCACAGTACAGGCCCTTTGGCCCATGATGTTGTGTTTTCTACAAGCTTTTTCTTTCAAAGCCTTCCCAAAAACACTCCCAGCCATTATATGTAATGACCTGATACCCCTGAAACTGTAATGAAAATGACATGGCCTGATAACTGACTGGAATTAGTTCCTAATGATTGGAACATAAGGCAGCCAAACTCTGCAATCAACAATACTCCATGAAATAAGAACAAAAAACTCTGGAAAAACTCAGCAAGCTCAGGCAGCTTCTGTGAAGAGAAACAAAGTTAATATTCCTGGTTGATGACCTTTCACCTGAGTTTCTGTACTTCATTCTGACAAGTATAAGATTCAAACAAAAATTTAAAGGCAGTACAGTGACACAATGGTTAGCACTGCCGCCTTACAGCAGCAGGGACTGGGGTTCAATTCCACCCTTGGGCAATTGTCTGTCTGGAGTTTGCACATTCTCTACATGTCTGCATGGATTTCCATCAGGTGCTCCAGTTTCCTCCCACGTCTGAAGATGTGCAGGTTAGGTGGATTGGCCATTCTAAATTGCCCACAGTGTTCAGGCATGTGCAAGCTGGGTGGATTAGCCATGGGAAATGCAGGGTTACAGAGGTGGGATGCTCTTTGGAGGGTTGGTGTAGACTCGATAGGCCAAATGGCTTGCTTCCACATTGTAGGAATTCTGTGAAGAAATAAAGGATAATGAAACCACTGCTCTGACTGATGGGCTAAGTGTCAGGTTTGTCTTTCTGAAGACTAGTTTTCTTGTGGTTCTCACTTCATTACCCATGGACGCGGCCCCTTAGCATTTGGTTCGTCCTAGTCTCCCACTCACTAAAAGGGGTGGTTATCACCACTATCAGGACAGCCTGGGATATCACAGCCTTTAAAAAGTACTTGGATGAGCACTTGAAGTGTCATATCATCTGAGTCTATAGGCCTAGTGTGGGAAAAACAGTCTGTAACTGTTCTCATGTCCTTATGGTCCTGCCCTGTCTGAAGCACATGGAAGTAGTGCATTGCACAATATGCCAATGGGCTTTCCAGTCTTCTATTTTTCCTTATGTTAATAGATAACTTGTGCAGAGCATAGAATTTAATCCTAATAAAGTCCTAACAAATTTGGTCCAGAAATTTTCTGAGTTGAATAATATTATGACTTAAGGTAAAGGTTTACCCAGATTCCATTGCATTGTAAAATTACCATTTAATGTAGTCCATATGACAACATGAACTGATAACTGTCAGACACAGTACTTGCGGATAGAGGAAAGACAGAGCTTTAGCATTAATATTTGACGCTTTGTGACAAATTTCCTTCTTGATTGTAACATCTAGGTTTTTCTGCTTGCGCTTTTTGAAGTGACTTTTAATCTACACAGAGGAGAGAAATAAAAAATGGGAAATATAAAGACATAGTCAAGGAAAGGAGTCACAGAAAACATGTGGGATGAAAGCTAATAGATGTCTGGCAGTCAGTTACAAGGAAGTAATTCAATCAGTTAGTTTTAGCTGGTCAAACAGCAAGGGTGAGCAGCAACCATTTATGAATGTCAACAGAACTGTGAAATTGAACTACCGTGTTAATCTCACTTCACACGCTCATTATTCTTTATATAGGAGGCCTATTGGTTATTTCATTTTTAACATCACTTTTTAGCACACTAAGCACCGAAGAGTTTGCATGATACATTCAGAATCAGAAAATAGGTAAAGGTAAAGTCACCATTGTCCTGCTCTCTCATCAGAGGCAGGGATGACTAGTGGTGGTTTAACCTGAAGGTCACCATGCCTCAGGAAATGGGAGAGGTTGAGTATTAGAGCCCTTAATAATGACCTCAACTGGTATGGGAATTGAACACACACTATTGGTACTCCTCTAGGCTGGCAAATCAGCTGTCCAGCCAACTGAACTAATCAACCTCCTAGCACCATTTAGGAAATATATGGATCATATTACTGATTCAGCCATTAGGTGCTTTTTGTCAGTAGCAAAATATCTGGAAATAACATTGCTATTTAAGTAACCACTGTGGATAGAAAAGAAATGGGGAAAATATAACCAAAACATACTTCCAGCAAATTGCTAAGTCTCCAGAACTGAACTATGAAAATCCTCTGCAATCAATCTTTCATTATGAAAATTCATCCAGTTATAGCAGTTATCACTGCAGTTGTTGTGCTCACTATCAGTAATCACATTTCCTTTAAATAATGTAGAGAATTGTTAAGCAATGAAATATTAAGAAATAGAATTCATGTTAATGAGGGTACTTAAGTCTATGGTCTCCTGTTTATTGCAAGTTACTGCCCTTTTTTTTGATTTCCTTATGACCAACCATGACAGAGTTTCTGACCTAATTCCCATAGTGTTGAGTGACTACTGGAAGGGCTGCAAGTTCAAACCTATTACCTTGGGTATGAATTCAACCAAGTTACAGAGCTCTGAGATGACATCATTGGTCAGCGCTAACCCAGTTTGGTCTGCCCATAACATTTCCTACAAATCAAAATAACTTCACAATCTCATTCAAAGCAGCTAGAGGAGTGACTCATGCAAGGAATTGAAATTATAGACCTTACAGCCACAAAAACCTTTACTTTTTAAGCACCTTTAACATAGAAAAATATCTGAAAGCACGTCAATTGGAATTATTAAAAAAATCTTACACCATGCCACTTAGGAATATATTGAGGATGATAACCAAAAGCTTGGTCAAAAAGATTTCTCTTTCTTAAAATCTATGTAAAGCACCAAAGAAGGAGATAGAAGTGGAAGACTTTAGGAAGGAATTTCTAGAGTAGTGGGCCTCAACAGCTGAAAGGTTGGCCACCAAAGAAGGATTAATTATAATTAGGAATGTTTTTATATTCATTCATGGTGGGACTGGCTAAGCCAGCATTTGTTGCCCATCCCTAATTGCCCAGTAGACAGTTAAGTGTCAACTACATTGCTGTTATGAAATATGTAGGCCAAACTGGGTAAGGATGGCAGCTTTCCTTCCCTGGTGGAGTGTGATTTTTACAATAAAGGGCAATGGTTACATGTCTGCCATCAGACCAGCTTTTTCACTATTGAAGTCCACTTTCCGATATGGTGTGATTCAAACTCATGTTCCCAGAGCATTGGCCCAGAGTTTTGGATTACTAGCCCCAGTCCACTGCCTGTCCATAATTTTTTAGGGGAATACAGATATCTCAGTATGTTGTAGACAATGTTCTCTCTGAGCTACACACCAGCAACTAAATGATTTCCACATAGGATGAGTACAAGTCAGTGCCTTTCAGTCTCTGAGCGTGAGTGGTCGTACAAAACATTCAAAGGACCTACATACTTCAAAGAATCAGCCTCACATAGGAAACTAAATCTTAGGGAATTTTGGGTGTTCAGTTGCAGGATATGACTGAGATAGGATGTGGAAGGTTTTGGGAACAAGGATTAGAATTTTAAAATTGAGGCATTCTTTAATGGGAAGTCAACGTAAACCAGCAAAAACAGGGGTGATGAATGAACAGGAATTGATGTGAGTTAGGACTTGGCTGACAAAGCTTTGGACACCCTCACATTTACAGAGAGTAGAACATGGAAAACTTATCAGGAGATTGTTGAAATCATCAAATCTGGAGCTAACAAGGGCAGATGGGGATTTCAGCCTCAGATGAGTTGAAGCAGGCATGGAACTGGGTGATATGAGGTAAAAGTAGGCAGACTTGGGGTCAGCAATACCACCAGTTTGTGAACAGTCTGGGTCAGACTCCAACAGTTGCCATTGAGAAATATGGAGTCACCAGCTCAGGAATGGAGTTTGTGGCAAGCACCAAAGGCAGTCATAGAATCCCTGTGTGGAAGCAGGCCATTCAGTCCATCGAGTCCACACCAACCCTCTGAAGAGCATCCCACCAGACCCACTCCCCTACCCCGTCCCTGTAACCTTGCATTTACCACAGCTAATCCAACTAGGCTGCACATCCCTGAACACAATGGGCAATTTATCATGGCCATTCCACCTAACCCGCACAAGTTTGGACTTCAATGGCTTCAGTCTTCTCATTATTTCACTTGAAGAAACTTCTGCTCATCCATTCCTGAAGATTGCTTAGGTAGTCAGCTCATTTAGCAATAACAGAGAAGTCAAAAGCATTGGTGATATGGTACAGTTGAGTGTCCTCAGCGTGTATAGGGAAACTGATCTTTCAGATCAGGTTGCTAAGGTGCAGCATCCTGCTAAGAAACAAGCAGGGTCCAAAGATGGATTCCAAAGAAATGTCTGCAGATAAAAATGCGGAAGCAGTAAGAGGGGCCATTGCAGGTGTTCCCTATGTATAACTGGGGAGATGGGAGTGGAACTAGGAGAGTGCAGTTCCAGCCTGGTAGGTGGTGAAGCGTTATTGGAGACGGGACTTGCAGTCAACTGCATCAAAGGCTGCAAGCGGCTCGTGAAGGATGAGAAGGGACAGTTTAATTTTATTACAGTCACATTTGTGACTTCAATAGATTTCACTGCTTAGGCAGTGAGAAAACCTAACATATTTCTAAAAAATATTAATTTTAAACTAAATAGATGCTAATTCTTTTCTTCTGTGTGACTAGTTAATCTGTTTGGTGATGCTTGAGGGAGGAATATTGGTTGGGGCTGCAGATTACCCGTCTATCGATAGAGCCATGCTGCTTTAACATCATCTCAACTACTTCTCACTAGCAGAGGGAGCCCTAACTTATCAACTCATCAAAACACAAGCTATTCAGATTCAATACTGAAATGATTCACTTTCCAACAGGATTTAATTCTTTCATAGGATGTGGGTATCATTGGTAAGACTAGTATTTGTTGCCCACCCCAAAATACTATTGAGATGATTGGCTTGCTGGGCCACTTCCAAAACTTGCCACATCCCCAACCACTAACATCCTCAGAGTCACCACTGACTAGAAACTAAACTGGTCAAGCCACATAAATACTGTGACCACAATACCACACTTGAAGCTAAAATTCTATGGCAAGTTCTTGCTTCTTGACTCGCCAGAGCATACACAGGAGTTACCGTGCAAAGTTATTTTGTAATGGCTGTCCAAATGTTGATGCCTGTAATTGCTGGTTCTGAATTGAAAACAAAATGTTTATGTTGATTGGCTTTATGAACAGAACCACCTCAGACTAATTTTATAGATTGTCACCTTGTCATTACTTGGGAATTAGTGAGTTTTCCAAATTTGGATCTGTTGCTGTTTGTTCTCATGCTATACCCTTCATTGAGTGAATTGTTTTCCAGTTTTGTATCTCTGTGTATAACATATCTGACCAGCTAGACTGTTCTGTCAACATTAGTTAGGTCAGGAGCACAGAAGCACACAGAAAAGAATGCACAAATAGGCACCAATTGGAGTCAAATTGAAAATGAAAATCAAGAATGTCTCTGATTTATAAACATGTAATATTTTCTTTAATTTTGAAATGTCATTTAACATATTAATGCAACTTGTTTTATTCTAAATAAACAATTTTGAGGTTTTTAAATCAATGAAAAACATTGAGAATAGATGAAATACAATTCCATTTTGGTAGGAATGTAAAATTCAAAGTAAACAGTTTCGGTGAAATTTGACTCGCTAGGACGCCAGGAGAATTCCCCACATTTGTTCAAATAGACCTATTAGATCTTTTTTTATGTCCACTTAGAAGAGCAGTCCAGGCTAAATATGACCCACAAAAATTAAAGCAAACTAATGGGGCAGCACAGTGGCTTAGTGGTTAGCACTGCTGCCTCACAGCAGTAGGAATCCAGGTTCAATTTCAGCCTCAGGCAACCGTCTTTGTGGAGTTTGCACATTCTCCCCATATCTATGTGGGTTTCCTCCAGGTGTTCCAGTTTCCTCTCAATGTCCAAAGATGTGTCTGTTACATGGATTAGCCATGCTAAATTGCCCATAGTGTCCAAGGATGTGTAGATTTGTTGGATTAGCTGTGGGAAATGCAGGGATAGGTTAGAGGCATGAACCTGGGTGGGATGCTCTTTGGAGAGTTGGTGTGGACTTGTTGGGCTGAATGGCCTGTTTCCACACTGTTGTGATTCTGTGATATTATCTCAGACTGTTTCCTGAAATTACTACCTAGAAAAAATGGATGGAGCATGTGTGGTACACACTGTTTTTTCACTCAAGTTATAACCTCGATATATATCATGGGATCCTGATTTGCTCAATAAATTCCTTACGGGGTCATAGTTTAAAAATAAGGTGTCATCCATTTCAAACAGGCATAAGGGCTTTTTCTTCTTTCAGAGAATTGAGAGTCTTTGGAATTTCCTTCCTCAAAATGCATTGGATGCAGAATCTTTAAATTTTTTAAGGCAGTGCTGGATAGATTGTTGACAACCAAGGGTGATGAAAGATTATAGGGCAAATGCAAGAATATAGCATTGAGATCAAGTTCAGATCAGACATGGTCTTATTGAATGATGGAGCAGGCTTGAAAGGTCAAGTGACCTACTCTTGTTCCTTATTCATCCATTCATCAGAGAAGCATAGAGAATATTGAACAAAAACAGAAGCTGCTGGAAGCCCAGCAGGTCTGACAGCATCTGTGAAGAAAAAAAATCAGAATTAACATTTCAGGTCCAGTGTCCCTTCCTCTGAGGAAGGGTCACCGGACCTGAAATGTTAACTCTGATTTTTCTTCACAGATGCTGTCAGACCTGCTGAGCTTCCAGCAACTTTTGTTTTTCTTCCTGATTTACAGCATCCGCAGTTCTTTCGGTTTTTATTTGGAGAATATTGAAGCCTGACGATCAAGAGGTAGGAACAGAGCAGAGTGTGAGGTTGAATGAATCAGAGGAGGGAGAATGGGAGGGAGAGAAAGAGGAAAGTTTGAGACAAGGAGGGAATACAGCCCAGCAGTCAGAGTGTGAGGGAAAGATCAGGCCTTGAAGGAAGTTAGAAATTGTGGCTTGTTATTGATCACCCAAATTGCATGGCAGCTAGGAGTCTGGGGGTTGCGGGCATGTGAGGGCTGTGAGGAAATCACGACTGGCAGAGGGTTTCCTTGAGGGGCTAGTTGAGGGAAGCACTCTTGTTTCCTGCTGGCTAATAAGTAGTTACATGCTGAAATTAGTTGCGCAAATCTCTATTTAGATATTTTGGAGCCCTTGGAAACCCTGCTGGCAAATTTTAAATCAAACTTCCATCCGCATCGTGGGAGCCTGATTTAAATATTTTAATGAAGTGATCTCGAGCCTGGAACAGAGACGCACCACACAAAAGGGCTGGAAGGACCAGCAACCCCCTGACTTTCACTGAAACTTTATCCCTAGACACCAGAGCTGCAGTTTCCACAGAAGACTCAATCCAGGAGACTTGGATTAAGAGTAAGGGACCTCACACAAAACACCAACACTGCAAAGCAATCATTCCCACATGAAACCAAACAGATAAATAAATTGGTTACACAGTATATTTGAACTTCATCTAGAGTAAAGGATTGTGCAGGATAATAAACAATGCCAGCATCCATGCCAGCTGAAGAAGTGCAGAGAGCAGTAGAAGGTATTTCAATTTTCTCATCTGCATGAGTCACCAAGAGTGCTTTAGTGGAAAAGTTCAGGCAAATAGCTCATCATATCTTGGATAGGTATGAGAACATTGCTGATCTCTCGTGCTTATTTCAATTGGGGTGAAATGAGTGTATATCACATACATAAAATAGCAATTTTGTAGGTCGCTACACTAAGCAATAATCCAAATAACTTTACTGCACAATCCATGTTAATGCACACCCCTCATGAAAAGCCCATCAGAAATTTTACTGCCATGCCTCAGCATGCAAGACTTGGATCCTTCAAACTGATGCACAATTCACTGTCAGCATAATGCATTACAAGAATGGTAGCAGCATTTATGTTTTCATATTAAAAAATAATAAATAGCAATGAATGAGTTACTGGTTCTACGAGTCTCAAGATTCAGACAATATGTGACAATTTCAGCTCATATCGAATGAATCTTTTCTGTCAATGTAACAGCCTGATAACTTCTGCAAAACTAACCAATTAGGTGCAAATCTTCACTCCTTTCAGCCTTAGCTTTGCTTTCCATGTTACAAAATGTCCTTTTCTGGCAAATAAATGATCCTCTTCTGACAGGTTTTCTTCATGACAAGGGATATGGAAGGGATTGAGTTCAAGCCATTAATTCCTAATCAGAGACATCACATATTTCAATGGAAGGATGAGAACAGATGGGATGGAATATTTCCTATCAAAAGTGACATTTCAGTTAAATTTTAGATAAACAGTGTCTCTGAATAGCCATAGCTCTGAAGAGTCAACTTGTACTATAAAGAAGTAAAAACAGAAAATGCTGGAAATAGTCAGGCAGACTGTCAGCATCTGTGGAGAGAGAGAGAAAATTAAGATTTCAGGCTGATGATCTTTCATTAGAACAACATACTTACAGCCCCAGTAAGTATCCAAACCTCAAATACAATAAAGCAAAGTTATAGTTGCCATAGTCCTACCAGACCATAGAGCTGCTCTCTCATTAGAGAGAAATGACTGGTGGTGGTTTAACCTGAGGGTCACCATGCCTCAGGCAAGGACAGATTGATAAGGAGAGCCTTTCATATTAACCTCAGCTTGTTCAGGAATTGAACCCATGCTGTTGGCATCTCCAACATCACAAACCAGCTGTCCAGCTAACTGAGCTAACTGATCCCCCAAAATGCAATATTCAGCAGTAACTGTTGAAGTGATGTCCAGTACTGTTCTTCACTGGTGATAATGCAAAATTACTGAAGGTAGTGATAATTTCATTAACTATAATTTTCTTTGTGTCACTAATAATAAACAATTAAATTAATGCACCACTTTTAAAGTAATGTTTAACCACAATGGACCAATTATGAAAAATGAGTCATGCTGAGAAAAGAATCATACAAGCAAAGCTTCTCATTTTGCACTCCTTTGGGCAGATGCATAAAAATACAAGCTTTCAAAGTGAACAACAACTTAAACAGGGTGCTGGCTGGTTGGCACGAAAGCTCTAATTTGTCAAGGCATTGCCATGTAAAATGCATGGGGAACAGTGAGCCCAAAAATTTTGTTTAAATTTGAAAAGACAAGTCGACACCATTTAGAAACACTGAAGCATAGAAGAAAGGAGAAGGAATAGGGCATTCAGCTATTCGAGCCTGCCATGCCATTCAATATGATCATTGGTGATCATCCAACTCAGTACCATGTTCCTGCTTTCTCTCAATACTCTTTGATCCAATTATCTCTAAGAACTAAATCTAAATCATTTTTGAAAAGATTCAATGTTTTGACCCTAACTGCTTTTGGTGACATTGATTTCCACATGCTAACTACTCTCCAGATGAAGAAATTAGTCAAGATGTGGCATGGGGAATTAATGAGGGAACAGTGGCTCCCATGTTTTTGTTGAATTGAAAAAGTACAGATCCTGGACAAATTAATCTTTCCCACAGAGTATCAGGCTCTGCATATAATTGTATGTAGCTTCCAGCAAGTATAGATGAGCCACATTGCTTACAAAACTGATAACATTAAATTGACTGTTGGTATGATTCTTGGCATAATCTGGATTGTTCAGTAATTGTTTGCCATTTGCCATTATTAGATGTTGTTACAACAGCAGCAATGTCCTCTCTCTGGTGAGAAAGTTGGGAAAATACAGAGAGAATGAAAAGTCAGAATCTTGTTGCTGAGAAAAAGTTCTGTCATTTTCCCCTTAAGGCTTAAGTGGCAATGTGAGAATCTTACTGTCTGCAGCAACCACCCTAATTCCACATGGTTGCATCTCATTAACACCCCAATTTGCCTTTGCTATATTCCACTTGCAATTCCCCTCTCCTTGCACAAGAGTTTACCCGGGGTAAATTCTTAATATATAAATCAGAGCAGGTGCTTGCTGGCTGCAGCTTTCCAGTTGCTTATCGCTCCAGCATCCAATGATGTTTTCAACACAATGTCCCTGTTGTACAATCTATGGCCTCCTTGACCCTTCATCTATGCATGTTTGCAACAGCGAACTGCAGCAAACCATTACATCATACCTGCTCTTGGACCATCTCTTTTACACTCCTGTCATTCTACATTTTACTTTGGAGCCTAGTGACACCTAGGACTTGAATACTTCTTTCAGGTCAATGCATATGCAGGGGGAAATCACACAGTTCATATATCTCGTGACAATACTATGACTTTAAGAGGTATATTTGGTCCTTCTTTTACAAGAAGGGTTGAGACAGAGGTGACAAGCAGTCTGCCTCAAAGCCAATAAACAGCTTGTAAGGCCTTGAGTTTTTTGTTTAAATTTGGAACAATAGAAGCAGCCTGAATGGGTGGGGTCAAGCTCCCACAGAACCAGGATTTTTAGCTTTAGTTTTTCAGTAACAGTTGTTCAGGTCCTGAAGCTAGGTTTGTAAGCTGTAGTGCATTTTTCCCTGCCACTCTCTCTCTCAGAGTATTCTTTTGATTTTTTTTCCTCCTGGACTGGAGAGACAATCTATATTACCGAATGTGCCTTTGCCACGGGGGTGTTTATGGGATGTTACAACATTGGAACAGTTACTGTTTAGTAGTTAAATAATCTATTATTCTGTTATGTTTTCCAATAGAGTTAAGTTAGCCCAATTTCTTCTTTCTTTAGTTGTATTTTACTTCAAGACTAGTGGTTTGACCAATCAAATTGCATCTGAACAGAATGCCTGGCACTTGCCTTTAAAATAAGAAAAAGTTAGGGTGTAGGCTATCTTTATAATATATTTTGAGGGTCATAATGTGGAGGTGCCGGTGTTGGACTGCGGTGGACAAGGTCAGAAGTCACACGACACCAGGTTATTGTCCAACAGGCTGATTTAAAATCACAAGCTTTTGAAGCACTGCTTCTTTGTCAGGCGAAGGAACAGTGTTCCGAAATCTGAAAGTGCCAGAGAAACTCAACATGTCTGGCAGCATCTGTAGAGAGAAAAACAGAGTTCATATTTCTCAGAATTAAGGGTCACTGAATTTGAAATGTTAACTCTATTTGTCTCTCTAGTGATGCTGCTAGACCTGTTGAGTTTCTCTGGCACTTTCTGTTTTTGTTTTAATCTTTTACCAACACTGAGAAATCATCACATCTACAGAGAATTTACAAGGCAATCATTAGACTCCTTCAGGCACACACAAAAGTTTAATCTGTCTAATTAAAAGTCAAAAATCCAAACTTAAAAAATAAATGACATTAGAATATATATGAATCACAAACCCCATGTCACAAAGAATAATCACTCTTACACTTCTGTACATAACACAGAAGAAAAATTGTATACGACAATTAAAAATTTTAGAACACTGCAATTAGCAATGAGTATAATCCCTAAAGTCCAGAAAGAAGCCATTCAGCCAATTGAGTCTGCACCAACCCTCCGAACGACACCCCACACAGACCTAGCCATCCCCCACCCTATCCCCATATTTACCCTGGCTAATCCACCTAACCTGCACATCCCTAGATACTATGGGGCAATTTAGCATGGCCAATCCACCTAACCTGCACATCTTTGGACTGGGGGCGGAAACTGAAGCACCTGGAGAAAACTTTCACGGAGACAGGAAGAACATGCAAACTCTACACAGACAGTCATCCAAGGCTGGAATTGAACCCAGGTCCCCAGCACTGTGAGATAGCAGTGCTAACCACTGAGCCACCATGGCACATCCCTAATCTATTTACAGTATGCTTCTGCACTTCAGTACTACACTTTAGAGCACACTAGTGCCTTTCATTGCAATGATACTGTAGGTCACTTTTAGCATCATGGTAGGCATCCTTCTCACAGACTGGACCAGGGAGCATCTCAGAGCTCCTCACTCTGACTCATTTTGCACTTAACTGGATACTTACAGCATCCCTGCCTTCCCTTGCCTTTTTGCACTTTGCCCCCTCAGCCAGAGCTTAAAGGCTCACAGTACTTCTGCCTTGCCTTGCAGTTTGGTGCAGGCAGACAGCCAAGCAGCTGGTCATTGCTGTCAGTAGTCATCAGTGAAGGGATGGACAATTTGCTATATGAAGCCATCCTACCTCAGCGTCAAACCCACAACATGAACCAGTGGCCCACACGCCAGTCAGGGGCTCCCACATAGTCAGTCAAGAACTTTGTACAATATCAGTGCAGGGCATGGGCACAGTGTTGGCCACTTAGGCCATTCAGGGTTGGGTCCTCTCCTTGTAAGAGGTACCCACATAGCCAAGTCTTTCTGTCCTACTGTGAGCTGTTTTCTCTTAATATGAGAGAAAGTGTGGAATTGAGTGAGGTGAAAGTGGCTGGGATAGCTGTTTGTGTTGGTGTAAGTGGGGAAAAGTAGTGAGCTGTCCTAAGTGAGTGAGTAGGAAGTGCAGATGCCATGCTTGATTAGTATTCTGGGGGCATTGGTAGGTGACAGCAAGTGAGGAAAGATGTTGCAACAGAGAGATTGGCAAAGCATGATGTTTGTTGGGAGGCGGGTGCAGTAGATAGACTATGCGTGAGAGGGCAAAGTCAAGATTTGGCACTTAACTTGGTGAAGCAGAGAGGGTCCTGTGGCAGTTGAGACCTCACTGTCCCAGGTGGCAACCTTGGATCAGGCTGTAAGGTCTTGTGCTGTGGCTTCCTCCACCAGTCTTGGTGGAGCAGGAAAGCTTTCCTCTGGAACTAACCATCCACCAGGGACTCCAGGTCCCTGTACATAAAGTTGAGTGCCAATTTCCCCTCACCTGCCATGTCACAATCTGTGCAGGGCAGCTCCAGACCACCAGCACTTGACTGAGTGCACAACCTTTTAAAGATGACAGCAGTGCCAGGGATCCCAGGATATCCCGGCAGTGGCGAGAGTAGAAGAATCAAGCTGGCATCGGACAAGAGGCGGCACCATAGGGGTGGGTAGGAAGTAAGTGATGCGAGTTTGGAACAACTACACAAGAAAACTCGCTAGGGTTCACAAAAAGAAACCATCTATGAAACTTGACAAAAAAGAACTTAACCAAAGTATAGGAAAATTCAGCACTGTATATTTTAATTGGAGTTTCCTTGAGGCTTTTATTGATTATTTATTCTCACTGTGCTTTAAATGATTAAAAATGTGCTAAAACACTGAAGTCATTATATGCTTTCAATAATAAAATCTGCAATATTTTCATTGTATCAGATGTAGCTCTGTGGGAACGCTTTTATCTCTGAGTCGGAAGGTTCAAGTTCCACTCCAAAATCTTGAGCCTATAATGGAGGCTGACACTTCAATGCAGTATGGGGTGGGTCTTGGACTGTTAGAGGTGCCATATTTTGGATGAGATGTTAAATTGAGACACTATCTGCCCTCTCAGACAAACTTAAAAGATCTAACAGCAGCGTTCAATGAAAAGCAGGGGAGCTCCAAATGTCCCTAAGCCAAACTTCATCATCCTTCCAACGCAGAAAACAAATAATCTAATTATTATTTAATAGCTGTTTGTAAAATATTACTCTGTAAATTGGCTGTTGTGTTTCTTACGACACAAATGTGGCTGCATTTCCACAGTACTTCATTCGCTGTAAAACATTTTGAGACATGCTCAATTTATGAAAGGTGCTATATAAATTCAAACAATTTCTATCTGGTCGAGACTGGTGTTCCTCATTAAATCCTCATTAAATCTGAACTGATTAAGCAGTTTGATTACAGTGCAGCAGGACTGGAACTCATCACATACACAGCATGCAACCACAACAGAGAGCTGACCTGGCATGGTTTTGCCAGGTCTGCTAATTTAAATGATGATCATACATTTCCTGCACATATTGGTTAATGCACAGGGAGCACATTGTTTATGACTGCAGGACGTAGGGAAAGTCGGCCACTCTTAAAGGGCTGCTGAATGTAATCAAAGCACAGCTGCACACACAAGAAATGTGAAATGCTCTTGCTATCAGTTGAATATGGAAAGCAGAAAGAACAAAAGCAAACAATTCCTCTTGAGGATGCATCTCTGGAGATTTTACTTTAAGAGGTGTATCGTCAAGTGGAAAACATGTTGGCTGTAAGTGGAAGAAAAATTAAAAGCAGTGTCCCACATTCACAGAAACAGATTTTGTACAGAATCTTATCAATGGAAGACGACTGCAAAAATAAAGGTAGCCATAATTTGCCTTCAGTGTTATTTGCGTCAAAGCCAACAAGAGCTCATTTTTAAACAAGTGCAACTTTACCAAGAGCTGTCATGTAACCTTTCCGTTTTTTGATACATGTTTATGCCTGGTTGTACTGCTGTAGGGCAACTTTGATAGGATTGCTGACAGGAGAATATGTTTCTAATGTCATCCATAAATCATGCAAATTAGGACCGCACAATGCCAGTATAAGGTAAATACATGCAGCATGTTCATGGATTCATATGGGGTGGCACACAAGCTGCCCTTTCAGTGACACCGTCTTTCTCCTTCACTAAAACTCTCCTTAAAAGTCCAATTAATAATGCTTCTGGAAATCTCACCAGCTGTCTGTGTCATAGAAACATAGAAAATAAGAGCGAACTTAGGCCATTCGGCCCCTCAAATTCATTATGATCATGTCTGATCATCCAACTCAATAGCCTGTTCCTGCTTTTCCCTGATGTCCTTCGATCCCTTTAGCTCTAAATATTGTATCCAACTCCTTCTTGAAATTATACAATGTTTTGGCCATGACTGCTTTCTGAGGCTCACCACTCTCTGAGTGAAGAAATTTCTCCTCATTTCAGTTCTAAATGATTTACCCCATATCCTTAAACCATGATCCCTGCCATTGGGAACATCCTTCCTGCATTTACCCTCTCTGGTCCTGTTAAAATGTCAAAAGTTTCTATGTGAACCCTCTCATTCTTCTGAACTCCAGTGAATATAATCCTAACTGATTCAATCTCTCCTCATACACTAGTCCTTCCATCCAGGAATCCATTTGGTAAATCTTCACTGCATTCCCTTTATGACAAGAACATCCTTCCTTGGATAAGGAGACCAAAACTGCACACAATATTCCAGACATGGCCTTATCAATGTCCTACATAAATGCAGCAAGACATCTATGTTCCTGTATTTGAATCGTCTTCTTATGAAAGCCAATATACCATTTGCCTTCCTGACCACCTGCATGCTTACCTTCAGCGACTGGTGAACGAGGACACCAAGGTATCACTGCACATTCCCCACTCTCAATTTGCAGCTATTTAAATAATAATCCTTCTTCCTGTTTTTGCTACCAAATGGAAAACCTTATATTTATTCACATTATACTTCATTTGCCGTGAATTTACCCCCTCTCACTCAGCTTTTCCAAATCACACTGAAGCCTCTCTGTATCTTCCTCACAGCCCAACCTCCCATCCAGTTTTGTGTATTCTGCAAATTTGAAGATATTACATTTAGTTCCTTCATCCAAATCATTGATATATATTGTCAATTGTTGTAGTACTGATACCTATGGTATCCCGTGCGCCACTGCCTGCCATTTGGAAAGAAGGCCTATTTCCTGTCTACCAACCAGTTTCTATCCATCTCAATACACCAACCCCCAATCTTATGTGCTTTAATATTACTCACTATTCTCTTAAATGGGACTTTGTTGAAAGCCTTCTGAAAGTCCAAACAAACCACATCCACTGGCTCCCCCTTATTGACTCCTCTTTGAATTCCAATAGATTTGTCAAGCACAATTTCCCTTTCATAAATCTATCTCTGTCTGACCTTGCCACTGTTTTCCGAATGCTCAGGTATTACTTCTTTTACAACTGACTCCAGCATTTTCCCCACTACCAGCATCTGATTGACTAGTTCATTTTTCCTGGTTTTCTTTTCACCTCCTTTCTTAAATGATGGTTATATTAGCTATCTTCCAATCTGTAGAAGCTGTTCCTGAGTCTATAGAATCTTGGAAGATGACCAGCACATCCACTTACTTAAGTACTCTGGCATGAGGATTATCAGGGCCTGGGGATTTATTGGCCTTCAGATCCATTAATTTCCCAACACCATTTCCCAATACTAATTGGGAATAGGGGATGGTATTTTTGCAGGAAGGTGGGTGGGAGGAGGTGTATTCTAGGTAGATGCGGGAGTCGGAAGGCTTGAAATGGATATCGGTTTCCAGGTGGTCCAGGAGAGGACAGAGAGGTCCAGGAAGGAGAGAGAGGTATCAGAGATGGTCCAGGTGAACTTAAGGTTGGGGTGGAAGGTATTGGTGAAGTGGATGAACTGTTCAAGCTCCTCGTGGGAGCACGAGGCGGCGCCGATACAGTCATCAATGTAACGGAGGAAGAGGTGGGGTTTAGGGCCAGTGTAGCTACGGAAGAGGGATTGTTCCACGTAACCTACAAAGAGGCAGGTATAGCTTGGGCCCATGCGGGTACCCAATGCCACCCCCTTTGTCTGTAGGAAGTGGGATGCGGGATTGGGGAAACCAAGCGGAGGCTTGGGGACCGCTTTGCAGAACACCTACGCTCAGTTCGCACTAAACAACTGCACCTCCCAGTCGCGAACCATTTCAACTCCCCCTCCCATTCCTCAGATGACATGTCCATCCTGGGCCTCCTACAGTGTCACTATGATGCCACCCGAAGGTTGCAGGAACAGCAACTCATATTTTGTTTGGGAACCCTGCAGCCTAATGGTATCAATGTGGACTTCACAAGCTGCAAAATCTCCCCTCCCCCCACCACATCCCAAAACCAGCCCAACTTGTCCCCACCTCCCTAACCTGTCCTTCCTCCCACCTAT
>NC_063341.1:48912937-48928791 GCF_021869965.1 Rhincodon typus | reverse complement strand
CCTTCCCCTCCCCCATTTCTGAAGAAGGGTCTAGGCCCGAAACATTAGATTTCCTGCTCCTCTGATGCTGCTTGGCCTGCTGTGTTCATCCAGCTCCACACCTTGTTATCTCAGATTCTCCAGCATCTGCAGTTCCTACTACCTTTTATATTTGCATCACATAGGAATGGACAATTGTTACAGTACACCCATGCACCCTTTGAATGTTTGACGTTGCCTTTCCACTATCATCAACTTAAATAACACTCCCCAATCTATCATAGCCAACTTGAGTCTCATATCATCATAGTTTCCTCTAATTAGATTCAGGACCCTAGTCACAGAATCAACTACAGCAACACTTGCCTACTTTCGTACTCTATTGCGTTAGCAACAAATGCCAAAATTCTATTTGCCGTCCTTAATTCCTGCTGCACCTGCATACAAGAATGCAAAGATAAAGAAGTACAGGGCTTTGGTGTAACCACACCTGGAATACTGTGTGCAGTTTTGGCCCTCATATTTTAGGCAGACACATGCAGTAAAGTTTGTGTTATCCAGAACATCACCAACTGGAATTTAATATACCTTCAGGTGTCACTTATACTAAACGAAACACCAATGTATCAGTCTGAAATGATTAGAGAATAACTGAAAGAAGATTGAAGAATTTTCCTTCAGTTGTTTCAGTGAAAATGATCAAAGGTGGAGAGGCTCTAAGCTTCTGCAAGTTGTAGCGTATGTAATAGCACATTTTTATTCAATTCCTATTATTGCCATGAACTGCAATCAATCAGTTAATCAGCACTTTTGATTTATCGTCATTGCCCAATCCAAGCAGGTGCTGTTTTATTCAAAATTTTTTTGTACTTGCAGTTAGAGTCAGTACTTCAAAGGTTCAATAGACTGGACCATGCAATGAGAAGGTTGTCCTCTGATGAGAGGCTGAGTAATTGGGTCAATATTCTTTGAAGCTAAAGGAATGAGAGGTTATCACACTAAAATATCCATGATCATGAAGGAGTCTACCAAGCTGATACTGAGATGACAAAAAAATGCTGGAAATCACAACGGGTCAGGCAGCATCTGTGGAGAGAGGGCAAGCTAAATTTCAAGTCTAGATTTCTAGTTTTCATTACAGATTCCAGCATCAGCAGTAATTTGCTCCTGGATACTGAGATCTTGTTTTCCATGCCTGAGGAATGTAGAACAAGGCGACATAGTTTTACGATAAGGAATTGATCATTTAAAACAGAGGCAAACAGAAATTCATTCACTGAAAGGTTGTGAATCTTTGGAATTCTCAGCCCAGATTGTTGTAAATGGGCCATCATTGACCCCTATTTTAAGGCTGAGATAGACAGACTTTCAATTATGGGGATTGGGTAAACCCGAAAAGAATAGGTGAAGTCTAAGTTCAACCACGGTCAGATTGAATGCAGAGCAAGCTCAACGTGTTCTTCTCCTGCTCCTGTTTCTTAAGTTCTTGAAAATGTAGATTGAAATTGAACACGTTCTTTGTGATCCAGAGCTACTTCAAGTTTCTATTTTCATTATCAAATAACATACTTCCTTTGGGAATAAGGTCCAAAGACGCAGTGAAGAGATATCAAAAGATGTTACCTATTGCCTTCCTCCAAGATGTGACATTTTTACCCATATTACTAGAAGTTTATGTTATCTCAGCTTGAGGCATTGATTTAATTAAAAAGCTGTAGGGTAAACTCACTAATTCTGTAATATAGTAAAAGTGCTTACAAATGATTTAAGTAACAAAAGTAAATGCAAAGTTATAAAGAAAACATTCTTAGTTTTATAAATGTTGAAATAAAGTTGGATTTTCAGTACATCAGGAAAATGGTGCTTAATATTAGGAATTACAGAGGTGATGATAAATGTATTCAAACTGGCTGGTATACAAAATAATTTGTTTTTTTTATACAACTGAAAACTTCTAATGGCACTATGCAGTCATCTCAAAGGATTTAAAAGGAAGAAAAATAGTTTCCAGTATTGTAACAAATAATTCTGATAAATTGTGTTGTTTTTTGTAATTATGATAAATCTAAAATTAATTTGTAGCCATTTTGTTCGTAATGTGATGCAGACATCTCAAGCATGCTGTGACACCGAGTGAAATTTGAGCTGTATTTATTATGTATAGCTAAGGGACTCATGAAAACTGCACAATGATATGTTGCAGGCCAAGTTCTGCCATTACTAACATCACAAATTTAAATAACTTTCAGTACACCATGTCAAAACTTTTGAGGTGTAGAGGGAACAAGGGAGCAGCAGTTGTAATTAATTAAAATTGCAAGTTAAAACAAGAAAACATGGAATGTGCTTTTGATAAAAATTCTCAACAAAATATCTTGGGTTTTGCCAAGCATGGCACGATCACTTATTGTTTCAATCACTTCATTTCTACATTGTTACTTCATTGCAAGAATGGGTTTATTGCCATTTGGCAGTCAGTGAGTGTACATGCTCTATCAAAGTATTCTTTACCTACACCCAAGGAACTGGGTTAGGATTAAATTCACCGATAAATAGATCAAATTCTGAACACAACAGCAGTGTCCTCCCTGGAATTGCAATGATTCAAGATGACATTGAACAATGAGCAATGTTTTATATCAGAAACTGATTTTCTGCAGTTACAGAACTTGAGGTGAAAAGATTGCTTTTCCGCGAAAACCAGTGCAAACCAAGAAAATCTGCATTTTATCCTTTGCAGTTGTTCGCATAAGATACACAGTCCACAATATTCCAGCACTTTAACCAACACAAAAGATTCTTCATTTGCTAAACCAATGTTAACTTTTCAATTATGCTTTGTGAATATCTGTGTATGAGAATTGAGTGTGTGTAGTTTATGGGGAATTTCATAAAAAATTGCATTTGTTTCAAAGATAGGAATAAGTTCTGCCCACTTAGTGAGATGCTGTACTCAAAGTGGATATTGCTTGAGATCTAGAGTAATACTGCATCATGAGAATAGTAGATTTACACCATAACTTTTAATTGAATCATAACTTCAAACCGAGATCTCATAAACTGTTTAGTGAACTTGGTTAAAAACACATTTTAGAGTGAAGAAGTCATGTTATACTTACCTGTGTGCAGTATACGAAACAAGGTAAAGGAGCTTGTCGCAAAGATTGAAATTGGCAGATATGATGTTGTGGGCATCATAGATACATGGCTGCAAGGGAATCAGAGCTGGGAACTAAATATTCAAGCATAGGCATCCTAATGGAAAAAACACACAGAAGGGGAGACGGACCAGAGTTGTCTTGTTAGTAAGAAATGAAATTAAATTGATAGCAAGAAGTAATATAGCTTCACAAGGCATAGAATTTGTGTGGGTCAAGTTGAGGAACCTCAAAGGAAAAAAGACCGGATGGGAATTGTTTACAGGCCTCCTAGCATTAGTCAGGATGTGGGGAAGAAAATAAATCAGGAGACAGAAGAGGCACGTAAGAAAGGCACTATTACAATAATCATTCAATATGCAGATGGACTGGAAAAATTAGTTTGGTAGCAGATCCCAAGAAAAGGAATTCATGGAATGTCTAAGAGATTTTTTGGAGCAGCTTGTAGTAGAGGTCACGAAGGAACAGACAATTCTGCATCTGGTGATGTGTAATGTGGTAGACTTGATTAGGGAGCTTAAGGTTAAGGAATCCCTAGGGGACAGTGACCATAATATGATATAATTCACCCTGCAGTTTGAGAGGGAAAAGCTGGAATCAGATACAACAGTACTACAATTGAGTAAAGGTAACTACAAAAACATGAGAGAGGAGCTGGCCAGAGTTGATCGGAAGCGGAGCATGGCAGGGAAGACGGTGGACCAGCAAAAGCAGGGATTTATGAAGGTAATCCAGAAGGCACAGCAGAAATTTATTGTAAGGAAGAAGAAACATACTAAGGGCAATTGTGGCTGACAAGATAAGTCAAGGACAGCCAAAAGTATAAGAAAAAGCATACAATGTTGTGAAGATTAGAGGGAAGCCAGAGGATTGGGAAGCCTTTAAAGACCAGTCCAGGACAATTTACAAAGCAATAAGTGGGGAGAAGCGGCGTCACAGGTGGACAGGGTGGTGATGAAGGTATTCAGCATGCTGGCCTTCATCGGTCAAGGCATTGAGTATAGGAGTTGGGCCATTATGTTACAGCTGTATAAGTTGTTGGTGAGGCTGCACTTGGAGGATTGTGCGCAGTTTTGGTCACCCTGTTATAGGAAAGACATAGTTAAACTGAAAATTGTGCAAAGAAGATTTACGAGGATGTTGCCAGCACTAGTCGGCCTGAGTTATAGGGAAAGGTTGGCCAGGATAGGACTTTATTCCTTGGAACATAGGAGAATTAGGGGTGACCTTATTGAGATGTATAAAATCATGAGGGGCATAGATAGGATGAATGCATATAGTCTTCTTTCCAGGAATGGGGAATTGAAAACTATAAGCCATAAGTTTATGGTGAGAGGGTAAAGATTTACAAAGGACCTCAACGGCAACTTCTTCAGGCAGAGAGTGGTGCATATATGGAATGGGCTGCCAGAGAAAGTGGTTGAGGCATGTACAATAGGAACATTTAAAAAACATTTGGATAGGCACATGGATGGGAAGGATTGAGAGGGATATGGACCAAATGCGCACATTGGAACTAGCTGAGTGGGCACCATACGCACAGATTGGGCCGAAAGCCTGGTTCCATGCTGTATTACTCTATGACTCTATTAGATGAAATATGAGGGTGTGAGCTAATAATATAAAAGAAGACTGCAAGAGTTTTTTTTAAGATATAAAAAAGGTAAGAGAGAGGGAAGAGTGGGTATTGAACCACTGAAAAATGAGGATGGAGAAGTAATAATGGAAACAAAGAAATGGCAGAGGAACTGAAATTAGTACTTTGTACAGTGGAAGACACTAATAGCATACCAGAACTTCAAGAGAGTTGAGGGCCCAGGTGAGTGCAATGGCTATTATTAAGGAGAAGGTGCTGTGAAAGTTGAAAGGTCTGAAGGTGAATAAATGACCTGGACGGGATGGACTACACCCCAGGGTTCCAAAGGAGATAGCTGAGGAGATTGTGAAGGCACTGGTGGTGATCTTTCAGGAATCACTGGAGTCAAGGAGGGTCCCAAAGGACTGGAAAATTTTAAATGCAACACATCTGTTTAAGAAGAGCCGGAGGCAGAATCCGGGGAATGGACTGGTTAGCCTGTCCTTGGTTGCTGGTAAGATTTTAAAGTCCATTATTAAGAATGAGATTGCAGGGTACATGGAAGTGGATGATAAAATAAGAGAAAGTCAGCGCAGCTTCATCAAGGGGAAGTCACGCTTGACAAACCTGCTAGAATTCATTTAGGAGGCAATGAGAAAATTAGATAAGAGAGCCATGGGCATGGTATATTTCGATTTCTGGAAGGCCTTTGACAAGATGCCACACAGGAGGCTGCTAAATAAGATAAAAGCCCATGGCATTAGGGACAAGGTACTGGCATGGATAGAGGATTGGCTGGCTGGCAGAAGGCAGAGAGTGGGGATAAAAGGGTCTTTTTCAGATTGGCAGCTCATGACTCGTCTAGTTCTGCAGGTGTCAGTATTGGGACCACAACTATTCATGTTACACATTAACTATCTTGATGAAGGAACTGAGTGCATTGTTGCTAAATTTGCAGGTGACACAAAAGTAGGTAGAAGGACAGGTAGTATTGAGGAAGTGGGGATGCTGTAGAAGGACGTGGACAGGTTAGGAGAATGTGTAAAGATGTGGCAGTTGGAAAACAATATGGGAAAGTGAGGTTATGCACTTTGGCAGGAAGTTTAGAGGCATAGTCTATTTTCTAAATAGGGAAAGTCTTCAGAAATCGGAAGCACAATGGGACTTAGGAGTCATAGTTCTGAATTCTCTTAAGGTTAGCATGCAGGTTCAGTTGACCATTAGGAAGGCAAATGTAATATTAACATTCATTTCAAGAGGGCTAGAATACAAGAGCAGAGATGGACGGCTGAGGTTGGAAACCTGTGGTCAGATCGCATTTAGAATATTGTGAGTGGCTTTGGGCCTCATATCTAAGGAAGGATGTGTTGGCATTGGAGGAGTTCTGAAGGAGGTTTACAAGAATGATAGGTTCTTTATTAGCAAAGGAATCAAGGATTATGGGGGGGATGGCAGGAAAATGGGGTTGAGAAACATATGAGCCATAATCGGATGGCGGAGCAGACTTGATGGGCTAAATGGTCTAATTCTGCTCCCATACCTTATGGTCTTATGTATGTCAAGTCCAATCATTATCAGTGGAACAGTATCATTCTACCCATTCAATTTCTTCCTTGATTCTCTCCTCCAACCCTGAAGAGTTCATTCTCACTGATTCCCCAATTACTCAGGCCAACCTACTGGCTATTTTTTGTTAGGAGTGAGCCTAGAAAGTGTAGGAAAGCTACATAACTGTGTGAGGATCTTGGTGAAGTCCAGTCTATCTGGCACAGAATTTTCACATACACTTGACAAAAGGGGTCACTGGATAAACATTATGGCAGAAACCTGCCAATAGAATCATAGGACCATAGAATCCTTACAGTGTAGATATAGGCCATTTGGCCCATTGAATCTGTAACAACCCTCCTGAAAGCATCCCACCCAGATCCAACGCCACCCCCATCCCCTGCTTCCCTATCCGTGTAGTCCCACATTTCACATGGCCAATCCACTTAACCTGCGGATCCCTGGGACACTATGGGCAATTTATCATGGCCAATCCACCTGACCTGCTCATCTCTGGAGTAAACCAGAGGAACTGGCAGGAATCTATGCAGACATGGGGAGAACATGAAATTTCCACACACACAGTCACCCAAGACTGGAATCAAACCCAGGTTCCTTGTGCTGTGAGGCAGCAGTGCTAGCCACTGTGCCACCCCATGCATATGTTCCTATGTCTGACACAGGAATATCAAAGTATTTCTACTGTCATTCCATCTAATATTCACGAATTTAGCATCGATTGAGAATTGAACCTAATGTTTTCTGCACCCACACGTCCAGTTGTATCAAACTTTGACCTAACATAGAGATTCATTATGTAGGGTTTAGGGTTTCTCCTAGTTCCCATGGAGTATGCACACAGAATGTTGGCTTTCAACACATGATTATAACTTATTTCGGCACTGTAACCACATGTGATTTATTAATTTTGAATGTTGCAAACTATGGATTAGATTATTTTAACAACATATAGGTAACACTGCCATGGTCATATTTATTTCTCGTATAGATACCTAAGGGATGATTATGGATTTCCTTCTTGAAACTAACTTAATGCTCCTTCAGGGAGACTTAAGCATTAATCAATTACCATGGCCTAGTCATGTGTATTATTTATTGGGATGGTAATCCATGATAGACAGATTTGCTGATCATTTCTTTTTCTGGTGCTGACCCACAGCTACCAAACTTATTGGATATGCTTTCACAACTTTCAATGGTGGGATTTGAACTTTTGCTCTCTGGGTTCCATGATTCAATGATTCTTTTAATAAAGCTCAATAAAATGTAAAAATTTTAAAAACCTGAAATCCTACTGAAAGATAAACATTATCTTAATGATTAATTAGCTGCAGTTGATCAAATTTATATGGGTAGAATGGAAACACGATACTGAAAATTTGTGTCTTTTCCCTACTATACCCTTCTGTTTGCACAAGTCCAACAAAACAAAATTAGTTCAACTCTACTTAACCTGTTTTGGATATTCCATTCCAAGAATAAGGTTAGCTTACTGGAAACAGAGCAGGTTACAGCTGGAGGTATTAGATATTACCATTTTCAATTTAATCACATTTGGCAGCTTGAATCTACTGCTCGTGTAAACATTTCCAATTGAGTATTAGGATCATATCAGAAACTTGGGTAAATTCAAAACATGGTTGAAATGCCAATCTTAGGTTGGAAATCATAGTGTAAATCTGAAAACGTTTTGTAGCTAGAATCCATATAGAATATTGAATTGAACTCAGGAAATAGTTCTAGTCCAGTTTTGAAAGACAGAAAGACTGCATTAATTATTTCCATTTTCCATAGATTTCAACCCTTTGTAGCCACTAGTGAAAGTTAAATGTGACTTGAATTACAGACTAGAACAAATGATATTTCACTTCCTGCTTTCATAAAGTATGATTTAAGCTACAGGATTTTAATTAGTATTTGCTACAGTTTCCATTTTACTTTTAAAATATTCTGATAGTGCATGTTCGTATGTTTCTTTATCGATGAAATCAATTTTTCTACATGTAAAACACACATTTTGTATATTACATTTTTTTCTTTTGTAACATCAGTTCAGAGCCACCTCATCTTATCGTGAAGTAATTGAACATCCAAATGAGACAGGTCAACAATTTTCCCCAAGTTCTGCTGTTTGCTACCCAACTAGGCTGACTCACTAATGCAGCATAGATCAGTTGCTGGGCTGCAATTCTTTCAATTAAACCTGTAACATTCAATGGTTTTAAGTGATTAAACTCCATCAGTAATCCTTAATGAACTTCCAGCCATTATGATTTGTCTGTACCAGCTTTTACAGTGATGCTTCATTATTAATAAATTTGAGAATGAATGTTAAAAGGATGTGGACAATGGTTCATTTAGTGTGTTGAGAAGGTACCTGTAATTTTTTTTTACAGACATTGCAAGGACCTTGAGCCACGATTTTTCAAAGTTTCATATTGGAAATCAGATGGTTTAAGCTAAGTAAACAATTACAATACATAACTGCTAGATTTTTGTCATAAGGTAAAGTAACTCCTTATCCCCCAAGAGAGGCAGCTAAACCTGGAATTGTATTTAGGAATACAGAAGCCACTCAAAGTCTTTTGTTGGGGAAATGCATGACTTTTCCATTAGAGGGCACACTGAATGCCAGAGTTTTAGTGAACAGGTTATATACATATGCACACCTTTGTATCAGATGCCCCTGGAGTGTGGTCTAATATCTGGAACAGAAACAGTGGGTGGAGTTGACCTACTCCTGGAAAATGATCTGGCCAGAGATAAAGCAGTGTCCTCCATGATAGTCACAGAAATGCCAAGTGAAGTCAAGAGCAGTAGCTGGGAAAGATTCCAGGAATTTTTCCTTCATGAGTGGTAACCTGCACAATGGCTAAACAAGTTCCATTGTCGTGTGTAATAATGGCACCAGAAATGGATGTTTGGTTATCTGTAACTTTGAGTATTTGGATAATCCAAGGCAGGTTTAATATGTGGAATGAACCTTCTCTGATCTAGAGTTAGGCAAAGTATCTGACAGTGATTATTTGCCTCAAAGATTGACTGACCTCTGGTGTGAGTATGAAATACCAGCTAGATGGAAAACTCTTGAATCTCCATCACCTCTGTACCAAAACTGAAGTGCGCCAGCACAGATATACATCGCCTTCAATAGGTGGTTGTCTGCAGTCTTGTTGCTGACTCTGCTCCAAATTTTCAACATGCTTTCGACCTCTTCAATTCTACACACAAGAAACTTGTCCTGCCCTTGAATGTTGCTATAACAAAACTCACAGGCAACTCAGACCTGGCCAATCAAATATTTCATCTCCCATAGTTGATGCAGAGACAGTCTGGAAAATGTTGACCACTTCCCAGACAAAGGTAACCACCTATTTCAAAGTGCCCCTGCTATAGGAAGGATGTTGTTAAACTTGAAAATATTTACAAGGATGTTGCGGGGACTGGAGGTTTTGGGCTATAAGGAGAGGTTGGATAGGCTGGGGATTTTTTTTTCCCCTGGAGAATGGAGACTGAGGGGTGACCTTATAAAGACTTATAAAATCATGAGGGGCGAATAGGCATCTTTTTTCCAGGGTAGGAGAGTCCAAAAATAGAGGACATAGATTTAAGATGAGAGGGGAAAGATTTAAAAGGGACCCAAGGAGCAACTCTTTCACACAAAGAGTAGTGCATGTTTGGAATGAGCTGCCAGAGCAGGTAGTGGAGGTGATTTTACAACACTTAAAAGGCACCTTGATGGGTACATGAATAGGAAGGGCTTAGAGGAATTTGGGCTAAATGCTGACAAATGGGACTCGATCAGATTAGAATACTATATCTGGTCGGCAGGGACAAGTTGGGCCAAAGGGTCTGTTTCCACACTGTACAGCCCTGTCACTCTATAATTACCACTGAGACAGTGATCAAACACCAGGTCAGTTGGGCCAAATCATTCCTTTACAGATTACAGCAATGAGTGGACAAAGACCTCCGTAAGTGAGCAAAAGTCCTAGAGTACAGAGCAGTTTTCATCACTCTGCTCCTGTACTGCAGTGGGACTGGATTGTGTGTCTGCAACACATCAGAGCAGTGAAGATATTTCATCAGGCAGTGCCTCTGTCACATTCTCTGGATTCAATGGGAGGAATGTTAAACAAAAAAAAACAAATGACAAATAAACAAAATGCCCTTCTTGAAGCCAACTCTACAATCTTTCAAGCAAAAGTATTGTAAAGCCAATCACGATGAACTGTAAAGTGTGTCCAGATGGCTGAAAGGTTTATCTCCCTTCAAGTTCTGTCTTCTTAACTTTCAAATGGCCAGTGTTCTAGTGCAAGACAAAGAAAATGCTACAAAGACACTCTTGAAACTGTCCTTGAAGTGCAGCAGCATTGACAAAAAATTCCGGAGGGACCTTGCTACCTATTGTGCAACTTGTCCATCAGCTTCATCATGTTTTGATCTTAAAATGCCTTGATGATGAGTAGAATGAAGGCAGGAAAGGAAAGGAAAGGAAAGAAAATCTCCACTCCACATCCCACTACCTCGAGATATCCTGCCCCATGCGCCAAAGATCTCTGGGTCAAGAATTGGTATGTTTAGGCGAATGAAGACCCATGGCACAAACCTGTAACCTGAGCAGGTGTCATTCTCAAATTGAGGAGGAGCCAGCAAGGGAGAATAGGAAAAGAAATTGCTGCAAAAGTTTTCAACTGCAAAAGTCACTAGTCAAATTATTTCAAGTCCTCTGGCTCAGAGACTTCCAACAGTTTGCAGAACGTTTCTCTTAACGTGTAGAACATCATCAAAAATGTAGTCCCAAAGGCAGTTTGCAGGGTTCTGAAGGAAGTTAGACAAACGTAATATGAATAAAATGGGTCTGCTGGACAAGACAGGAAGTTTAGAGGGCATGTGAAGAAAAATGTTTTACCCTTTAGGTGATGGGAATCTCACTGCATGTAAGGGTGTTAGAAGTAGAAACATTCATAACATTTAAGAAGTATTTAAATGTGCACTTGTGATGGCAAAGTATGCATGGCTATGTGTCAAGTGCTGGAAAATGGAATTAAAATAGCTGGTTATTTTTGACCAGTGCAGATTTGATGGGCTGAAGAGCCTTTAATTTTCCTGTTCTGTAGACCTCTATGACTATGAATCTAAGAGAAGCATATGGAGAGATTGAAAAGAAACTATAAAAATGCATGATTCCTGACTACAGTGAGGTCAGACAAGTGGGAAGACAGGTTGGTAGACATTGGGAAGAGTGAAGCAACAGAGCTAACTGAATGGATAATCTCAATCTTAGAGATGAAGAAGACCATGATTTCCTCACAGTAGTTGCAAGAGAAGGCGAGGAGGAGATGAGTTAAAAGGAACAACTGTTCGTAAAGAAAAATGTTAGGAGATATAAATCCTCTCCAACATGATCCTTGAGTAGAGTGCAGAGCTGGTAAAGGAGTGCAAGATCAGATAGTGCTTGATGTAGTCCAGCCAGACGTAGTGATGGGTTTGCACAATTCTGCATTCCTAGACTTGAGGGAGAAAAAGAGGAGATAATACGAGGGCAACACAGAGATGGCAGTGAGTAAATGTTTGCAAGTATTCAATAAACAGCAGGGAGAAATTCTGACAGCAGCTCCAAACAACAAAAAAAATGTCTTCAGGCAAAGTTTCACAACAACTTGCATTTATATAGCACCTTTAATCTGGTAGAATAATCTAAGACAGAATTGAGTATCAAGCAAAGTTTGATGCTGTGTCATGCAAGTAGTTATTAGGATAGTTGAGTTTGGTCAGAGGTAGACTTTAAGAACTGTCTTATCTTAGCTTCAGGTATTCCAACAAACATGGTTTCTGAATGCAGTCTTATTGAAAGTATTGCCCAACTCTGTTCGTATCACAACTTGCAATGAGGGTACTTTCAGAGATTAGTTTTGGTATTATTATGAAAATTAACTTGTCCATGTCCATTCAATTTACATACATTAGAGCCAATGGAAGATATTGGAGACTGTCAAGTTTTAGAGAAGATCAGTTTTTTTCCAATCCCTTTGGAGCAATATTAAAGCAGTTGACCATTCTGCTCCATTTAATGCTTTAAACACCCAACATCTTTATTAGTTGAGCAGTAAGAAGGAAATTGTTGCTCTGTACGTCATATGAAATATACTGTAAAGTATGCAGACATGTTAATATTGCATAATGCAGACTTAACACTCAATGTCAAACACAGTAGGGCAGTGGAAATAGCGCCCCAGTTCTTTGGTGAAACCAGAGTACAGTATAAAAGCAATCTTTTTTCACTTAAGAAATGAAAGTTTAAGTACAGATCAGATAAAAATAACTAAAATCTCTGTTGATACGCAGTTGTAAAATTGCCTCAATAAAGTGACTGAGTGGTAACAATGCAAGATTTTGTATTCTCTATGCTTCCTCATATAAGTTTGTGAACTTGCAGAAACCAATGGAAAAGCTGAGATTTGGTCCAACAAAAATGTGACTTGCGCCAGGGAAAGGAAGTTCATGTTTGTGGGGAGTGATATTGAGGTTGGAAATGAAGCAAATTGATGCTTCAAAGCAGAATTTTACTTTGAAGCCTACTGGAACAGATACAGCCCAAAAACCTAAAGACATATTTACGGTCTGAGATTTAATTCGGCTGACCTGGGGTTTGATGTATTGGTTGGGTTTGGTAAATGTACCTATACAATTTCTTAGGCATGGTTCATTTGGAAATATGATCACACCCTGTCTAGCTTTCAGGAACAAAACTGACAAACAAGCATCCAATATGATAGATAGACATGCATATACACTATGAGCCTGAAGTATGCTGTTAGTCATTTTGTTGAAGGGAAAAATAGAGGCTTATGCCTGAAACAGGTATTTGATTCTTTGTCCACACAAATAAGGGTCTTAAATTCTGTTTGTGCTGGGGGTGGAAATCCCTTCTCCATTGATGCTGCACAAAAAGACAACAAAGCAATGTGGAAATCTTTTATTTTGCTCAACACTTAATGATCATTGATATGATTGTACATATTATATGTTCAGTTGGACTGTTTGAGTGTGGATAGAAGAATATAGGTCACTCTCACTTAGTACATATCTTGAAATGATTTGCCATGAACTGCAGTCTGTTGTTAGACACTATCTAGTCCAAGATACTGACTAAACTGAAAACAGCTGTCTTGTATGTTAAGTGTGCATCTGTTCCTGGTATCCATGATGTCTTTGCATGATGCTTGGTATTAGGACTCATTTGCCCTTGAAAATGAGTTGTCATTTTATATTAAGTTCATTTCTGCATGACCAGGATGACAATCTTCTCAGATACTTCTTTAATATGGTCAGGCCATACTGAACATAGATCATTTGCGAATCTTTTATTCATTCATTTTTGGCAGTTGTCAATGGCAACTGATCACACTGGCACTGGCCAAAGTGTAATTGATCAACCCTGAAAATATCTTCAATCTTATAGTTTACAACATCAGCATCTAGGTCAAGAGGAACATCATGTGTGGGTTGGGTATGTGTTCAGTGTGTCAGAGGTAAACATAGTGGAACCTGTCTTATATCCCACTTCAAAGGCAATACCTTTGCAGATTATTCACTGATTCATTTGTGTCACATGTGGTCTGTTCCACGACCATGGGTGTGGTTTGAACCTTACAAATTGAGACTAAACTGAGATTTGTGAATGCGATTAGCCCCACCATTGTTGGAGCATTTGTATCAACCATGTAGAAGATTTCACGAAGCACAGTAGCCCTGCTATCATGTGGATTTCCTTTTATTTTGGCTCCAAATTGAAGAAAGAAAATGGCTGAAAATGGGAGTTCTATGCCACAAATGACCAGAGATCACCGAGAGAGACAGCGCTTGGATCAGAGACCAGAGAAGATTAGAAAAAGAGGACAAAACCAAGAGAATGATTAGGGATAGTCAGTACGTTTCTTTGCAAGGGAAATTGTTCTCACAAACTTTATTGAGATTTTTGAGGAAGTAGCCAAGAAGATTGATGAGGACAGAGCAATAGACTCATCGGTTACATGGACTTTAGTAAAGCCTTTGACAAGGTTCCACATGGTAGACTAATTAGTAAAGTTAGATCACATGGGATTCAGGGTGAGCTTGCCAAATTGACATAAAATTGGCTTAATGGCAGGAGACAAAGGGTGGTGGTGAAGGGTTGCTTTTCAGACTTGAGGCCTGTGACCAGCAGTGTGCCACAGGGATTAGTGTTGGGTCCACTTTTCTTTGTCATTTATATAAAAAGATTTAGATGAGAATATAGAAGGCATTGTTAGTAAATTTTCAGATGACACCAAAATTGATGATATTGTGGACAGTGAAGAAGGTTACCTAAGAATACAAAGAGATCTTGATCAATTGGGTCAATGGGCTGAGGATTGACAGATGAAGTTTAATTTGGATAAATGTGAGCTATTGCATTTTGGTAAAACAAACATAGGCAGGACTTATGCATTTGAAAGTAGGGCCTTGGGTAGTGGTTTAGAACAGAGAATCCTATGGGTTCAGGTACATAATTCTTTGAAATTTACGTCACATATAGGCAGCGTGGTTAAGACGGTGTTTAGCATGCTTGACTTCATTGCTCAGACCTTTGAGCATAGGAGTCGGGCTGTACAGGATGTTGGTAAGGCCTCTTCTGGACTACTCTGTCCACTTCTGGTCACCCTGTATAGGAAGGATATTATTAAACTGGAGAGGGTTTGGAAAAGATTTACCAGGATGTTGCTGGGAATAAAGGGTTTGAGTTATAACGACAGGCTGGATAGCCTGGAACTTTTTTTACTGGACCATAGGAGGTTGAAAGGTGACCTTATAGAGGTTTATAAAATCATGAGGGATGTAGATAAAGGTGATTGGAAGGTGTCTTTTCCCAAGGGTGGAGTATTTCAAGACAAGGAACATTTATTTTACACAGAGAGTGGGCTGTGTGTGGAATGAATTTTCAGAGAAAGTGGTGGATGTGAGTACAGTTACAACACTGAAAACATATTTCAATAAGTACATGAATAAGAAAGTCATAAGAATAAGTGTTTCGAGAGGTTAATCATGGCCCACATCAACTCTAGCTTCCCAGCCTGCCTCGATCCCTTGCAATTTGCCTACTGGCGAAACAGGTCCACAACAGACAGCATTTCCCTAGCCCTACACTCATCCCTGGAACATCTGAATAATAAGGATACCTCCTGTGCAGCCGCAACCTTGTAAGCCTTGCGCTGTCTAAACACCCTATTTTCTGAATGCCCTTGGATGTTATGATCTGCCTTTACTGCATGCAAAACAAAACTTTTCACAGTACTAAGGTACATGTGGTAACAATAAATTAAATCAAATCAAATGACAGTTAACGTTTGGGTCCGGTGACCCTTCCTCAGAACTGAAATAAATGTCACAAAGTCAGATAGTAAACAATCCTGATTTAAAACATCTGCAGTTCTTTCGGTTTTTAAATCAAATCAAATGCTTGGAAGGATATAGGTCAAGTACAGGCAGATGGGACCAATTTAGTTTGGGATTATGGTCAGTACGGACTGGTTGGACTGAATGACCCGTTT
>NC_063341.1:48900980-48912437 GCF_021869965.1 Rhincodon typus | reverse complement strand
CAGGATGGAAATCTTTAGGTGACTGAACAAATTACCACAAGAAGCAGGTCACGAAGAACAAGAAGACATTGGGGCACTCTACATATTGAAGGATCAGATCATTTCATTCAGTAAAAATGCATGTATTTAGCTAAATCGCTGAGGAAGAGTTGCTTCAGTGCTCCAAGATGAGAAAGGAAGAAAATTTTCGACAAGAATTTCCAACATTATTCAGAGACTTGGACAAGTTACAGCAGGAGTGTTTGCCTGTACACTGCAAGGAAACTTCCTCCTGCTCTATTGGAAAAGGTGAAAACTCAGCTAGACAGTGCAATAAAATGTGGAATCACAAGTGACGGAAATAACACAATTGTGTATAAATGATATACAGCTCTTCACAGGCCTGGGGAATCAAGTAGGAAATTCCACCCCTAACTTAGCCAGTCTCACTCAAACCATAAGAAAGCTTTTGAATAAAGGCCAACCCTAGTATCAGAATCAGAAACAGACAACAGCTCCCTGTAATACAGACGTATACACTACAGTACATATTGTTGACAGGACTAGGTGCAGTTCTCATTACATATACAAACTGATGGAACAATATAACCCATCCATTTCATGTCAAGAGCTTTAATGGAAACTGAACAGAGGCACTTAACAATGAAAAAGGAAGCATTAGCTATTGTGCAGGGATGTGAATGATTTGCAGATTATTTAATGGTACTGAGATTCCAGGTCAAGACTGACCAGAAGACCTAATGTTATTAGGATCATGGGAGATGGTAAAATGTCCTTCTGAATGTCAGATTCAAATTTAAGCTGATGACTATGACCAGATAACTGCAATCACAAGCAAAACATAACCTTTCATGACCACAAGAAGGTAAAATTAACAAAGAAACAAACAGTGTAGCAAAAAGCAAAAGTTGTGATATAAATCTAGAATAGGGCAAAAGTACTGTTGACTTTAAAAACACTATTAGAAAGTCTGGTTAAGTGATAGAAAATCAGAGGCAACAGACAATAGACAAACAGATTAATTGAGATCATATGTTGTCAGAGCACCTGGTTTGGGGCAATTATACTTGTGGGGCAGGCTCCTGTCAGTAGCTTCATTCTGCAAAGAGTCTTTCCTACTGTATAGTTAGGCATTAGGTGCTGCAATGCCTAAACAGGACATGCTATCATAAAACTGTTCTTATTCTACAATTGTAAAGATCGAAGAACACTCCAGACAATAGGAAAAACACATTGAAATGACTCAGGGTGAGTCAAAGGAGTGCAGTTGGCACAGACAGAACAAAAGAAATCATGCCTCTTATATTTGATATTAAACTTCCCTCAGAATTCTAGGTTCCATACCATTTAGGATAGATGACGTTTCTAATTTTAATCTTTTTAATATCCTTAATGGAGTTTCCTTTTGAATATTAATTCCCTGTATCCCTTCCTGAAAGAACAATTTACTTAAGTGTGACTCCCCTGATTTTCCCTGTAGTGTTGCAAATTTTATCTTTTCACATAATCATAAAATTGCCTTTTGAAAGCCTCAATCAAACTTGGCTCCACCACACTCTCAGGCAGAGCATTCCTGATCCTAAGCACTTGCAGTGGGAATAAAGTTTTCCCTATATTGGCATTGCATAATTACCTAAAATCTGTGCTGTCTGGTTCATGGACCTTCAACCAATTGGAACAGATTTTCCTCATTTTCTCTGTCCAGATTCCTTTTGATTATGAATGAATGTCTTTGTCAAATTTCTTTTCAACTTCCTCTTCTCCAAGAAGAACAGTCCTGACTTTTAATCTTTCTAGGAAATGAAGTTCCTCAAACCTGGTGGCACTCTCATGCAAATTTGTTGTATCTTTCTAGTGCCTGTTACATCCTTCCTAAAGTGTGGTGCCCATAACTGGACCTTAGTTGCTCAAACAGTCTCATTTTCACTCTGTTTTGCTGAAATGAAATGAAATACCTTGTTTAATAACCTTTCCATTTTCTCAGTCTTAACCTCAATTTGAAACCTTGGATATCCAAGTATTTTACCTCTTTGACTATACTTTTACATTACATGTGCTCACAGAACTTCTTGATATTTCACTTACATTGATGACAAGTCATAAATTCCACTTGTGCCTTCCTGTTGTTTTTCCTATTTCCTTTGTTATCTTTTGCACTTTTACCTAATTTCCTTTTGTATGATTTCCTCCATGATTATCGTATGCTTCACCCTTAAGCTTAATTTTCGCTCTAACATCTTTGTTTGTCCCTAGAATCTCTTTTTTTATATATATATTCGTGGATCCCTAAAAATGCTAACATTTATTGCCCATCTGTAAATGACTTTGAGAATATGACGGAGCATCACCTTCATGAATCACCAAATACGTGTGTTGAAGGTATTCCTACACAGCCGTTAAAGAGGAAATTCTTTCCTAGGATCAAGTTGACCTATGCTTTACAATTTTATATTAAAATAGCTCCTACTGAATCTACTGTTTACTACACATTCTATCTGAGAAGTCAGTCTGGGTTCTGTTCCCGTGTTTCCTAATGAAATGGTCTTTGACACCATTTGTCTTCACTTAGTTTCAAATTGTTTCATGTCAGACTTTGATATATCTTCTGTAGATTACTTGTTCTGCTTCCTTACCCTGAACTATTATTGTTATTTGATATTTAACGAGTCAATTCAAGGAATAACCCTGAGCGCAGTAAAGGAAGTGCAGTAGATTCCAAAGCTTGATGTTAGTATGAAGAAGGAGGAACTGGAGGCCTGAATTGGAGGTGGAATGGTATACTCTGATTCTGTCCCTGATTAGCAGCTCATTCGGACATAAGGCTGGAAAGGCAGGAGGTTCAATGTAGAGACATGGGTGACAGACTAAGGTGAAGAACAGAATTGAGGAATGGTATTGGTGTGTGGTTAAGCCAACTGAGAGTTCTGGGCAGCTTTGTCCCACAGAAATTTTGTTTGGTGATAGGTTTGTTACTGATTTTCTTTCATGAATGTTGGAGAAATGAGGACTGAAAGAAAATTAATGGAAGTGTGGCAAGAATATTACATAACATACTTATCCCAACAGAAAAACAGTTAATATTAAGCTTGGAGGTGGAGAATTTCTTTTTTAAATGACGGATATATTTGCAATTTGAAGTGCCAAAATTGTACATTATGGCTTTGTGAGATTGGTTGCGGTAACTGTTTAACTTATGGGGCCAATAGTGTACTTGTGTTTGGATCTATCAAAAAGTTGGGAATAACTCGATAACCATACATTCTCAGTGTTGGAGATACAAAATAAATCTACAAAGAAAGGTATATGAACTTGGTATGTATAGAAACATAGAAAATAGGAGCAGGAGGAGGCCGTTTGTCCCTTCGAGCCTGCTCCACCATTCTTGACGTTCATGGCTGATCGTCCAACTCAATAGCTTAATCCTGCTTTCTCTCCATAACCTCTGATCCCGTTCACCCCAAGTGCTATATCTAGTCACCTCTTGAATACATTCAATGTTATGGCATCAACTACTTCCTGTGGTAATGAATTCCACAGGCTCACTACTCTTTTGGGTGAAGAAATGTCTCCTCATCTCTGTTCTAAATAGTCTACCCCGAATCCTCATACTGTGACCCCTGGTTCTGGACACATCCACCATTGGGAACATCCTCCCTGCATCTACCTTGTCTAGTCCTGTTAGAATTTTATAAGTCTCTATGAGATCCCCCTTTCATTCATCTGAACTCCAGCGAAAACAATCCCAACCTAGTCAATCTCTCCTCATACTTCAGACCCACCATCTGTGCATCAATGCACCTATTGTGTAAATTTGAATACCTAGGATGATCTAAATTAAATGGTAGATGCACGTGGGTGATGTCATATATGATAATGAATTTGGTCTGCGTGGAATGTGTAAAATGGTTTGATATGGTATGCATAAATAGGTTTGGTATGCATGTTATGTATAATCTGTGCTTGGTTTGGTCTACATACTATGTGTAGATAGGCCAATTATGGAATATGAACATAATTTGGTTTGGACACTCCTGTAGATATATGTAGTATGGCATACATGGTTGGGCTTGTTATGTATTCTGAGTAAATGAGCTAAAGGTAAGTTTGGTATGCAATAATGGCAGGAATGTTATCCCACATTTTATGTCAGGAAAAAGAACGATAAAAGCAAAATATGCTTTGTTGAGTTTTCCACTGGGTCATCCTGATTGTCCCTTTGGCCTTTGCCAGAAGCCTACAGAAACTCTAGAGAACTGATATTTTCAACATTTCTTCATGGTTCGCGGGCGAATGCCAAAGTTGTAGCTGACAATTAGGTGACAACCTCTCTCCACCCAGCCACGGGAATTAATGCAGCACACATGTTCTATGAACTGATTTTTATTGTCACTTTTTAAAATTTGATTAATAGGTCAAGTTAGCAATGACTGAACATAACATGTTTATCAGCAGTTTTACAAAAGCGATTGCGTTAACCATTATTACTTTGCCTGAACTAACAGAACTGGGTGGCCTTCCTAAATACTGCCAAGTTCAATCATGTAGTGTGTGCATATTATTATTTGTTTTATTTGAGGAATTTCCGTTTTATTCTTATCACTCTCCATCTATATACCTGAAGCATGAAAACAGTGTGTTACTAGCAATGCAAGAATGCCACTATTGCGAGCAAAGTATTTCTACGAAATGGAGAATGTCTGGCTTGCATAGCATATTCTCAAGGGAGCTCATTAAAAATCTAGTATTTCTTTTTATTTGCATGCAAAACTTCTATTTTTTGAGATCATTAAAAATTCCGTCGCTGTCTAACACACTCCAGCTTTCTCATGAGCCGAAGGTCTGAAATTATATAATCTTTCCTCAGTGTAGTCCTGGAGGGAACCAGAAAATATCTGATCCTGTGCAATAGTATAGAAGCAGTGTTTGAGGATTAATAACTAAAATCTGGGTTGGATGTTAGGATGACATTAAACATTGATGTGTGCTCTTTTTGGTTTAAAAATTAACTTCACGCTACACAAGGCATCTGTGAGCCTGAATGACGATTCTTACTTGTTGTTTGCCCTATTTGAAATGTGTGGTTTGTGAAGAACTGCCTTCATTAATGGATAAGTAATTTATGAACTAAACAAAGATCCATGGTACACATCGAATCAATCTACAAATATAAAAAGCTTGGACATCTTGATGTGTTTTATTCAAATAATTCTGAAGGCAGATCTACTCAGCCCTGTATCCTGCACTTGCATTTTGTGAAAATATGCTGAAAAATTAGGCACATTCTTTATTTCCTGTGAAATTACTTCATTTCTGTGTAGATATGAAAACTGATTTGATTGTCTTGGGTACCTTATTAAATAATTCCATAGTGCAATTTTTATTCATATTACCAATGACTATTGGTCATTAAATGATATTAAAAAATGACGACTGGCAATACCTATGCAAGAATGAAAATTGCACCACTGCATTACAATTATAATTGTATTGTGGTTTGAATTTTGCAAGGTTTTTCAGAATATCCGGTGCAAGATCCAAAGGAATATTAGAGAAGGGCCATTAGTTGCACATCAGTACTCTACTTAACAGTGCAGGATTGCTATGAAGTTAAACTAAATTCTCGTCCATTTTCATTATTAATTGTGTTGCTACGGCACCAATTGTTAATCATTTAAAATATTTACATACTCTTATTTACAGAATCATAAGATCTATTTTTACCAATTTAAACAACAATTCTAAGGTATAGTCAGAGAAATGTACAGATTTGTGAAGTTTCTGAATTCAAAGCATTCTTAGTATTGTGCAAAACTTATGTTGGTATGCACAGACACTTCTTGTAATAAAAGTAGTCTTGCAATAATGTGTATTCATAAAATGAATGTTGGAAACCAAAAACAAAAGCACAAATGCTGCAAATGCCCAGAAAGTCAGCTGGTATAGTCTAGGCCCGAAACGTCAGCCTCTCTGCTCCTATGATGCTGCTTGGCCTGCTGTGTTCATCCAGCCCTGCACCTTGTTGTCTCGGATTCTCCAGCATCTGCAGTTCCTACTATCTCTGGTATAAAGGTAAAGGAACGTTTCAGGTAAAGCTGAATCTTTTGCAACATACTTTTTCCAGATTAAAAACCGAAAGAACTGCAGATGCCGTAAATCAGGAACAAAAACAAAGTTGCTGGAAAAGTTCAGCAAGTCTGGCAGCATCTGCGAAGGAAAAAACAAAGTTAACGTTTCGGGTCCGGTGACTCTTCCTCAGAACTTCCTCAGTTCTTGATAAGCTTTTCCAGCAACTTTCTTTTTGTTCCATACTTATTCCAGATTTTGTTTGGTTTACTGTGTATTTTTCAGAATTTTTGTTTCTGTTTCTGATTTCCAATATTTTATCAATGCAATCTTGTTCCTCTTCTTCTAAAACAAAAACAGAAATTGCTGGAAAATTTCAGCAAGTCTGGCATTGTCTGTCGAGAGAAATCAGAATTAACATTTTGGGTCCAGTGACCCTCGTTCAGAACAGATGGTAGCCAGGAAAAACTGGAATAACTGCAGATGCTGGAAATCAGAAACAAAAACAGAAATTGCTGGAAAAGCTCAGCACGTCTAGCAGCATCACTAGACTTGAAACTTGAAATGTTAACTCTGATTTTTCTCCACAGATACTGCCAGACCTGCTGAGCTTTTCCAGCAATTTCTGTTTTTGTAGCTTGGAAAAAGTTGATTTTTATGCAGAAGGTGCAGTGGAGGGAGCAGGTAAGGATTAAATGATAGGTGGAAATAGAGTCCAAATAGAGAGAAGAATGGTTGGACAGACAAAGGAGTGAATAACGGTCAGCCTAGGAGAATGAATGGCTGCTAATGGGGACTATTAGTAGCTAACAATGGGTATTGTGTAATAGCAGACAATGTGATAAGAATGCCTGACGAATGGGGTTTGGTGTAAGGACATGAGAAGGTGCATCAAGCCCTAAAATTGTTGAACTCAATATTGAGTCCAGACAGCTGTAGAGTTCCCAAGCAGAAAATGAGGTGCTGTTCATCCAGTTTGCGCTGAGCTTTGCTGGAGCACTGCAGCAAGCCTGAGAGAGAGATTTTGGCCAGGGAACAAGATGGTGTGTTGAAGTGGAACCGGAAGCTCAGGGTCTTTTTTGCAGACAGAATGTAAGTGTTCTGCAAAGCAGCCACCCATTCTACGCTTTGTTGCTTCAATGTAGAGGTGACCACACTGTGACCAATGAATTAAGTAGACTAGATGGAGTGAAGTGCAGGTAAGGCTTCACCCGGATGGTGTGTTTACTGGGACACTGAGGAGGGAGGAAGTAAATGGGCAGGTGTTACACCTTCGCCAGTTGTTGGGGAAGGTGCTCTGGGACTATTGGGAGTGAAGGAAGAGTGGACCAGGGTGTCCTGGAGGGAATGGTCCCTGAAGAAGACTGAAAGGGGAGGGGCATATGTGTCTGATGGTGGCATCCTGCTGAAGGTGGCAGAAATGAAGGCTAATGATCCTCTGGATGTCAATGCTGGTGGATTGTAAGTGAGGGCAATGGGGACCCTATCATTGTGTGGGAGGGGAAAGAGGTGGTGAGGACTGAGGTGCGGGAGATCGGTCAGACCAGGCTGAGGGAATCCTCGGTTGAGGAAGAACGTGAACATTTCGGAGGGCCCCTTATCAAAGTTAGCATCATCTGAATAGATGTGATGGAGAGGGAGGGAGAATGGAATAGAGTCTTTACAGGTAGAAGGATGTGAGGATGTATAGTCAAGATAACTGTGAGTATCAGTTGGTTTGTAATAAATATTGATGGCTAACCTATCCCCAGAAATAGAAACGGAGATGTCGAGGAGGGGAAGGGAGGAGTCAGAAATGGGCCAGGTGAAGGTGAGAGTGGGGTGGAAATTGGAAACAAACTTAATAAACCTTTCCAATTCTGGATGAGAAAGGGAAGCAGCACCGATGATATCATTGATATACAGGAGAAAGAGTTGTGGTGGGGGCCAGAATAGGACTAGAACAAGGAATGTTCCACATATGCCACGAAGAGACAGGCATAACTGGGGCCCGTGTGAGTACCCATGGCCGTCCCTTTGATGTGAATAAAGTAAGAGGAGTTAAAAGAGAAGTTTTTCAGAATAAGGACGAGCATGGCCAGGCAGAGAGGGGTGGTGGTGGGTGGGGACGGTTCAGGCCTTTTTTCCAGGAAGAAGCTGAGAGCCCTAGGACCAGCCTGATGGGGGATGGACGTGTAAAGGGATTACATGTCCATGGTAAAGAGGAGGTGGCTGGAGACTTCAAACTGGAAGTTATGAAATTGACATAAAACATCAGAGGAATCATAGATGTAAGTGGGAAGGAACTGGACAAGGGGAGAAAAAAACCGAGTCGAGGTAGGAAGAGATGAGTTCTGCAGGCAGGAGCAGGCAGAAACAATGGGTCTGCCTGGGCAATCCTGTTTGTGGACTTTGGGAAGGAGATAAAAGTTGGCCGCGTGGGGTTGAGAGATTGGAGCTTGGAGGCACTGGGGGGGGGAGGCAGATCACCAGATGAAATAAGGTTGATGACCATAATTGGCACAGTGGTGTGATGTTCCATGGTGGGGTCATGATCCAGGAGGAGATAGGAGGAGGTATCTGAGAGCTGGCACTCAGCCTTTGCAATGTAGTGGTCAGTCTGCCAGACAACAACAGCACCATCCTCATCAACATGGTCATTTACAAAGACAGGGTTGGAACTGAGAGCATGGAGTGCAGTCAGTTCATGGGGAGATAGGTTGGAATGGGTGAGGGGGGCGGAGAATTTGAGGCAACAAAATGTTACGTCGACAGTTCTCGATGAACAGGTCAAATGGCTAGAAGGAGGGGTCCAGGTGGAGGGAGTGTTGAAGGCGGGTGAAGGGGTCTGTGGTACATGGAGAGGACTCTTGTCCAAAGAAATGGGCACGGAGGTGAAGGTGACGGAAGAACAGTTCGATGTCATGTTATGCCCAATTCATTAAGGTGGGGTCGCAGAGGGATAAAATTGAGACCTCTTCCCTCCCTGTTTGATCATTTGCTGCTCACCTTTAATTTTGATAATTTATTGAAGAATTTCAGTAACTTTGAAGAAATATGAATCCTTGGTCACTCCAGATGCAATTGAAGGTGTCCCTTAATGAAAAACTGACATTTTATGGGAAAAGAAATTCCCAACAATGATTTATGACTGTTAGTTTATACAGAAAAGAGAAAATGAAAATTTGCTTGTGGCAAAACCTCCATCGGTAAAAATAATCTTCTGAAATAGGGCAGAGTTCAGTGTCTTGTATATGTTGTTAAAATGAAAAGAACGACCTTTCCTGCGCAGCACCCCTCCTCATTTCCACCCAGGTTTCAGAGGTACATAGTTCCTGTCCAGCCGAAGTTCCCTCAGATTTCCTGTCCTGGGCTGTTTGCATCAGCGCAGTTCTGGGTGTGGGCCAAGGTTGAAATGAAAGTTCAGAGGAAATGCAAGAGACCTCTTTTTATCCTGTTAATTCATGAGTGTGGGTTTAAATTCAGTCCAATGTGTGGGTAAAGTTCACGTTGTTGCACGGTGCTTTTTTTTTGTCGAGTGCTTGTTGAGGTTCAAATAAATACAGTAGCGCAGCTTTCAATGTACACTGTGTTATAGTAAGGAGATTTTCTCAGGAAAGGGAAGTATTGGGAGTTGCCCCAGTTTTAGGCTCTTCATTGTGCCTGCAGCATCTGTATGACATACGTAATAGCTGAAGGACTGATGTATATAAAATGGCACGCACTCAGGGCACTTACTAACAGATAAGTGAGTATGCACAATCTAATGTCTATGTGTAAAAGCCTACACACATTGGAAATATAATCGCATATAAAAGGCAGCATTGTAAAATGGACAGCAAATGTTAATTTTAAACGAAGTTTGAGGCTGACTGACAGATATTTCCACAGCAAAGAAACAGGGGCAAGACCTCCCAGCAGCAAACTTTATGTAACGAGTGGAATTGCTAATTGATTAGAATAGGTTACCTGTTTGTTTCTTGACCCAGCCATAACTGCTGTGGAAGGACAAAGAAGGAAAAAAAAACAACATAAATGCCTAAATTAATAAAGCAAAAGGCAAACTACATAATGCGGTTAAACAAATCAGATGTAAAGCATAAAATTATAAAAATGAATTAAGACTTTAAACTTAAAAACCTGACATATTCAAATCTTCATTTTGGTTTACAAACCAGCTTGCAGAGCCAGAAGAGGTAAGCTAAGCTGTATAGTTCCATTCTGCACTGGTAAAATCCACTGACTCTGCCTCCTTGTAATTGATTTATTTGTTCACTTTTATAGTATCAGAAACACATTGGAATAGGAGGGGAGAGATCAATTCATTGAAGCAGGATCCAAAGATATCACTTTTCTTTTGAATAGGTTTATTAGGGACACAGGAATGATAATACCTTTGCCTAAAAACATTTTTTGTACCATTGGGATTGCACTGCATGATCCATTCACACCCAGTCCTTTGAGGCAGGCAGCACGCAACCTTTTGTGCTGCTTCCTTATTTTAATGATTGCAATGTGCAGCTACATTGCTGGCACATTGCAGGCTCAGCAAGGGACTAACAGTGTTCCTAATAAAGGGGAGTTGGACTAACTGAAAGGAAGCTGCTGCTGATTTGTCAGTACTGCATCTGGAGACAAGGGCAGAAAGCACCAGGGCACTGAGGCCTTAGTCATGGAATTCAATAAGAGTGATCCCATGTTTTCTTGGGAGAGTCAGATGGCCCTCATGGAATGCCCTCTAAAGGCAACGGAAACTGCTAGCCAGGGATTTCAAATTCCTAAGTCTGGCCCATAAAACATGGCAGCAGTTCTGGAGGAAATGGAGTGACCACCATGGGCTGGTCATGGCCCGTGAATGTACCTTCAAAGGACTCACCCCACCACCAACCTCTCAGTCTGATCAATATATCAGACCGTCATCACTTGTCCATCAGCAGTCTCTGGCACTCAGGACTGCTGCCTAATATTCAGACAATTCACTTCATCCTCATACACCATGCCAATGATAGTTAGACTCACAATCACCTCTAGCTACATTGCTATGACAGGCGTATCATCCAAATACAGCACCAGACAATCACTGACATCCTGTCCTCTCTGTTATAGAGAAAGCTTACCGACAAAAGAAGAGAAACATTTTGCAGAATGTTGTGAGCTCCAATTGTGTGACCAAGGACCTCATGCTTTACATCTTAAGCCATACCCTGCCCCAGGCTCAGACTGCCACTGTCAATGTTACAGATACTGGCGCTCAAAGGAGTTCTTGTGAGCTTGTACAATTTCACAATCTGTCCTGTAACTGGTTGCATGGAGAGGGGAGGTATCACCGCCAACACCCCCCCGCCATGTGATTCCAAATTGTTCCTTAAAGAACAAACCTACTGTCTCTGAGATAACAAGGTGTAGAGCTGGATG
>NC_063341.1:48887437-48900580 GCF_021869965.1 Rhincodon typus | reverse complement strand
CTCCTCTGATGCTGCTTGGCCTGCTGTGTTCATCCAGCTCTATACCTTGTTATCTCAGATTCTCCAGCATCCGCAGTTCCTACTATTTCTGAAACCTACTGTCTCTCTCAAGATAGTTTTATTCATGTTCCCACCAATACCACCCTACCAGTTCCATGAATGTTTATTTTTATTAATTATTGGGATATTGTGATGCTGGCTAGGCCAGCATTTATTGCCTATCCCTACATGCCTTATGATGGTTGTGGTGAGCTGTCTTTTTGAACCGGTGCAATCCTTGGGGTGTGGGTACTCCAGGGAGTTCCAGGATTTTGATCTGGTGAGGCATTTCCAAGTGAGGATGGTGAGTGCTTTGGGGTGGTGGTGTTCCCACATATCTGCTGTCCTAATTCTTCTAGAGGGGTATAGGTCATGAGTTTGGCAGGTGCTGTTGAAGAGGCCTTGGTGAGTGAATCTTATAGGTGGCACATACAATGTATCATTGGCCAATGGAGCGAATGTTGAAAATGGTGAATGGGATACCAGTCAAGTGAGCTACTTTATCCTAGATGGTACCTAACTTCTTGAGTGTGGTTGGAGCTACACTCAACCAGACAAGTGGAGAATATTCCATCATTCTCCTGATTTGAGTCTTGTAGATCGTGGACAAGCTTTGGAGAAACTGGAGGTGAGTTACTCACTGCAGGATTCCTAGCCTCTGTAGCCGCTCTTGTCGCATTGTATCTCTACGGCTATCCAGTTCAGTTTCTGGTCGGTGGTAACCCCCAGGATGTTGATAGTGGAGGATTCAACGATGATAATATCACTGAATATTGAAGGTGGTTAGATTCTCTCTCATTAGAGATGGCTATTTCTGACACTTATGTGGTTTGAAAATAACTTGTCACTTCTCAGGCCACACCTGAATCGATAGGCAGGTCTTGTTCCATATGGATTGAGGCAGCTTCAGTAGCTGAGGAGTCATGAACGGTACTGGACATTGAACAATCATCAGCAAACAACTCCACTTCTGACCATATGATGTCAGGAAGGTCAATTATAGAGCAGCTGAAATCGTTGGGCCTAGCACACTACCTTAAATGACTCCTGCAGTGATATCCTGGAGCTGAGTTGATTGACCTCCAACAACCACAACCACCTTTGTTTGTGTTAAGTATGACTCTAAGCAGCAGAGATTTTTATCCTCTGATTTTCATTGACTGCAATTTTGCTGGGGCTCCTTGATGCCATACTCAGTCGGTCAAATGCTGCCTTGATGTAAAGGACAATAACTTTCATCTCACATGGATGATAGTACAATGCAGGTTATGCAGGGTAGTTTGATCTTAGAAGGATAATAGGTCGGCACAACATCATGGGCCGAAGGTCCTGTGCTGTTCTATGTTCTATGTTATGTTATGTTCACCTATGCAACAGTCATCTTAAACTGCCATCACTCATGTTGAGTTATTGCAATCTGAAGCCAGGCCTTTATGGTCCGAGCTATTCAAAGACACTCTTCAACAGTTTCTACAGTGTACCCAGTGACAGACCATTGCCTATACTAGCCTTGCCACTAGGGTAATTCAGCATGAGTGCCAGTTCTGACGAAGGGTCGCTGGACCCGAAACGTTAACTCTGAATTTTTCTTCACAGATGCTGCCAGACTTACTGAGCTTTTCCAGCAACTTCTGTTTTTGTAAGAGTGCTAGGACAGGCAAATGCATTGAATCATTGAATTTTACAGTACAGAAGGAGGTCATTCAACCCATCATGTTTTTACCAGCTCCTGAGAGAGCTACCCAGCTAATCCCAATCTCTAGCCTGATCTCCATAGCCCTCTAACTTCATCACTTTCAAATATTGGTCTCTTTTAAAGCTTTCTGTGGAATCGACACTCACCACTCTCCCAGCCAGTACATTCCAAATCCTCACAACTCTCTGAGTAAAGAAGTGTCTCCTCATCTCACTCCGAGCTCTCTTGCTGACAACCTTGAAATTGTGACGTCTAGCTACCGACATACCAACTGGTGGAAGCAGAATATCCTTTCTTACCTGGTCAAAATTGTTCATAGTTTTGAACACCTCAATAACATCACCTCTTGATCTTCTCTGCTCCAAGGAGAACAAGCCCAATCTCTCTAATCTTTCCTTATATCTAAACGCTCTCATTCCTAGTATCATTCTAGTAAATCTCCTTTAAACTTTCTCCAGGCCTTTAACATCCATTTTTAAATAAGGAACCCAGAACTCAACATAATATTCTAAATATGGTCTGATCAATGATCTGTAGAGGTATAGCATCACTTCCTTGCTTTTATACTCTATGTCTCTATTTAAGCCAATGTAAGCCTTTTTAACAACTGCTTTAACTTGCCTGGCTACCTTCAGAGAATCATGCACATGAACCCTGAGGTCCCTCAGTTCCTGTACTCCCCTCGACCTTATACAATTGAGTCTATACTGTTTCTCCGTGTTTCTTCTACTAAAATGGATTACCTCACATTTCTCTGCATTGAATTTCATCTGCCAGGTGTCTGCCCATTTTGACCAATTTGTCAATATCTCTCTGAAGTCGCTCAGCATCATCCTCACAATTCGCTATTCTCCCTAGCTTAGTATCATCTGCAAATTTAGAGATTTTGCCCTTGATACCCATCTCCAAATTGTTTATATAAATCTATAAAAGCAGGGGTCCCAGCACCAGTCCCTGGGGAATATCACTTTCAACTCATCTCCGACTAAAAAATGCCCATCTATACCTACCCTCTGTTTCCTATCTTTTAGCCAAATTCTAATCCATGCTGCCAAGGACCCATCAATCCCAAACATTTCTAATTTGCTAAGCAACCTGCCATGTGGTTGTATCCAAAATCTTTATCAAATATTTTCTGAAAGTTCAAACACACAACATCTACAGCACTATCCTCATCCACTTTTCTCCTGTGTTTTATGGTCTTTTGTTTGCAGTTAATAGCTGTCTGCACCAGCAGGCAGCATCTAACACAGGCTTTTACCAAATGCTGTCCTCTCCATCCGTAGGGTAAAATTAGACTTTTTCCTCTTTAATTTGAGAAGAATTCTTTCACATGATCTGTATTTATTAAATGCAACTTTTACCGATTAAGTACTTAATTTAGACATTCAAATAAACTACAGAAATTCTAATAAACTTAAAATAAACCCTAAGAAATCTAATTTAAATACAAATTGTTTAATGGTAATGCCAGACTCTCTTTAGGAATTTGAACAGCTATTTACAATTAATGATTGTTAAATAATATTAGGAGTGGTTGGAAAAATGATTCAAGCTTGTTTAAAGTTCAGACAATGTTACAACTTTGGCAAACTGACAAATTTAAGTAGGAAATTTAACATCCTGCAATGAAAATGTTTTGATTTGAAAGCAACAACAGTATAAAGATGGTTATTGAGCAATCTTCCAGTCAGGCACTTCCCCATCCTCCACCCCACCACTTAATCCCTAGTCTAAGGACTGCAAGTAAATGTGAGGCCTTTTCTACAGCAAAGGGGAGTCCAAACCTAGGTGAGAGGGGTAAGATTTAAAAAGGACCTGAGGGGCAACTTTTTCATGCCGAGGGTGGTGTGTGTATGGAACAAACTGCCAAAGGAGGTGGTGGAGACAGGTACAATTATAACATTTAAAAGGCATCTGGATGGATACATGAATAGGAAGGGTTTAGAGGGATTTGAGTTAAATGCTGGCAAATGAGGCTAGATCAGTTTAGGATATCTGGTTGGCACAGATAAGTTGGACTGAAGGCTGTTTTTGTGCTGTATATCTCTATGACTCTGTGTCCCAGGTAGGAGATCCTGAATTGTTGTGTACATATTGTACAGTACTAGCTGATAGACAGAAGGACACCAAGTTTTCAGTGATGGCAGAAGCTGGCAATTGCTACCCTTCCATGGTGATCTGGATTCTATGTCTTCAGTCCACTTTCATGGGATTTGGGTGTCACTGCCTAGGCCAGCATTTACCGCTCATCTATAATTTCCCCAGAGAAGTTGATGAGCTGCCTTCTTCATACACTGCAGTCCAGATACACCTATGATTTTGATTCATCAACAGTTAAGGAACGACTAGTTGTTAGATTATTTGATGAGAAGTTGAGAAAGATGCAAGAAAATCTGTGAAACCATAAGCTGGCACTGCTTGAACCAAGGACAAGTATCTAGAGGAAGAAATAAGTTGGGGACACCTGAGGCATCATTTTGGGACATGCCATAAATAACTGAAGTACAAGTCGGATTTTCGTTCCCTGACACTTTAAAAGTCAGTAACTGGCTTGATTGCTTCATAATATTCAAATGAAAGCTCATGGTCCAGCATAACAAATTGGCATGCATAGAAGATTAAATAGTGAGCAGGAATAATTGGGTCATTTTCTGTTTGGCAAGATACATCCAGTAGTTTGTGACTTACAAGAGTAAGGAGGTGATGCTTCAATTAGACAGGGCATTGGTGAGACTACATCTGGAGTACTGCGAACAATGTTGGTCTCCTTATTTAAAGAAGGATGTAAATAAGTTGGAAGTAGTTCAAACAAGTTTATTAGACAAGTACATGGAATGCGTGCGTTTTCTATTGAGGAAAAGGTTGGAGAGACTAGGTTTGTACTTGCTGGAGTTTAGAAAGTAAGAAGTGACTTGATGAAAATATATAAGATCCTGATCGGTCTTGATGCCGAGGTCACTGAAGCCCAAAAACATTCCCTCTATCAGCAACATTCAGTAACAGAAATGTGTACCATTTGCCAGATGCACTGCAGAAATTCACCAAGGCTTCTTAGACAGAACCTGCCGATCCCATAACTATTCCTATCTGGAAGGACAAGGACGGATACTTGGGAACACCAAATTCCCCTGCACATGATCCTGACTTGGAAATACGTTGCTGTTCCTGCAGTGTTGCCATGTCAAAAAATCTTAAAACTCCTTTCCTAAGGGCATTGTGGGTGTAGTTACATCAAATGGGCTCTATATGGTGCAATCCATTGCGAGAAAGCAACAAAAGAGTGCTGTCTCAAATAGAAAATGATTGTTTATTTTCTTTTGTGCAAACAATGATTGATATTGTTTAATGTTGCCCTTTACATGTAAAGAGTACAAAATAAATAGATTGAATGAATAAACAAGTGAAACATCTATTATTAAATATTTTGTGCAGCAGGCTGAAAGTGTTGAAATTTGCCAGACTAGTAATTCTGGTGGTTACTCAAGAACAGTTTAAATAGGGACTGTTTGGCACTATATTGTGATATAGTTCTTGTTTCCTTTAATTGTTTAATTATTAGGAACAAGATCGTACAGAAATGGCTTACGTGAAAGTTTGAGTTTCCTGGTGACTTCCTCAATGGAAACATTTAGTGATTTAATTTTAGATCATAAACAGGAAAATGAATGTTTACAATGCCTAATTGTGAGTTAATTGTTTCTGCCTCAGCATCGACAAAATTCAACTTAAAACAGTATTTATTTAGAATTTATGAGATAGCAATTGGCATGCTTTACACCTCTTTTTCAGGTGTATACAATTATAAGCACGAGTCACTACTAAATATGTCCAGGTTCTTTATCACATCCTAGGCCAACAGATAAAGTGTTGGGTTCCTCAAAATGGTAAATTGGAGACTTAACTTCAGTTGTCAGGACCTCATCAAGGCATTTGTTGATCATGAACAGGGCAAGTGTTTCCCTCAGTAGTTGGTGGTAGCCCCTGAAATTGCTAAGAAATAGCACTCTCCCAGAAAGAGACAAGACTTGACATTGATAGGTTTGCACAGGTAAGCTGCTTGTGGCATTTGAAGAGCTCCTATATTGATTTTGTCAACCAAAATCCAACGAGGTTCTGGTATCACCAAGTCCTGGCCTGCTAAATTCTATCTCAATTTGGTTGCTGTTCATTCATTAATTCACACCCAGTCCCCAGTGCCTGTCTAATTTTTACAAGGCACAAGTCACGAGTGAGATGGAATACTCCCCACTTATCTGGATGTGTGCTACTCCAAAAACACTAAAGATAATTGATATTATAAGATCCAACAGCCCGCTTTATCGTCACCCCAACGATTTAGTATTGAGTTGGTTCATTGCTACAGACAGTAGCAGCAGTGTGCACCACCTATAACATGCATTGCATTAACTTTCCAGGGCTCTTTCAACAGCACCTTTTGAAATCTGCAACGTCAACCATCTGGAAGGAAAAGGACAGCAGCTGCATGAGAGCATCACCACCTACAAGGTTCCTCTCCAAGTCTCACACTGTCCTGGGTTGGAACTATAACACTATTCCTTCAGTGTCACTGGGTCAAGGACATTAGTGAATGAGATGGGCTTTTCTTGTCAACCAACAGTAGCTTCATGGTCACCATTAATTCCAGATTTTTAAAAAAATTTAATTCCAATTCCACCATCTGCTGTGGCAGGCTTTGAAACCGAGTCCCTAGAACGTTAACTGGGTCACTGGATTAACAGTAATACCACTAGGCCATCACCTCCCTAGTGCCATTGTATGATAATGGGAACATATTGCTCACAATGTATGAAAATCTATAAACTAAATTATAAACTACTGATTTCACAGGAAAGACTCCCACTACATTTGATAAGTTACTAATGCTTGGCGATCAATGAGAATGGTCCACATGATGCCATTCTGAGCAAAATTCAAGCAATGCATTAAAATTCACGCCCACTATTTTCCCTTGAGATTCAATTTCTTGCTTAGTTAGTGGCTTCCATTTTTTTAATTGGCTTTATACCCAGTCATGTAGGATGAGTGAAATTCATCTGTTTAGCCCAGGACTTTTTGTTGCAAAATCTACCAAACATGCAAAACCCACAAAATAACTTCTTAAGCATTGCAGTCATGATGGATTAAAGTGAGATAAGAGAAATATATGGACCACAAGTTATTTCTTAAATTGTACTGTTTAAAAGTGGAATAAAGTAGCAGTGACCTCCTGATTTTGACTCAGAGCAACACAACAGTGTTTTGAAGTAATTAGTATCAGAGTAGTGTAGCATGCTGCATGACCCCGCTGTCAGAGCATTGTATGGGTCAGAGTTTCCTTTGCCCTCCCTTGGTTATCATGGGACTGCTGGTACACCTGCTGTAAGGAGCAAAACCAACCTGATAATCAGCAGATTTGCATATCATTTTGGGTCCAGGTTTGCTACTGGTATTGTAACCCTGAAAGAAGAAGCAAGGTGGCTTCAGAGATTACCCTTTTCCCACTCCCAACTGCCTCACTTTACAAAGGACATTAACTCGATTTTGATACTAATGCCAGAACCTATTTCAGCAACAGGCCGCTACCAAAATTTGTTGTCCTTTCCCCATGCTATTTCTGGTACCTGAAGGTCGTTCATGGTAGTATGGTGCCCACCAATAACATTTAAATAACAAAACCTGCTCTTGTCCCTTCATCCCATAACAGGATCAGTAGCAGCGACTCTTGGTGAGAAGATTCCCATATTTATGAATCAATGGCTCTCAAATATTAAGGCTGATTGCTCATGTGCACAAGCTCATTTTGATTCAAAAGTAAGTAAAGTATATCTACTGCAAATAGTTTGTGTTCTACTGAAATCAGTCAAATTTAAGCTAAAATATTAATATCATTCAGAGGAGCTCAGGAAATCATTGAACTAATTTGATAGAACAATGGTTGTGTTTGGCACAGTTTTAGAATATACTTGTAAGCATAATTAAGCTGCATGTGATTTAAGGGACAGTGAAAATGTGGGTATGAAATTGACTCAAAGCTGAGAGGAATGACGAGCTCTTGTTTTTCAGGCTCAGGTCTATTGTGGGATTCCCTGCCTTCTGCCAGGTTTGCTTACACCCTTCCTTCCTCTCTGTCAATAATGGAACTAATGTTCCAGATTTCCAGAATCTGCCGAATGTTTGCTTCTGCACTAATTTGATAGTCCTAGTTCAACCATGCAACCATGCGTTCATTTTCCTGAACTCCAGATTTTGCCTTGTAGAAGAGACAACTGATATTGCAGATCTTGTTGTGTTCCAGATTGAATGGACATAATTTGTAGGCATTCCATGGAGAGGAGACAAATTTTTAATGTTTTTATTACGGATGCTAGACTGGTTTGGTATTACTAGAAGAGTGAAATCATTTTTGTTACTTTGTATACCTGAAGAGATTTAAGTTAGAAATTCAGTAACCAAATTAAGTCTGTTGCATTGATCATAGGCTACTGGTTAACCTTAGCTTTTAATAAGTCTGATTCATAGTACAGGCTAAATAAAAACTACTAGAGTGGGGCAGCTAAAGGGATGTAAATACTATGTCACAGATTTTTATGACCTGCAAATCTAGGGATGTGGCCAGGGTGTTGCTTGCAGGTGGCACTTTTAAATTTACGTCACCAATATATTACATTGCTGTTTATTTTAGTATGTTTCCACGGGCATACCTGTACTTTTCCATTATCGTCACATTAATTTAATGCCTCATCGTTTGAGATGGTTTCCTTTAGCTTTAATTTGAAGTCCTGACAGCACCTGCTTTACTTTATGTACAAAAGTGAAATGCTGGTTTTAGGGGCCCTGTAACAGGAATTGCCATTATGTGATATGAAAATCAAGGGATAGGGCTGTCAGGTTGTGTATGTCCAAGAGATGGATGCAAAGCATCAAGTATTTGGGTGAAGAGTGTCATCATTCTTTATGCTTTTTGTGCGCTAGTTTTCATCCCACATCACTGGTTAGCTGCCATGGGAGAAATGTGTAAATTAGTCCTTCCTTCTCAGTACATAGCTTCTCCATATGCAGGTCCTCTGCTGTGTCCGCTTGTGCCAATAATGGAAGTTGGGTCTGTTGTGGCCCTAGGATAGACTTTCAGAACAACTTTTCAGAAGTTTGACTCCCAGACATGCAGTGTGCGGACCCACATGCACATGGATACACCCGGCCACTCAGGAACCCATCTCCCAGCTCTGGGCAAGTGGCTCCACTGCCCTTGCTGTACCTCCAGAGAGTTAAAGCTTAAAGGAGTAAAGCTTGATGAAAAATTTGAAGTGGCACTTATAGGTGGATTGGCAACTCCTGCAACCAAACTGTCGTCAAACATAGTGCTTTGTATTCCTTTGGTCTAAACCAGGATGTTGAAAGGGGGACACTGATATTTAGGCTCCTAATGCACTCATAAATTTTGCCTAGTCTTCCACCCTGGAGAGAGTGCTCCAATTTAGCAGTAGACTGTTAACACAAATGGGAGACAGCAGTTTCGAGCGATGAGTCTAACTCGGTTGGGGAGAGAAATGGGTTCTACAGGCTCTTCCTGATTGTGGGAGAGATGATCATGTCTCACTGGTCAGCCATCAACCACCTCAAGATGGGCAGCCTTTGCATATCAAAATAAACTGCCTCAGTCCATCTTGCTTCAATGGATACTTGGAAATCAGAGTCTACTAAACAAGCTGACTGAATCCATCATATCGGACAAACAACTGAAACAAACTAGTGATGGGCAATAATTTCTGGTCTAGTCAGTGATATCTGCATCCTGTGAATGAAAAAAAAATTATTCATCTTCTCAATACATTGTCTTCCTTTGCAGAAACCGTGACAGGTTGAAGTGAGAACACATAAAGCTGGAAAAATGCAAAAGCTCAGGCAGCCTCTGTGGTGAGAAATTGAATCAACATTTCTGGTGATGAGCTTTCATCAGAATCAGTTCAGTCATTCACAATTATGAGAGCTGAATTTTGCTTTCGGGTTTGGATTGGTAAAATGAAAATTATCCCCATCATATTTTATGCATGTAAAGAGCACACAAAAGATAACTGAAGGAGGAATTATGGTGCTTATAGGATGCTCGATTTTTAATCTCTAGCATTACTAGCCCTTATTCAAATCCCAAAATATCTCTAATAATACATGCCTTTTCTTTACACAATATCTGATTACTATCAGATAAAGTAAATGCTACAAAAGAAAAGTACAGCTTATTAACAACCTTTTGTGGTGATTAAAAAAATTCTGTTTTTAAGAAGGCAAAGACATTCAAATAGTTTCCATTAAACTCCCTTCTCTCTTTGTCTGTAGTAATATTGGTCCCAATGTGACCATATTCCTTTTCTAATGTGTTTTTGGATCTAATGAGATGAAACAAATCTTAAGGGCAACATGTTTTGTCAAATCACAGTGACCTAAAGAAGAATATATCATTGATGACCTTGAATTGTATTCTTTTCAATGTATTGCAAAGGGATGATCCCAGCCTTTCTCACAGGATATTTCATGAAATGAAGCAATTAGTTTGTATTGGAACATTTATTATTAAGTAGGAAGCTCTTTCCTGTGTTTGACACAAGAATAGACAGAAAGAAATTTCATTTTAATAAATGCATGATTATTGCCATAGACTGAATTATAACCAAGGGTAAATTGATTATTAAGATAACAAGGTGTAGAGCTGGATGAACACAGCAGGCCAAGCAGCATCAGAGGGGCAGGAAAGCTGACGTTTCGGGCCTAGACACTTCTTCAGAAATGGGGGAGGGGAAGGGGGTTCTGAAATAAATAGGGAGAGAGGGGGAGGCGGATAGAAGATGGATAAAGGAGAAGATAGGTGGAGAGGAGACAGACAGGCCAAAGAGGCGGGGATGGAGCCAGTAAAGGTGACTATAGGTGGGGAGTTAGGGAGGGGATAGGTCAGCCCAGGGAGGACGGACAGGTCAAGGGGGCAGGATGAGGCTAGTAGGTAGGAGATGGGGGTGGGGCTTGAGGTGGGAGGAGGGGATGGGTGGGAGGAAGGACAGGTTAGGGAGGCGGGGACGAGCTGGGCTGGTTTTGGGATGCAGTCGGGGGAGGGGAGATTTTGAAGCTTGTGAAGTCCACATTGATACCATTGGGCTGCAGGGTTCCCAAGCGGAATCTTGCAATCTTCGGGTGACATCGTTGTGGCACTGCAGGAGGCCCAGGATGGACATGTCGTCTGAGGAAAGTGAGGAGGAGTTGAAATGGTTCGCGACTGGGAGGTGCAGTTGTTTAGTGTGAACCGAGCGTAGGTGTTCCACAAAGTGGTCCCCAAGCCTCTGCTTGAGCAGATGTTCACTTGCACATCTGCTAATGTGGTATACTGTATCCGCTGTTCCCGTTGTGGCCTCCTCTACATCGGGGAAACCAAGCGAGGCTTGGGGACTGCTTTGCGGAACACCTACGCTCGGTTCACACTGAACAACTGCACCTCCCAGTTGCGAACCATTTCAACTCCCCCTCCCATTCCTCAGATGACATGTCCATCCTGGGCCTCCTACAGTGTCACAACGATGCCACCCGAAGGTTGCAGGAAAGCAACTCATATTCCGCTTGGGAACCCTGCAGCCCAATGGTATCAATGTGGACTTCACAAGCTTCAAAATCTCCCCTCCCGCTACCGCATCCCAAAACCTGCCCAGCTTGTCCCTGCCTCCCTAACCTGTCCTTTCTCCCACCTATCCCCTCCTCCCACCTCAAGCCCCCACCCCCCCCCCCCCCAACCTAACCTCATCCTGCCCAATTGACCTGTCCGTACCCCTGGGATTACCTTACCCCCCCCTAACCGCCCACCTACACTCACCTTTACTGGCTCCATCCCCGTCTCTTTGACCTGTCTGTCCCCTCTCCACCTATCTTCTCCTCTATCCATCTTCTATCCACCTCCCCCTCTCTCCCTATTTATTTCAGAACCCCCTTCCGCTCCCCCATTTCTGAAGAAGGGTCTAGGCCCGAAATGTCAGCTTTCCTGCTCCTCTGATGCTGCTTGGCCTGCTGTGTTCATCCAGCTCTACACCTTGTTATCTCAGATTCTCCAACATCTGCAGTTCCTACTATCTCTGAAACAAATTGATTGTTGAACTGTAGTACAGGGATTATTGTAAAACAAAGCACAAATACACATATTTTCTTTTCTTCAATACCATTAATACAGAAAAGAAATCAATGTGTGTATCAAGTGGGATGATCTTTGTGCAAAACTAAAGACATTGGCTTAGAAACATCTATCTATTTGAAGTGACCAGTGACCATGGTTGTGTTAGTTCTCTATTGTGGTGAAGTGATAGGAGTGAAATTTAATGTCATATTCTGAAACTAATCAAAATTTGAATGAATTACATTTATTTCCAAACCCTGAGACATGGAGAGAATTTTCATCATATTCAATCAATTCAGAATTGAGATAAAAATCTTGGACCATTTCAAACTGTGACTCCCTCAGTGTCTCCTTCCTCCTGTAGACAGGAAAGGAATAGACAGCCCCTCTGACTCCTTTCCTGTTTAGGAACTCGTCATTGGAACCTGCCTTTATGTAGACAACGTTCACCAGCTGATTACTGTGAGCCATTTTTCTCAATTACTGACAGATTGCATTTCCTGCCAACTGCCAATCAGCTGTTTTACTGATCTGAACCCTGTTAATATCCCAGATCCTCAGATCCCCAAGTTCAGTTTTAATCTGATTAGGGACCAGTAACTTTTCTTTAAGAAGAAACCAAATTTGGAGTCCTGAGAACTTACTAAGAGAATAGAGCAACAAGATTCCATGTTTTAAAATAAATGAAACAAATGTGACAAAGTCAGACAGTAAACAATCTGCAATATCTATCTTATATTCTAACATCCAAAATCAAAGCAAGGTAAGTATAAATTAACAGGCAATTGTGGCCAAACTCACCACACTGTTCATTAAGTAGTAAATGTGAACAAGATAAATTACATTAATTTGTTGGCAACCAACCCAGAACTCAATCACTGAGTCTCAAAATCTTATGAATACTCTGATTTCCTCTTCAGGGATTTCCAACTTTTACGTACAAAACTCCAACCCCTGAATTTTGCTCAAAAGCTGATCCGATGTTCACTGCCTCAAAGCTGCTCATCTCATTGTGGTTGAACCTATTATTTTGGAGTTTGTTCTCCTTGGAATCCCAAGACTGCATTCTAGCACTATCTACCAGGCACTTTAGCTATTCTGAGCAGAATACCACCACTCAGAAAGGCTACCATTACGCCCCAATAGCCACGAACACAGAGCTGTTGCCCTCTTGCCACATTCTTGGCTCACATCAGCTTCTTACGCTCAGCCTCACTGTATGGATCCTAGGCTTATAGAGTCATAGAGTTGTACAGCATGG
>NC_063341.1:48841280-48886937 GCF_021869965.1 Rhincodon typus | reverse complement strand
CTAGGGCAGACAATCAGCATGGTAGTATTCCCTTCCTAAAGGACCTTAGTGATTCTTAATGCTTTTTTTTTCACAACAATTTCATGGTGACCATTACTGCAACCAGCTTTATGTTCCAGATTTTAAATTCCACTGGCTGTCAAGGTGGATTTTGAACTCATGTTCCCCAGAATTTATCCTGGACCTCCGTATTTCCACAATTCAAGCATTCCCTGGCAAAGAGTTAGAGGACAGACAATTGAACTGCTTTTGAGATCTTGCCAGCCCCGTTGTACACTGATAACTAAAGCAACAATCTAAACATGTGCGGCAGAAAACTGAGATTGGCAGGCTTCAGACTGAGCTTCCATTGCAACAGCCAGATGCCAGCTGTCTGTGCTGCAGTGAAAACTGGGACATCAACCATAAGATACTGCAGCATGGTTGTCAGGCACACCAGTCTATAGTTCCCTGGCTTTTCCTTACCACCTTTCTTAAATAGTGGCACCACATTGCCAACCTCCAGTCTTCCAGCACCTCACCTGTGGCTATCAATGATATACATGCCTCAGCAAGGGGCCCAGCAATCAGTCCCCTAGCTTCCCATAGAGTTCTAGGATACACCCGATCAAGTCCTAGGGATTTATCCACCTTTATGCATTTTAAGATGTCCAGCACCTCCTCCTCTATAATATGGACATTTTTCAAGGTGTCGCTATTTATTTATCCATGTTCTCTATCTTCTATGTCCTTCTCAACAGTAAACAGTGATGCAAAATAATCATTTAGTATCTTCCCCATCTCCTATGGTTCCATACATTGGCAGCCTTGCTGATCTTTAAGAAACCCTATTTTGTTCCTAGTTGCCCTTTTGTCCTTAATGTCTTTGTCGAATCCTTTTGGATGCTCCTTAACCCTATTTGGCAAAGTTATCTCATGTTCCCTTTTTGCCCTCCCTTTTAAGTATGCTCCTACTGCCATTATACTCTTCTAGGGATTCACTCGATCTCTGCTGTCTATACCTGATATAGCTTCCTTCTTATTCTTGACCAAAAGCTCAATTTCTCTAGTCATCCAGCATTCCCTATACCTACAGCCTTGCTCTTCACCCTAACAGGAACACACTGTCTCCGGACTCTCATTATCTCATTTTTAAGCCTTCCCATTTTCCAGCTGTCCATTTACCTGTGAACATTCGCTCCCAATCAATTTTTGAACGTTCTTGCCTAACACCGCTAAAATTGGCCTTCCTCCAATTTAGAACTTTAACTTTTAGATTAGGTCTATCCTTTTCCATCACTATTTTAAAACTAATAGAATTATGGTCATTTGCCCCAAAGTGCTCCTCCAATGACAAGTCAGTCACCTGCCCTGCCTTATTTCCCAAGGGTTTGCACCTCCTCTAGTAGGTACATCCACAGACTGAATCAGAAAGTTTTCTTGTACACACTTAACAAATTCCTTAAAAATCTCTATCCAAGCCCTTAACACTATGGCAGTCCCAGTCTATATTTGGAAAATTAAAATCTCTTACCATAACCACCCTGTTATTCTTACAGATTACTGACATCTCCTTACAAATTTGTTTCTCAATTTCCTACTGATTATTGTGGAGGGGGGGCCTATAGTACAACCGCAATAAGGTGATTATCTTTTTCTTATTTCTCAATTCCACCCAAATAACTTCCCTGGATATATTCCCAGGAATATCCTCCTTAATTACAGCTGCCGGATCAGGTTCCTCCAACTGTTCCTCGCATATGGGCAGCATGTAACACATAGTAGCTCACCTCTTGCGGTTGGAGAATCTTGGAAGATGTTCATTCTCTTCTTCAGGCGGCAATGGCATTGAGACAGTGACATCCGCTATGTCCACCTCAGATTCCAAGGTATCTTCTACACTTGACAGAGAGGGAGAACCCATGGGTTTTGATAGCCTTTCTGACTGTTCCAAGGAACCAGGCATGTTTTGCTCCCACCCCACATGCGAGTTTGCAGCTTTCATGTGGCCCATGTGCTTGCTTAGGAACGTCACACCTACCTGAACTTTATACGTGACTGGATTTGACATTGCATCGACCAGGCCTATTATCCATGCAGATCCTTTTCCGGGGTTCCTACACCAAACTTTGTCTCCTGAAATAAACTGTCTAAGTTTAGAGGAGCACTGTGTCCAGCACTGGCATTCCTGATGCCGTTTCACCTTCCTCCACAGGTCTGGGAAGATCAGATTTAACCTATTGTGGAGCTTTCTCCTCATTAGCAACTCTGCATGAACTATCCCTGTAGTTACAAGAGGTGTGGTCCTATAATCAAATTGGAACCGGGACAATTTGGTATTTAGTGAAACTGTGGGCTGTTTCTTTAAACCTGCCTTCAAAGTTTGGACTGCTCTGTTTGCCAGACCATTGGATGATGGATGGTATGGAGCTGTCCTTATATGTCAAAGGACATTTGACTTTAGAAAATACTCAAATGCCCTGCTGGTAAACAATGGCCCATTGTCTGAGACCAATACTTCCAGGAGTCCGTGTATTGCAAAAGATGTGTGCATTTATCATCATCTCTGAGGTTGACAAATGAACTGTATGCACTTCCAGCCACTTTGTGTGGGCATCCGCAACAACTAAAAACACTGAGCCCCTTAAAGGACCTTCATAGTCGACATGTGGCCGCATCCAGAGTTTACCTGGCCATTCCCACCAATGTGAGGGTCATGCTAGGGGTAAATTTTGTCCTTGTTGGCACTCCGGGCATTGCCCCACCAATGCTGTTATGTCTGCATCCAATCCTGGCCACCAGACGTAACTTCTTGTCAACATCTTCATTTTGGAAAGCTCTGGATAACCCTGGTGGAGTTCAGCCAGTATCTGGCAGCCACCTTTGTTTGGGACAAACTCTCTTGTTCCCCATAATACTATGCCATCCTCTACTGTGATCTGGTTTTTCTGGGTCCAAAAAGGTTTCAATACTGGTTCATGGCCCTTTGGTTTCGCCCATCAACACCAACTGTTTCAGTTTTGCAAGATCAGGATTTTTCTGTGTCCGAAGTCTGATCTTGTCAGCTGTGACTGGAAGTGTGTCCAGGAAATGTAAAACCATTATGGACTTTTCCAGTGGCAATACCACTGGTGGTGTATCTGCCAGTGGGAGGTGGCTCAATGCATCTACATTCACTACTTGGCCTCCCGCATAGTGTTCCAACTTGTTCTGAATATGTTCTGAGGAAGGGTCACTGGACCCAAAATGTTAACTCTGATTTCTCTCTACAGATGCTGCCAGATGTGCTGAGCTTTTCCAGCAATTTCTGTTTTTGTTTGTAATTATACGCACTTAGTATTAGAGCCCACTGCTGAATTTAGCCTGAAGCTATGGGTGGCGCTGCTTTGTTCTCTTTATGTAGGCCTAGCAGGGGTTTGTGGTTTGTTAGTATTACAACTTTACATCCTTAAAGGTATTGGTGGAACTTCCTGACTCTAAATATGACCGCCAAACCTTCCTTCTTTATTAGGGCATATTTACGTTCTACATTAGCCAAAGTCCTGGATATATACACTACAGTTGTTTCTGATATAACGCGTGTTTCTTCAACGTGAATTGGATTTAACGCGATTGAAGAATTTAGACCACTATTTGTAGAATGCGAACTTTCACTATTTGAATCGGCTACAACGTGACTCTGACCCCATTATTTAAGTGGCGTGGCTATTGTACGATTTTCTTATAACGTGAGATTGCATCAGAACGGAACTATTGCGTTATATCAGAACCGACTATATTAGGAGTTCCTCTCCATTGAGCTGTCTATGTGTTAATACTACCCCACAGTACGGGAGGCATTGCATGTCAATAACAGATCTCATCATAGTGTGCTACCAAATTAGAGGATGGTAGTTGTTTCTTCACTTCCCTGAAAGCTATGGCTTGTCTATGCGACCATTTCCAAGGCTGACCTTTTCTTAAGAGTTGATGCAAAGGCGCCAGGATGGAGGCCAGGCGATGCATGAACTTTCCATAATAATTCACCAGGCCGAGGAAAGACCTAAGCTCCAGTACAGAAGTGGGAGCTGGTGTAACATTGATTGATCTCAATTTATCCTCTAACAGGTGTAACCCAGACTTGTTGACTCTGTAACCCAAGTAAATCACTTGGAGTGCCTGGAACTCATATTTTTCCCTCTTACACCTACACCCACCTTGAAGAAATGTCTAAGGACTATGTCTAAGTTGTCTAAGTGCTCCTTATTCGTCTTCCCTGTTATTAGCACATCATCCAGTTAAACAGTGATCTGGGGTAGATCTTGCAAAATATTCTCCATTGTCTGCTGAAAAATTACACAGGCTGATGATACTCCAAATAACAGTCTCATATATTGGTACAAACCCTTATGAGTAGTAATTGTAGCATACTTCTGGGAATCCTCATCTAAACGCAATTGCAAGTGTGGTTCCAGCTTTGAAAAGGACAGCCCCCTCCCACTATGCAAGGGATTGGGTATTTCTGCAGCTGTGAAAAGTGGTTTACCGTTTGTTTAAAATCCCCGTAAAGATGATCCGACCCATCAGGCTTCACAATCAGTATTACTGTTGCTGCCCTTTCCGCAAATTGTATTGGATTGATGATTCCTCCGCTTTCCAGTCTTCTGATCTCTTCCTGTACTTTTGCCCATAAGGCAAATGACACTGGGTGGGCCTTGCAGAATCATGGAATTGCTTCCCGGTCAACATGCAAGGTAGCCTTGGCTCCTTTGATAGTCCTTAGACTTTCCTAAAAAACTTCCAGCTACTTAATCAGGATTTCTCTCAGGCAGCCATTTTCTAATTGAAAAATGCTAAGCCAATCTGGGTGAATCTTTATCAATCAGTTTCATCCCATCAGGCTTGGGCCCGAGCCTTTTATTGCAATAAGTGTTAACCTAACCAGCAGTTTCTCATATGAGACCCAAACCGAAGTTGTACCGTAAGTTGTAAATTCTCCCCAGTATGGGTTCTCAGTCTAGCCGAGGTCTTACGCAAACTTAAGGATTGGAGTCCAGACAGAATTTTGTTAAAGACTGGTTCTGCAATTGCAGAAATGGCCGTGCTGGTATCAACCTCCATTAGAACCGAGTGACCATTTAACTAGATTTATTTTCATTGGTTCTAATTTGGACATTGTTAAGCAATTTCACTGTTCCAAGCCAGATGTTGATGGACTTTCCAGGGCGTACACGCTCCTGGATACTGTCCTGTGAGTTCTCTTACTCAATCTAGGTCTAGTGGGACTCCTTTGCTCTCTCGAGTCCACACACCAGCAACAACTACAATGGCTTGCTGGCCGGATCCTGAAGTAAATTTTAACCGATTGGCGGGGGCTTGGCTTTGTTTTGGGGTTTTGCTGTGGGTTGACCTAGAGTCCCTCCATTCAGGATATGTACCAAGTGAGGCTATGCTATTGCCTTCACTGAAGTAGTGTTTCTCAAACTCAGTCGGCCTGGCGAGGCTGTCACTTCCATTGGAATACCCTGAACACGTATACTCCACTTGCCCCATTTTCCAATGACAAAGCCAGTTGCAGTGCCTGTTTGAAGTCCAATTGGGCTTCAGCTATTAGGCACTTTTGCATGGCTATCATCATAAATCTCATGTACCAAATGGTCTCTCATCATCTCATTAAGGGTTAAACCAGAGTCACATGCCACTGCCAGTCATCTTAAACTAGTCAAAAATCCCAATGCAGATTCCCCTGCTTCTCAAATTGCCGAGTTAAAGTAATAATGTCTCAGAACTAGAGGAGGCTTAGGGTTGTGATATTCCTTATCTAAATCTGTCAACTCTTGAAAGGGCTTAAAATCTAGTGCCTCAGGGAAATTTAAGCTCCTAATAACTGAAAACTCTGTTGGTCCACAAGTTATCAAGAGAATTACTTGTTGCTTTTCAACAGCTCCAATGTCATTTGCCTGGAAAAATAATGCATTCTTTCCACATACTGGACCCAGTCTTCGATGACAGGATCAAATGGGTCAAGCTTCCGAAATTATGGCATGATGCCAGAAATGCTTACCCAACTCAAAGACAACAGTTGCAAATGAATTTGTTCAGGAATGTGCTCTACTCTCAACATCACTGAAATAACTCAACAAAGGCAAGTTTCCTGTCACCAAGCCACCCTTTATTTACATGTGGAGAGTCCTTGGCACTGGTCCAGCTCCCTCAGAGCCAGCTCTCAGAGTGAACAGGATGTCTGACACTCCTGTTCTTAACTGTCGGACAGGGTCACCTAATTGGATCAGATTAACATCCCCAATCAGGGAACTAATAATCTATGAGGTCTACCAGCTGACCTTGTTACAGTCACTACGGTATATATTTGAACTGTCTGCAGTTTGTGAATCAGAAATGACTGTGAAGTAGGCCTTAAGTGAGATGAGAGATGAAGGATTGGATATGTATGTGCTGTCACCTTCTGTTTCAACTTTGCCTTTGACTTAGCCATTGGCTGCTTCAATAATGGCTACTGATAAGAGTTCAGATAAGCAGATTCACCTGTCTTCTACCATTTAGCTGCTCTCCTCTGGTTATAGAACATAGAGAACATAGAACAGTACAGCACAGTACAGGCCCTTTGGCCCACGATGTTGTGCTGAACTTTTACTCGAAACCTAAGGTTTATCTAACCTCCACTGCCACCTTATACTATCATCCATATGCCTATCTAATAGCCGCTTAAATGCCCCTAATGAGGCCGACTCCACTACCCTCTCCGGCAATGCATTCCACGCCCCTACCACTCTTTGAATAAAGAACCTACCTCTGATGTCTCCCCGGTATCTACCTCCTTTCACTTTAAAACTATGTACCCTCGTAAAAGCTACTCCACCCTAGGAAAAAGTCTCTGGCCATCTACTCTATCTATACCTCTGATCATTTTGTACACCTCTATCAAGTCACCTCTCATCCTTCGTTGTTCTAAAGAGAAAAGTCCTAGCTCTCTCAACCTTTCCTCATAAGACCTTCCCTCCATTCCAGGCAACATCCTTGTAAATCTCCTCTGCGCCTTTTCCAATGCTTCCACATCTTTCCTGTAATGAGGTGACCAGAACTGGACACAATACTGCAGATGTGGCCGAACCAGGCTTTTGTATAGCTGGAGCATAACTTCACGGCTCTTGAACTCAATCCCTCTATTAATGAAAGCTAACACACCATACGCCTTCTTAACAACTCTATCCACCTGGGTTAAAAGGTGTAGAGCTGGATGAACACAGCAGGCCAAGCAGCATCATAGGAGCAGGAAGGCTGACGTTTTGGGCCTAGACCCTTCATCAGACCCTTCTTTTCCGTTAACCCTGTATTCTGCTTTCAAATTTTTCCTTCCAAAATGAATCACCTTACACTTTTCAAGGTTAAACTCTATCTGCCACTTCACAGCCCAGCTCTGCATTCTATCAATGTCCCTTTGTAACCTAGAACAGCCCTCCACACTGTTCACAATGGGGCCCACCTTCGTATCGTCCGTGAACTTGCTAATCCACCCTTCCAGTCCTTCATCCAAATCATTTACAAAAATCACAAATAGAAGGGGACCCAGAACAGATACTTGTGGTACACCACTCGTAACTGAGCACCATGTTGAATATTTTCCGTCCACTACCACTCTTTGTCTTCTAAGGGTCAGCCAATTCTGAATCCAATCTGCCACATTTTCCCCTATCCCATGCCTCCTTACCTTCTGCATGAGCCTACCATGGGGAACCTTATCAAACGCCTTACTTAAATCCATGTAAACCAGGTTATGTGCCCACCTTATCCTGCAAGCGAGAGGTAAGTTTATCAATGTGTGTGGTGCAATGTTTTTGAATAATGTGCCTGCCAAGGTAGAATAACTGGCATTCTGTGTAAACTGTGAGATGTGGGTGTGATGCTTCTAGTGATGTGTGAGGATGAAACAAAGCTCACGTTGTTAGATAGGAGCCACAATTCATAGAGGTTGTTACCAGATTATGGGAAATGTGGTGAATTGAGTAGTGGCTGAAGCTACTAGTTCAATTGGTAGGATATACCTTTGAAAATGTATTTACTGACCATTATGAATTAATTAAACCTTTCGCAATGTAACCTCTTAAGTGGACAGGGCTTGACTTCTGGCTTTGATCACCCCAACGTTTTGTTTGAATTGTTTTCTGACAGTTTAACTGTATCATCTCCAGGACCGAGCAGAAAGGTGAAAATTTCTCCTCTTTTCCACCTCCTCAATGAAAGGAGATCCAATGCTGTGTTAGAACACTTCACAGCATCCTATCTTGTGCCACAGCTTGTGTTCTTTCTCAAACTTTCTTCAATATTTTTAAGCACCTCCTGTAGCCAGATTACATTGCCCCTCTAAGAGTAGTGGGCTAATTTTAAATATTGAATGTTACCTTTAAATGGAGCTAATATCTTAGGACTATCCCTGGGATGGCATGCAAGTTAGCTGTGCAGCGGCACTGGAAACAATGGGCATGGGTTAATTGAGCATCATGATCCCCACACCCAATTTCTGCTGTTAGCAAATATTGTATGTCCCTAATATCATACAGCAAATCAGCACAGAGATCAGCATTAGTCAGCTCATTGTAAGAGCTATTCAACTAGTCACATTCTCTGCTCTTTCCTCACAGCTCAGCAACTTTTTTACCTTCCTGTACTTAATTAATTCTACTTTGAATGTCATTTTTGAATATGCTTTCGCAACACTTTCACAGATCCCTACAGTGTGGAAAGAGGCCATTTGGCCCATCGAGTCTGCACTGACCTTCTGAAGAGCATCCCACCCGGACCCCCATAACCCCATGTTTTTACAATGGTCAAACCACCTAGCCTGCACATTCCTGGAAATTACGGGCAATTTAACATGGCCAATCCACCTAACCTGCACATCTTTGGACTGTGGGAGGAAACCGGAGCACCCAGAGGTAACCCACGCAGATATGGGGAGAATGTGGAATCTGCACACAATCACCCAAGGCTGAAATCAAACCCAGGTCCCTGGTGCTGTGAGGCAGCAGTGCTAACCACTGAGCCAACATGCAACCCTTTCAGGAGTGCATTCCAATATGATCCATAATAAGGAGAAAGGAATCTTTCAGATTTTCACAAGCAAGCACATTAAGAAACAGAAATGGCTGTTAACAGATTCTCAACATTGCAAGTTTCACTTAAGTAAGACCATGAAACAGAGTAATAACTCCCACCAAATATAATGAATTCTTGATATGCTGCTGAAAGCAGGTATTTTCATGCCCAAAAGGGAAAGCCTAATGCTGAGTCAACTTACAGAGTCCTAACATGTTTCCTAATGGTTGACACAAGTAGAAATGGACCACTGGGAGTAGTTTATTTGCCTATGCCTTCAGTAATAGAATAATACACAATGTAGCAACCCTAAGTAATTTCAACAACAGAGAAAATATGAAAGCAAGTAAAGAACTTGTTTCATTGTTCTAAACTCTGATATAACAAAGGCGTATCTGTAAATTCATTGCTTAATTTTAAAAACAAACTACTGCAGCAAATGTATAAGTAAAATATTTGTCTTTTTTAAAATGTTTCACTTTGGTTTATTTATACACCTAAAGTTTATATCATTTACTAAGAACGCAATTTCAAAGTATGCATTTGATAAATATTAACTCAAATTAGCTTGCTCAGTTAATGATCACCAGAGTTGGTCAGGCAGCTGGAAGGAATTGGGCCTTTTAGCGTTTTCATTTGGAAGCACTTCAAAGCCTTTGCTCCTTTTGATTACTGTGCAATTGCTGAAAGAGAAAATAGAAAAGAGCCACATATGAAGAAAAGATGAATAAATTGCCAAGCTGCCTTTTCTCAGGCGAGCCTATGTAGCAATTGTACAGCAAACACTAAAAGCCAGCAAAGAATTTGCAATTAACATTTCTCCTTGGATGTTTTTACATTTCCACCATTGCCTCTTATTGACCATGCTCCCTACCACAGCTGTTTTGGGTTTTCACTTCTGTGTGGCCTCTGTCAGCAATCAACTGACTGGTGGTCCTGCCAGGTTTTCCTTCTTTGTACCCACCCAAAGAAAAAATTATATAAAACTATTTAGCTTACAGCCATGAAAAGAATGGGTCTCTCAGTTTCTTCTAAGATATGTTATTCTTTCCTTCACAGTGGTTGTGCACGGCCATAATGCCTTCCTTTAAAATCAGTAGGTTTATTAATTCTTCATTTATTTTCTTCTTTGAACTTTAGATTGTTCAAGGCCTTGCTAGATATGACTGAAAATTCATATATTACTTATGAGGATGTTAGATTTACTTTCAAATTAACATGACTTAGTTTCCTAAAATTCCTTAAAATGTACTGGTCAGAGAAAGGCCATTCTTCCCAACAGGTCTACACCAGCCTTTCCTATGCCCCACTCCATCCTGCTCCCAGCTTACATTGTGTCAACATATCCTGTTATTACTGCCTTCCCTTGTCCTTATATAGGTTCATTTTCAAAAATCTCTGGTGATCATTCATTGGGTGGCACGGTGGCACAGTGGTTAGTACTGCTGCCTCGCAGCGCCAGGAACCCGGGTTTGATTCCACCCTTGGGCGACTGTCTGTGTGGAGTTTGTACATTCTCCCTGTGTCTGTGTGGGTTTCCTCTGGGTGCTCCGGTTTCCTCCCACAGTCCAAAGATGTGCAGGGTAGGTGGACTGGCCATGCTAAATTGCCCACAGTGTTCAGAGATATGTAGATTAGGTGTGTTAGACATGGGAAATGCAGGGTTACAGGGAAAGTGTAGGGGTCTGGGTCTGGGTCTGCGTCTGGGTCTGGGTGGGATGCTTTTCAGAGGGTCAGTCTGGACTTGTTGGGCCAAATGGCCTGTTTTCATACTGTAGGGATTCTATGATTCTAAATCCACATGGTAACAAGTTCCACATTTTCATCACTTTTGGAGTAAAGACATTTCTTCTGAGTTTCTCATTAGGTTTATTAGCTTATATTTATGGCCCCCAGTTTTGGAGACACTCAAATCAGAACCAACTTTTCTATGTCTATCCTATCACATCTTTTCACAATTTTAAAAATCTCTATTTGGCTACACTCACAGTTTTCTTCTTTTCTCGAGAGAGAATTCCCAGGTATGCAAGTAGCAATGCAACCTGTCGCCAGGGTATTGATGTATATCAAGATAGTGCTGCTACAAGATCTGTTATGAAAATGAGATTCTTTCCTTATTTCTCAAGGAGTATGTGGCATTTTCATTCTTCCTAACAAAACGTACCATCTCTTACTCAGCTGTATTCAAGTTAATTTTCCCTTTACATACCCATTCTGCAGGTTCAGTAACATTACTTTGTAATTTGCTACAGTTTTCCTTAATATTAATTACCAACTTCATAAAGCCACATTTTTTGGTAAAGTACCTCCAATTCTTGAGTACAAATCATTTAAGTACATGATGAACAACAGTGGTCCCAGTGTTATACAAAGGCACTTGCCATTTTTCCTGAACCCAATGACCTTTACTCCCAACTTTACTAAGTGGAGAGTTTGCTACTTATTCCATTAATTGTCTTTTGATTCCATATCCTCTGATCTAAATATGACTACCATCTAGTGCTTTATCAAAGACATTCCCATATACATTGCAGTTGCCCACTCTGTCTATTACTCATTCAAAGGAGTCAACAGAGACTGTAAAAAAAAATTCCCTTTTCAAATCTGTAGGGTAATCCACTTCTTTATTTTTAGATTTTGTTTCCATTTAACTCTTTAGATCTTGATATCAAGGCAGCATTTGACTGAGTTTGCCATAAAGGTGACCTGGTAAAATTGAAATCAATGGAAATTAGGAGAAAACTCTCAACTGGCTGAAGTCATATCTAGCTCAAGGGGAGCTGCTTATGGCTGATAGAAGCCAAAATCTCCTTTCTTGATATCATTTCATGAGTTTCTGCTAGTGGTGCCTTAGATCCAGTCATTTTCAGCTTTTTAAAAAAATCTTTCAGAGAATGTGGGCATTACTGGCTGCGCCAGAATTTCTTGCCCACCCCTGAAATTTATTGCCATTGAGAAGGTGGTGGTGAGCTACGTTCTTGAGCTGCTGCAGTCCATGTGCTGTAGGTAGACCCACAATGCCCTTAGAGAGGAAATTCCAGGTTTTTGAACTAGTGACACTGAAGGAACAATAATATATTCCAAATCAGGATGGTGAGTGTCTTGGAGGGGAACATGCAGTTGTTGGTGTTCTGTGTATCTACTGCCTTTATCCTTCTAGATGGAAGTGGTTGTGGGTTTGGAAGATGCAGTGCTACTGAGCACCAGTGTTGGAGGGACTGAATATTTATGGATATGATGCTTAACAAAAGGGTTGCTTAGCGGCTGGTTTCTTGAATGCTGTTGGACCTGCACTCATCCAAGCAATTGGAATGCTTTCCCTACACTTCAAACTTGTACTTTGTAGAGGGTGTACAAACAGTGAGGAGTTCGGATGTGAGTGACTCACTGCAGGACTCGTAACGTCTGAGCTAATCTTGTAGCCATTATATTTCTGTGGCTGGTCCAGGTCAGTTTCGGGACAACAGTGGCTCCTAGGATGTTGATAGTGAGAGATTCAGCTTCAGTAAAGCAATTGAATGTTAAGGGGCCATGCTTTGATTCTTTCTTGTCTTAGATGGTCATTGCCTGGCAGTTGTATGGTGTGAATATTGCTTGACACTAATAAGTACAAACCTCGATATTATGCAGCATGTTGCTAATTTGCTGTGTCAGTATCTAAGGAATCATGGATGTTATTGACCATTGCACAATCGCCAATGAACACCCCCACTTCTGACCTTATGATGGAACGAAAACATTGATGAAGTAGCTGAAGATGATTGCACTTAGGAGACTTCCCTGAGAAATGTCAGCAGTAATGCCCTGGAGCTGAGATGACGATCTCCAACAAAATCAACAATCTTTCTTTGTAATAAGTGTGACTCCAACCAGAGGATAGCTTTTCCTGATTTCCATTGCCTCCAATTTTTCTAGGACTCCTGGATGGTACACTCGATCAAAACTGACTTGATGTCAAAAGCAGTCACTTTGTCCTCTTTCTGGTGTTTAGTTCTGTCTTCCATGTTTGGACCAAAGCTATAGTAAGCTTAGGAGTTGAGTAACCCTGGCAGAATCTAAACTGGGCATCAGTGAGCAAGCCATTGCTAATCAAGTGTCCTTGGTATCACCTTCTGAGAATGTGCTGACGATTGAGGGTAGACTAATGGGGTGGTAGTTGGTGGGGTTGGATTTGTCCTACTTTTTGTGTACAGAACATATCTGGGCAATTTTTCACATTGTCGGGTAGATGCCAGTGTTGTAGTTGCACTGGACCAGCTTGGCTGGGGAATGGCAAATTCTGGAGCACAAACCTTCAGTTCAGTTGCTCAAATGCTGTCAGATTCATAGCCTTTATTGTATTCCAATATTTTCAGCCGTTTCCTGTTATCATGTGGAGTGAATTGAGTTGGCTAAAGATTGGCATTTGTGATCATCTGGATCTTTGGAAGAATCCAAGATGGATCATCCACTTGGTATTTCTGACTGAAGATTGTTGTAAAAGCTTCAGCTTTGTCTTTTGCACTGATGTGCTGATCTCCCCATCATTGAGCTTGCGGATATTTGTGGACTTCCACCTCCATTGCATTGTTTAACCATCCACCACAATTCATAACTAGAGGTGGCAAGACTGCAAAGCATGGACCATGTCTATTGACAGTGAAATTGTTTAGCTCTGTCTACTTACTGCTAATGCTGTTTAGCATGCAAGACATCCTGAGTTTTAGCTTCACCAGATTGACACCTCATTTTTAGGTATGACTGGTGCTGCCCCGGCATGTCTTCCTACACTCTTCATTGAACCAGGGTTGATATCCTGGCTTGATGGTAATGGTAGAGTGAGGAATATGCTGGGCCATGAGGTTACAGATTGTGTTAGAAACAAAACCGCTATTGCTGGTGGCTTAGTCCTGAGTTGCTAGATCTGTTCGAAGTTTTTTCCTTCCAGCATGGTGGTAGTGCCACACAGCACAATGGAGGGTAACCTCATTGTGTAGATAGAACTTTATCTCCCCAAGGACTGTGCAGTGGTCACTCTTACTAACAGTGTCATTGACAGGTTTATCTGTGGGCAGGCAGATTTGTAAGCATGAGGTTATTTTCCTCTTGTTGCTTCCCTCACCATTGGCCACACAGCTATTCTTGTAGCTATGTCCTTTAGAACTCAACCAGCTCAATCAGTTGTGATCAGCTGCCAAGCCACTTTTGATGATGGATATCAAAGTTCTTCACCTCGAATACATTCTGTAGTATTCACGGAGGAGTACTGATTCATCAGCTTAGGGGATAGTGGTTTGTGCTAATCAGCAGGAAGTTTCTTTGCCCATGTTTGGCCTGATGCCATGAAACTTCATGACACTTGGAGCCAATGTTAAGGACTCCCTGAGCAACTTTCTGCTGACTGTATAGCACTGTGCTGTGTCATCTTCACTGGGTTGGTCCTTCTTGTGGGACAGGACACACCCGAGATAATGTAAGTGGTGTTGGGAATTTGTTTGGTGTCATCTCATGAATAAGACATTAGGGACAGCTATCTCAATTTTGGCAGTTGTTAGTAAAGAGCATTTGCAGGGTCAAGTGTTATGTTTGGCGTGGTTGTTTTTAATGTATGGTTATTGACTAGTTTAACCCCTTTTCTGAAACTTCTTAACAGTTTGATACAACCGAGTGGCTTGCTAGGCCATTTCAGAGGGCAATTAAGAGCCAGTCATACTGTTGCAGATCTGAAGTCTTAGGTAGACTAGACTCCTCTGATGCTGCCTGGCCTGCTGTGTTCCTCCAGCTCTACACTATGTTATCTCTGACTCCAGCATCTGTAGTTCTTACTATCTCCAGTGTAAGGACAGCTGATTTCTTCCCTAAGAATACTCGTGAATCAGTTTTTACGACAATTGATTCTGCTTTCATAGTCATCATTACCAGAACCTATTGGTTAGCGTGTCTGATTCACAGCGCTGCCAGGCTGCTGACTCAAATGATTAGAAAATATGTGAGTGCTGTTTATGTCTGGCCTCACTGTCCAATTTATGCTCCTAATATAAGGCCCTATACCAGGAACAGAGATAGTAGGAACTGCCGATGCTTGAGAATCTGAGATAACAAGGTGTAGAGCTGGATGAACACAACAGACCAAGCAGCATCAGAGGAGCAGGAAAGCTGATGTTTCAGGTCTAGACCCTTCTTCAGAAAAATGACTTGCTATCTAAGGAGGGTCCAGACTCGAAACGTCAGCTTTCCTGCTCCTCTGATGCTGCTTGGCCTGCTGTGTTCATCCAGCTCTACACCTTGTTATACCAGGAACAGAGTCTTGCAACATTACAGCTAAATTATTGATGATGCCTCAGGTCGATTGTTTCATATTCTTAGATAGCAATTCAATATTTTAAGGATCACTGGACTTCTTTATTTTAGTAAGAAATTCATCAGATGCTGAAGAGCTTTCATCCAAAGAGCACTTCACGGCCTATACTGAACAAATGTTGTTGGAATTTAAGGCACAGGAGGGGAGGAATCAATGTGCTTTACATGCATTTCAAGAGCAAATTGAACTGCTGCAGGTGGAATCCATGTAGGTACATAAACAAACTTAGAAGAGTACAGCAGTCAACCAGAAGACACTAACATAAACTTAAAAGGATGCTCTCTAGGTGGCTCATACTTCCCTTATATTGCTTTGGGGTCAATAGTCAGCATTTAGTGCCCTTGAATGGTTTGGTCAACCATTTCATAAGTTAGTTCAGAATCAACCACAAATGATGGCAGATTTCCTTCCCTAAATTAGTGAACCAAATGTGGTTTTAACAACAATGTTGTCGCTGTTCAGCTACAGATTTCATTTAAATTCACATTCCACCACCTGCCATGATGGGATTCAAACACAGGTTCCCAGAGCATTATCTGGGTGTCTGGATTACTCCTCTACTGATGGTTCCAGTCTACCATCTCCTCATGGTATCAGTGACCTTCCTTCCTTCATAAGACTAGAAATAAGATATTTGCGGATTATTGCACAGAACTTCATTCCATTTGCAACTCCTCAGATAATGAAGGTGTTCATGCCCATGGGTAAAAAGACCTGGACAGCCTTCAGGCTTTAACTGCTAAATTGATAGATGCCACATAATTATCAGAAGGTGACCATTTCCAACAAATGAGTGTCTAACAATCTCTCCTTGATATTCATTTGCATTCCTACCTTCTGATCACCCATTTTCAACATCCTGAGGTAGGGAAGTGCCCATAAAATTACATTTAGGACAAGACATATGCACATTGTGTCTACATGAACAGGTTGAAGGCTGGGCATCCTGAGATCAGTAATTCGTCTTTTGCTTCCTGTTCTATTTCACAATGCAAGCTATATCCGGGTAGGGGACCCATACTGGAAGTATACCTGCACCATTCAAATAATTCAGAACAAGCAAGTCACAGGGATAACCATCAAAGCAAAATCTTTCTGGCTTGTGATTTCCATTACTGTTGTAGACATAAAATCACAAAAAACTGACACATCAACCCAAAGCTGGTCAGCCAAATATTATGTCTTCCATACACATTGAGGGAGAGACTCAAGAATATGGTGAGCACTTCCCTTATCGTAGTATCCATCAAGCTTAAAAGGCACAAATAATTAAGAGATCCAACAACGGATCAATGACCCAATTCAATCCTCTACCATCCATAGCACTTACTGTTTGTCAACAAAAGCTTTCTCAAATCAACAAAAGTCCCAATGTATAGAACTGGTATTGCTGCCATCTTTGTAATGCAATGGCACCTGAACTATGCTTCAGCAATACACAATGTCACGAGAGAAACTGTTGCTAAATCTACAACATTCAGGCAAAACTTCAACAAGATCAATTTTGATGGAGGAGACACTGTGTTTACATGGCTGGAAAGGTTTTGTATTCTTGACTGTCAATTTGCCAATATTCCACAGCATTTAAATTACAATTTCAGCAGGAAGATTTGTTAAGGCTTTTGCCAAATAATTCTATTTTAAAAATTGTGTGAGGCAATGTACTTTACGTCTAGATATGGAAAGTGGGAAAGTATCCTTTGAAGAAGTGGGAGAGCCTCCATTTTCATCGCAAAAGGCAGAAAAGCCCTCCAGAAAGCAGGACCACAATTTTGATTTTTTTAAAGTAAGTGGTAAATCTCAAGTAAGCTGTACAGAGATACATTATTGCTACTTAGTGGAATTTGACAGTATTGCTAGTTAACAGAATTGAAAGCATTATTGTGAGAATACCATTGCTGTACAGCAGAGTTCAAAAGTCTGAACAAACTCAAAAACAGAATTTAAAACAACTTTGATTCAATACAAGAAGACAAGCTTGAAGATAGCAAATTATAAACAGCTACTGTGATTCTACAGATTTAAAACAGCTTTAAAGCAATAATAATAAGTAAACACATTGAGGAAATAGAAGTAGCAATAATACTTACAAAACTATTTAATGTCAGAGATGGACCAAACAGAAGACAGAATTGAAAAAGAAGACAATTGTTCATTATTTAACAATTCTTAAGATACTAATTGCTTCAAATTAAATACTAAATCTGAAGCTGAACAAGCCAATACATAATTATATTCAATGATTCCTATAGTGGATGATGTTATAAATCACTAAAATACCAAAGGTAACACCAATAGCTTTGTAAAGTTTTGAAGCCTTTTATAAGTACTTCACTCTGAAAACAAAAAGAAAAATTATTCAAACAGCAAGATTTAATGAAAAACTTCAGTTTCCAAGAAAATCCAGACAATTTGGATGGTGGAAAACTGTAACTTTGGAATCTGAACTCACAAGAAGCAAAAATGTTATGGGAATTATTGTTGAGTTTTTGTCAAGTTTCACATAGTCCAAGGACGATGTTGATTTGGAAAAATCTATTCAACATTTGGAAGTCAAAACTAAAAAAGGACATAGGCAGATTCTAAGAGAAGAACAACGATACCTCAGGAGGGCAGTAGAACCTATTCCCTTTATAAGGTACAAACACTTTAAAGAGGCGGGTGAAAAGCCAAAACCAAGACAGAGTCAAATAGCAGATACTAAAAGTTAGTATCGGTGCTATGGAACAACAAAGCCTCACACAAGCAATGCCCACCCACTTGTTATGAGGTGCACCACATCATTCATATGGCACACACAAGACTCCCAAAGCAAGTTCTCTATCACAAGCTCTGTCACAATAAGTGATTATTGGGAGATCAAGGAAAACACTCAAGGACCTCCACAAGCCATCCTTAAAGTATGTAATATCTTATCAATTCATGAGAATCTTTTGGCCAAGACTGGCCAAACTGAGGAAGCGTCAAAGAATTTGCTGATCACCTTCAACAGATTCAGTTGCAGGCCAAGTGCAAACAAAGGAAGAACCATGTGGTAACTCAAGCATCCCAGCCACCCAATGTCTTCATACACCACCTGCTGTACCTATGGCGGGATGTATGGATCCAGCATTGGAGTGAATGGTCACTTCAGGAGCCACAACTCTAGAGAGGAAGAAAGTCATCCTTGACCTTGAACGACTGTGTGAGAAGAAGATGTGTATATTATAGAAACAAAAGCTAGTGTGAGTGCCTTCAAGGTTATAATGATGGAAATTAGGACTATGTGTCGAATAAGCACCAGCTCAATTTTGTGATTTATCAAATCATTCAAACTCCTGTTTCAAACTCACAGTCAGCTTTCTTTCTGCATATAAATAATGTGATGAATTTATAGAGAAAAGTGCATAGATTGAGTTGTTAAGTACTAATTTAGTCGCTGATACCAGTTTATTCTTGTCCCTTTAAATAAATCATTGGGTTAAAATGTAACTAAATATGTTTTTCTATTCCTAACTTTCTGAATAAAAATATTTGTGATCAATTTTCTTCTGTTTGCTTTACTTAGTTGTAGCTTAAAATCAAAGAATTTGTATTTACTCTTGGGTATAAAACTGGCCTTGGTTCAGGTACTGATTTAGTTTAGTTTAGTGTCAAATTTAAACCAAGTCAAGGTATAATAAAAATGCTTTCAATTTTCTGAAGGTGCATGGTAAAGCTCAGCACTGGTGGAAAACACAATATCTGCCAAAGTTATTTTCTGTTTCTGGCACTATAGGCCTATTAAAATATTTGAACTTGCAAGCAGCAGTATTCAGTTTTTTTTAGTTCCCAGAATGTGAAAGAAAATGGCATGATTATCAACTATAGTAGAGGAAAGAGGAACGTTAGAATGATATTAAAATGTTATCTCATAGAATTGTTCCAAAGGTTATTGAAAAAGAAGAAAATTAATGAATAGTGAAAATGTTTGGTCTTTATAACCTCCAACCAACATAATATCCCCACAACAAGCTACTTGTGTCTTAACATCAGTCTAGAAGCTGAGCCACCTATTTGAAAAGACACATTGTATCACAACCTGCCCGAAAACTTCCCCTGTGTTTCTAGTCATCTGTCATACGTATACAGTCCAAATATACAAACCTGCTTGATATCTCTGATCTGTTACTGAGACCTCGGAGATAGCAAGAACTGCAGATGCTGAAGTCAGAGTCAATACAGTGTGGAGCTGGAGGAACACAGTAGGTCAGGCAGCTTCAGAGGAACAGGAAAGTCATTGTTTCAGGTCGGAAGCCTTCATCAGGACCGAGACCTCTTACTTTCCATCTGTAAGATTCTGAACTAAATATCTGTAAATATTTCTCACAAATAATGGTTAACCCATGGTTCAGATAAACATCTGAGCAGTGCATTTGGACTCAGTTGTTTTTCTCAAAAAATAAATAGATTAACAATTCAATCGAAAGCAGAAGTTTACAGGCTTGTTCAAAGGTAGAAAAGAGATTGAATCAAACAGTTCTGAAATGTAAACTGCATGTGCTCACTGGAATTTTGTAATCTTTACTTTTTAGGTTCTTTCACTGAATAAGTTTGGAGCACTTAATGTGCTCCAGGCAAGAGCAAGTAGAAGCCCATTGTGTGTTTGCCAGGAAGCCTAAAGTAACAGCTACAAGAGTGGTGCTGTATCAAACTGAAAAGATAGGCCATCTGTCAGTGGAAGTTTCAACTATTGTAATACGGATGTAGTATAGTTTTGAAGAATCGGTGTTGTTTATTAGAAGAACATTGGAATGTTGTGGAGAATTAACTGGAACCCTGATTCCGTCAGGACCTTGTTCCTGGACTGGAGGTAAGCAGAAAATGGCTCAATGATTGAAATTAGTCCATAACTTTACTATAAATTCTCTGTTTTTCAATTCTAGCCTCTATAAATAAATCCTGGTGCTTGATTCACTTTGTTTTTAGTCTTGATGACCTTTAGCCGAATTTTTAGTGATTGATGTTTTTGTTCCTCTGCCTCACCTCCACTCACACCCCCCCAAATAATAAGTCACCCCTCTACTCTTCATAGCAATATGTTTTATCTTGTATTTGTTCATGATGATATTTATTCCCCAATCATTTGACAAGTCTGCAAGTGTATTAATGTCCTCCTATAATTTGTTACAGTCCTCCTTAGTATTGACCAACATCTCCACCCCCTTCAATTTTTTGTGTCAGCAGTAGATTTAGAATTTTTAAATAATTCTGCATGCAACCATTTATCCTTATGCTGCTAGTTGACTGCAGACGTCAGCAGAGGGTCTGATGTCAAGAATGGTTGTTCCTATTTAAAGACCAACCTGCATTGTTTCAAAGGGAGGTGCATTGTGACTGCAAGAACTAGAGGGACTTCTTTAAAACATGTGTAAATACAAGTGCCAAGGTTTTCAGACAAAGTACTGCAAATCTTAATGGATGAGCTGGAAAGAAGGAGAGAGATTCTGTATCACTAGGGGCATCGGGAGACCGCAGACCTATGTTTAGGTGACAGTGGGAACAAATAGCTGTGAAGCTTAATGCTCTCATGTGGTTCCAAAATATGATTACAATGCAGGAAGACATTTATCAATCTGACACAAGAAATCTAAATGAATGATTTATGTATCGCTAGCCTCATTCACCATTCAAATCTGTACACTCCCATCGCGTACCTACAAGAAATATCGATCAATCATTATTCAACTTGACAAATAATTTGCCCTACCTCATCCTCATAGATTTTGCATTATAGCAAGAGCCATACACAATCCACAGATTGTGCAGGCTATTATTATTATGACAGCTACATCACAAAACACATTGCAAGACACTCACTTCATTTCACTCTTTTACATGAGAGGGTGGCACAGAAAAGGCAGCAGAGGGAAAGAACTACAGGGGGAAAAATATCTGTATTTTGGTAGAGATTTTCATGACTATAAGACATCTCAAAGCATCCTACAGTTAATGAAGTACTTTTAAAGAAAGTAGACATTATAATATCACTGCTTTCTCACATAATGTATTACTGCTATAAGGTAAGAAAGGTAGTGAGACAGGTTCATCTACATGTGTTATGGAGAACACAATGTTGGAGAATAATAGGTAGACCGTCATGAGCCTATGGGCCCTGGTGAGTCTGAAGGGACCTCTAATAAGGGTAACTGCCTGCCCAAACCTCTTTTTCTCATCTAACTTCTATCTCATACTATGATCACTTCTACATCACAAGATACAAATGGTGTAAGCATGTACTTCTTACCTGCTCATGTCCCCTCACCCTTGTTACATTCTCTTTTAATTTCAGATGCCTAAGAACTGAAATCATCCAGGCGATGGAGGGAAAAAGGAAGGAGACATGATGATGAAGATATATATTAGGCAATCCTGCACTTGAGCCCTACTGCTTCGTTATTGACAGTGCATGTATTTGAGAGGCTATGATAGAGGAGGAGTCTGCCCATGGTGAGGTATTGGACACAAGTGCATTGGGACCAGAGTGATGTTAAAGGATAATGCAGATACCAGCTTATCAGAGGATGTGCTGTTGTTTATATCTCAGCAGAAGCTGGCGGTATGTAAATATTAACAGACACAGCCACCTTGCCAGGCGCAAGCAATTTTTTCCCTGCCCTACTTGAGATTGCAGTTGTGGCTGCAACAGCTGTCTGATTTCAGTCATAATTTCATTTGTGGAGTGAAAATATCTGAATTTAAGGTAAGAGCATGGCTCTCTAAAGATCCTCATTTGATCTGGCTCATGGCCCCTTTTGCCCCAGCTCCTCCTTAATTATAGAATAGAATCCCTACAGAGTGGAAACAGGCCCGTTGGCCCAAGAAGTCCACACCAATCCTCAGAGCATCACACCCAGACCCATCCCCCTAATCTACACATCCCTGAACATTACAGGCAATTTAGCATGGCTAATCCACCTCACCTACACTTCTTTGGACTGTGGGAGGAAACCAGAGCACTCAGAGGAAACCCACACCGATATGGGGAGAATATGCAAACTCCACACAGATAATTGCCTGAGGGTGGAATTGAACCCAGGCCCCTGGTGCTGTGAGGCAGCAGTGCTAACCACTGAGCCACTGTGTGGATTGAACACTTGGTCTTGGCATTATTAGCATGATGCTCTAACCAGCTGAGCTAACTGACGGCCACACTTTTTGTGATCTCTCCTCAGTCTACCCAGATAGCTTATTTCAGTATGTGCATTGCAACGATCATTAAAATACTTCAGCATCACAAAGACCAATTCCTGAATTTAAACTCTCGCCAATATAACAATACTCCAAAAATGAATGTATGACACCTGCTGCCAGAAGAAATAAAACAGAAATTAACCTGAAAATAGTTCATGATCCCTTAAAGCAGTAGGAGGTGGAAGGTTGTGTTCAGCTGTGTGAGGTTAACACAAGGCTCTGGCTGGAACATTACATTTGAAAACAGCAGTATGTTCTGATGTTAAACTGTGACCCTCTGCACTTTTTGGAAAATTGGAACAGACCATAAAATCTCAGTCAATTGACACTTTAATTGTCTTAATTCCTTCATTTTAAATCCACATGCTGTTCCATCTACGCATGCCGTGTGCTCCTCATAAAATTGGTACTTGGCATCCTGATGTGAGCTCTGTTCTTTCGCCTTCTCCCTCCCGCTTCCAAGGCCACCCTCAAAGGGACTGGAAAGGTATGCCATGGACAGAAATTTGAAGAGATAGAAATTGTGTTGGATGTAAGAGTACAAGCATGTTACATTAAGTGGACCTCAATTAAATTCATTTGGTTAAGTCTTGCTGCTGTAGGAGAGTTTAAAACATGTAATATCAGTCAGCAATCCTCCCAATTTTTATTTCTATTGAAGTCAAAAACTGGAAGAGTTGTAGAAAACATTGTCAACAAATCTGTTTAAAACCATCACGTAATATCAAAATGGCCCCTTTGTCACTAAACTCAAACACTGAGCTACATGGATCTTTGAGTCTTAATTTTAGAATAAACATGGGCAATTTTGATTACAACTTCATCACTGAGGAAGAATCTCTGCCATTAACTTGAATTTAGAACAAGTGAGCCTATAATTCTTGGTTGGTTCTATCTTTGGTATTGATTATAAACTCTTGTTTAATTCTGTGGCCCACTTCCACTCTGCAACATTAGGCCCATTGTTTACTGTACACTAAACAACATACCAGATTCCAAGAAGTGAATAAATCAGATCAGCACCTTATCAGTCACTCAATTCACATTTCACAGTTCAGCCATAACTATTAGAATGAAGACGGTGAGCTTCCCACATACTGTGTGAAATTGGAACTATGTTACATGTAAGTTATAAACAGCAACATCTGTTACTTAACCTGACACTGAAGTTTTTCACAACATTTAATTTTGCTTCTTAATTTAATAGTTGTATTACAAGTATTAGCAGTAAGTTTATACAATGGTCTAAAATGTAGAAATTGAGTAATTTTAAATTACACCCTGTACAAATCTTTCAAGACTAGAAAATTGGCTGCCCATGCATTACGTTATGGCCAGCCAAGGTGTCCTATGTGCCTCACCAAGCTGTTTTTCTAAAGACAAGTTAGTGTAGCTGGATGATTCCATAGAAAGTGTATGATTGGTGCAGTACTATGTGAGTGCTTTCGCTTAGCGTGATAAATCTGCAGTTTGGCTTTCAGAGTGATGCTGGCTTTGGGAGAAGGTGAATGAGAGTTGATTGCTGCCTTGGAGTTGTGGGGTGATGGCTGTGGGAGAATGAGAGTCAGTACACCTTGGTAGAGGTGTGTGATGGGAGTACCGCTACTAAGGGTGGAATGGGGGCAGCAGGGACAATAAGAGTTAGGTGGTTAGACGGATGAGGGAGAGTGTTGGACAGGGCATGAGGAAGCATGCCTGGGTACTTTCATAGCAGTCACATACTGTTCCTCAACAAAACCTCCAAGGCCTGAGTGTATAGGCCTTGTTGGTGGATGTGAGTAAATGGGGATGGGGTGGGTGGGTGTTAGTGAATGGGTGGGTAAGTTGGTGTGAGTCGGTAGATGAGCGTGAGTGAACGGATGAGCAAGTGGGTGGATTTGGGAGAATGGTTGGGTGTGTGTTTGAATGGAGGATGTGTGAGTGAATGAGAGTATGTGTGTGAATTGGTGGGTTTGGGGCTGAATGAGTGATTGGAAGTAGGAAGGTGGTGGATGTCGTTACATTGGTGGTTGGGGGTGTAAGTGATGGTAATGCCCATTTAATTCTACTTGTGTGGATTTCTTTTGGAATTTTTCCCTTGTAACATTATTCATTGCAGTGTACAAACTGTAATGAGATTAATATCGGAAGCATACCTGATGATGATGTCAGAATCAAAGATTAAGTATCGCGAGCTGGAAGGGAGAAGAAGCTCTCTTTTAGTTTAAAGAGAGTGTGTGTATATATCACAGTTCTCAATAAAAGGCTCCTGCAGAAACTCCTGCATTCTTTGGGCTTCTAAACAGAGTCAGACCCAAACACTTAACAAAATGTAAATCATTCCCAATTTAGGATGAATTGTGTGATTGTTTGTTAGCCAGTAAGTACCCTCATTAATATAACTTGCTGGTCTATTTAAATCTGTTGACCACTTGGACTCACAATGACCCTGAAATTCCAATGGCCAGATGCTTGATACTCGATAATGCCACCTTCCTGACCCCAGTGGACCCTCCTTAAACCCCAACCCAACACCTGCCCTGACCCAGCACCCAACTCCCTCATCCAAACCACTGGCTCAATCAAAATGCTCCCCAGCCACCATTCCAATCGAATACTCCTGGTCCGAGCCATCCCCTGCCAGACCTGTCTTGACCTGTCCATCCAGAGAAATCTCCCCACTTGTGTCTTCCCCCACCACTCAAATCAACCTAACAACAAATCCAGGTAGACCCAGTACCCCCACTGAACAAAACCCTCGTCCTCCCCCGATACAATCCAAATACTCATCCATTTGCCTGGCACCCTACCTCATCATGTACACAAGACCTTAGCTCCATAGCCCTCCCTAACCCCTAAACCACCTGACATTCTAAGGCTCACATCCATATGGCACCTCCTCACCCATCTGGCACTCCAGTCCCGTACCTGCCTGCTGCCCTAATCCCTCACCCACTTGGCACTCAAATCTACAACCCAACAGCCACCTTCCCCGGCCCCCTCACATACTACCCCCTTACCCACATGGCACATTGACTCAACACCTACCCACCCTACCCACCACCCTAATGCACTTACCTTTCTCAGTAGTAGGCAATGTGACTTTGGGACCTTTCAACAACTTAACTTGTGAAATATGTGCTAAAAAGAGGGGCATCTCTCAGCCTGCAACAGTGCTCCCGTGTTGAACACAGTTCTCCCCAGTTTGCTCCAATGAGATGCCAGGCTCAGATATGAATAGGAAAGATTTAGAGGGCTATGAGCCAAATGCTGGCAAATAGGTCTGTTCAGGATATCTGGTCGGTGCGGACGAGTCGGACTGAAGGGTCTGTTTCCATGCTGTATGACTCTATGACTGTATTTGAATGGAAAAACCACTAAAAGGGATGTGTTTAATCTTAAAGAGGATCACTGTCAGTCAAAACTGTTCAATGATAATTGGAAAATATGGGCCATTTTTTGGATCCAAGCAAAACAGAGGAATTATAGCCTGAAGGACTGAGTATATGTCGGTATGGAATGAAAACCAGGAAAGCTGCAAGCTGGTTGGAAAGCTGGATCCATCCTCTCAAACTTCATGTTTCAGTCAAGTGTGTTAGGCTGTCTATGAGTAATACCTTTGGGAACGGTGTGCTGCCGAGTAGCATAGACTCATTTCTTGAATAGAGTTTAATTCATTTTCAAATTTAAGGACATATCCACAGGTTTTTGGATCTTCCTGAAATACCAGTATATATAAGGCAGGATCATAATAGAAATTGAGGTGGCTGATTCAACCTTATGGAAAAACTTTATTAAACACTCCCTATTTTCAGCTGATCTTTTAATTGATTGTGGGAAAGTTAGTAAGAGTTTACTCTTACATATGAAAGGTTTTCTGGGTTGCAGTACTTTACTTTCCATAGATTAGAGATTGTACATTGACTGATGTTTCCAGAGCAGCAACAACAGCAACACCAGCACCATCTGTGCAGTTCTTCAGGGTAATGTCCTAGGGCCAACCATCTTCAGCTGCTTCATCAATGACCTTCCCTCCATCATAAGGTCAGAAGTGGGGATGTTTGCCAGTGATTGCACAATGTTCGGCACCATTCGCGAGTCCTCAAATACTGAAGCAGTCCATGTTCCAATGCAACAAGATCTGGACAATATCCAGCTTGGGCTTCAAGTCACAAGTAACATTTGCGCCACACAAATGCCAGGCAATGACCATCTCCAATAAGAGACAGTCTAACCACCACCCCTTGACATTCAATCATGTTATCATCACTGAATTCCCCACGATCAACATCCTGGGGGTCACCATTGAGCAGAAACACTACTGGACTTGTCACATAAACACAGCAGCTACAAGAGCAGATCAGAGGCTCAGAACACTGCAGTGACTAACTCACCTCCTGGCTCCCCAAAGTATGTCCACCATCCACAAGGCACAAGTCAATAAGGTATTGGAATATTCCCCTCTTGCCTGGATTGATGCAGCTCCAACAACACTCAAGAAGCTTGACACCACCCAGGACAAAGCAGCCCACTTGATTGGCACTACATCCACAAAAACTTACTCTCTCCACCACCGACGCTCAGTAGCAGCAGTGTGAGCTATCTACAAGATGCACTGCAGAAATTCACCAAAGATCCTCAGACAGCACCTTCCAAACCCACAACTACTTCCATCTAGAAGGACAAGGGATGCAGATTCATGAGAATGCCACCAACTGCAATTTTTTCTCCAAGCCACTCACTATCCTGACTTGGAAATCTATCACCATTCCTTCACTATCACTACGTCAAAATCCTGGAATTCCCCTCCTCAGGATATTATGGGTCAGCATGTGGATTGCAGTGGTTTAAGAATGCAGTTCGCCACCATCTTCGCAAGGGCAGCTAGGGATTGGTAATAAATACTGATGAGCCAGTGATGCTCATGTGCCATGCATGAATAAAGAAAAAGCAGCAGTAATATTAATCAGAATGAACAGGTGCTTGGGTTTGCATCTTTGAATGGCTTCCCAGAGTTGTAGGATATCAACAACTACATATATGTGCCAATGTGAGTAGGACCATAATAACCGGGGATATTAGTCAACCACAAGATCTTGCATTCCTTAAATGTTCAAATACAAAAGGATATTTATGCAAGTGAATTCGAAATTCATGGTGTACTGCCTGGTCTTCTGCTTTAACAGTCCAAGCTTCCTGAAATATTCAGACCTGCTTAATAAGTAGCTGACATGAGGCAATGAAGATCCACTTCAAGCTTGGATGGTGACACTCATCAGAAATCCAAACAATAAAGTGCCACAGTGAAGCCATACATGATGAGTGATCAGCCAAATGTTGGTATGTTGATGAAACACTTCAGGTGCTTAGACCAATCAGCTGGCATCCTCTGGAATGGTTTCCCAGTGGAATGGTTCACTAGACTCCAACAAACATTGTACAGCAGCAAGATTGGGATTTTTGAGTAGGTGTCAACAGGTGAGAAGTGAAAATGCTTTGAATTTCTTCTGTTCACTTATAAGACGGCATAGGTGAGGCCAATATTTTATTGCCTGTTTCTAACTGCCTTTGAGAAGGTGAGAAAGAGTTGTCCATGTTTCAAGTCTCCTTTTGCCAGCATCCCTTGCTTGGCTGAGCTTCATTTCACCTTCTGGAAAGTAAAGATCAGTGCAACATTGTAAGGCCGATGCTTAGGTAACTGTCATTCCATCTAAGGTAGCAGACATGGTGTTATAAAGAGGGTACATATCTGTACTCAAGGCATGCATGGGCTCATTTGATTGTCGTTTTTGATATTTTGTGAAACTGATCACTCTGTCCATGGATAACACATCATCATAATGCTCTATAATATCAACCCACTCATGCTTGTTGTTAACTCTTCCGTTTCCTCTGTAATAATGGTCATTGTGCTTGAGGACCTGTCACTGCATTGCACATTCCCTACTGCTGCTTAGTGATTGTTCATTTTTATTGACTGGTCCAGGGTATTGCATCTGTGTCCAGTGCAATTGAACTTAGAGGGCTCTACCTTCTGTTATAGACTCCCCAAAGCTGTCCTCATTATCTTGTGAAGTGAACGATCAGCAGCAAACCCAGCTATCCAAGAGTTTCAGCAATGGCGAGTGTCTAAGCTACTGCATAGTATGTGTGAGCAAAAGAATCAGCTCCTTTAAGACATGGTCATCTGAGATCTCCATTGATTTCTGTTACATGTGAGGCCCTGTTGTAGAAAAAGGGCAGGAGTAAGCAGAGTAGGTCAAAATATTGTAACTTATCATTAGGAAGAAGATTATCTTTCACTCGCTATTGAAATCAAATCAACATGACTGAGTGCCAGATGACTTCAAGACTATCAGATGGATGGGAGCACCTCATCTCCTCATCTCTGTTGGCCAGAGGCATCAAAACTTCATTAATTTCTACATCCTCCATGTCTACTGTTGCTATGATATGACAGGAGGAGTTACTTCAGTTTTCTCGTTCTTTCTAAAGTTCCATGCTCTCTCTCCTGAACTGGGGGCAGAATACACCATGCAATGGTGTAATGTGTACACCTAATGGATTGCTGAGGGTGAATATCAGACTGCATGAAATTGTATAAAGATGAAGGTGAGTGGAAATGGATGCTGGGTGGAAGTGGATATGAAACATAAAGGTGGCTACAATTGCATAATAATTGGATGTGAGGAATGATGTAATGGAGCAGGTTTAACAGAATGAGGGGTGGGGATGCTTTGAGGACACTGGTGAATGAGTTCTTACTTCATTGTTACCATCATGATTGATCATTAAGGCACTTTCTGCAATAAATCCAGGAATGCAACACAATGGGCAACCAACAAACATGCTTTTCTGTTTTTAACAGCACTGTTTTCCCATGCATTGCTGAGTCAAAGTGACTTTCCACACAGACCCCAGTGGCGCATGAAGTGAGGAACATTAAACTGGGACTCAGCCATAGTTTCTCCTGGCTTCTTGGCAAACTTCAATCTCCTTTAAACTCTATCTCTGAATTAGTCCTTCAAATATATTGTGCACTTCCTCATCATTCCCACACAAGGAAACAAACGTGGAAATGAAATGTCAATGAACTGGCTGTGTTAAAAGTTGACAGATGCTGTACAACTTCTGAGACGTCCCACTCCCCAGCATATCTTTTAAACAATAACATGGACAACACTTCATTAATTTATCCCATTATTTATAGATATTCTGATCAGAGCATAGATGTGATTAAGACATAAAATGTGAATATACCAAAGAAATATAATGAAATGTCAATCCGTAAATGCTTTTGATTTATTTATTTTATAATTCCAATCCAAAACTCAGAGTTAACAATGGGTTTCAATGTATCAATGCTAATGCCACAGTTTAGATATTCCGATCCAAGAAAATTTGTGCATGATCTCTTGACAATCTGTTTTGACATTTTTAAGAACTAACCTATGGTACATTCTGCAGAGTCTATCCTGGTACAATCCCATAGAAGTGTCTGAGGGAATGAGGTAAGGTATATTTGAGAGAGAAAAGCACAAGGTTTGCATTAGCTGGAACTATGAGAGTAGTTGGCATGAAATTATGAATGACTACCCCAGAATCAAATGGTCACAAACCTCATGCAGAGCTAGAACTAAGGCTTTGGAGCAGGTATGTGGAAAAACCCACAGGAGCTCTGCAGTCAGTAATATCATGAGGCTATTTGTTCTTTTATTTCGCCAGCAAAAACAAAACACTTCACACGCAAACAACAGACTTTCTTATTTAAGAACGAAGAAAGTTTTAGAAATTTTAAGAAGCATTAACAGTCCTTTTGCAAGAAGGATAGCAATATTTTGAAAGCCAAAGGTTTTAATTACATTGCTTGTTATGTTTTTGTATCTTATTGTCCTCCTGCATAAATTTTTGGTTTCCTGATGAACTCCATCTGAATCTGATCTCTGAGGGTGGGAATGGATGAAAGCACTGTGAGATTCTCTGCTTCAGTGTCACAGTGTTCTACACAGCTGGAGGATTCTTCCTTGAATTGAGACTCACCATGTAATTCATTTTCACACCAGGTTTCTAAACATAGGCATCAGGTAAAGGCAAAATTAAAACCATATTATTTGCAGGTTGTGTAAAACAGCACCAACTTGCATCTATATATTGTCTTTAAGATTCCTCATTGATTCCTAGTAATTATCAAACAAGAAACCACTATCAAATCTAAGGAGGGGTGCTCTTTCGTGAGCAAGAAAAAATTATGGTCAGCAGTGTCAAAAATAATATATGTCCAAACAACAATTTGGAAAGATCCAAACTGCTTTCAGAAAGTCTATGAAGCATAGAACATAGAACGTAGAACATTACAGCGCAGTACAGGCCCTTCGGCCCTCGATGTTGCGCCGACCTGTGAAACCAATCTGAAGCCCATCTAAACATGGTACTACAAGCGGTGGGAGTTAGCTGCAGAATGAAGTTGGGTTTTTGAAAAAGGACTTAAAGATACATGGAGCAGTAGTCCAAACTGCAACCCAGCTTACAAACAGTGTGCTCTGCAGGAACTTCTTATAGATCCTGGTCCAGAAGTTTACTTTTTTTTCTTAATCAATAGTGATGTGCTTGAGTTCTGGAAATGTTCTTGTCTTTGAAGAAGCTGCCATCCCACTCCAGACTGGCACTCAACCCCCCAGACAATGACAGGGAAGTACATATACCTCATACATCTGACAGAATGAGAGTGCTGTTGGAGGTTAATGCTTAATGCCTCAAGTGCAAGAGACCTGTCAGTGCAGGGGTGGGATGGAGTGGAGGGTTGAAGTGGGAGCGAACAGTTAAGTGATCAAAATCAAATGTTAATGGTTCAAATGGGTACTGGAAAAGAACTCCGGGGGAAATGAGGAGTAAAGTATTGTTTTACTTTAAGAATAGCTGCTGAGCAGGGTGATAGGAGTTATGTCATATGATGTCAAGTCAGATGGAACTATGATCTGAATCTGTAAGAGTTCAGCAAGATGCCCCCTTTATCATACATTGTAAATGGTTATGGTTAATAAATGTTCATCCTTATGAATGAAGAGTTCATCTTACTGCCATGGGCACACACCTATTGTGGCATCTGAATGGATTGAAAGAATGTTAATGAAGAAAGGGCAACTTTTTCTTTATCACAGAATCACAGAAGTGTTATGGTGCCGAAGGAACGCAATATCTCTGTCCAGCTCATTAAATGAACACCATGACCTAACACCAATATCCTGCTTTCTGCCATATTCTTGCACATTATTTTATTCAAATCATCAGTCAATGCCCTTTTTAATGCCTCAATTGTACCTATAACCAACACACATCCAGACAGTGCATTCCATCCTCTTACTACTCACTGAGTGAAGAAAACGTTTCCTCATATCAACCTTGCTTCTTTTGCACATCACTTTAAATCAATGCCCTCATGTTCTTGTTCCTTTTACAAGCAAGAACAGTTTATCCCAACCTACTCTATTCAGCCCACCTGTTATGTTGAAAACCCCTATCACTCCAAGGAAAACAATCCCAAATTCTTCAATCTATCTTCATTACTGAAGTTTTATCGCAGGAAACATTCTTATAAATTGCTTCTGCACTATCTCTAACGCAATCACATCCTTCCTATAAAAGGACATGCAGAACTATACACAGTACTACAACTGAGATCCAAAAAGTGTCTTATACAAGCTCAACATCATCTCTATACTCTTCTACTCTACGTCCTAATTAATAAAGTTAAGGATACTGTATGCTTTCCTTACTGCTGTCCTTACCTGTCCTACCAACTTTAGTGATATGAGCACAGAAATGCCTAGGCCCTTCTGCTCCTGAATCCCCTCCTTAGAATTGTACCCCCTTCAATGTATTGTCTTTGAATGTTCTTCCTACCAAAATACATTACCTCACATTTCTCTACCTTGAAACTCATGTGCCACCTACCTGCCTAATTCACCATCTTGTCTATGTCCTTCTGGAGTTCTAAATGCCCTCCACATCGCTTACAATTCTTCCAAGTTTTGTGTCATCTTCAAACTTTGAAATTGCCCCTCGCACACTAAGATCTAAAGCATCAATATATGTCAGGACCACAGACAGTTATTAGTGCTTGGCTCTGTTTTGTGGGGCCCATATGGAGGGAGACAAGGCTAATTCTTGATGATTTTTTTCCGAAACATCTCTGGATGCTTGACGTCCCCATCCCAGAAACTAACAATCACCTTCTTTCCCTTACCTGTGTACCATATTTATGTATTTGTACCAGGGAACGAGTACCGGGCAATCATCACAGCAAAGATAATGACTGAGCTCAGGTAGAAATGTTACAGCCTGCTTCACTGTCCAATTATGGCCTACTTTCCAGTTTTGGAATGTAATTTCAAGCATAAAATATACAACATCCATGAATTGTTTGAAAATTTGCTATTAAGTAACGGATTGGTAACAGATGGTCACAGCTGTAGCTCCCGTCCAAAGTACTAAGCTCAAGTCTGTTTTAAATGCCTCAGTCACCTTCCATGCGCAATTTAACATGATTTTCAGTTAGGGCAGAACTGCTCAAGAAAACCTGAAATCTTGACTTAGAATGTTTGTGCCACCATGGTAAGTAAGTGCACCACCTGCTGGCTGAGGGGGAGTAGCGTGAATAAATGCTTTGGAATAACAGCAGCAAGTGGCTGAGACAATAACTCATCATAACTTTAATGAAGATAGAATAAAGAAAGATGAATTATAGAACATGACAGGAAACATTTTTGCTTCTACACGGCTACAGATTGAATTTCCATCATCACCTTTAATAATCTGAGTTTATTCTCTGTTTATCAACAGGAATTTTTAGCTCGCAAGAAAGAAATTCCTGATGACATAATGCCTTTAACCTCTGCTCTTGAACCATCCCAGAGGTCCTTTAGTTTTTTTTTTAATATGAAACAGATCCTTGAATAGAGTAATTGTCTTAAACTGTGCTTTGTGACTGTGAATTCTCTTAGGCGTATTAATTAGTTCTGTGGCAGGTATGACATATGGAGGTATGAAAGACAGTTTGGAGAGACTATTCATCTGAATCCTGAGTTTTTACTTGGAGATAGTGGAGTAGATTTAGACTTTGTGTTTGTGTAAAGTAGGTGACAACAGAACACCAAGCTATTTTATGTCTCTCACAAGTTTTGTTTCCATGAAATCTGAAGAGACAAATTTGGAGCCTCTGTCTTTTGTTAAGAGTGCATCCTTCTACACCAAAATAATTCTGTGATTCAGAGTTGCAGACAGTGATTGAAGCAAATCTAATGACCCAAGTGGTTGGTGTGGCTCAATACATTTTTCTGTAAGTAATTAGGTGCAACTTATGAAGAGAAATCAAGCTGTCTGATAGTAACAAACAGGTAGTTAATATTTATTTACATTGTTTAATAACAATTAAAGAAGTTAACTAGGTTAGACTGCACCACAGTCTCTACACTTTTGCATTTGCCAGCTGAGATGAGCTTAGTTTGGTTTAGCAGATGATCAGTGAACGTGCAGATTCCAACTTTGAAGGTAGGTTGCGGTGGGGTTCAATGTAAGGGTATGAGAAAGTTTTAATTAACTCCCAACCTATGAGACTCTTTCAAAACATCCCCAAGCACTATATATCATTCCTTATATGGTGCTGTTAAAAAGAACATGTCAATATGATTATTAATCAACTGAAGTTTGGTTGCCAAGATGCCCACCAACCATTTTTTTCAGACATGAGAACATAGAACATAGAACAGTACAGCACAGTACAGGCCCTTTGGCCCACAATGTTGTGCCAACCTATTATCCTACTCTAAGATCAATCTACCTTGCATACATTGTTGCACCTACAAGTTGTTGACTCTGAGAAAGTCTTCAGAATTGGTTACATTTACATGGTTAGATTTATTTATATGCTGAAGATGTAAAAACGACTAATATACCAAATGTTCACTTCTAGTTCAGTGCTAAGAGGCTAAGAGCTCATATTGGGGAAATAACAGACATAGTGTTCATGATTTTCTGTTCATAATGCAGCATATCCATAATGTCCTGATATAAAATCTCTGCAAAGTAGATAGTGGCCATTTAGACCATCAGGTCTGCACTGACCCTCCAAAGGACATTACACCCTGTATTAACCACCTAGCCTACAAATCACTGAACACTACAAGGCAATTTTTTTTTTAAGCATGGCCAATCCACCTACCTGCACATCTTTGGACTGAATGAAAAAACTGACAAACTTGGAGGAAACCCCTGCGGACACAGGGACAATATGCAGACTCCACAAAGACAGTCACCGAAGGTTGAAATCAAACCCAATTCCCTGCACTAGGAGGCAGCAATGCTTTCCGAATTAGAATGCAGTCACAAACTGGAAAAAAAATACCTGCTAAGGATTAGAAATACATCTTTGCCCGAGTTTTTTGGTCATGATATGACCAGTCGTGATATACAACTTTTTCTCTTCAGATCAAGTTAAACAATATATGAAATTCATATACCCATCTCACCTGACTTGTTGTGGAGCTAGTTAGTGACCCTGCCAACACTGCTCTCTGCTCAATAACACTGCTGGCCAGTTCTGCACACAGAAGGGAGCCTGGCAGCATGGTTTGTCATCAAAATGGTATAGACAGCCCATTCTTTCTTAACAGCCAACTGTTTCTCAAAGGCATTGCTGCAATAGAAATTCTTGGAAATTGAACACCAGGACAGGCAGGGAATCAACAGATACAATTTTGGAGACATTAGTAGTGTTGAGGTTAGGGGCAAGAGACACCTTGAGTTTGGCGGTAGAGTCCTTCAAGGATCAGCATCAGAAGGAAGTGAGACCAGCTCTGGATCGAAGGTTCTGGTGATGGTTCCACAATAAGTCTAATGTTTGTGCAGGTGGTCAAGGTCAGTGAATGATCCTTCATTTCAATTCTTCTACCAACAAAACGTAAGGTCAATAGGTGTTTTTGAGGTTAGGTGGGTGTTTTGTGTGTGGTTCTACAAGGCACAATATTTGACTACTTGCTTTTCACAGCATATCGTGTTAAAATCAGTCCCTGGGTAAGGATCTCTAAACTTGTTACAGTTTCAAATGGGATGTCTCAAACTGTTAAGCTCCTGAGTGAGGAGGGATGAATTGGCTCCCCTTGCTTTTCACCAGAAAACTTGGTAGATCACAGCAAGGTTATTTTAAATGGACGCCTTCCCTTGTGGAAATCTTTCTTATGGATCTAAATGCACTTGTGTTTTAAAAGGAAACAATTTAACCAAGCTTTCTTGGATTCACAAAAAGCATGAGTTTATGAATAACTAAAAGCTAGTAGAAATAGTAGCAATAGATTAGGAGCAGAAGACCATAAAACTAAGAAATAGGCCATTCAGCCCCTCAAGCCTGCTCTGCCATTCATGGCTGAATCCGACATTCCTCACATCCAATTTCCTGCCCTTTCCCCATGACCCTCAATTCACCTAGTGATTGAGAATCAATCTCTCTCAGCCTTAAATGTACACAAGAACTCTGCCCCCATAGCTCTCTGTAGCAAGGTGTTCCAAAGATTCATAACCCTCCAATGTAAGAAATTCCTCTTCGTCTCAGTATTAAATTGACACTCCTTTATTCTCAGACTATGCCCTCTGGTCCTAGACTGTCCTGGGAGGGAAAATATCCTCTTAGCTTTTGCCCTGTCAAAGCCCTTAAGAATCCTATATATTTCAGTGAGATCATTGAGTATGGAAGTTGGTGTGTCATGCTGCAGTTGTGGAAGGCTTTATTTAGGCCATATTTGAAGTACTGTGTGCATTTGTGATCACCACATTATAGGAAGGATGTGCATGCTTTGGAAAAGGTGCGAAAGAGGTTTACCAGGATGTTGCCTGGATTGGAGTGCATCAGCCAGAAGGACAGGTTGGACAAACTTGCATTGTTTTCATGAGAGTGTCAGAGATTGAGGGGTGACCTGACAGAAGTACAGTAAACATTATATTATCCGGCAACTGTGGGACCAGGAATGTGCTGATCGATCAAATATTCTGGATAACCAAGTGGTCCACATAATCAATGTAAAAACACAGACTAAGTAATAGAAACAAAATGCAGGGGGTCTACAAATCACAAATACTTTATTTACAGCATAAATCACTTAAATAATAATGCAATTTTGCCTAAAGTAATATTTACCAGCAGAGAGCTTCTCACTCATACCTTCAACTGACTACTCGGACATTGCAGTATTTGAGGAGAAGTTGAATCAAAATTGAATCAACTGTTGATATTTTGTGTGGCAATTCAATTGAACAACAATTTTATTAATATTGAGGTGAATGAATTAAAAACCTATAATAATTGGACAGAATAATACAGTAAACTTTGTGGTATTTGAGGTATATAATTTTTGCAGGTTTATCAAGAGTGCTGGTTCATAAGGTGTCAATTAAAACAAAGTTTGCTGTATATAAAATATGAGGCATGGAGAGGCTGGACAGTCAAAGTCTTTTTCCCACGGTGGAAATGTCAAATACTAGGTGGCCTAGGTTTTAGTTGAGAGGGGAAAAGTTTAAGGGAGATGTATGAGGGAAGTTTGTTATACAGAGGGTGGTAGGGACCTGGAACATGCTGTCAAAGGAGGTGGTAGAAGCAGATACCTTAGCAATGTTTATAAGGCATTTAGACAGACACATGAGCAGGCAGGGAATAAAGAGATACAGACCACGTGCAGGCAAATGAGATTAGTGTAGAATGGCATTATTGCCAGCACAGACATGGTGGGTTGAAGGGCCCGTTCCTGTGCTGTACTCTTCTATGTTCTATATGTTCCTTTGCGCCTTTATATAACATTATTACAACATCTATTTGTATCATGCTTATGTATGTGTGTCTGTGTGTTATGGCCTACTGGTATTATCACGAGATTGTTAATGCAGAGACCCAGATAACATTCTGGGGACCCAGGTTCAAATCCTGCCATGGCAGATGGTGGAATTTGAACTCAATTTCTTTTCTCTTTAGAACGATGAAGGATGAGAGGTGACTTGATAGCGGTGTACAAAATGATCAGAGGTATAGATAGAGTAGATAGAGTAGAGAGCCAGAGACTTTTTCCTAGGGTGGAGGTAGCCATTACGAGACGGCATAGTTTTAAAGTGAGTGGAGGTAGATATAGGGGAGACATCAGAGGTAGGTTCTTTACTCAGAGACTGGTAAGGGCGTGGAATGCATTGCCGGAGAGGGTAGTGGAGTCAGCCTCATTAGGGGCATTTAAGCGGCAATTAGATAGGCATATGGATGATAGTATAAGGTAGCGGTGGAGGTTAGATAGACCTTAGGATTAGAGTATAGGTTAAGCACAACATCATGGGCCAAAGGGCCTGTACTGTGCTGTACTGTTCTATGTTCTATGTTCAATAAATGTCTGGAATTAAGAATCTAATGATGACCATGAATCCATTATCGCTTGTTGGAAAAACCCATTTAGTTCATAAATGCCCTTTACGGAAGGAACTGCCATCCTTACCTGGTCTGGTGACATGTGACTCCAGACCCACAGCAATGTGGTTAACTCTTAACTGCCCTCTGGGGAATTAGAGATGGGCAATAAATGCTGCCTTGCCAGTGACACCCTTGCCCTGTTAATGATAAAGGAAAAAAAATGTCAAGATAACAAACATTCAAGTCTTTCCAGTGCATGCCTGCAGTAAAGCTATACAAGGGAATCCCTAGCTTCCTGCTTTGAAGGCATAAGAGTAAGCCAGAAAATATAAATTAAGTATAAAATCATTAATTGAAAACAAAATAAAGAGGGAGAAAGATAAAAAAAGGCAGAAAGAAAAGTTAAATAAATATCTAAAATCCATAACAAAATTGAATGCTTCAGGAATGAGGCTGGACACCTGTATAATTATATTTTTAGTGGCAGAGTGGCACAAAATAAATTTATCGCATCATTGAACATTGTCTTATCGGTGAAAACAGCATCTTTTTTTCTGAATTGTTTAGTGAATAGCAGGTAGGTAACTTCATATTCTTACATATCAAGTTACTGGGTGGGATACTGCGATAGTGTAGACTGTGGAGCAGCGGGTTAACTCAAATGGAAACTTATTGATTTCTTCATTTAACTGTGCATGTGCAGACTGCAGACATTTCTGTCTGACATGTTCCATAATAATGATGAACTCCGTTAGCCTCACTGTTAGTATTATCCAAAGCGCAAACCAATATTATTTCTCTCATGCAAATCTGGAACTTGGCACCATGTATATGCGTTTATGTGTGTGAGATGGTGCGTGAAAGAGTGAGTGAAAGGTAGTTTTCTTTAGAAACCTTCAAGGCAAGGGTGTGAAAAGTAAGCTAGTCTCTTTTTTTTCACAAAAAGATTACTGCTGGCTTATTTAAAAATGACTTACTTACTCCAAGGGTAAGAAATACGCACATCCACATACATGAATCACGGGTAATTTTAAGAAGATGCTTTAGGACTATCTATGACAAGAAATAGAAAAAATAGGAGATCTGAAAGTGAAAGTGGGGAGAACATCTGGGAAATATTAACCACATTTTAATTTGTTCTTATTGAAAATGGATTTAAAGATGATTCCAAGATAAAGTTATCCAACTGGAATTTAACTGAGTGCAGTGAACCTCATATAGATTAATTGAATAGATCAAACAACGAAACAGCAAAGAGCGATATTTAATTATGAAATAGATTGATACAGGGCAGATATATTAGAAATAAACAGGATCCATCAAAGTCAGAAGTTTTATGAGTAACCAGGGAGGCTTAGACAAAAGTGAGGTGCAAGAAAGGGGCATACGATGAAAACAGAAGGCATGAGAAGTAAATAACAATAGAAAGAATTGTCAGTAAAAATATATAAAATATAAAGTTAACAAAGTCAGAAAAGAAAAACGGAAAAGTCACTGGAAGAATAGGAGCACTTACAGTTAATGGAATGAAGACAGAGCTATTAGAATGGATGAACAACATTTTGGTGAAAAGTGTAGTGTCTGAAGAAGCATTTTAAGGAAGGACCAAGAATGCTGAGTTAGAAGAAATTAGAGGTGAGAGGTAAAGAGGAAAGATGGAGGAATTTAGAAAAGTAATTCAAGGATATTGGGCCTAGGTGGATTGCGGTACAACCACCAAGAGTGAAGTGAATGGAAGGGTGTCTGAACAAAAGGCCATAGGCATAGCCAAAGGAATAGAAAGTTTGATAGAAGGATTGTAAGAGTTAAGCAGATTACAGAGATATAGAGGGAAGTAAGATTTGAATGCAAATTTTACATTTGAGAAATTGGGGAACCAAGAGACAAGAAAAAAAATTCAGTCATCAATGGTATAATTGCTAGTTGTTCAAATGGAACTTCTTTTCATTAAACAAATTCATTTTATGGTTATTCTACAGAATAATATAGGAGGGACCAAAATGGTAGTTCAGTCTGTTCGCGCAACAAGGTAGATTCCTCATAGAATCCCTACAGTGCGGAAACAGGCCATTTGGCCCAACAAGTCCACATTGACTCCCTGAAGAGCATCCCACCCAGATCCTTGTAACTCTGCATTTCTCATGGCTAATCCACCTAACCTACACATCCCTGGACAGTAGGTACAGATGGGATGACATGGAATATTTTCAGATCACAATACAGTGAAATTTCAATCTCACTCATTTCCTAAATGAAATATTGTGTAATATTCATGTACTTTAATAAGGAAGACAAAAAAAAACACTGAGATTATGGGACTTATTATACATTCCAAAGCTCAGTACTGCCAGAAATCTGGAAATAGGTTATCTCTCTCTCTCCTAGATAACAAGGTGTAGAGATGGATGAACACAGCAGGCCAAGCAGCATCATAGGAGCAGGAAGGCTGATGTTTTGGGCCCGAAACGTCAGCCTTCCTGTTCATCTGATGCTGCTTGGCCTACTGTGTTCATCCATCTCTACACCTTGTTATCTTAGATTCTCCAGCATCTGAAGTTCCTGCTATCTCCCTATCTCTCTCTCCTGTTTATTGAAAGAATACTGTGTGCTTCAGGGTTACCTAAAGGGAGGGAAAAGTTAATTTGAAAATAAGATGATAAAAGTTATTCTAGTTAGCAAGAATTAGCAATGTCATTTCCAGTCAGCACCCACAATCACTTTGTTTCTTTAAAACTTCACATGGTGGTTTTGAAGATTTGCTTTCAACATTTAATTTTATTAGATCCTGATGTTTGTTTTTTCTGCCCTCAAGTTACTGTACTTCAGTACCAATTCAGCAATTACCAGCACACTTTATTCTATCATATCTAGATATTGAATCAAGGAAACCTTTCACTTGGGAACTGTGCATATTGAAATTACCATATATGAAGATCTAGCAGGCTCATATTTGACAAGGTGCATTTAAAGACTATTTATAGTTTGATTCCACAATATAAAACCCATAAAGGACATGTCTTATTTACTTGTCAAGTTAAGGTTTGTCAGTTTGGAGAACAAAACACTTTGAGAGTCCAGGAATAAATCTGAACCTAAACGTAGTTTTGTAGGATAGATACAGCATGGCCACAAGTGGAGTTAATCTTCTTGTTCTCCATCTTATAGGTTTTAATCTTTGAAAGGCAGTTATCACTGCATTGGTGTAAATTTATTTTCTATATTAACCATTCTCTTACTAATTGAGGCTGGCTGTTGAGTATGCAAAGTTGTTTTAAAAATTGTGCAATAGAGAGATGTGCATTAGGAACTGAGAGAGAGGCTGAATAGATTTGCATGTAGGACTGAGAGTGAAAAGAATTGAATTATTTAGCCTGTGCTAGATTTAAACTAGATACCAGATGTAATGGAACAGTTTAACAAATGCTGCATTCTTTGTGCTATAATTTAACAAAATTATAATATTAAATTATTTTGAACAGAAGTTGTAACAGGCATGTTGTACTTTATTATAGGTTGGTTTCTTAAGAAATCCAATTTTGATTGGTAAATGGATGAGTATTGTAGACCAAAAGGAACATCTTTGATTGTGGCAGTGTTTGGAAGTCAGCTAACAGTATCAGAGATGGTCTTTTGGGGAACTTGGTTTGTACCTATATTTCTAAACTGTACTCTTGCATCTTCGATAATAGATCTTATCAAAAGCCTTGCTTGTGGATCACATCAAATGCATTACCCTTATCAACATTATGGTTGTCACCTCAAAACCTTCGATCAGATTTGTCAGGCATGATCTTCCCTGAACAAATCTATGCTGATTCTCCCATGTTCTCCAAGTCCAGATATATTCCATCCCTCAGAATTCTTTCTAATAATTTCCCCACAATCGAGGTTATTGATTGGCCTGAAATTTCTTGGTCTATCTCTTCTTCCACATTTTAAATAATGGAACAATGTTAGCAGTCCTCCAGTCCTCAAGTACCTCATACCAGAGGGGATTTGTAAATTAATGCCAGGGTCCTGATATCTCCTCCTTTGCCTCCGTCAACAGCTTGGGAGACATTCCATCCAGGCCTACAGATTCAACCATTTATAAGGCTGCTAAACTCCGTAATAAATCATAATGGGAAACAAAGTGATGGCAGACTAATTAAATGCATAATTTGGTTCTGTCTTCGCAAAAGACGCCACAAATAACGTCCAAAATATTTGGGGAACATAGGTCTAGTGAGAGGCAGGAAACTAAAACAACCTGTATTAGAAGGGAAATGGTATTCAGAAAATTGATGGGATTAAAGGCTGATAAATCCCCAGGGCCTGACAATCTACATCATTGAGAACCTGAGGAAGTATTCCTAGAAATAATGAATGCATCCATTGTCATCTTTCAAGATTCTATCGACTCTGGGATGGTTTCTATGGATTGGAGGATAGCTAATGTAACTCCACTATTTAAAAAAGGAGGTTAAGAGAAGACAGGAAATTAGAGGTTGGTTCACCTGACATCTGTTGTAAAGAAATGCTGGAGTTCGTTATAAAAGATTTAATTGTTGAGCACTTAGAAACCATGGCAGCATCAGACAGAGTCAGCATGAATTTACGAAAAAGAACATCATGCTTGACAAATCTACTGGAGATTTTCAAGGAGGTAACTTGAAGCGACCTGGATATCCTTGTACACCTGCCACTGAAAGTAAACATACGAGTGCAACTGGCACAAGGAAGGTAAATGGCCTGTTGACCTTCATAGAGAAAAAGAGAGAGAGGATTCAAGTACAGGAGTGGGGATGTCTTGCTACAATTGTAGAGGGCCTTGGTGAGATTGCAGGTATTGTGTACATGTTTCCCTATCTTAAAAAGGACCTCCTAGCTATGGAGGGAGTATGACATAGGTTTACCAGAATGATTCCTGGGATAGCAGGACTGACATATGAAGATAGATTTGATCGGTTAGGAATATGTTCACTGGAGTTTAGAAGAATGAGTGGCGATCTCATTGAAACCTATAAAATGCTAACAGAACTAGATAGAGTAAATGCAAGATGTTCCAAATGAATTGCGATGGTGGGGGGGAGGGGTCCAGTATTGAAATCACAATTTAAGGATGTGGAGTAGGCCATTTAGGACTGAGGTGAGGAGCAATTTCTTCACTGTATGGAATTTTCTGCCACAGAAAGTCATTGAGGCCAAAATATTGAATGTTTTCAAGAAGGAGTTAAATAAATTTCTTGGTGCTAAGGGGATCAAAAGGCATGGAGATACAGTGGGAAAATGGCATTGAGGTAGAGGATCAATTATGATCCTATTGAAAGCAGAGCAGTCTCGAAGAGCTGAATGGCCTACTTCTGTTCTTATTTTCAATGTTTCTATGTTTAGTAGCTCCTCTCTCTCTATATTGGGGGGTTGGGGGTGTCAGTTGGCACAGTTAGCTGGTTTGTATGCGGAGTGATGGTAATAGCATGGGTACAATTCCTGCACCAGCTAAGCTTGCCATGCAGGACCTTCCTTCTCAACCTCTCCCCTTTCCTGAGGTGTGGTGACCATCAGGATAAACAGCCACCAGTGTCTCTCTCTAATGAGACAGCAGCCCTTGGCCCTATGGTCCAATAGGAATATGGTGGTTTTGTCTCTCCCTCTGTTAATTTCTAATATTTCATAGTCCTCCAGTTTGATGTTTATACTTGTGTTGTCCTTTTCCATTGAGAAGATCAATGCAAAATATTAATGGACAACTTTACCATCTCTTCTTGGCAGATTGCTCCTTGTACAGTTTTTTAAATAAAACCTTTGGACTTTCCTTTATTCAACCTGTCAATGCTTTTTCATGCACTCTCTTTGCTTTCCTAATTTCCTTTTTAAGTTACCCCTGCATATTTTGTATTCTTCTCAGGTCTATGGCATACTGAACCCTTGGTATCTGCTAGAAGTTTCTCTTTTCTTTCTGAATCCTAATATTTATTACTTTTTTTGTTAGTTTTATATTCTATCCAATCTTTTGACCTACCACATATCTTTGCACAATTACACATCTTTTCTTTGAGTTTTACACTACCATTGACTTTTTTAGTTAATGACCGATAGTGTGTCCGTTCCTTAGAATTTTTTTTATTTGTTGGAATGTACCTATTCTGCACTTTCTGGAATATTTCCTTAAATATTTGGCACTGAAATTCAAAATAGTACTCTTAAACCCGCATTTCTCTCACTTAAACTATATGCAAAATTTACTCGTGTTATGATCACTGCGACACAGATGCACTTTCACTATGAGGTCAGTAATTAATTCTTTCTCATTGGTCAAAAGCAGATCTAGAACAGTCTGCTCTCTAGTTGGTGCTAAAACATGCTGGCCTAAGAAATTGTCCTGAAAACATTAAATGAACTCCTCATCTAGGCTATGTTTTCCTATCTGATCTTTCCACGCTACGTGTAAACTGGACCTATAGGACTGGTATATAGAGGCGCATATCCCAGATACTGCTCACCCTGACCAACTGACTGTGTTCAAGCCCCTGGACTAACACTAGATGACACCATTGACCTATTGTGCTAGAACACCCTTCAAGGCTGTCTCCGTTGACCTGACTGAGGACTATTCCCCTTAGATATTGAAACATGACTATTTGGCTGAAGCACATGCGGTGTGTTTGTTCCATCAGCTGTTGGTCATGCTGCAGGTGTGATGTAACATGGTGCTGTACAGCCACATATTCATCTCCTTTTCTGAACAAGCATGACAACCTGCCTGGCTTTGTGTCTGCATTAAAAAGCAAGGCATGACAGATAAAACTTCCCTTAAAGGAAACAGGGCAAAAGAACCTCTCAAAGTCATGGTATCATCACAATTGCCAGAGGAAGTGATAGATGCAGGTACAGTTACAACAGTTACATCATGGACAGGTGCATGAATAGGAAACATTTAGAGGGATATAGGTCATATATAGGCAAACAGGACTGGTTTAGTTTGGAAAACCTGGTTGACATGGATGAGTTGAGCCGAAGGGTAGTTTTTTTGTTGTATGACTTTAAGACTCTATGACTCTAAGTACTGTGAGACTTAAAGTTCTGGCTGAGAGGGCAAAGAACAAAAAATCAAGGTAAGGTAGGGTAGATGAGCATCCAAGTGGGTACAAAGTTTATGAGCACTAAGAGAGCAAGTCAGGATCTGTGAGATGTTCAATCCATGAGATGGAAGTCTCTCCCTGTGTGCAAGGGTAACAGCATTCCAATGAAAGCTGCTAGTGAGATCCACAGTGCAGCATTAAAATGGAGAACTTTTTGTAATTGGGTCAAAAATGTGTCACGATGATGCAGTGAGTCTGGTACATGTCTGATGCCAACCTCTGTGAACTGGGTGGAGAGGTAGTGTGCTCTGCAGTAACAGTCCATGGAGTGTGCCCAATATTAGTGCCTGCTGTCCAATATGAAGGCCTGAGGGAATGGGCAGCTAGCTCGAGTTGTCAGGTTCCTGCTCTGACTTAGTTGTTGGGCATATTCGCAGTTTAGTTTCTCTCTAGCACAGGGGAGAATAGAAAAGTGCATATCAACAAGAGATAGTTGGAACTGCAGATGCTGGTGAATCCGAGACAACAAGGTGCAGGGCTGGATGAACACAGCAGGCCAA
>NC_063341.1:48820014-48840880 GCF_021869965.1 Rhincodon typus | reverse complement strand
TGTGTTCATCCAGCCCTGCAACTTGTTGTCCTGCATATCAACAAGGCTTGATTAGGTACTAATAGTATGCAAACAATAATCTCATACCCACCATCACCACTATCACCACCCGACACTACCCTGAACAATACACCCTCACTACCTCAGCCCATTCCTCCAGATCTGACCATTCATGATACAATCCAACCTCACTGATACAAACCCAGCATGAAATCCCTCCAAACTTACCCTGCTCCCTCACCCAGTTACCTACTATTCTAATTCTTACTTGCCCAGCTTCCACACTGCCTTCTCACCCACTTACTTACCACACTAGGCCCTCACCCATTTACGTGCCACCCTACTCCCAACCCTATGTGCCACCCTGCTCCTTCACCCACTTGAATACTTATCTTGTCTCCCTAATCTATCAAAGTGTCTCTGCAACTTAAAACTGTGGAACACAGCAGTTATGGCTGTAAAACAAAAGTGATGTGTGGCTTGACCTTCTATACCGGTCCTACAAGTGCTGGAAAACATCCAGATCAGGCACGCACTGCATTTCTCAAGAGGTCCCTTTTGAAAAGTTGGGTAAGGATCACAGATTTCCGGGACAGGTTAAGACAAATGGACTGGAATGGCAATCCAATATTGATAGTCACTTCTTGAAAATTCAAATTCATGGTTAAATCTGTCCAATCAGGTGTACACAGCACTCAAACAAAATTCCATTAAAGCCATAAATAATATGGCCAGATCAGAAATATTTAGCAATAATTTTTGTAACAAAATAATTATTCAATAGTCTATTGATGTTGTTTATTCATTTACCCACTTTGGAGTTACGCAGCCAACTTTAATGCAAGTGCAGGAAAATTTGAAAGTTCGCCAAGTCTGATTTTGACACGTGAAGCAATTTTCTTTTTGTTTCAAAAGAAGGTAGAGTGTTTTTCAGCTAATCCACTATGGAAGTATAAGGAGCTCAAGAAGGTAAGCCATTTTCCTTCCTCCCTTGCACGCCAGCCTCCAAACTCCATCAACCACTAACTCTCAATTAGACAATTCATTTCATGCATCTTAAAAGGTATGTTAATAATAGTTTGATTCCATGTGGAAAATGGCAGGAAACATTAACACCCACCACCAGTGAACACTCCTCTGAGGGTCCTGTCAAACGCATGCCTTTGTTTAACCTGTCACTGTTGCAAAATGGAGAGAATATCAAGGTAATGATTTTTTTTGCTGGAGAAGGCACAAAGGACGTAAAGTAGATTTTGCCCTCCAGTCACCTTAAAATCATTAGCAAATTCTGTCAGTTGTCCAGTATTAAAAACCATTGACTGCTTTCGAAGTTATGCTGTTTCTCAAAGTATTCTTTTGTACTCGTGAACTTTGTGACCCTATGTTTTACAAATGCAAAAACAATTCAGAGGCCTCTGGTTATTGTAGCACGAAGCAGGAAAGCCTACTGTGATCTGTTTAGGATGAGTGTGTGTCATTTATGAAAAATCTGTTCATGAAATGAATTCGTCTTCCCACAACAATGTGTAAAATGTATTACAGAGGATTAGATGTACCTTCTGAGCTTGCTTGTGAATAAGTTAGTTAATTATCTTTAAGGCATAATAGTGCAGCAATGAGTCAAACAGAGGAAGAGGCTCGGGCTGTCATTGGATGCTGTCTCAGTTTTTACATTTGGGTTCAGGATAGGTTGTGAATTGTTGTTTTTGGCAGTCTGGATTCTTCAGGCTCGCAATTTGGCTCAAGTATAGAGCATTGAAATGGAACAGCTTATTCCTGCCTTTGCAGCATGGGGTGCCTGAGAGGCCAGCATTGGACAGGCTGAGACTTAAGTAACTAAACTTTGTGTATATTATTTTAGTGTAATAACGTATATCAGATGTCGTTCACCAGGGCAGAAGCTTGAGGCTTTAACTGGTTAAAAAAACTGATGGCAAATAAAATTTTCCAGCAACTCACCCAAATTCATAATTAGTGGTCTAGTTATTCAAAAATTACAATGATCATTCATTATAAAGGCTTCCTGAAATCTCACCAGCTCTGATAGAATGCAGGTTCGGCCTTAGTAAATTCGTCTCTTGTGCAACTAATTATATTAATTTGTGACTGACTGCCTTGAACAAAGGTAATTTTTCTTTCTAATTTTATAACTATATTGAAATGCAAATTCAAAATATGTAGCAACAATAAACATAAATAATATTGCCTAATTGCACTGGCAATCCTTTCAGCAATGACTTCACTAAAGAATACATTTTATTTAAGAACACAATATGGTATTATTTTCATAATTACTCTTACAGCCACTAAATTCAATGCAGAAGGTGAGGATATGTTTCCTTGATTGGCATTAACTTATTTAATGACGGGATCAATGGTTGAAATCATAAACTTAATATATTTGTGAAAATTATCTGATGTTCAAGATAGATGATTCTAATTGTCTTTCCTTAAAACTGAACCTGAGAAATACAACGACATAAACCTTTAACTGTATTAACCTAAGAAGTGAATGTAACCTCCAAGATTATCTTTCAGCAATTGGGCCTCTTACAAGGCAGGGATTCAAAATAAGAGCAGGTAGGTTCCAATATCACTCTGATTCTTATGAATTAAATTACATGTCGTCAAATGCTTTGGCTGCATCTTCCAGTATATGCTTTTGAAATACTCCACACCTTAGGAAGGATATATTAGACTTGGAGTTAGTAAAACATAGGTTTACAAGAATTAGATTTCAGGGGTTAAGTTATGAGGAGAGATTAGACAAATTGGGAGTCTTTAGAACATAGAACATACAACATTACAGCGCAGTACAGGCCCTTCGGTCCTCGATGTTGCACCGACCTGTGAAACCAATCTGAAGCCCATCTAACCTAAACTATTCCGTTATCATCCATATGTTTATCCAATGACCATTTAAATGCCCTTAAAGTTGGCGAGTCTACTACTTTTGCAGGCAGGGCATTCCACGCCCTTACTACTCTGAGTAAAGAACCTACCTCTGACATCTGTCCTATATCTATCACCCCTCAATTTAAAGCTATGTCCCCTCATGCTAGCCACCAACATCCGAGGAAAAAGGCTCCCACTGTCCACCCTATCTAATCCTCTGATCATCTTGTATGTCTCTATTAAGTCACCTCTTAACCTTCTTCTCTCTAACGAAAACACCCTCAAGTCCCTCAGCCTTTCCTCATAAGACCTTCCCTCCATACCAGGCAACATCCTGGTAAATCTCCTCTGCACCCTTTCCAATGCTTCCACATCCTTCCTATAATGCTGTGACCAGAACTGTATGCAATACTCCAAGTGCGGCCGCACCAGAGTTTTGTACAGCTGCAACATGACTTCACGGCTCCGAAACTCAATCCCTCTACCAATAAAACCTAACACATCGTATGCCTTCTTAACAACCCTATCAACCTGGGTGGCAACTTTCAGGGATCTATGCACATGGACACCGAGATCTTTCTGCTCATCCACACTACCAAGAATCTTACCATTAGCCCAGTACTCTGTATTCCTGTTACTCCTTCCAAAGTGAATCACCTCACACTTTTCCGCATTAAACTCCATTTGCCACCTCTCAGCCCAGCTTTGCAGCTTATCTATGCCCCTCTGTAACCTGCAACATCCTTCCGCACTATCCACAACTCCACCGACTTTGGTGTCATCCGCAAATTTACTAACCCATTCTTCTACGCCCTCATCCAGGTCATTTATAAAAATGACAAACAGCAGTGGCCCCAAAACAGATCCTTGAGGTACACCACTAGTAACTGAACTCCAGGATGAACATTTCCCATCAACCACCACCCTCTGTCTTCTTACAGCTAGCCAATTTCTGATCCAAACCGCTAAATCACCCTCAATCCCACGCCTCCGTATTTTCTGCAATAGCCTACCATGGGGAACCTTATCAAACGCTTTACTGAAATCCATATACACCACATCAACCGCTTTACCCTCATCCACCTGTTTGGTCACCTTCTCAAAGAACTCAATAAGGTTTGTGAGGCACGACCTACCCTTCACAAAACCGTGTTGACTATCCCTAATCAAATTATTCCTTTCTAGATGATTATAAATCCTATCTCTTATAATCCTTTCCAACACTTTACCCACAACTGAAGTAAGGCTCACTGGTCTATAATTACCAGGGTTGTCTCTACGCCCCTTCTTGAACAAGGGGACAACATTTGCTAGTCTCCAGTCTTCTGGCACTATTCCTGTAGACAATGACAACATAAAGATCAAAGTCAAAGGCTCTGCAATCTCCTCTCTAGCTTCCCAGAGAATCCTAGGATAAATCCCATCCGGCCCAGGGGACTTATCTATTTTCACACCTTCCAGAATTGCTAACACCTCCTCCTTATGAACCTCAATCCCGTCTAGTCTAATAGCCTGTATCTCAGTATTCTCCTTGACAACATTGTCTTTTTCCTGTGTGAATACTGACAAAAAATATTCATTTAGCACCTCTCCTATCTCTTCAGACTCCACGCACAACTTCCTGCTACTGTCCTTGACTGGCCCTAATCTTACTCTAGTCATTCTTTTATTCCTGACATACCTATAGAAAGCTTTAGGGTTTTCCTTGATCCTACCTGCTAAAGACTTCTCATGTCCCCTCCTGGCTCTTCTTAGCTCTCTCTTTAGGTCCTTCCTGGCTAACTTGTAACTCTCAAGCGCCCTCACTGAGCCTTCACTCCTCATCTCTACATAAGCCTCCTTCTTCCTCTTGACAAGAGATTCAACTTCTTCAGTAAACCACGGTTCCCTCACTCGACCACTTCCTCCCTGCAGGGAGATACATACTTCTCAAGGACACGCAGTAGCTGTTCCTTGAACAAGCTCCACATTTCAATTGTGCCCAGCCCCTGCAGTTTCCTTCTCCATCCTATGCATCCTAAATCTTGCCTAATCGCCTCATAATTGCCTTTCCCCCAGCTATAACTCTTGCCCTGCGGTATATACCGATCCCTTTCCATCGCTAAAGTAAACGTAACCGAATTGTGGTCACTATCACCAAAGTGCTCACCTACCTCCAAATCTAACACCTGACCTGGTTCATTAACCAGCACCAAATCCAATGTGGCCTCGCCTCTTGTTGGCCTATCTACATACTGTGTCAGGAAACCCTCCTGCACACATTGGACAAAAACTGACGCATCTAAAGTACTCGAACTATAGCGTTTTCAGTCAATATTTGGAAAGTTCCTTCCTCTAGAATTTAGAAGATTAAGAGTTATAAGGGTGATCCAATCGAAGTCTTCACTGTTTTAACAGGAAAAGACAGGGTAGACAAAAATAAACAATTTCCACAGCCAAGATAATGCAGGAATTAGGGCCAGACTGTTCAGGAGACATGTTAGGAAGCATTTCTACACACAAAGGGTGATAGATGTTTGGAACTCTCTGCCACAAATGGCAGTGGATGCTGGATTAATTGTTAATTTAAAATCTGGGATAGATGATGTTTGTTTAGTAAAAGTATTAAGGGATATGGGCTAAAGGTAGGGACATGGAGTTAGGCAACAGATCAGCCATGATCTCATTGGATGGTGGAAATAGGTTTAAGGGGCCAAATGGCCTATTTATGTTCCTATGTTCCTTAGTTCAGAGGTCCTGTATAATAAGTCTTCACACCCTTTTATCACTGGTTTGTGCTTGGAAAATAAGGACAAAACAGATGCAAACCATGCCTCACATGCTCCAGCATAATTAGAAATGCACGTCACTCGTACCATTCAACATTCAGGTCTTTGAGAATGCTTGAATGTGTACCACAGATTGCAATTTGCAAAACTTCCGGTAATGCATTCTTCTGATTGTAGAGAGATGACAGGTCAATGTGACTAACTTCCATATGGAAATTTTCTAATTAAAATAAAAACCCATAGGAACTCAGATGGAGGACAGATCAATAGATTTACAGATGATGAATTATGCAACTGAGCAGAAAATATTGAATAAAATTTAATTGCATTAGCTGCAGAGTACTGTGCATTGTTTAAACAAATTGGTCAAATCATAAGTATATAGAGAATGAAATTACATTCCTACAGGGAGACAGAGAAAGCCACTTTCAATGTCTAGACAAATGGCAAAGCAATTAAAATGCTAATAGAATTTTGGGGTATACAGCCAGAACAGTATTGAAAGTCTATAGTTTGCTAGGTTTACAGTGCATCTGCTGCGAAATCTTGCTGAACATTGCATTCAAGTTTGGTCATCTACTGACAAGAGAAAAGTATAAGTATTGAAGACAAAAGAGTAACATGAGTAATGACAAGTGACATTCCATGAGGAGGCTCTGTTTCATAGCAATATTTTGCTTGTGTTTCTTTTTATCTCATCTTCAGAGAGATCAAAGTCATCTTTACACAATGGATTTGACATACTCTTGAATTATCTCAACAAGCCAAAGAATTGCTCATGGACAGGGTTTTGGAACAAACAACTTTCATCTAAATGCCTTTTCGTAAATTTGCAGGGATACAGTTTGCCAAAAGCAGGTGACAGGATATAAGGAAGCACCTTGTCTACAAAGGCCCATTGACTGCCATTGGACATATCACTGTTCAGAGCTGTTGGCCTAATCAAGGGGTCAGCAGCTCAAAAGCAGCGCTGTCACATCCCAAAGCTTTTCCATTGCCATGTTCCTAACCTCCTGTTCCCAAAGAAATGGTAAAATTTGGCTTTGTATTTTTAAACATTTTGTTGTGGCAAAAATATCTGTGGACTTCTGTATAAAAATCATGAAAGATGATCATTGATGAGCCTGGAAAATGGCTGGACAAGGACAAAGTTGTACCTGAAGGGCATGTAGAAAATAAAGATTTGGATGGCTCAAGAGAAAATGGTGAGTGTAGGAAAGAGATTATAAGATGTGTTGTGTGTTAAAGAGGAAATGTATAATGGAAGTATCAACAAATGCAAAGTATTTTAAATGAACGTGAGTAACAAAAGGAAAGGGAAGATCAGGATAGGGAGATGAACAAGTAAAACTTACAAGTATGAAATTGAAAAAGTCACAATACTGATTACATATTGCTTACTTTTCATTTCAAAGGGATTGATAAAGATGAAGTGAATTGAATGCAAGAGTTTGAGGGATATTATAAAAAGCTTTTCTAAAAGATAAGTTTTCAGAGATGTCATAAAAGAAAGAGAAGCAGAAAGGAATTCTGCAACTTAAGGCCTAGGCTGAAGTTAAGTTATCAGCAATGCAGTGACTGAAATCAGGTACTTGCAATGTTTGTGTGTGGAAATAGGTAGTCTCCTATATGATTGGAAGGTCTTCTGCAAATAAAGTATACCATCAAGTTTACAAATGGTCTAATTCAGTATCAAGAAGCCACTAGGAAGAGGGATCAATTCAATGCTTTAACGGAATGTAGATGTAGCTGGCAAAGCTAACGTTTGTTGCCCACCTCTAATTGCCTTTAAACTGGGTGAAATGGCTGAATTAGTTAGAGTTTAATTAGGAATCAATCACTTGACTGTGGATATGAAGTCACATGTAAGCCAATAAGAATGGATTATTTCCCTCCCGAAAGTGTATAATGAATTTAGATAGGGTTTTTTATAACAGTTGGTGATAGCTTCATGATAACTTCCAGGTTGTTGCCACTGAGATTGCCTTTCTGCTTCACCAGCATAGCTATCTCCTGGTGTGACTACCCACGTTCTGTGCTAACTAGGCCTCTAGCCTCAGGAAGCTGTTTATTGTCCTTAATAGGAGACTGACACGCGGAAGGTTGTGTAGCAGGTGCACTGATGATATTGACAGCCTCGGGACACATATCAGACTGACCTCACCTTCTTGCTGTCCACCAAAAATCCCACTCGATGACTTTGGCCTTCCCAATAATTAGATAGGGGAAACCTCAGGAAAACAGTGTCGAAACAGAAATGGTGAAGGAGCTAAAACATTGTTGTGAAGTATAGCTGGGTTTCCTCAGCATATAGGGGAATGTTGATCTGTTTTAGGACTATGTTACCAAAGACCAACATACTAGAGAGAAATAGGAGGTGCCCAAGGGTATACTTCTTCAGAATGTGGATGCCACTGACAGGGTCAGCATGAGTGGCTTGACATGCCATTTTAAAGATCAGATAAGAGTCAATCACATTGCTTTGGGTCTGCAGTGGCGTATAGACTGAACTAGGTAATGACTGCAGACTTCCTTAAAGAAACTCAGTGACCCAGATGTATTTTTATCAATGATAATTCCTTGGTCACTCTTGCCGAGATTATGGGTGTAATCTTGTAGGAGCTGGAACGACATGAACTGTGGTGAGGAGTCTGGGAGAATCACCTGAGAAGTTGGGCAAGGCCTTTCTCTAGGTCAGGGGCAACTTGTTGCATTTTCAAACAGAATTCTGTGCATCAGGATGAGATCCTTGCTCAGCAGCAGCAAGATGCTCATGAATGGGATTATTGCTTGTTGTCATTTTCATTAATGTGCAACTTCCCATCCTACTACCCACAGCGAGGAAAGTAGATGTTAACAATTCCCAAAAGGAAAATCAGAGCAGGTATGTGGTGACTTCAGCTCTCCACTTACTCCTCTGGACCACCACCTTGGTTACCCAGCAACAACCTCTCAGCACACCCGAGGGCACCAGCCTGATGACCTCCATGTCCACAGGTGCTGGCATCCAACACCTGGCAGCCTCTCAGGAGGCACCTTTTTGATCCATTTTCAGGATGCTCTGAGCTTTAAAGCTGGACTACCATTCAAATGCTGCAGCAAGGACATTTTGTATACAGGGGAAGGCACCTTGCTCACAGGTAAAGCCAAGCTGAATCTCAGGGCTGTTCGCTTGCTCTCTCGGCATTCACTCACATTGAGCCTACCTGCATGCTCGAGCCTTCCGTCTGCTTTTAGCACTACCCTCTTTCCAACCCACATCCCCCCCCCCCCCCCCCCCGCTCACCTCACCTCAGCCAGAGCTCCCAGGCTCACAGTGTTGTCGTGCCTTGCCAATTAGCACAAAGTCAAAACCATGATTGTCAGCAGTCTTCATTCAAGTCAAATGAGACTGTGTTCAGTTGGAAGTTCCAGTACAGTATATCAATGGCAGCTTCTGATATCAGTCTGGGGGCTTGGCCAACTCAGGACTTGGGGTCAGGGTCAGGATCTTCTCCTCATAGGGGTGAAGAGCTGAATGTTGGGCAGCATATCAACTCAACTTCGTTTTTTTTGCCTCATTTGTGAGTTGTTTTCCCGGGGACAAGAGAATGAGATGGATTGAGTGAGATGAAAATAGGTGACATGTGACCTAGTGGTAGGGCTGGGGCAGGTGTGGAAAAGGTGATGAGTTGTCCCAAGTGAGTGAGTAGGCAGTGCAGAAGGCATGTACTGTTGGCGGTGTTGGGTGTAAGGGGAATGGTGGCAAGAATGAGTGAGGGAAGATGTTGCATTCATTAGTGAGAGAGGCAAGGCATAGGCATTAGTGGGAAGTGCGTGCAGTAGCAGTGATCATTGACTGTCTTCCCACAGTACTGAGCAATCCTCAACACAAAGACCCCACTGATCATGTAGCAAACTACATCCACGTTGGCAGGACCTGATGTTATGCCAGTCTTGACCTCCACTGCATCTCTCCATCCACTAGGAACTCCAAATCCTGCCAATAAAATGAGGCATCAATTTTCTCTTCTTTATATCTGGAGCAAATGTCAGGCACTGTGCAGGGCAGCTCAAGATTGACAGTTCTTGCCTGGATCATCGTGGCTTTTTAAAGATGGGACCAGTGCCAGGGATAATGGTCTACACCAACTGTATCACCTTAGGGATGGGGTAGATAGTTCATGAAGCAAGTCTGGGACAATATGGTGAGATATATCACAGGGCCTCACTGAAAACCTCCTTGACACTTGACAAAATTGATACTCAGTCAAAATCTGATTAGATTCAGCCCAAAGTTTCAATTCCTGACTTTATTATTTGAATTTAAATTTCACCTGCCGTGGAATTTGAATCCATGCCACCAGAATATTCAACTGGTCATCATGACATTGCCACAGCGCCACCATCACGGCAATAAATAGCCGAGGACCTCCAGAGGTGTGGAAGAGTGGAGTGAAGTCATTGTTGATAATTAAAGCTTAGAGTTCTGAAGACGGGTCACTGGACCTGAAACGTTAACTCTGCTTTTTCTCCACAGGTTCTACCAGACCTGCTGAGTTTTCCCAGTAATTTCTGATTTTATGTCAATGCATACAGTTGGGCCACAGGAGTGCAGTCCTGCCTGGCTGAACTATGGAGTAGAAGCGCTGGAGGAGGAGTGTATGGTTGATCATGTCAGAAGCTGCAGACAGGACGAAGGATGCTTTACCATGGTTTCAGTCGCATGGGACGTAATTTGTCGCTTTGATAAGGGTCAGTTAAGTCTTGTGCTGGGGTGAAATCCTGAGTGAAGGCATTCAAACATGAAGTGATGGTAACATTGTCATTGGGTTTGGGGAGGCACCAATGCAGTGAAACACTAGTATCACATTAAAGGTTACATTGCATGTTTGGACAAGTGACTCTGTCAGAAATTCAAGCACTTCTGAAATTTAAATTTAAAATGAAAAAAATTACAGCTTGCACTTTGTTTTCATGTGACTTTATTTATTAACATTTGTTTGGCTTCCTGAACAGGCTTTGAACTTTAAGCGAGTTGTGTAATTTTATTTTAGCATAACATTTTAGACTTAACAAAGTACTTTAATGACTGTTTTTCTTTAAATGACTTTAATCATCTTAACAGATCTTCATATATGAAGTCACATGGAAACAGAGCAGGTGGTGTTTTCAGTAAATGTGATTACATTTTCCACAGAGACACTTAGACAAATATGTAATGATGTGGTTATGAGGAAGTTGGAAATAGGGCAGTGGTTTGTGAAGACAGATCAATTGGAGTAATGACTGTGATCAGAGTAACTGTTAAAAGATCAGATAACAAAACATCCAGAAATGAAAGGATAGGAATAGAAATGTGAACATGAAATTCTGAAAGCAACTTGATGTTCAATCAACCTTATTGAATTATTTGCCCTCAATATTATATTTCTGCCTCAAAGTGGTTGATATGGTATTTCATGGACCTTCAGAAGACTTGCAAAAAAGTAAAAATCAGAGACTCAAAACAAAGGTCAGATGTGTTGAGTCAGGGGCTAGAAAACAAAATGGACTGTACAAAACTGGGAGGGTGGGAGTTAAATGAAGTTTCTCAGAATTACAGAGAATGGTCGTGGTGTTTTGTAGGAATCTTTGCAGGGTTCTGCTGCTATTCACTATATCTGGAAATGATTTTGGCGCATTGACATTTGTAGATAATAGCAAGTTGAAAGCATAGCTAAAAATGTGGTGAACTACACCCAAATATGGAAAGACCTATACAGACTTGTACACTGAATTGGTAAATGGCAAGTAATGTTCAGTAAAATGATGTTGGGATGTTCAGTATGATAGGGGGAGAAGATGAAATAGGACGGTAAGCTAGCTAATAATATGAGAAGATTGCACAAGCATATTTTAGATGTATAAAAGGCAAGAGTGGACCTTGGACTGCAGGAAAATGAAGCTGGAGAAGAAGTAATGGGGAACAAAAATATGGCAGAAGAACTGAATCAGTACTTTGTATCAGTTTTTGCAGTGGAAGAGACCAGCAGCATAACCAAATTTTGAGAGTCAGGGGACAGATGTGCGTGCAGTGGCCATCACTCAGGAAAAGGTGCTGGGGAAGCTGAAAAGTCTGAAGATGGATAAATCACCCGGACCAAATGGACTACACTCCGAGTTCTGAAGGAGATGGTTGAGGAGATTGTAGAGTCGCTGGTGGTAATCTTTCAGGAATCACAGGAGTCAAGGAGGGCCCCAGAGTTCTGGAAAATGGCTAATGCAACACCCCTGTTTAAGAAGGGAGAGAGGCACAACACAGGAAACTATAGGCCAGTTAGCCTGACCTTGGTTGTTGGTAAGATTTTGATGTCCATTAATGATGAGATTGCAGAGTACTTGGAAGTGCATGGTAAAATAGGGCTGAGTAAACAGGGCTTTGATAGGGGAGGTCATACTTGACAAATCTGTTAGATATCTTGGGGATGTAACCAGCAAGCTAGACAAAGGAGAGGACTGGACATGAGCTATTTGGATTTCCAGAAGGCCTTTGACAATATACCACACATGGGGCTGCTGAAAAAGATGAGCCCTCGTTTTAGGGGCAACGTTACTGGCATGGATAAAGGATTAGGTGACTGGCAGAAGGCAGAGATTGGGAACAGAAGAATCTTTTTCAGGATTGCAGCTGGTGACTAGTGGAGTTCTGCAGGGGTCCATGTTGTGATCACAACTATTCACATTATACACTAACAATCCGAACGAAGAAACTGAGGGCGTTATTGATAAGTTTGCAGGTGACACGAAGATAAATGAAACAGCAGGTAGTGTTGAAGTGAGGAAGCTGCAAAAGGACTTGGACAGGCTAGGAGAGTGGAAAAAGTGACAGATGGAATACAATGTGGGAAAGTATGAAGTTAAGCACTTTGGCAACATCCCTATTCTTGCTACTAATCAAGATGGCAGCGGAGTAGCAGGGTTGAACCCAGGGCTTGTCTATTCTGTTGGCTTTCGTTTCTTTCTTTAAAGGCTAGAGAGCGATTGGAGAAGGAGGAGGACTCAGGTAGCGGTGGCAGCAATGCCAGGATGCGCCAGACACAGCACCACTCCAGCCTGGGGTCTCCCAGCGAGTGAAGAGCAGGTCCTGGGCTGAATCCCTCGGCCTGGATTCGCAGGCTGTTAGGGAGGGAGTTCTAGGATATGGTCTCGGCAACAACGAAGGAACAGTGCTATATTTCCATATTAGGGCGGTGTGTGACTTGCAAGTAATACTTGCGTGTGCTGACTGCCCTTGTTCGTCTAGTTAATAGAAGTCATGAGTTTGGAGAGTTGTGTCATAGGAGGCTTAGAAAGTTGCTCCTATTCATCTTGAAGCATGAACACTACTGTGACAGTGCAATAGTGGTAAAGGAAATTAATGCTTCAGGTAGTGGGGATAGAGCACAAATCGAGGGGAGTGCTCTGTCCTGGATGCGGTCAATTTTTTTTGTTCTTGAAGTAACAGTTTGAGAGCATTCTATCACAATACTGACTTGTGTATTTTGGATGGTGGACTGGCTTTGGGTGTCAGCAGTTGAGGTACTGGCCTCAGAATTCCATCTTTGATCTGCTCTTGTAACCATAGTTATTATATGGCTAGTCCAGTCAAGTTTCTCATGTTAATGGTAGGGGGAACTTGGTTTTGGTAATCCCGTTGTATATAAAGCGAGGAGGTTAGATGTCCTTTAATGGAAATGGTTGTTTCCTGGCACTTGCTTGACACTTGAATGTTGCTTGTCAGTTTTATTGATACCTTCTAGGAATCTAGAATGCACACTTGGAAAACAAAGGGATAGAGGGGAAAAGTGTTGTCAGAATTAAAGTGGGAAGTGGCTTATGGATAGTATAAACTCCATCATTAACAAATTGGATCAAGCAACTTGGTTCTGTTCTATAGATTCTATGTAATTCTAAAAAGGAGTACAGAAGCATTAAATTACTCGACTGTTTAAATAAAGTGTTACTTCAGAACCAGAGAACATAAATTTAAATTAGTGGAAAGTAAATGTGAACCAGATATTAGGAGGTATTTCACTAAAAAAATATGAAATGGAATGAGGTGGAAGGTCAAAAATGCTAAGATTTTTAAAAATATTTTGGTTATTATAAAGTATTAGAGGGCTTTTGTGAAATCAACCTTTTTGAAGAGAACTGAATAGAGTGGTGTTACAGAGGCAAATACCATGTGAGCATTGCATCAGTCATAAGAATTCTTAAGCTGTGATTGCTTCTTCTCAACGTGTAGCTGCATCTTGAGGAATAGCATTGAAGTTCCAGAAAAAAAACTAACATTATTCTTAGGTATATTGCACTTCTTGCTAGTTCCAAGATCCAGCACCATGGTAATCATGGTGTAGAACAAATCACAAGTCAAAACTATAGTAAAGTATGATTATTACACACAATTTCATAAAGTTAAATACAGTTAATAGAAGTCATGAGTTTGGAGAGTTGTGTCATAGGAGGCTTAGAAAGTTGCTCCTATTCATCTTGAAGCATGAACACTACTGTGACAGACTATTAACTTCATAAAGTTAAATTTAATCTCCAATCTCTGATTAGAATCAAGAACGCTGAAAACATTTTGTTCGTACACTATCCAAATTGAATTATCCATCTATTGTTCTTGTGCATTAAATGTTTCCAAGAGCTGGTTAATTCTTGTTTAAAGTAACAAGCAAGTGCCTCCAATCCTTGGGATGAGATAGGATTGGCTATCCAATAAGCTCATCTACTGGCAGTATCTTAAGGCAGCTGTATTCTCAGAATATACTCAAATTAAAAATGTGACATGGCAATTCTGGGAAGAGTTAAAATCTGGCTAGGACCTTGCATGCTGAGAATTAGAAATGTAGATTTGATTGATTTCTGCAGCATAATAAGGAATGTGGCTGAAGCATTAGAGTCACTTAGTGCTTTTTCACCCAGATGAATTTTAAATAGCGGACAAGCTGTGGGGAAACAGATGGGTCTTAGAGAGTTGTTTAGCCCTCAGCTCTCAAGGGTAGTGACGTGCAATTAATAGCCTTTAATAAGGTCATAAAATGACCTTGTTCTGGAGTAAATAACATGTGATATCTAGAAATCTTGTTTCCTAGCTGAGGTCAATGAAATGATTTCAGGGCAATCCGCTCTCCATGGCAGGCAGATACTGATTTGCATAAGATGGGCAGGCACCCAGGGACTTCTGCCCACCGTCCCTGTGAAATCTGTTGGGGGTCTGCACTTCTTAGCCATGGAGAAGTGGATAATAAACCAAGGAACTTTTGAGAAATAAACTTTAAATTTGTCCAGATACCAAAAAAGTCAAAAAATAACGTCTGAATAAGGAGAATGGATTTGGTGGATGCTGTTCTGTCACATCAAGGGGGACCTTCTCTTTTCTGTGTATTTTCCTAGAATGGTTTACATTTGGGGAAAAAAGGTAACCAACCTGAAAGTTTAGGTTTTTCTCTCTCCTACAGATGTTTCCTAATCCAATGAGTATTTTCAACATTTCACCCTATTTATTTTAGATTTCCACTATCCATGCTGTGTTAATTTTATCACAGCCTAAATGGTTGATGGATAAAGCTTTCTATCTTATTCTCTTATAATTGTCCTTAACCTTCTTTACTTGGCAAAACAGGATATGTGAGGCTCACTGCTGCAACATAAGAACGAATTAAACATCAGGGAGATTGCAGAATGTTAAAAATAAAACATTGTGCCAAAGATCCAAGATGTGTTGGACATAACTAGAGAAATTTTAAAATAATAGTATAAATTTTAATCTTCTTCACAATTTTAACTCTGCTTGTGTTATTTCCAAACTGCGTTCTCGTTCAGTAAATGAATGAGAAAGTTGACTGCAATCTGTGTCAAGGGACCTGTTCAAATCCTTAAGTGGGCTTATCTTCCGAGTTGCAGTGACCAGTGATAACTGGTTTGAAATTTCTCTGATTTTTATTATCTTATTTAATTTTGAGAATTAATGGGGCAACAAATTTACTCAGGTGACATGCACAGAAATCTGATATGAATTTTCAAGTGAGGATCTTGGGAGTTACTATGTCTCAGAGTCCTCATAAAAGCCATAATTTTGTGAATTATTGTGAACTGTCAGTCCCAGATGTAACCTTTCCATGGATGGGTCATATATGAATTAGGAGGAGATGTGACTGTAAAGATTGATGACATGAAATGGGTTCTAACTGAGCCCAGAATAAAGACAGTTCTTGACCAGTGTACTTGTTTAAACTTCAAATGGGATAAATTCAATTAATTGTCAATTTGGTTCTGATCTCACTGCAGCAGAAATTACGAGTAATAGAAAATGGCCATGGAGATGAGTGTCTTCAGACTACCTACTGACGTTATACCCTAGGTGTGGTGGAAAACCTACTTTGTATCTTATGTATCACTTCAAAAGTTCCAACCTATGAAAAGAGGTACATCTTTAATAATTCTTCCATTGTTCCAATTTCAAACCTTTATGATGAATTTTCTTGTTATTTCATGTTCTTCAGCCTGCAATTGAGAACCAGAGTACACAGTTTTAATATGATTTTGCAAATGAAGCAAATGTGAAGTATTTAAAAAGAACTTTTCTTTTCAACAAGCGGTTAGGTTTTGGAATGCACTACCTGGGAAGTGTGGTGGACAGAGGTTCACTTGAGGCATTGAAAAAGGGATTGTTTCTGTTTAAATAATTATTTAAATGCGCAGGGTTGCCAGGAAAGGGCACTAATTCAAAGCACTCAGTGCCAGTGAAGACACTGAGCCGAATGGTCTTGGTCTGCACTGTAACTATTCTGTGATTCTTTGGCTCTGATTTTCTTCCCCCGTCATCTAACACAGCAGTGACTACACTTCAAAATTATATTTCACTATGCAGTACTTTGGACACTTTTTGAGACCATGAAAGGCATGATGTAAACACGAGTCTTTATTTCTTTCATTTGTTTAAATGAATGAAAGAATTTGGCTGCCAAGCACAGCCATAGTCACCCTGAATCTCTATTTGTAGCAGAATAAGAATTTTAGAGGTGGTTTCTAATTTCATTGAATTGAGAACAAAAATGGATTGGCCATTTTCTCCAGCTGAGGTCATGTAACTATTTGAGCTTAAATCTTCCCTTTCCTTTCTGTTAATGGTAGCAATTTGTTACAATGACAGCTTTTTAACATTTTTTTTTCCTAACGTTTCACTATCCTCACTTTTTGTAACTTTTGCATTCTCGCATATTTTGCAAGATTTTGCACTTTTATTTCACTCAATTAGTGGTCTTCTGTCCCATTGTTACTGGAACAGTTTGTAACAGTAATTGCATCTGGAATTGTTTTCTAATCTTGTTTACTACAATCTGCTTTTGGAACTCACTCACTTGTTTTTTCACAATCAGTAATTTGGAGCAGTGTCAATTTTAACGTTTTTTTCCAATGTTATTTTTCCAACATCCTTAAACCAGTCTGTTTCTTTTTCAAAACTACATTTGGAATAAACAAGTCTGTGATCAAAAGTCTCTTTTTTCCACAAATACATCAAATCTGCAATTATTTCAGTTTCCTCAATTCAAGGAACAAGAGTGGGCCACTCAGCCCTTCAAGCCTGCTCTGCCATTTAATAAAATCATGGCTAATATGATTTCAACTTCAACTCTCCATTCCTGCATACCCCTTTGGTAATCAAGACTCTATTGACCTCTGCTTTGAAAAGTTTAAATATTCTGCATTCATTGCCTTTTGAGGAAGGGAATTCCAAAGACTCTAAATCCGCTGAGGGAGAAGATGTTTCCTCGTCTGTCTTAAATGGGCAACCTCTTATTTTTAAACCATGACCCCTAGTTCTAGATTCCCCTACAGGAGCAAACATCCTTTCCACATTCACTAGGTCAAGTTCCCTCAGGATCGTATGTTTCAATTAAGTTATCCTTGACTTTTCCAGACTCCAGAAAATATAGGCCTAACTTGTCTAATCTTTCTTCATAAGGTTATCAGCTCATTCCAACTATTCGTCTAGAAAACTTTCATTGGACTGCTTCTAATGCATTAACCTCCTTCCTTAAGTAGTGACCAATACTGTACACCGTACTTTAGGTATGGTCTTAACAATGCCTAGTATAAACTGGTGCACAACGTCTTTACCCTTGCATTCAATTCCAGTTGTAATAAAATATAAAGTTCTATTAGCTTTCCTGATCACTTGATGTAGCTACACACTAACCTTCTGTGATTCAAACTCTAGGATACCCAATCTCTTCTTGTGCTGCTTCTTTTATTCTTTCTGCCAAAATGGTCAATTTCACACTTTGCCACATTGTACTCCAGTTCCCAGATCTTTGTTTACTCACTTAACCCCTATCTAGTATCCTCTGAATGTCCTCTTTTTTTGATTTGATTTATTGTAGTCACATGTACCCAAGTACAGTGAAAATCTTTGTTTTGCAAATAGTACAGGAAAATCATAGCAGAGAATGACATGCAGATTATCAGGCGCTTAGACAGAGTGAGGTGTACAGGTTACAACTGCACAGGAGGTGCGCAAAGCAAGATCAACAGTATTTGAAGTTAGTGTCCATTCAGCAATCTAATAACGTCAGGGAAGAGGCTGTTCTTAAACCTGTTGGTGCATGTGTTAAAGTTTCTGTATCTCCTGCCTGACGGAAGAGGTTGTAGGAGATCATTACAGAGGCAGGAGGGATTTTTGATTTTGGCAGCCTTTCCACAGCAATGGTGTTCACGGAAGGGAGATTGGCTTCCATGATGGTCTGGGCTGTGCACACAACCTTCTGTCGTTTCTTACAGTCCAGGGCAGAGCAGTTGCTGCATCAGGCTATTATGCACCCAGATAGTATGCTTTCTATGGTGCACCTGTACAAGTTGGTGAAGGTTGGTGATGGACTTGCCAAATTTCCTAAGCTGTCTGAGGAAGAAGAGGTGTTGTTGTGCCTTCCTAACCATCACATCTACATGGGAGGTCCAGGATAGATTGTTGGTTATTGTCACTCCTAGGAACTTGATGCTCTCGATTGTCTCCACATCAGCTTCGGTTGATGTAGATTGGGGTGTGTTCATGACTTATTTACCTACCTGTCATTATGCCATCAGCAAATTTAGGGACCACATCTAGTACGTTCATCCAAATCACATATAAGTCATAAAATGTTGAGGTTCCAGTAACGACCTCTGCATGTAACACATGACCTCCTCCCAGCCTGAAAAAGAACCATTTATTCTAGGTCTCTGCTTCCTGTTAGCCAGCCAATCTTCTGGCTATGCCACTCTTGACGCAACTCCCCCACCACCCCCAACACCAAGAGATTCTATTTTCTGCAAATTCAGTCTGACTCTTTATTTTTCTAGTGGATGAAATTTGGCAAGAACCAAAGATTTTGGACTTTGTGACTGAGAGAAATTAAAGCCTTTCTGTAAATTATGGGCAGAAATTTTAATTGTCAATGGAATAAGTGTGTTGGTGGATGGTGTTGTGGCACAGCAGTTTGCCCAGAACAAGCTACCTCTGGGCTATCTTCATAGAAACTGAATGAGTTTGCAGGATTACTAGCTGTCAAGTGGCAATTAGTCAATTAAAGGTCTTAAAGGACTTTAAGACCTCATGCCAGCTTTGAGGCCCTAGATAACTGCCCAAGAGGCTGTCCTTTGGGGAATGAGGGTTCGACCTCCCATGTTGACCCAACTGCTGAAGATCCTTCTGAATGTAAACGGTGCGGAGAGGTTGCCTCTAAATGGAGATATTTAGTAATCAAGTTGTTTTTTATACAACAATTGACAATTATACCATGAAGCTCTCACTGAGACTAACATAATTTCAGATTTTATTTTAAAACAATGTCACTTACTATTTAAATTTTACGAGCAGCCAAGGTAGGATTTGAACCCATGTCTCGGGTGTTAGCCTGGGTCTGTCAATTGCTAGTCTCCTATATTATCACAGCATTGCCACTGCTCCACTATCAGCACTATCATCTTCCTCCTGCTTTGTTATCTGTCAGAATTAGAATTAGCCTTTTGTCACATATACTCAATGAGTAGAGTGAAAAGTTAATATGTTGTCACTTATAGCGCCAGCTTAAGTACAAAGGTACCTAGGTACCATTTCTTTAGTTACAAGATTTCAGACTGTAGAGAAGTAAAATGTCCAGCATCGCAGAAATAAAAGTTCAGAACAACAGCCCACGCTGGCACCTAGCCTCCTGTCCACACTGGGCCCTGGTTCTAGACCGTGCCAGGCTTCACCTTGAGGACCATGAGGCTGGGAGATTGCTTCAGACTGCCACCTTGGGCCAAGAACGCCATGCTAGTTGGAGGGGAGTCAATGCCAGGAGGCCATTACAATAGGCAGGGAGGTGGCTATGCCAGGTCAGTAGGTCGCCATGCCACACCGGAAGGCCGCCAAGCCAGGCCGGGAGGTCGTTGCATCATGCCAGGACGTTGTTGTGCCAGGCCAGGAATCGTCAGACGCCGTGAGAGGAGAAGATAAAATAAATTAAGGGGGGAGAAAATAGAAGAAAGGAAGAACAGGCGGAGCAGATGAGCTCCAGCTGGAGTGCCACCATCTATTGTTATGGCAGGTCAGTAAAACATTAGGTAGACGTTTGTGCCTGATTCTTCAACATGTCATGGTGACAGCGCACACAACTGGTCAGTGTGGTGTTTTTGCAGATGATGGCTTCAGGTATCTTATGGTATTTGCTACCTCTGCCAGTGTGTATTATTGGATAAGGGTTGTTTCGAACTAGTTCATTGCTGCCAATTCTCCTTTGTCTTTGCTTTGGCCTGTCTAGTGATTAGTGGTCGAGTATACATCACTGTAGAGTAACGACAGAAGAGGTACTGCTCTTAAATAATGCAAAGGTTTATTCATTATAGCAATAAATACACCTACGTTTGGTCAGTCATAATTACTAGGACCTTAGGGAGCTAGTACAGATATATCTGCTCCCTCTGAAAGTTAGAGTAGAATTCCTTGTCTCCTCCAACAGGCTATATGTAGAATGAGTGACATCAATGAAACATAAACGTTAAGCAATAATTACCAAAGCAATTTTTTTTTTGAATTACCATCTAATCATCACAGTTTTTACTATTTGCGATGACCAGGACACATTACTTTGTTGACCCAGGTGACTGGCTATTTTTTAGGCAATGATTCTGAAGGGGCTAGAGTTAGAGTCATAGAGATGTACAGCACGGAAACAGAC
>NC_063341.1:48731409-48820004 GCF_021869965.1 Rhincodon typus | reverse complement strand
ACTCGTCCATGCCTACCAGATATCCTAAAGTAATCTAGTCCCATTTGGCCAAATGCTGGCAAATGGGAGTAGAGTAATTTTAAGATACCTTTTCGGCATGGATGAATCTGACTGAAGGGCCTGATTCCGTGCTGTACATCCGTGTCTATGACTGTAACCCCTTCAGAATCATTGCCCTTTAGTCACCAAGGCCAACAGAACAATGTGTCCTGGGATTGCAAATCGTAAAATCTGTGATAATCAGTTGGTAATTAAAAGACTTTTTATTTGCTTTGGTAATTACTGCTTAATGTTGCTTGAATGCAAATACAAATCCAAGGTTTTAAGTAGTTATTTGCTCATTAAATTACTGTTTCACACTTTCTTCTACATGCTGTTCTAAACATATCCATTCATGTTTCAGACAGTAGCCACTCCTATCTAGAATGTTTATAGCAATGTTAGTGACCTGCAATCCTGTGGATAAGAAATGGATCTATGGCCACCTTGACCAAGAGTTTCTTAACAGACCATTTCATTGCTCTCTAAAGTTGGAGTTCAATGTAAAATATTACCTTGGCTTGTTTCCTGAGTCCAGATCACAATATAGTGTACCATTACTAAATCTAAGAATGCCTTATACAACATAAACAAACACTTCCAAATAATTAAAATTGAATGTACCACTGGAGTAATTTTACTGTTGTGCATTATATATTTAGTTTAGAAATGGGAAAAATCATCCATTTTTCATGAAAACAACTTGGTGATGACATTCAAGACAAAAACAGTATGCTATTTTCACATCAGTCTGCATATTACTTAGCCACACTCATGTCTTTTCATTTCATGTATATTTCTTCTCTGTCAAACTGTTGCCACTTCTTGAAGCTTTCCTGAACACAGTTTGAAGTCTAGACTCACTAAATTATGGTTTGCATCCATCCATTCAAACAGATTTGATTTCTGCCAAGATAAAATCAATCTTCTCCCTTTTGTAAATAGCAAATGGATTTACCAGCACATTCAGGGACCACTACCTCCAGGTATCCTTAGCAGTTGGCACCACTGACTTGCCTTTAGGGAGATGGAAGCTGCTAGATATATCACAATCCTAAGAGAAACCTATTGTGGATATATAATTGTCAGCTGTTTCAAAACTTAATTCTGTAAAGGTAATACTTAAACATGAGCCAAACTTTACTTCATTCTGTAGAAATTACAACGTCACTTAAGCTAGCAGATGGAAGATACAAATGTGAAATGGTATTTTGTTGTATTAACTTAAACCGTGCTAAAGATTAAAAATAGAAGTAACCATGCTCAAGACCACTAGTTTGATGTCTTTTCTCTTCCTGCAAAAAACTGCTGAAGTCTGTCAGATGAAAATTCCAAAATTGATATGAGAGGTTTCTGTTAATAAAGGATATTAAAGCATATGGAGCCAAGGCAAACGGATGGAGTTATGGCACAGATGAACCAACGAAATTATAGAAGAGCATCAAAGGACTAAATAGTTTAGTTATGTTAACATGTTACCATAAATTACAGTAATCAATGTCTGAAACACAAATTTTAAATCACATACAGTAAAAATGAAATTGAATGAAACAAGTCATTGTAAAATAGTGACTAGCATATGTGCAACTAAGACTCTTTGGCTGTTTCATTATAAGTTTAAAATACCTGATTATAGCTCAAGTGATCGTTCATGCAACATTTGAGTTGCTGCAAATGAAAGCTTAGCTGTTTAGTTCAATGTTAGATATAATCTGTAAATAAACAACTAACATGAGTAGTATTCCTCGTCACATTTGATGGAGAACAAGAAATTGTAAAATATGATAGAAATAGTTGTAGATCCAAAATAATGTTGCTGCACAAATTAAAAATGATAGTATCCCCAAGGTTAGCCTTTACTGTTGAAAAGGAAGCAGATTAATTCAGATGTGCATTATTCCCTTAGCTGATGACTTAGCATATAAATCTTATTATGTACCTGAGTATTATTTACTATTCTATGAATTGCAGTGAGACTGTGTTAAAGATGTTATATGAATGCAAGTTGTTGTCATTGGTGAAATGTTTTCTTGTAAGTAGTCTGTTACTAGAACAGTAACTGAGTCACTTTCAGAATAATTATCAAAGTCAGTAGACTTGTGCCACAAATCAATGCACTTCATTGCATTGTGAAGCCTGTAGTTGTGAGTTTAAATTGTTTTGATCTGTTAAATTTGAGCCAGTAAGGAGAATTAAGTGTGCGTCTAAGTTGCTTTCACAGAGCTCCAATTTCTTCCTAAAATCAAAATATAACAGTATCCACAGGCATGTATGTTTATCGGATATGGTTTGAATATGATTATATTTGCTGAGCTCCAAATTCCAGAGATAAATATCCAATTATATACCTACCTACACTGGTGCTCCATTGTTGATTAACAACATTGTAATGCAATGGGGCAGAAACACCAAGAAATAAGTGGAAGAACCGAGGCCAACACACAGTAAGATAAACAATATGATAAACTACATTTTAAAAAATGTTAAAGAGAGCCAATACTCTTTTTAATCCAAATAATGGCTGAAAAGGAGGACATCTATTTAGTTTTGGAAGACATTTTTTACAATATATACTTTCACTGTTTTGAGGAATTTTCATTGAAGCAGATGGAACTCCACCTTCATTTTTCTTTGTGGTGTTCCAATGTTTAGTGGATGATTTTGCTCTGACCAATTATGTCAATATAACAGTGTAATTTAATGTGTATCTCAATTTGGCCTCAATGCAACATTGGTACAGAACCATTAGCCTTTGACTGGTGAACTAGATTCTTTAGGAGGCAGGTACTATTATGACAAGCAGATAGCATTGCGGCACCCAACTGAGAAGCTATTGCCATGGTCGAAGCAGTTCTATCCCTAAGGTGTTCAGCTGGCCTGTGATGCAAACCAGTCCATGCTTTAATATGGACCAACAAGAAAAATCAGAGGGCTCATTAACAGGATGTCTTCATCAAAGCATTGACAATAATATCTCTGCCTTACTTCCTTCTACATACTCCATCAAATGCCACCAAAGGACGTCTCTGGCTCAACAAGACCTTTCAAGAAAACCTTACCTATGTGAAGAAAGCCAAATCTACTGAAGGGGTTATTTTGTAACTTATTGCAGTATGTGTAGTTAATGGACTATTTCAAAGCAATCATTTGCTCTATTTCAAATTAAAGGCACAGAAAACTGTGTGAAGATATGGCTGTCATTTAAAGATTCTGCAGCAATTGTGATTGGAGAGATAAAATGAGCGGTCTAAGCAATTGGCATATTCACATGGGGGACAGAACTTTGAGATTTTGCAAAGCATTCCATGCAAGTTAGGGGAGTTATAGGTATCGTTAATTAAAATTTAGAATGAAGGATTCCTAATGCTAGTGTCACTTTAAAAGGGTGAAGCAGGGGATAGGGGATGTAGGGAATTACTTCCTTTTAGCGATCTTTTAATTATTCATAGGATGTAAATATTGCTGGCAAGGTGAGCACTTACGATCCACCCGTAATTTGCCTTGAGAAGGTGATGGTGAGCCACTTTCTTGAGCTGCTGCAGTCCATGTGGTATAGGTGCATCCATGTACTGTTAGGGAGTTGGTTTAAGGATTTGGACCTGCCTATGTGAAGTGTTCTCACTTTTTATTCTGTACTGTTGATCAGTGTAATCAGGGTATTCAGGGTGTTTGAAGTCAATGCTAACACCATTTCCTGCAGACAGCACGTCAGATGATGTTATCCAGTTTGTGTGATATCTACATAATTATCACAGTTAATGTTGTATCTAATATTACTGAAGAAACCATTATTTCAATTGCTGAGAAGTAGGCTGGCCTAAGAAGCAAGAAGATTTTATCTCACTTGTATAATACTCCAAATGGTTCAGTGCAAATGAAAGCTCTGTATGGTAGCATCTAACAATCCGCAATACAGAAATCCCTCAAACACTATTCCCTTAAACACTCAGGTTGCCTTTTAAGCAATTGCTAACCTTTTCTATAAATAAATATTGTGCAGATTAACTTCAAACAGCCACATAAGAACAACAAGGCGGTTGCCATTGTTAGTTAGTTGAACCAGTTGGTTTCTCTTCAATCTCTGAACTATGCTGAATTGCTACTGGTCTGCTATGTATCTCTATGCCCATTAGGTTTTTTTGAATTCTTTATATTCATATGTGAGTATTGACTGTTGAGGTACCCCCTTGAAAAGATTAGAACATAGAACACTGAACAGTACAGCACAGTACATGAACTTCAGCTCACGATGTTGTGCCGACCTATTAAGATCAAACCACCCTGCATACCCTACATCTTACTGTCATCCAAGTGCCTATCCAAGATTCACTTAAATGTCCCTAATGTATCTGTCTCCACTACCACTGCTGGCAGTGCATTCCATACGCCCACCACCCTGTGTAAAGAACCTACCTCTGACATCTCCCGTATACCTTCCTCCAACTGCCTTAAAATTATGCCCCCTCGTGATAGTCATTTCCACCCTGGGGAAAAAAGTCTCTGGCTATCCACTCTATCTTTGCCTCTCATCATCTTGCACACCTCTATCAAGTCACCTCTCTTCTTCACTCCAATGAAAAAAGCCCTAGCTCCCTCAACTTTTCCTCATAAGACCTGCCCTCCAGTCAAGGCAGCATCCTGGTAAATCTTCTCTGCACCCTCTCTAGAGCTTCCACATCCTTCCTATAATGAGGTGATCAGAACTGAACACAATATTCCAAGTGTGGCCTAACCAGGGTTTTATAGAGCTGCAGCATAACTTTGTGGCTCTTAAACTCAATTACCCCGCCAATGAAAGCCAACACATCATACGCCTTCTGAACAACCCTATCAACATGGGTAGCAACTTTGAGGGATCTATGGACGTGGACCCCAAGATCCCTCTCATCCTCCACACTGCCAGGAATCCTGTCATTAACCCTGTATTCTGCATTCAAATTCGACCTTCCAAAATGAATCACTTCACACTTTTCTGGGTTGAATTCCATCATCAGCCTCTTCTTTGCCCAACTCTGCATCCTGTCAATGTCCTTTTCTAACCTACAACGCTATCCACAACTCCACCAACCTTCATGTCATCAGCAAACTTACTAAGTCACCCTTCCACTTCCTCATCCAAATCATTTATAAAGATCACAAAGAGCAGAGGTCCCAGAACAGATCCCTGCGGCACACCACTGGTCATCGAGCTCCAAGCTGAATACTTTCCATCTACTACCACCCTGCGGCGGGAGAGGTGAGAGTGCGAGCCAGGGGCAGCCAGGAAAGTAAGATTTCCTTACCAGAACTTGCCTCATGAGTCAGCGGCCTTCTTGCTTTCAGCGGCGGGAGAGCTGAGAACATGAGCCAGGAGGTGAACTACTATATTCGGGCAGTGGCTAAACCCGAAACACTACACGAATAGTGTCTCCCACCCATCCTCCTCTTCTAACCAAAAAAAAGGCAAATTTCCCACATTGTACTCCATTTGCCCACTCACTTTATTTATTCCTTTGCAGCATTCTTAGGTCCTCTTCCCAACTTGCTTTCTAACTTTTCTTTGTGTCAACAGCAAATTTGATGACCATACCTTCTGTCTTTTCTTGCAGCAGCAAACTCTGTTGCACATCACTCATTATGTCTTGATAACCTGAAAAAGACCTATTTATGCCTACCCCTGTGGTTCCTGTTAACTAGCCAATCTTCTGTCCATGCTAAACATTGAGCTTTTACTTTCTTTTCCAATAATCTTTAACATTATGGCGCTTTATGGAATTTAAGTGCAGGACCTCTACCAGATCCCCTTTTATCCATGGTAGGTGGTACCTCCTCAAAGAACTTCAATGGATTGGTCAAACATTAGTTCCCTTTCACAAAACCATGTTGACTCTGCCTAATGACCTTAAATGTGCCCTGCTTTAACTTATTTAGTAATAGTTTCTAACAGTTTCCCTGTTAAGCAAACTGGCCTGTTACCACTTCTACCTTCCTCCCTTTCTGAATAAAATAATTAAATTCACTATGTTCCAATCTAATGTGACCTCCTTTTAAATCAAGAGAGCTTTGGAAAATTAAAACAAATGTATCAACTATCTCACTACTCACTTTTAAAAACAATAGGATGAAGCCATAAGGACCTGGACTCTTGTCAGCCTACAGCTTCTCTGGTGACTATGATTTGCCTGAGTTCTTCCCTCCCTCCCATTTTCTAATTTATTCTCGCTTCTGCAATGTTCCTCTACAGTCAAGTGTGATGCAAAATAACTGTTCAAGAAATCTGCTATCTTCTGATTTTCTATTATTAATTCTCTAGACTTCTAGATTTTAAAATTATGAATTCTAGAATTATTAATTCTTAATGCTTAATTAATTATTAATTACTTCTAGAATTATTAATTCTCTAGACATTGATCTTAAGATCAATGTTCACTTCCTTAATTATTTTCTGTATTAATCTTTAGAGAAACAGCACTATCTGCTTTTACGTTTTAGGCTAGCTTCATATGCAAACGGAATTTTGGTTCAAGATGACATGAGACGCTACCAAGTCAGGCTAATAATTGGCCTCCTCACTAAGTACTACAATTTTGAAGCAATAAAATAATCCATTAGCTGTTATGCCTTTCAGTCTATACCATGTTTTTATTATGTGGCAAATTTGTGAATATTGGAGATTATTTATTCATATACTCTTCCACTTTTTGAAGAATAATCATTTAATGTGAATATTGCTGAAAAAAGACTCTTTATTGAAGCTTTTCATCAGGGACTCATCAGGACATTCGCAAAAATACAAATTTAAGGGCAAAACCAACATTCATACGCGTGAGTGGAGAGTGCTGATTAGTTGGTAAGTGAACTCTGTTTGGAAGAGACGTTGCCAAGAATGCATCTATTAGTGCTGAACTTTTTTAACAGTCAGGCTTTGTTAAATTTTAAACCAAGCAGATCGACTAAGTTATAATGCTCATTTAAGGAGCTGATTTTTTTTTCTTTTATTCATTCACAGGATGAGGGCATTGCTGGCTAGGCAGCATTTATTGCCCATCCCTAATTGCCCAGAGGGCAGTTAAGAGTCAACCACATTGCTGTGGGTCAGGAGTCACATGTAGGCCAGACCAGGTAAGGATGGCAGATTTTCTTCCCTAAAGGACATTAGTGAACCAGGTGGGTTTTTCCCAACAATTGACAATGGATTAATGGTCAATAGATTCTTAATTCCAGATATTTTATTGAATTCAAATTTCACCATCTGCCATGGCAGAATTCGCAACCCGGGTCCCCAGAACATTATCTGGGTCTCTGGATTATCAGTCCAGCAATAATACCACTAGGCCATCACCTCCCCGGCATGATGGACTGAATGACCTTCTGCAATGTATCACTTCTGTGAAAACATTAGTCTGATTGGTCAGGGCATTGCCCTGAGAAAGGAACCAGCGAATGGTTGTCATTTATTTTGTTGTGTTGAAATTGGTGCAGAGCATATACATGTTCTTTCTGTCTGCAAAAAACAGAGCCCTGTGGTATTAATAAATCAATTTCAGTAGGTGTCACAGTGCTGATGCTTTATGTTAGCAGAAGTTGCAAGAAATTACTGTATGAATTCACCTTCACAGATATAAAACCCTTGTTTATCCAAACCTCAAATAGATTTATATTTCATATTTCCTATAAGGAATAGGGACAGTTCACAAATTTTCCCAGATTGACACTCCATCCCCCTCCTCACTTTCTTAGCTAATTGTTTAAATATCAGTTATTTGATAAAGCTGTAGTACTTGTCAGTGATTAGCTCCACCACAAAATGCACCCCAAAATAACTGCTTTCCACCCACTAAATACAAGTACGTGTAACAATCCCACCCTTTATATCAAACTAAAAACATCCGGTTCATAATGTAACTTGACAAAGAAATGGGTGTATTATGTCTTTCAACCATCACATGCTGCAGAGCACTTTGTAAAAACCCTGTAGTGTAGCATTTCTAACTTAAAACAGTGCTGTCTCATGGCATAAAGGCTAGCATTTCATCTGCATTTAGTTGGCTTAACTTTTTCTAAATTCTAAAACAAATGAAATCCAAGGAGAGAATTCCCTTGTGCGCTTTGGGTAACAAAATTGTAGTCATTTATAAACAAATTATAATCTTACTATATATACAGTACAGAGAACATATTACTTCTCTGTTTGTTCAAGTCAAGCTTTGCCTTAAGTTTCTCTGCGATAGCGCTCCCTAATTTTATATGGTGGTTTTTAGACTTGCATAGTCTTGCATTCTTAAATGAAGCAGTACACTCCCTCCTTTCAGATAGTGGAATTATTGAGGATATTTGTAATTTGAGCAAAGATCTCGGACAGGATTTTCCTACAGGCATCCGAGTTCCAGTCAGGCTGAAATGAGTGTCAGAAGCTGACACTATGTGGAAACAGTAATTCACCTGCGATTTTTCCCAGCGTTGACCAACTAATGACCAAAGCACAGCGTTAAGTGTCCAAGTGGAATTATAAGAGCTATTAGAAGGAGTAGGCCATTTGGCTGTAGACTCTGTTTTGTTCTGCCATTCAATAAGATCACGGTTGATCTGATTGTGGTCTTAACTCCACTTTCATACCCGTTCCCTTTTAACCTCTAACTCCCTTGTCAATGAGAAAATGGACTTCAGTACTGAGGTTCCACCTAACTGAAGGAGAGAATTCCAAAGACTAACAACTCTCAAAGAAGGAATTTCTCCTTTTTCCCTACTTTGAATGGAAGGCCATGATTTTTAAATTGTGCCCCATGGTTCTAGAGTTCCTAAAGAGAGCAGATAACCTCTTAGAATCTACCCTGTCACCCAACCAACTCAGATTATCTTATGTTTTAATAAGATCACCTTTCATTCTTCTTAACTCCAATGAATATGCACCTAACTTGCTCAACATTCCCTCATAAGACACGACTTTCTTCTCGGCTATTAGCCCAATGAAATTATGTCAATTCTTAAATGAGGTCTCCAAAATTGTACACCGTACTCCTAGGTGCAGCATCACTGATACCATGGACAGTTTTAGCTGTATATCCCTACTTTTGTATTCCATTGGCCTTGCAATAAACACGAATAATCTGTTTGTCTTTCTCATTATTTGCTGTACCTTCATGCTAACTTTCTTGTGATTTGTGTTCGAGGATGCCCAGATCCTTCCAAATTCCTCCTCATCTCAATTCCAAAGGGTCATCCCTTCACTCTGAGGCTGTGCCCTTGGGTCCTAATCTGTCCTACTATTGGAAACATCATTTCCACGTCCGCTCTATCCAGGCCCCCTCCGTATTCTGTCAATTAGATACACCCTCATCCCTCGAAACACCATCAAGTACAGACCTAGAGTCCTCAACCGCTCCTCATAGGACAAGCTCTTCATTCCTGGATTCATTTTCGTAAACTAAAATGAATCAGATATGTCTTTCATCATAGGGTCAAGCCAATTTAATGCAACTTAGCACTTGAATATGAGGATTAAGCGATCAAGAGAGTTAAGGCAGGCAGGGAAAGAGGTGTTTGATTGCTTTTGCTTTTTCTAAACTTTTTTTTCAGTTTCAGAAATTGATTCTTACACTGCTAGAGGAGAAGAAACTATTTGGTGAGTATCTAGTAATTGACTAAGGTATATTCTATTCTTAAGGTTGAACATGGTACAGCAATTGGTGGTAAGGTTAACAAAATATATAAGTATAACTGAGGATATGATTGAATAAAATAATTAAGTAATCAGTTAGAACACATTAAGAATGGGAAACAGGTGATGTCACTGTTACAGAATGTGAATGTTCCTGGATGCCAAAATGGTCCACATCAAACATGTCTGTGGAAAATATTTGAAAGTCAAGAAGGTTGGGTTTGAATACATTCAGTACTGAGTCCCCACCCAACTGAGGGGCTAGTCAGTTTAGGAAACCTGCTTGGCATAGACGAGTTGGGCCGGAGGTCCTGTTTCCATGCTGTACAACTCAATCTCTCTAAACTCTGAGAGGAGAAATTTCTCCTCATCCCTACTTTAAATGAAAGACTGCTGATTTTTGAATCATGTCCCTTTCTTGGTCAGTGCTCAGGGGGAGGAGGATACGATTCTAAATGAGGCAAGTAAGGGGATCCAGAAGGCAGGACCCTCAGTTTTCACAATGAGGCAACCTTAAACTTGTTGGATAATAAACTAACTAGCAATGGCACCATGGTATAGGAAACCATTCAAAGAGAGGAAGTATGAAGGAATACAGTTTCAGATAGGAGACAGTATGTTGAAGAGGATGGTGCCCATCTCCATCAGCAACATGCAGGAGTCTAGTTGGTTGAATTGCCTGCCTAGTGCTAGGGTTTGAAACAGACTGGAGAGGAACTTGTAGGCCAAGGGGTAGGATCCAGTCCTCATGGTCCACATAGATACCAAAGACACAAACAGGACAAAGAAAGAATTTCTTCACAGCATGAGGAACAAGACACTATATTAAGAAGCAGAACCTCAAAGATCATAATTTCTGCATAGAAGTAAAAAGTACAAGAAGTAGCTAATGAGAAAGGACTATAACTTGAGTACTTTAAAGATAGTTTTTACCAGACTAATACCTGGAATGGAGGTGGAGGGGTGTCTTAGGAGGGAACGTTGAACAGGGTGGGCTTATATGTGCTGGAGTTTAGAGGAGTAACCAGGGACTTGGATGCAACATAAGATCCTGAATGGTCTTAACTTGGTAGGTGGGGAGAAATGGTTTCCTCTTATGGGGAAAATTCAGAACTTGGGGTCTCTGCGTAAAACTCAGGGGTTGCCCATTTGAAATAGGAATGAGACAATTTTTTTTCCCCTGACGGACATGAGTCTGATCTTATTGAGTGACAGAGCAAGCTTGAGAGGCTGAATGGCCTAAACCTATTCATTATTCACATGTTTATGTATTCTATCTTTTTACCACCAGCAAATGTGACTATAATACAGTCTGTCCGTTCATCCAAGTCTTGGAATTGGAGGCCCTCCAGCTTGGAAGCATTGGCAGATGCTATTGCATGTAAAAGGGGGGAGAAAAGTGAACCCAATTAGAAGATCCTTCTCTCGGAGCTGTTCAAATAAAAAATAAAACTAAACCTTGCCATCTGGGCTGCCAATGGGTAAATTGTGAGAGCTATATGGGGAGGTGAACCCAAGCAGGCAGCAAGGGCCTTTACCCTGCCTGCAGAGCTAGGACCCCAGCCTGGAACAAGTAAGTCACCTTCAAGCAGCTGGGCTGTCCTTGTCCCCTGTGAGAACCTGAAAGCTGACTGGAAATTCCACGAGCTACACATTTGGTCTTTAATAGGCTTTCATTTCACTGGGTCAACTGGCTACCCATCACTTGCAGGCGGGTAACCTTGCTGCCCTCCCATTCTGTTTGCAAGAGAATGACAAGAGGAAGGATAATACCAGAGAATGGTACATTGAACACTGGCCAGAATCTGTTTCCTGTGCTCGCCTGCCTCTGTGCCCACCCCAGACAGGCCAATAAAATCTTACCTTTGCTGTTAAACTGTTGATTTTTAGTAATGTGTACATAACATGGTTTAATTCGCTTAAGAAGTACCTGGGTTCTCACCCTTTTTGGCAACTTTTTAAAGAAGTTACTAGTTCTTGGCCAGATTGTAACATAAGTTTGGTGGTCTGATCCAGGATCATAACAAATTGAATAATGTCTAGGTCCTGGCTATTAAATAGTAGGTAACATTCCCATTGTGTACATGGCCAGCAATGACCAACTCAAGTGAATGGCCATTTCTACCATTTGACCTCCAACATTGTACATCCCTCACCATTAGCATCTTGGGGTGACCAGACTTGAACTGTTCCAACATTATCAAAAGTACAGTTACAAAGTAGTGGATGTGTCCTTAACGATGAGTGTTTCTCTAACTCTTTGAAACCTTTCCACAATCTAGAAGGTTTATTTTATGCGTGTGGTGGAATACTCATACTGATGTAGGAACATGTAAAAGGCTGTCCTCCAGGGCAGAGGAGTTGTTGGCTATAAACAGAACCAAATGGGCCAACTTTATGATTTACATTATCATGAAGTGGACTTCAGCATAACAACATCTGGTACAGTTCAATTCACTTGTTAAGCATAATTCAAAAATGGGCTGAAATCAGAACCATTTCAAATGCCATTGGGAATGCAGCATTCATCACCAGCACAAGTCTAATACAAAAGGATTACCAGCCCAACTGATAGCTAACTTGACCTATGTTTTCAATAAGAAAAAATCAGCATCAAACCATAACCGTTGGTGTCCTCAAAAGTATAACTTCTGTCTGGGAAAGGACACAGAAGATGTCTGAATTACAGGAACATATATTCTATTTACTCACCCTGGTGTGAACCTTCATCGACAGATTTTAAATCATCTGTAAAAACAGCAGAACTTTAAACAAAAACAAAGCAATCATTTTACTTGTCCAAAAGGTCATTTAATTTTCTTTTAGTGGAAACAGGCTGACCTTAAATCTTTCTTTTAAAGCTCCCAGTTTCCACACTGAAGTAGGACAAAGGCTACATTTTCCAGACTGCATCAAAAATTTACTGACCTTGGATTTTAAAACAGTTCTAGTTAAGAAATAAAAATTCTGAGCCAATAGTATTGTTTGGTTTATATGAATATAGGGACTGGTGTGTGTGTGCCAGGGCCAGAAAGAATAGTTGTGAGGTACTTTGATCTTGGTTGGTTTCAACTCAACTTCAGGAAAACTACATTTGTCTTTCCCAAGTGATAAGTACGCAAGACAGTCATCATGTAATTGGTCTGCATAGATCCTAGGTACGCAAACACAGACATCTCTATGTGTTGGGGTTTTACCCATCTCCAAATGTTGCAAAGGATGGGTCTGGTCAACTATCATGGACAATTCTATCAACATGGACTGAGCCATAGCATTTGTCCCTTATTTCTATAGGTAAACACCTTTGAGTGGACATCTATTAGGTAGTGGTCTGCATTTAACGTTATTGTGGGGGAGGTGGTGGTGTAATGGTAATGTCATTGCCTCATAATCCAGAACCCCGGGTAAATGTTCTGAGGACCTGGTTTTGGATCCATGGCACATGATGAAATTTGAATTCAATAACATCTAGAGATGTGTTGATTCTCATTAAAACTCCTATTTCATTAATGTCCTTTAGGGAAGGAATTCTGACCTGCTTACTTGGTCTGGTTGACACATGACTCCAGACCCATAGCAAAATGTTAACTCTTAACTGACCTCTAAAGTGGCCTAATGAGCCACACATTAGTATCAAAAGTGTTATAAATCTTAAAGAAAGGAATGAAATTGAATGGGAGATATAAGCACCGGAAACGGCTTTAAATCGTTACCCATTATGGCCTTCCTGGCAGGAGAAAAGGCTGCTTGTCAGATGAGGAGGGGGTTGGATGGGTCATAATTAAAGGCAATCAGTACCTAATTGGGGGCCTTGATGTAAGGTAGGTTCTTGTCCTTGCTTTCTGCTCCCCTCTCCCTATGACCTCTACCCCTGGAACTACCTACTTACCTTGCTCCCAGATCCTTGGGCTCCAGGGCTGTTTTCCCAGTGACAGTCATGACCTCTTCCACTGTGGTGCTGAACAGAGTAGTTGCTGTCATATGATTGGCAGGCAGCTCCTGGAGGGTGAGACTTTTATACCTGGGCCTTAATTCCAAGGGAAGTCTCAGCACTGTACACAGAGCTATCTAATTGGCAGAAAACTCAGCACAGCTCCTTAGGAGCAGGGCAGGCTCTCAATCTGATGGCCAAGAATCACACTACCTACAGAAGAATCTACCCACCATGTAGGAAGACATTGAATTGGATTGTACATTTGTTTTGCTAATACCAATCCAATTTGAACTTATTTTGTGAAGTAATTTTACAAGTTCTTATAAATGTTCCCTCCATGATCTCTAGTAAGTAATCTCATGTACTTTCCTGCTGTTCACCTCACTGTGTGCACACAATGTCTTTAGGCGCCATACTTTGTGCACTCAACAGCAGCAGAAGTGTTCTCCAATGCTAGAATGTTCTGAAGTTACCAGTGCCATATTTGAAACATGAAAGGACCATCACAGTGCACATAGTAGAATGGATATAAAAGGAATAGCTTTTAAGAGACCACAAGTAGCACTGGTTACGCTTCATTGGAAATAGAAGCTCACTTTCATAAATATATTGCCATGTTGCATCATTACTTCTCTAGTTGACTATCATTGTTGTGACAGCAAAGGGGGAGTTAAGCTGTTATAAAGGGTCATCACCATCTACAAATCCCAACAAATTCCAACCTCTCGTTGGCTGCAAAAGGACATGAAGCCGCTTCCCTCTCACACTGACTGTAAATATTTGCCAACACACTTTTTAATATGCAATGCTCTGAATTCTTCACTTGCTGTCATCACACTCACTAACTCTGAGTCTATCTGGATGCTTACAGCACCTGCCTTTTGTTGCCTGACCTTCCCTTTGTGCATTTTGTCTGTCGGCCAGAGGTACCAGGCTCTTAGTACTTCTGCCTTGACTTGCCATTTAGCCATGACACGAAGCCAGGAAACTTGTCTTGGTTGTAAGCAGGTCTCAGTGAAGTAAAAAGAGGATCACATTCACTAAGGGGGTCCTGACACAGTATGTCAAGGATAGGCTCCAATATTACCCAGGGAATGAGACATGGTCACTTGGGAGCAGTTCTCCACATAAGGGGTGAGGAACTGAATGTTGGGCAGCCCACCACCCCCTTGACTCTTTCTGCCCTATTGTGGGCTGTTTTCCTCATGGAATGAGAGACAGGCAGGGATTAAGGGAGAAGAAAATGGGTGGCACAGCCATTATGCTTGATTTAGGTGGAAGTGTTTCTGGTGAGTGAGTAGACAGCACAGAGGACAGGTAGGGTTGGTGGTGTAAGGGATGGGATGACTGAATGTGAGTGGGGGAAGAGATGTTGACGGTAGTAATGAAAGCAGTAGACCATGAGTCTTGTTGGAATGGGCACAGTAACAGAGATAAACTGAGTATCAAAGAGAAGATGGTGGCACTTATGCTGGCAGAGTTATAGACATTCTTCCTACGTTGTTGGTCATTCCTATAGGTGGCTAAGACTACAGTGGCCCAGTGACAACCTCAGACAGGCTGGCATGCTCTGACGTCATGGTCTCTACTGTTAGTCCTGGGGAAAGAGGAAGTCTCATCTTTATTCCTTTGGGAGCAGGGCCTCAATTCCCTATATGAAATGTGATTTGCCAATTTTCCCATCCCTGTGCATCATATTCAGTCAAATTTCAGGAACCATGCAGGTGAGCTGCAAACTGATAATGCTTGTTGGGATGTTCAACACATTTTTAAAGATGGCAATAATACAAGGGATACTGGTCTTTCAGCAAATGTGGTAACTTGTTTTGTGAACAGCAGGGGTAAGATAGGGTTAGAATGTGAAGGCCGCCTTTGGTTAACGAAGTCAGAAATCAGACGACAGCAGGTTATTGTCCAACAATTTTATGTGAAATCACACGCTTTACGAGTGCAGTCACATCACCTGATGAAGTGACAGAATAGCACACAGGCACAGAATTTATAGGCAGAGAGATCAAAAGATCATACACATAGTGTGAGCGGAGTGTCGAACAATAAGTCTCTGCAGGTGATCAAAAGTGGCAGTTAGTGCGAGAAAAGTGTCAACAGCTGAATAACAAGCGAAGGGACGGCCTATAACCTGACTAAATGAGGCAGACAGATGATTACAAAAAATTAAAGTAAGGTGATGCTGGAGACAAACTAAATGACTGGAATAACATGATAGACCCTTGGCCTGTGACTGTTATACCTAAGCAAAGTAATAATTAATCCAAAACTGTACAAACTAATCAAGGTAGAGAGATCATAATAATTTATCAAGGTGACGGTGTCATTACTGGATAGTAAGGAAGATTTCACAGATATAGAAGAGTGTGGTGGGGTGACGTGTGATGCGACATGAACCCAAGATTGTGGTTGAGCCTGTCTTCATGGGTACGGAATTTGACTGTCAGTTTCTGCTCAGTGATTCCGTGTTGTTGTATCTTGTAGGCCGCCTTGGAGAACGCTTACCCAAAGATCAGAAGCTGAATGCCCTTGACTGCTGAAGTGTTCCCCACTATGTGTGTGGTCTTTTGGCCTCTCTGCTGTTGATCTCTTTACCTATAAATTGTGTCTGTGTGCTTCTCTATCACTTCACCTGATGAACAGGCTATGCTCTGAAAGCTTGTGATTTCAAATAAACCTGTTGGACTATAGTCTGGTGTCGTCTGATTTCTGACTTTGTCCACCCCAGTCCAACACCAGCACCTCCACATCTTGGTTAATGAAGAATGTCTGATAAGATATGGCAAGAAATCTCACATGGCCTCCTGGCAAGACTCCCTCCAAACAAAAACCAAAAGAACTGCGGATGCTGTAAATCAGGAACAAAAACAAAGTTGCTGGAAAAGCTCAGCAGGCCTGGCAGCATCTGTGAAGGGAAAAACAGAGTTAATGTTTCGGGTCTGGTGACCCTTCCTCAGAATTGAAGAAAAACTCAGAAGAAGGGGGAAGGGGATGGGGTAGGGAGTAAACGATAGGATAGAGCCTAAAGAGAGAGAAGAGCAGTTGGACAGTTCTCCCTTTCTTTCTGCATATAAACTGACATTTTCCTAGCTATCATCAGTTCTGAGGAAGGGTCACCGGACCCGAAACGTTAACTTTGTTTTCTCCTTCGCAGAAGCTGCTAGACCTGCTGAGCTTTTCCACCAACTTTGTTTTTTTCCCCCCTCCAAACAAACTTGACCCAACCTGCACTTTGCCAATTAAACGTAGAATTCAGCCTTAAGGATAGAAAGGGAAAAATGGGCTGATGAGTTGTTTCTTTCAGTTTCTTCCAATTCCATTTTGTCCTTTAACACAAGGTTGTTGGTACCCTGATGCTCCATTTCATTCACTGGTTGATTCACCAATTTTGAAGATTTTTATTCCTTTCTCAACAGGGAATTTGCAGAGAAAGGTGAAATAAAGCCAACTAACTGTTACTAGAGACTTTCTGCTACTTTCACACTCTCACTGATGGCTACAAATGGACTGCTGTGTTCAGGATCAATATGAGCATGTTCTTCTTAGTATTTTTTAGTGTTTGAAAATAGGCGCAATGATTAAATTTCTATGCCTATACTTGCTAAAGATTTCATTTGTAAAGGATAAAAAGAACCATGATTCTCTCAGTTCAGATATGGAACTTAGTTTCCTATGTCAAAATTCAAGTCAATTTCCTTTAAAATATGAGTCACTGGATGGCTTCCCTATGAAATTGAGGTCTGTAAGAAACAAAGTTATTAATCTTAAAATGATCATTAAGAATCTGGTGTTCTCCAAACTGTTAAGAATAAAATGTAGACTACTGTTTGCATGAGTATAGATGTCCAAACGTGTGATGTGATGTACTAAGGTATTCGTAGAATGATTTGATATATTCATTGGTTCAGGTCATAAATTTTCAAAATTTTTAATAAACACATAATCCATTTTCAAAGGAAATTAGTGACATTTATGGCCATGCAATCAAAATCCCAACTTTTGTCTGATTATTATTTTCTTTTTGTAAATCCTAAACTGACTGGCAACTAAAGCTCTTTTGGCAAAGTTTTGCCTCTCTTAAGTACAACCATATTTATTTTACAAACCATGTAAATGGTTACAGACTAACTACATCTAACTATATTGCAAGGAACAGCACCTGTGTACTTTAAGAAAAGTCTGATGAGGGTCAGTTAAGCCCTTGAAATTGAATTATTTAGCTGTCAAACCATGAACTCCATAATATTTTTATTTTGTCTTTAGTGTATAGTTAAAGGAGCTTTCTCATCAGGATGTTCATAATAGCAAATATAAAAAGTAAAGGGATTGATATTTTGTAGTGTACAGTACAGGAATAACATCTATATTTTGCCAAAAGGAGCTTGTATGAAATAACACTGAAATGTTTGAAAATTTGAAAAGCACACAGTGAGAAACGCATGCCTATAAACAACAGCAAAAGAAGTGCAACATTTATCTTACCCCTTAGACTGTATTTCTGTTTTCATCCTTTCCACATTAATGGCAATGCTTTGGGCAAACATTTTGGACCGACATCAAAAGAACATAATTTTAAGTGGTCTCTTGGCCCCTGTTGGTTCCTACTACAAATAGTGGCACATTGTGAAATGGACCACTGTACATGCTATGTGTTGCACATATGTGCAATCTGTAAGGAATTCTGTTGATAGTTATGAAAGGATTATATTTGTACATCATATTGAACTACTAATCTCAAGCTCCTTAAACACATCTATAATTGTTTCTGTAAAATTGCTTTTCAATAAAATTGGTTAGATCATTACATGCATGTTGTGTTGCCTTGAATATTTAGTGATACCTCTGAGTATTAGATGGATGATTCATTCAAAATATTTTCCTAATGCTAAAAAGTTATTTTTATTTATCACTAATGACTAAACATAAACCCATTTCACGATAAAGCTATTCAAAATCAAAGTAATTCTGGAATAAAGATGTTTACACTAGGACAACAGTTTTAAAATAGAATCAGAAATATTACAAATTCTGAGAGATAACTGTTTTCAAAAATAAAATAAATACTTTGGAAGATATTCTGCAAAAGATATTGTTCCTACCTTGCTCTTTAGTGTGGAGGTGTTGGACTGGGGTGGACCAAGTCAGAAGTCATGTGACACCGGGTTATAGTCCAACAGGTTTATTTGAAATCACACAAGCTTTCGAGCACAGCCCCTTCATCAGGTGCAGTGAGAGAGGAGGCCACACAGACACAGAGGTTATAGGCTGAGAGACCAAAAGATCATACAACTGGTGTGAGTGGATTGTCAGATAATTAAGTCTCTGCAGGTGACCAAAAATGTTAGATGGTTAATAAAGTGTTTATAAAGTCAACATCAGTGTTGTGCTGTCATGACAATCAGGCAGAGACAGGGGAATATACGAAAGGTGCCATTTCAGGTCAAACACTGACTTGTAGGTGTGAGGCCTTGCTCAGAATCTGTCTCAGAGTTTTGGAATCAGGCTGGTTTTGTTCCGGAAGCAGGAATTTATAAGATGACTGACTGAATGTGACTACAAATTGTATGTGTTTTGAACAAAATAGAATGTATCTGCAAACAAACAAAGATCTTGGATAAAATGATTCACCCCTGTATATATATAGAACATAGAACATAGAACAGTACAGGCCCTTCATCCCACGATGTTGTGCCGAACTTTTACCCGAAAACTAAGGTCTATCTAACCTCCACCGCTACCTTATACTATCATCCACATGCCTATCTAATAGCTGCTTAAATGCTCCTAATGAGGCCGACACCACTACCCTCTCCGGCAATGCATTCCACGCCCCTACCACTCTCTGGGTAAAGAACCTACCTCTGACGTCTCCCCGATATCTACCTCCTTTCACTTTAAAACTATGTCCCCTCGTAAAAGCTACCTCTACCCTAGGAAAAAGTCTCTGGCTGTCTACTCTATCTATACCTCTGATCATTTTGTACACCTCTATCAAGTCACCTCTCATCCTTCGTCATTCTAAAGAGAAAAGCCCTAGCTCTCTCAACCTTTCCTCGTAAGACCTTCCCTCCATTCCAGGCAACATCCTGGTAAATCTCCTCTGCACCTTTTCTAACGCTTCCACATCTTTCCTGCAATGAGGTGACCAGAACTGGACACAATACTTGAGATGTTGTCGAACCAGGCTTTTGTATAGCTGGAGCATAACTTCACAGCTCTTGAACTCAATCCCTCTATTAATGAAAACTAACACACCATACGCCTTCTTAACAACTCTATCCACCTGGGTGGCAGCTCTCAGGGAACTGTGAACATGAACCCCAAGATCCCTCTGCTCCTCCATACAATCTTTCCGTTAACCCTGTATTCTGCTTTCAAGTTTGTCCTTCCAAAATGAATCACCTCACGGGTGTCTGTGTGTGTGTGTGTGTGTGTGTGTGTGTGTGTGTGTGTGTGTGTGTGAGAGAGAGAGACTATCAGAGACAGAGTGTGTGTCCACATCATGGCTACCATTAACAACACAAACTGTCGGCACAATGTGGAGAGGATCTCCAAGAAGATTGTGCATATCGACACAGACATCAGGTTTCTGCAGAAATGCAAGAAAGCAGAAAAGATCCCAAAACGATGACAGATCATGAGCTCACTCTAATTGACCTACAACTGAGACTGTGTTGAGAAACTCTGCTGTCGCACCCCTTGCAAATTCCTCAATTACCTTGTACACCATCTCTACAGCAGGCGCTGCAACCTTGAAATTGAGATAGAGTCCATATTTGCAGCTTCAGCTCAAGATACAGCAGCACAGTTACAAGACACTGCCAAGCACACAAAGCAATGGGACTAAGCTACCTACATGCCATCCAAGAACAAGAAACTGGAGAACCTTGGTATCACCACCAGCATTAACTGAGCATTGCCCTGGTACCACCATGGACTCCATCATCAACTTATCTGACCACATCCTTCAACCGGACAAAATCAAAGTTCTCAGCCGAGGGCTCAATTTCTGCCCCACCACCAAAATGGACCCCATTGGTCTTGTGGCAGGCACAGAAGAATTCACCAGGTGAATGAGGCTCCAGGAATTCTTCCACAAGCCCCAAGGTGTCAGCAGCGAGCCCAATGAGACAACCAATGAACCGGAACAGTCGACAAAGAGATCCATGGTGTGGCGTCCAAAGAAGGAGTCAAATTGGACCCCCCCCAGAAAGCCGTCAAGCAACATCTTGATTTAAAATTCTCATCCTTCTTTTCAAATTCTCCATGGTCTTTTTCCTCATGTCACTGTGATCTCTTTCAGCCTGCACAACTTTACACCATCCTTGGTAGCCATGCCTTCAGCTAACTTGGTCCCAAATTCTCAAATACACTCCCTACACGACAATTCACTTTCCTTCACTGAGATATTTCTTTATAAATTTAATTTGTTGTGTATGTATTGATACACACACACACACACACACACACACATATAATAGAGAGAGAGAGAGAGAGAGAGAGAGAGAAGAGCAGATTTCCACAGTAATTTTCAGGATAAGCCAGGAGTTAAGCTGTTGATTCCTGGGGGCAACTTATAGAGTCATAGAGCTGTACAGCATGGAAACAGATCCTTCAGTCCGACGCCTCCATGTCAACCAGATATCCTAAATTAATCTGAGATAGTAGGAACTGCAGATGCTGGAGAATCCGAGACAACAAGGTGCAGGGCTGGATGAACACAGCAGGCCAAGCAGCATCATAGGAGCAGAGAGGCTGACGTTTCGGGCCTAGACCCTTCATCAGAAAAGGGGGAGGGGAAGGGGGTTGTGAAATAAATAGGGAGAGAGTGGGAGGCGGATAGAAGAGGGATAGAGGAGAGGATAGGTGGAGAGGAAACAAACAGGTCGAAGAGGCGGGGATGGGGCCAGGAAAGGTGAGTGTAGGTAGGGAGTTAGGAAGGGGATAGGTCAGTCCAGGGAGGACGGACAGGTCAAGGGGGCGGGATGAGGTTGGTCGGTAGGAGATGGAGGTGCGGCTTGAGGTGGGAGGAGGGGATAGGTGGGAGGAAGAACAGGTTAGGGAGGCAGGGACGAGCTGGACTGGTTTTGGGATGCGGTGGGGGGAGGGGAGATTTTGAAACTTGTGAAATCCACATTGATACCATTGGGCTGCAGGGTTCCCAAGCGGAATATGAGTTGCTGTTCCTGCAACCTTCGGGTGGCATCGTTGTGGCACTGCAGGAGGCCCAGGATGGACATGTCGTCTGAGGAATGGGAGGGGGAGTTGAAATGGTTCGCGACTGGGAGGTGCAGTTGTTTGTTGCGAACCGAGCGTAGGTGTTCTGCAAAGCGGTCCCCGAGTCTCCGCTTGGTTTCCCCGATGTAGAGGAAGCCACACCGGGTACAGCGGATGCAGTATACCACATTGGCAGATGTGCAGGTGAACATCTGCTTGATGTGGAAAGTCTTCTTGGGGCCTGGGATGGGGGTGAGGGAGGAGGTATGGGGGCAGGTGTAGCACTTCCTGCGGTTGCAGGGAAAAGTGCCGGGTGTGGTGGAGCTGGAGGGGAGTGTGGAGCGGACAAGGGAGTCACGGAGAGAGTGGTCCCTCCGGAAAGCAGATAAGGGTGGGGAGGGAAAGATGTCTTTGGTGGTGGGGTCGGATTGCAGATGGCGGAAGTGTCGGAGGATGATGCGTTGGATCCGGAGGTTGGTGGGGTGGTACGTGAGGACGAGGGGGATTCTTTTTTGGTTTTTATTGCAGAACACCTACGCTCGGTTCGCAACAAACAACTGCACCTCCCAGTCGCGAACCATTTCAACTCCCCCTCCCATTCCTCAGACGACATGTCCATCCTGGGCCTCCTGCAGTGCCACAACGATGCCACCCGAAGGTTGCAGGAACAGCAACTCATATTCCGCTTGGGAACCCTGCAGCCCAATGGTATCAATGTGGATTTCACAAGTTTCAAAATCTCCCCTCCCCCCACCGCATCCCAAAACCAGTCCAGCTCGTCCCTGCCTCCCTAACCTGTTCTTCCTCCCACCTATCCCCTCCTCCCACCTCAAGCCGCACCTCCATCTCCTACCGACCAACCTCATCCCGCCCCCTTGACCTGTCCGTCCTCCCTGGACTGACCTATCCCCTTCCTAACTCCCTACCTACACTCACCTTTCCTGGCCCCATCCCCGCCTCTTCGACCTGTTTGTTTCCTCTCCACCTATCCTCTCCTCTATCCCTCTTCTATCCGCCTCCCACTCTCTCCCTATTTATTTCACAACCCCCTTCCCCTCCCCCTTTTCTGATGAAGGGTCTAGGCCCGAAACGTCAGCCTCTCTGCTCCTATGATGCTGCTTGGCCTGCTGTGTTCATCCAGCCCTGCACCTTGTTGTCTCAGATCCTAAATTAATCTAGTCCCTTTTGCCAGCATTCGACCCATATCCCTCTAAACCCTTCCTATTCATGTACCCATCCAGATGGCTTTTAAATGTTGTAATTGTACCAGTTTCCACCACTTCCTCTGGCAGCTCATTCCATACACGCACCACCCGCTGCATGAAAAAGTTACCCCTCAAGTCCCTTTTAAATCTTTCCTCTGTCACCTTAAACCTATACCCCGTAGTTTTGGACTCCCCCAGCTTAGGGAAAAGACCTTAGTTATTCACCCTATTGATGTCCCTCATGATTTTATAAACTTCTCTAAGGTCACCCCTCACCTTCTGATGCCCAAGGGAAAATAGCGCCAGCCTATTCAGCCTCTTCCTATAGCTCAAATGCTCCAACCCTGGCAACATCCTGGCAAATCTTTTCTGAACCCCTTTAAGATTCACAACATCCTTCCTATAGCAGGGAGACCAGAACTGTATGCAGTATTCCAAAAGTGGCCTAACCAATGTCCCATACAGCCAGAATATGACCTCCCAACTCCTATACTCAATGCATTAACCAATAAAGCAAGCATACCAAACACCTTCTTCACTGTCCTGTCTACCTGTGACTCTACTTTCAAGGAAATATGAACCCTGCACTCCAAGGTCTCTGTTCAGCAACACTCCCCAGGACCTTACCATTAATTGTATACGTCCTGCCCTGATTTGCCTTCCCAAAATGCAGCACCTCACATTTATCTAAATTTAACTCCATCTGTCACTCTTCGACCCATTGGCCCATCTGCTCAAGATCCCTTTGTACTCTGAGGCTATTTCTTTGCTGTCAACTACACCTCCAATTTTGGTGTTGTCTGCAAACTTACTAACTATATCTCCTATGTTCACATCCAAATCATTTATATAAAAGATGCAAAGCAGTGGACCCAGCACCGATCCTTGTGGCACGTGGCTGGTCACAGGCCTCCAGTCTGATGAGCAACCCTCTACCATCACCCTCTATCTCTACCTTTGAACTTGGGTATGAAAATAGTAGACAGGGAACACTTTCAGGGAAAGGAATTCAAAAAATGCTTCTCCAGGAGACTATCAAATACAAAGACACAGAGAATGGAAAGAGATAAATGATATCAGAATAAATAGTTCAAAAGTTGGTGGAATCAGAGAGGGAAGAAATGAAAAGCATACTAAGGCGGGTTTAGAATAAAAGTCTTTTGATATCTTATTGGAAAATAAATGGATAAACAGAAGTTACTCAACAGTTTAGTTGTGATCCCGAATGAACATCCAATAAGAAATTTCAATGGCATCCTCTCTTTAACTGGTGAGACCCACCTTCAATTGCTACAATATCACTGGGATTTCACAGGGCAGTGGTGGTTTCTGTCTCAGTGGTACAACTTCCTCTCGGAGCCAAAATTATTTTTATATTACATAATCTTTGACCTGCGCTGCAGGGTGAAGTACTCCACTGAGGCATGAGAGTAAAGAGCCATGAGATACAAAGAAAAAGAGAGACTAATGACATGATAATAAATTGTTTGGAAATGGGCGAAATCTGACAGGGAAGGAATGCAAAGCAGATGATGGTATCAATGATTGCAGTGTGCAAGGTAAATAAGGTTGGTGAACTACAGGAACAAGTAGCCATGTGAGATTATGAAATAACAGTAACAGAGACTTAAACAAGGGAAGCAATACTTTCAAGTCCTCTATATGGAATAAGGATGTAATCGAAACTTCAGTTTATTGTTAGCTTTGATGCTGAGGTTGTAACCTGTTCAGTTCAGTTGATGTCATGAATGTGGGTAATAGCTTGCAAGGGTAGTGGGATTGAAGCAAGTCATATTCATGACACACAAATGCCAAACAATGACCATCTTCAATAAGAGACAATCTAACTATTGCCACTTGACATTTAATGGTGATGCTATCACTGAATCCCCTACTGCCATTACCCTGGGGTTACCATTAACCAGAAACTGAAGTGGCCATATAAATACGGTGGCTCCAGGAGCAGGCCAGAGGCTAAGAACCCTGCAGCAAGTAACTCACCCCCGACTTCTCAAAGCCTGTCCACTATCTACAAAGCACAAGTCAGGAGTATGATGGAACGCTCCCCACTTGCCTGCACGAGGGCAACTTGAGCAACACTCAAGAAGCTTGACACCATCCAGGACAAAGTAGTCCACTGATTGGCACCACATCCACAAGCATCCACTCCCTCCACCCACTGACACTCAGTAGCATCAGTGTCGACAGCATCGACAAAACGCACTGCAGAAATTCAGCAAGCCTCCCGAGACAGCATCTTCCAAACTCCAGAAGGACAAGGACAACAGGTACAGGGGATTACCACCACCTGCAAGTTCCCTTCCAAACCACTCACCATTCTGCCTTGGAAATATTTTTGCCATTCCTTCACAGGTGTTGGTTTAAAATCCTGGAATTCTCTCTCTAAAGGCATTGTGAGTCTACAGTAATTAAAGAGGCAGCTCAGCACCACCTTCTCAAGGGCAACTAGGAATGGGCAATAAATGCTGGCACAGCCAGAAACACCTACCTCCCATGAGTGAATTAATAAAAAGCTAGCATTTTTTGAGAAGGAATTGGGATCATTTTGTTTACTTTATTCTGTCATGGGATGTGAGCATCACTGGTAAAGTCAACATTTACTGTCCATTGAACTGAATGGCTTGCTAGGCCATTTCAGAGGGCAGTTAAGAGTCAGCCACATCATTGTGGGTCTGGAATCATTATGTAAGCCAGACTGGGGAAGGATAGAAGATTTCTTCCTGAAGGACATTAATGAACGGGGACTTTTTTCCAATAATCAATGGTAGTTGTCATGGTCAATATCACTGAGACTAGTTTTCTGTTCAAGATTTATTAATTGAATTTAAATTCACCAAGCTGCTGTGATGGGCTTTCAACTTATGTCTCCTGGGCATTAACCTGGGCTTCTGGATACTGGTCCAGTGATATTACCACTATATCAACATCTCCCATGGCGGGTATGAAAGGGGTAAAGGACAGTCCCTGAGGAGAGGGAACCATTTACAATGCCAGGTGACATTGAGCAGTTGGATGGTGGGAGGAATGGTAAAAGATGTGGGACTCATGGACAAGATGAACTCAAGTGTGCTTATGAGGGGAGATGGGAGACGAACAAGAGAGATTAGAGACAGAGAGACAGAGAGACAAAGAGAAAGATGCAATGTATTTTCATGACCACTTGGAATCTGAGGAGAAATTAAGAGAAGTATTTTTAAATTCATAATAAACACCACCTTAATAAAGGGAGCCTCCACCTACGCTAATGAGTGTGTGTGAAATTACAGGTGGAGATGTTATTGCAGCAAAAGTCCAGGGAAATAGGCTGCTCCCTTTATTTCCTGGCTTTTGAGGATCCCAGACCATTAATTGTGAATCTCATTAATGGCGTGTGCATCAAATAAGGTCAAAGGTTTATTGCATGTCCCTGAGAGATTATCAAGTATAGTTTAGTTTCGAATTTTTTTTTGGATGTTTTTCAAACCCATCAATAATCATTGTTCTAAGCTTCAGTGTGGATATAATTTTATTGTTGGCTCTGACTCATCAAATTAGCTTATATTGTTTCTAGAAATTGTTTGAATCAGATCTCCTGATGAAGCTTAAATATATCCTTATTATAAGGTCATAAATTTGCTAATATAATTACTAAGGAAATTAAAATATTACTCAGAAACAACATGCAGCTTATTGTCTTATCCACGGAAATTAATCTTTGCGAAAAATAGTGTTCTCCCTGTCAAAGTAAAAGTGCAGCTCTGATCTTTATCAGACTTTGTGCCGTTCCATGTTGCAAATTTTCCAGAAATGGGGCAAAAAATTCCATGCTTTCATTGTCACAGGGTCCATTCAGATCACATAAACAACCCTGTCTCCGAGCTTTAGGAAGGTCTCTGTGTGGGTCTTCAACCAAGCTGCTGAAGATGAGGGACAGAGTTTGTGGGTAATAATGAGAAAGTCAGGAAAATATGGCAAGAAAGAAAAAAAAAATGCTCAACGTCATGAAAAAATGTCCAATGTTTCCCAGAATGTTTTAACAGTCAGATGAGAATTTTGCCAGTAAGTGGTGAGGGCCCAATTTGCATCTTATTATTAGCCAATCTCAGCTCATGTCTAGGCAGGTCATTATTCTCCCAGGTGTCTTTTTCCAATGGCAGCCGCAAAGCACCCCTTCCCCAGGATTCCATTTTGGCCGGTGCTCCCCAATATCGCAGGGCATTCTCCATGGACGGGACCCCCACTCCCCCGTGCCCTCTGACCCCCGAGGTCAGTTTTGACAAGTGCCAGCCCCACTACATCATCTTTGCTTAATTCATAATTACAGTTCAGCATTTCAACACTCCCCTTTGGACCTCACCAACACTTTACCCTGCAATGCTATTGCAGGCCCTTTGGAGAGCAGGGACATATACCCATCTCATGCATTGAAACTGCATGCATCTCCGTTCTCGTCACTTGCTTTCTTATTGCTCACTCACTTTGTGTTTACTTGAATTCTCACAGCATCTCTGCCATGCCTTGCCTTTTTGTACACTGCTGTTCCATTCAGAACTTACAGGCTCACAGTAGCTCTGACTTGCTTTGCCCTATAGTAGAGTTACAAAGCCAGGCAGCTTGTCACGGTTACTAGTACTGAACAGCCAAGTTGGAGGCCATGTTGGTGTGTGGCACTGGGCTACATCAGCATCACACCTACAACATGTGCCAGCAGCTTTAAATGGCAAACATACTGCATGTGCTCCAAGAAAATGGCCATGTCTGATTGACAAAGGGAACGGGTCCTTAGTGCAGACAAGGGGTTCTATGATCAGTCAGGGGGAGCTACAACAGTCAGTCAGAGGCATTGTCTGATCTGAGTCCAGGGGTTTGGTCATGGCCAATCACAATTAGTCAGGACCAAGGTATACCAGGATCCAAAGATCCATGTCCTTACAGTCTGGGTATTGTGCCACAGAAAATTTTGCAAATCCAGAGCAACCAGTCTGGGTATTTCCAATAAGTCAGTCAGGCAGCTGTACAGAAAGCAGTCAGGGTGCTGGGCCAGCCTCAATTGGGGCTGTCCTCCCAACTTGGTTGCGGGAGTGGACCATGGTTGGTCCCTGAGGTTTTGGGCAGTAAACATCAATGGAGCTAATCAGGTGATTTGGGAAAATGTGGTGACTGGAGGCAGTACACTGGGATTCAGAGGGGACAATCATTATCGAGGGGAGCAACTGTAGATATAAGGGTCGGAGCTAATTTAGGATGGAATGACACAAGGTCTTCAGAAGTTATTGTCCTGGCTTCAACGGGGTCAGTGGATAATGATGTTGGCTATGATTACGCGGTAAGCCTGCAACTCAGGGGAAACCTGATGGAATGGACAGGTTATGACTTGACATATTGAATGGAACTTAATAATCCCCGCATAGAGGAGTGGTGAAGGAATAGTTTGATCAGATGCAAGACTATGCTAGAGAAACCTTGTCATCGTCTTTTCCAGTCTCCAGTTGAGCTCTGGGCTGGAAAGGAAGCAGTTGCCAAATCCATTAATTCCAAGCCACATCTAACATGAGGGAAATCTGTATTGTTCCCCATCTGTAGTTAATACTAATTCCTACATTATTGTAAAGAATGCTTCACTTCAAAGACTGACCTTGAATGTTGGCAAATCTAAACTCATATATCAAGCCAGATCTGGTTAGCCAAATATTTCAACTCTCATTTTTGTTAATGGAGAGACTAGAATATGTTGAATATTTCTCAGACCTTTCTTGCTTCCTTGCTCAAAACGGCCACTATTGACAACAAAGTCCAACACTGCATCAGCTGAGCCAGCTCAACCTTTTGCAAGTTACACTAACAAATGTTCAAAAAAGAAGACCTCCACAAAGTCATCAAAAATCCTAGTGGCCATGAACACATTCCTGTATTGCTGTTGACTGTATCTGGGAGACACATAAGAACAGTCAGAAGATTCCACCAGAAAGCCTCAGCTACATCCTACAGATTCAATGGGAGCATGAACAAACAAATAGTTTTTCTTGACTTCAATTCCAAAATCACTCAGGCAAAAGTGCTGAAACATCCCTGCAGGGTGGTACAGTGGCTCAGTAGTTAGCACTGCTGCCTCACAATGCCAGGGACCAGGTTTGATTCCACCCTCGGGCAACTGTCTGTGTTTTTGAATGTTTGCACATTCTTCCCATGTCTGTGTGGGTTTCTGCCAGGTGCTTCGGTTTCCTCCCACAGTCCAAAGTTGTGCAGGTTAGGTGGATTGGCTATGCTAAATTGACCGTAGTGATCAAGGATGTGCAGAGTAGGTGGGTTAGCCAAAGGAAATGCAGGGGTACAGGGATAGGGTAGGGGGGTGAGTCTGGGTGGGATGCTCTTCAAACAGGCGATGTAGACTTGTTGGGCCAATTGGCTTGTTTCCACACTGTAGGGATTCTATCAACTTCAATAGACTGGATGAAATGTCTTTCTCACCTTCAAATAGCCAATGTTCCAGGAGAGGACAAAAGAAAACACTGCAGCAAGATGCAAAAGCTTTCCTTGAAACACAACAGCACTGACCTTGATAATGGAGAAGGATTTGCCATTGATATTTCAGAATGATGGCAATGGTCCACTAAGCTATGTCCTTCTTTGTGTTACATTGTCTAAATGATGAGGCAGAGTGGCACCAGAGTAGAAAGGAATGGGAGCAAATTCTGCAACTTGGATTCCACTACCACATGGGAAACTTTACATTGTGTGCTTAAGGATCTGTTTGTTGGCCTGTTCAGTCACATGAAGACGCATGGCAGAAACATATGATCCTGAGTAGGCATCATCTTCGAACCAAAATGCAGTCAAAGACAATGATGATTCAGAGATAAATGTACAAACAACTGAATCATAGCTGACTCCGAATACACCACGAGTTATTCTTTTTCTTGAGTAGCTCAATCCCTTTGCTGACTTTCTGAATCTTCTGCTGTGACTATTATTTTGTTATCACTTATTAGAACTGGCATTAAAATAGAAGGATGTGCTCTAAAGGACCAAATATCTGATGGCAATGGACATGTTTATAAAATATCAATTTCAGTTTAATTTGCTGGATTTCAGCAGGGGACATAAATACTAAGTATTTCATAGTTAATAGGTTGGGAGGGCAAAACATTTGACCACATCATTCTCAATTCTTAAAGTGGCAACAGATCTAGAGAAATATCATATAGTTGTGGTCCATTTATTTTGTTTCTTTTTCATGAATACAACAATGCTAAATTGCCACCATTTCAATAATACATTTTCCAAGACCAGCTGTAATTTTATTACAATATGCATAACTATATCAAACCAAAACATACACAACATGTTTTTAACTAAATGAATAAGAAATATTGTCTAGGAATTTCTTTGCAACTGTTCACATTTCAAAACTGAAACTTTACAAAAATACAGCAAAAGATCTGTTTACCATGTAGGTCCAGCAAAGTTGCATGATTGGGTTTTGTGGTTACAGTGAGGCAGAAAAAACGTTAAGAAAATTCTAAGCCATGAGTCCCTCACTGAATTATCCTTTCATCCTTAATTTATCTTCTTTATTGTTTAATATTTGATATTACTTTTTTTCTAACAATTCATCCTACCTTTCCTCTGCTCAAATAATTTATTTTGTTTGGTTTTTTTTCTTAGCTCTGATCATCTGCTCAGAAATAGAATTGCAGTGCCAATATTTTAAAACCATCAAAGCAACCTCCTTCACACAACATAACTGATATTCATTAAGTACTCATTTTGATGCAAAAATATAAGCCAGTTTTATGTATGCCACTCTTAAAAATGAACACAAAATTTCAAATGTTTAAAAGGTTTGCAATGCATATACTTTGGCTGATGACAATTTTCACTTCTAACATTTCTCTGGCTAATACAGCTTACAGTAATTAAAAAAAAAATCAGGAGCCAACTGAAATGGTTAGAAAAGCATAAGATCTTTGAAATAAGAAGTAAATAGAAATGCTTAGCAGGTCAGGCAGCATACATGGAGAAAGGTACATGGTAGGTCAATGGCCTTCCAGTCCTGATAATGATGACTGACTTGGATTAAATCTTCCTGAAAATGCTGCCTGCCTGCTAAGAATTTCAAGAACTTTCTGTTTTTATTCTAAATTCCTGTATTCATGGTATTTTGATTTTGTGTAAGATATATGAACCCTGGACACATTAGATAAAGAGACGGCATGTCAGAACAGGATAAATTATCTGAAAAAAACTTGTAAATAAGCCTGAAAAATTCCACTACACCAACAATGTACAGGAGTTAGACACGTTGGTATGGAGTTTCCATTCTGAGCGTGGTGAGTAGATAAAGGTTTCAGCACTAGTAGTGGGGATCAAAGAGGGGGGGAGGGTGGTTAGTGTGAGTCCTTAGATGGGGTTAGTTTGAATTGACAATAACTATCCATGGGTTTGTCAGGAAGAGGAGAGGAATTGCTTGTAGAAAGTTCAAACACTGCTGGGCAATTCCCATTGATGTTAGCATCAGAGCTCCCACAATATCCCCACACGTTTTGGCTTTCAAGTTTGATCTCCAACAATCCAGCTCTGCAAGAAGCAAACACCACTCCTTGGACTGACCATGAGCCCTGATCAAATGAATCCTCATTCTAAGTCTTCACTCAGCGTGCTTGTTTGCTGGTCAAAGTGACTTGAAAAGATAAGCTAGTATTTTCAGGTGCAAGGAAATTAATAAGAGCTTTTCAAAGAGCTTTTGTCTATAATTATTTTAATTTACTAAAAATCAGATGACTGTACATGCATATTGTTAAACATGGTTCTGTTCAGCATTTTAAAACTACTTTCAATTATTTAAAATCAGGTTATTTGTGGGTAGATGGAGAACTATAATTAACATGCTCATATTTTATGATAAAACCGTTTTCAGCTGTAATAATCAAACTGCACCAAGATATCTTAAGGCGTATTTTGTCAAGCAATTTAAAAATAAGCACTATTAAATTCTAAAACAATATCCAATTGTGCTATTGATGACAGATTTCATATTTGATGACATGCAAATGTGTTTGAGTGGAAACTGTAGAGAAAGCACACTTCTGAAAAACAGGCACTTTCAGGCAGAATTTGTGCTTGGATCACTGACTATGTCCAAAACGGATACTATAGCACTTCGTGTTTATTTTTCGAAACTCACCACCTCTTGACATATAGTATATGTACAGTTCCTTCTTTCTGTCTGCCCATTCAATGGATTTTCCTTTCTGCTGTTGTACACATTCTAATTAAGAAATGGAATGTTACACAGAGGAAGGAGTCAAGTTAGGAGGAAATATAAGGAATGACACAACATTAGATCCTGCAGTTGCCAGTGCACAGAATTGTTTGTTCATTTGTAAACTGTCTTTATTTTCTTATTTATTCATTCCTGGGATGTGAGTCTCGCTGGCTGGGCAGCATTTACTGCAGGTTCCTGGTTGCTCTTGAGAAGGTGATGGTGAGCTGCCTTCTTGAACTGCTGCAGCCCATGTGCTATAGGTTGACCTGTAAAGCCTTTGGGGAGTGAGTTCCAGGATTTTGACCAAGTGACAGCAATATATTTCCAAGACAGGATGGTGAGTGGCTTGAAGGGGAACTTGAAGGTGGTGGTGTTCCCATGTATCTGCTGCCCTTGTCCTTCAAGATGGAAGTGGTCATGGGTTTGATAGATGCTGTCTAAGGATATTTTGGTGAATTTGTGCAGTCCATCTTGTAGACAAATTACATTGATGGTCCTGAGTGTCGATGCTGGAGGGAATGGATTCTTGTGGATCTGGTGCCAATCAAGTGGACTGCTTTGTCCTGGATGGTGTCAAGCTTCTTGAGTGTTGTTGGAGTTGCACTCATTCAGGCAAGTGGGAGTATTCCATCACACCCCTGACTTGTGCCTTATAGATGGTGGACAGGCTTTGAGGAGTCAGGAGGTGAGTATTCCTAGCCTCTGACCTGTTCTTGTAGCCACTGTGTTTATCTGGGGAGTTCAGTTGAGTTTCTAGTCAATGGTAACCCCCAGGATGTTGACAGTGGGCCTTTCAATGATGGTAACATCATTGAATATCAAAGGGCTGCAATTTGATTGTTTCTTATTGAAGGTCATTTCCTACCACTTGTGAGGTATAAATGGTACTTTCCAATTGTCAGCCCAAACCTGGATATTATCCAGGTCTTGCTGCATTTGGATGTTGACTTCATTATCTGAGGAGTCATGAATGATGCTGAACATTGTGCAATCATCAGTGAACATCCCCACTTCTGACCAGATGCTTGGACCGAGGACACGACTCTGAGGAACTCCTGCAAATATGTCCTAGATCTGAGATGACTGGCCTCCAACAACCACAGCCATCTTCCTATGTACAGTATGACTGCAACAAGCAAAGAGTTTTCCCACTTAATTCCATTGACTCTTGTTTTGCTTGGGCTTTTTGAAACCAGTCAGTAAAATGCAGCCTTGATGTCAGGGGCAGTCACTCTCACTTCATCTCTGGAATTTAGCTGTTTGGTCCATGTTTGAGCCAAGGCTGTAATGAGGTCAGGAGCTGAGTGTCCCTGGCGGAACCCAAACTGGGCATCACTGAGCAGGTTATTGCTGAGCAGATGCTGCTTGATAGCGCTGTTGTTAACACCTTTCATCACTTTACTGATGATCGAGAATAGACAGATGGGGCGGTAATTGCCTGGGTTGGATTTGCCCTGCATTATGTGCAATTTTCCACATTGTTAAGTAGATGCCAGTGTTCTGGTTTAACTGGAATAGCTTGACTAGTTGTGTGACAAGTTCTGGAGCACAAGTTTTCAGTACTATTGCCGGAATGTTGTCAGGGCCCATAACCTTTGCAGTCTCAAACTATTTCTTGATTTTGCACGGAGTGATTCAAATTGGCTGAAGACTGGCATCTGTTATGCTGGGGACCAGCGGTAGAGGCTGAGATGCATCATCCACTCAGCACTTGTGGATGAAGATTGTTGTGAATGCTTCAGTCTTTTTTTTTGCACTGATGTTGATCATGGGTATAGATAAAGTAGAGAGCCAGGGTGGCTTTTTCCTAAGGTGGAGGTAGCTATTACGAGGGGGCATAGTTTTAAAGTGAGTGGAGGTAGATATAGGGGAGACGTCAGAGTTAGGTTCTTTACTCAGAGAGTGGTCGGGGCACGGAATGCGTTGCCGGAGTGGGTAGTGGAGTCGGCCTTATTAGGGGCATTTAAGCAGCTATTAGATAGGCATATGGATGATAGTATAAAGTAGGGGTGGAAGTTAGATAGACCTTAGGATTAGGGTAAAAGTTCGGCACAAAATTGTGGGCCGAAAGGCCTGTACTGTGCTGTACTGTTCTATGTTCTATGTTCTATGATGTTCTGGGCTCTCCAACCATTGAATCTGTCTCCTACTCCAGTGAATTGTTCAAATTTCTCACCACTATTCACAACTGGATCTAATCTGATCTGTTGGTTGTAGAATCTTTTAGCTCTGTCTACCATTTGCCGCAGCACAGAATTACAGAATTATTATGGTGCAGAAGGAGTCTGTTTGGCCCATCACGCCTGCACTAGCTCCATTATCTAGTGCCTATCCTGCCTTATTTCCCAAATCTCTGCAGACTTTACTATCCATAAACCGTCCAATGCCTTCTTTAATGCCTCAATTGAATCTACCTCCACCACATTTCCAGGCAGTGCATTCCACACCTGAACAACTCGCTGAGTGAAAAAGATTTTTCTTGCATCACCCTTGCTTCAATTGCACATTACTTTAAAACTATGCTTATGTCATTTGGTATGCAAGTAGTCCTGTTTTGTAGGTTCACCTGTTTGGTGCGTCACTTTTTGCTTATGCCCAGTGCTGCACCTGGCATGCCTTTCTGCACTCTTCATTGAACTAGAATTGATTCCTTGATTTGCTGCATACAGATGCAGCAGGTAATCAGGAAGTCTAATGGAATGTTGACCCTTATTTCAAGGGGGTTGGAGTAAAAGTGCAGGGAACTCCTACTGCAAATGTAAAAGGTGCTGGTGAGACCACATCTGCGGTACAGTGAGTAAATTTGCTTCCCTTATTTTAGGAAAGTTATTATTTCATTGGCAGCAGTTCAGAGAAGATGCTCTGGTATGGAGAGATTGTCTTATGAGGAAAGGCTAAGCAGGGGGTGGCATGATGGCTCAGTGGTTAGCACTGCTGCCTCACAGAACCAGCTACTGGAGTTCAATTCCACCCTTGGGCAACTGTCTGTGTGGAGTTTGTACGTTTTCCCTGTGTCGGCATGGGTTTCCTTTGGGTGCTCTGGATTCCTCCCACAGGCTAAATGGATTGGCCATGCTAAATTGCCCCATAGCGTTCAGGAATGTGTAGGTTAGGTGGGTGAGACATAGGGAAATAAAGAATAGGGGAATGAGTCAGGGTGGCTTGCTCTTCAGAGGGGCAGTGTGGACTTGTTGGGCCAAATGGCCTGGTTCCACACTGCAGGGGTTCTATGAATAGGACTCCACTCATTGGAGTTTAGGAAAAGTGAGAGGTGATCTCATTGAAATGTATAGGATTTCTAAGGGCCTTGACAAGGTAAATGCTGGGAGGATGTTTTCCCTCATGGCAGTGTCTAGGACAGAGGGCATAGTCTCAGAATAAAATTTAGGACTGACATGAGGAGGTATTTCTTCTCTTAGACATTTGGGAGTCTTTGGAATACCTTGCCACGGGGAGCTGTGGCGGAAAAGTCCTTGTGTATATCAAGGGTCATGGGAAAAACACAGGAAAGTGGACATAAGAAATGTCAGATCTGCCATGATCCTTTTAAATGGTGAAGCAGACTCGAGAGGCTGAACACCCTATTCCTTATAGTCTTGATGGTCGTGATAGGGTGGGCAATTTGCTGAGGTATTAGGTTGCAGATTGTGTGAAGATGGACTTTGTCTCCACAAGGACTTTGTGGCAGTCACTCTTACTAATACTGTCATGCGCAAATACATCTGCAGCAGGCAGATTGGTAAAGATTACAGGAACTTTGTTTTTCTCTCCTATTAGTTACCTGTCACAGACCCGGTCTAGCAGCTATGTCCTTTGAGACTCAAACAGCTCAGTCAGTTGTGCTGCAGAGCCACCGTTGGTGATGGACATTGAAATCCTCCACTCAGAGTATATTCTGCTCGAATTTACAGAGTATATTCATATTCAACATGGAGGAGTACTGATTCATCAGCTCAGGGAGGTTCCCGGCAGTAATCAGCAAGAAGTTTCCTTACCCATGTTTGATCTGATGAATGACACTTCAGGTGATCCGGAGTCAATGTCGAGGACTCCCAGGACAAGTTTGCTCTTTTTGTGTTCCACAGCACTGTCATCATTGCTGTGTTTGTGCTACTGGTGGGACACAACTTGTTCAGAGATGGTGTTGATGTTGCCTGGGACATTGACCACAAGACACAATTCCATGAGTATGACTGTTCCTTGACCAGTAGGAATACTACAGACTAGAGGAATACTAGAGAATTATAGGAATAGCATTTTTTAAAGTACGTCATGTGGACATTTATAGCTTCCCTGTGTATTTTAAACCACAATGGTAAGCAGTATGGCATTGTCACCTTCTGACAAAGTGCAGCTAAATCTTGTGACTGCCTCATTACAAATGGTTACTTTCAATAAGTGGGAGTCATTCATTGTGAAATTTGTTTTCTGGTTAGACAACATGATAACATTTCTGCATTGTAAACTGAGTATTGAACGTGCTTGTTAGATATTGTTGTCTGTAATTTCTTTCTTTAAACCAACCTGTTCGGAGATGTTATCACATACCTCCAGAGCAAATGGGTTTTGAACCTTTTAGGCTCAAAGATAGGGACACGACCACTGCACCAGAGGAGTCCCTTTGTGATTTCTCTTTGAGCAAATTGCTTAATAGTTAACTGATGTTAAATAAAGCCGGTTTTAATGACTTTAATGATGCCTCATTCTAAGAGTTAAAAAGTGAGTGAATGCAGTAACAAGTTTTTGTTGGGAGTAATTAATCAGTAACAGTAATGTGGCTGTGTGACAGTAATCATACATTTTTAAATGACTAATAATGACCATAAAATCACAATAGTCAAAGTTATTCAAAACCAATATTGCAGAAAATGTTGTTTATATCAATATTTCTTGGCTTGTAAAACACAGAAATTTTCAGAAACATGGCCCCTTTAATTATTTTCAGTCCTAACTCATTTGATGCACAACTGCAAAATTGACACACCAGAACAGTATAATATCATAACAACAGCTTAGCCAGGAAGTGGGCATGGTAGGGGAGAGACAAACAGTTTCCAACATGACACACACTTCATCTCTTATCCCCAGTGCCAGTTCAAACTTCATAAATATTATTTTCTGAAAACAAGTCGTTTTTGAAAGAAAATAATTTTTTGTCTATTGAATTCATGAAACCATGTGATTTTGTTTAAAATACTACTTTATGCCCTAAAAGGTAGTTTTTAAACTATAGAGCAGTATGCTTGAAAGTAGTGTTATAGGTCAATATAAATGCTGGTGCTACCAATAAGGAATTTTACTAGACAGAGGCCATGTGATTTAGTTCAACATGTTAAGTATTTGCAAGTCATAAAAAAGATATTTACTATAATGTTTCATTCCTTCTGGTTTTGAAATTAGAAGGATAGTTTTAAGTCACTCATGACTTTTGATTGTATTCATACTTTGATTTGTAATGCATTGCAATTGCTTAAACAAGGTATACAGTCATTTCTGTAATGCGCATTGGCATTCAAACACATTTTGAGCAGTAGTAGTAGCTGTTCTTCCCCTACAATGACAGATTTGGACAGACAATATCCCATTTGCTGTTCTTCCTAGATTTCACTTAATCACTTTTAGAGTTTGTACTTTGTACGATGTTCCATTGTATGGGTTTCAGCAATGTTATAACGGTGTTGGGTATTAAACTATTGCTAGAAGAAATGGGCCTTTATCAAAATAACAGGAAGACTAGCTAGAATTCCACTTTCCCCTTACATGGAGAATAAAACACATGCCAACCTACAAAATACACACAAACTAATAAATACCATTACCAAAACTGACACAACTGCCCATGTGTTTGAAAAAGTCAATGTAAAACTGATTACTTTCCGTTAATGAAGGCCTACTAAAAAGCTAAAGTAATCTTTATTCAATTGGATTTTATAATCTTGCTTGGTGTATGATGATTAAACCTGAAATGCATTTTTTTGTGAAAATTGAAGCTCAATGGTCTCATGTATAACATATGAAAACAATTACTTAAAATGGAAATACAATGGGACATGAACGTACCTTACTGAAGTTGCAGCAAAAGTCCGTCAGTGAGGGAAATAATAACATGAACAAATGCATACTTTTTAACATAGCAGATTTAGAAATTGTTGATGGAGAAATTGAGTTCTTATGGGAAGCATTGGGAAGCTTGTCTGCAGAAAATTTTCATTTTTGACATTATTCCCAAAATTTTAAAGTATACTGAAATTCTGCCATTGGAAAGTTTGTCCTTTAGAAAGCTGGCAGCAACAGTGCTTATTGAATATTTCTCTTCTCCACGTCAAAGCGCGGTTATTTTTAAAAGCTAAGCATTTCACAAAAATAACTGTTTGCTCTTTTAAAAATTTGCCTAATGGCTAATGTTGTGCAACTCAGTCTTTGCCCAATTATTTTAATGGCAGGTTAGATGGATTTTCGTATTAATTGCAATTAAACGTATCACAGAAATTTGGGGCTGAACCTTTATAACACAGATTCAATGCCAAACAACCATCCTGGTCCAGAAAGCATATAATTTAGACCATTCAATTTCATTCTTTCATGTCATTCATTGTTGTTAGAGGTTTTAAACATATCAAAATTAAAACAAAATATTTTATCACTCCTTTCCGCCTAATTTGCTCCTCCCTTCTTCAATTTCTTCATCCCTCAAATCCTCTTTCTGTACTTAATTTGACTTTGATTCATTGTTCTTCTGTTTTCTTCTCAATTCTCAATTAAGTGTCTAACAAAATACATTATGCTTGTTGATACTATTGAAGCCCATGTGATAAAAGGGCAAATAGCAGCATGGGTACAAACTCATCTAAAGACTCTAAAACAGGTATATGTGCTCAATTACTCCATTTCAGACAGGAGGAAGTTTGCAGTTGAGTTCCCTAATTGTTCAGTAGTAGGTCCATTCTGCTGTTGTCCTATATTAATGACTTGGACATGGTGATCCAAGTCTAAAATTAGGTATCTATTTAATCTCTTTTACTTGTGAAAGCAACTTTAATAAATCTGCTTTCACCAGCTTACTAAACATCCAATTCGAATGTGAGAACAAATTCCAAGAAAATTGGTCTTGGTTGAGCTGGAAACCGGTTCCAAGGACTTTTGCCTCCAACTGCATTTTTTTTATATTCATTTGTGGGAATATTGACATATCAAGACTGACCTGGTTGCTGCCAATAATTGAAGCTGTTTTGTAATATTGTTGTAATTATCACTGTGGAATTGCTCAGTTTCTATTCACTGCATCCACCAAAATGATTATTCTGCTTGCAACCCTGTATTTAGTAAAAATACCACAAACTCTTATTTCCACAGTCATCACTATGCAACTACACAAACACCAAAGAAATCAATACAGACAAGAGTTCACTAAAAAATATAACCTAGAAACTTGATTGTGCTCAAAAATGAGGTAATCTTCCAGTTTTATTTTGTAATGGTGAGTATGATGTATATATTCCTCTGATATCCTTGAAAGAACTGAGGAAGGGTCACTGGTCCTGAAACGTTAACAATAAATCAAAAGATGTGGCAAGAGGAGGTGTAAATGGTAGCAAGACTAACAGTGGGAAGGTGATGGCCTAGTGGTATTGTTGATGGACTATTAATCCAGCGACCCAGATAATGTTCTGGGGACCCAGGTTCAAATCCTGCCCTGGCAGATGGTGGAATTTGAATTCAATAAATATCTGGAATTAATCATTGAATGATGACTGTGACTCCATTGTTCATTGTCAGGGGGAAAACCCATCTGGTTCACTAATGCCCTTTAGGGAAGGAACTGCCATCCTTACCTAGTCTGGCCTACATGTGACTCCAGACCCACAGCAGTGTAGTTGACTCTTAACTGCCCTCTGGGCAATAAATGCTGCCTAGCCAGTGGTACCCTCATCCTGTGAATGAATAAAAGGAGGAAAAAAGAGCTGCCATTTAAAAGCAAGAAGAGACCAAACAAATGAACATAAAAGCAGGAAGCAAGTAGAACAAAATGGCAAAGACATGGTCTGAAATTGTTGAACTCTTTTGAGGCCACGATATAGTCCAATCATGTGATGACTACCTTTTTTTATTATTTAATCTGATGCTTATTTTTAATTCTGCAGATGCTTTAAAGACCACGGTTTATATAGAATGACAGAACTTACAGGACAGAACCAGGCCCTTCACAATCATCGCCGGTGTAAATGTACGACATGAACCTCCACTACCTCAATTTATTTCATCTCACCCTATCAACATATCAACATATCCTTTCAAGATAGAAATGTGGTGAAATATATGGTCTTTCTCACTTGTTGGTTCCAAAAGATGCACCTACATTAACTTTCTCCATTTTATTCAGCCTCAGCAGTAAACTACTGTGTGAGAAAGTGGAAATTGGTGTTTTAATGATTTAAAAGTCACTGTGTGTAATTACCACCTAATAATTCCCAAATAGCCTGAGCAGCTGCAGGCAGAGCTATCCTGCCAATTTTTCATTTTCACTGTTAAATCTCTGTGCAAATGGTCTTTTTTTATACCTTAGAGATGGCCAGAGTACTTAGTATAGGAAGGAGCAAATGTAGCAGTTCCTTCACAGTAACTTTATGCTTGAATAAACCCCTGACCACAGCGCAGCAGCTCCACTTATGACGCTACTGGTCTGGAATGTCAAAATGCTGCATCTAAAAATGATTTCAATCTCCGGCTGCTACTAATTTTCAATTAATGTGTAGCATAAAAGTCACAGAAAAAGAATGTTCAGATGTTTTCCTTTAGAAAATTAGGAATAAAGAAACATTTCAGTGCACTACATGTTTTCCCTTATCATTGCTACGAATCTACTTCCCTTGTGACATTTTATGCATTATTATTGATTCTTTTTACCTTTTTTTACCCATTTTCCACAGTGAGAACATCTGTGTGTTCTTGTGTTTTATGAGATTGTTTGTCTACAAATTTGATTTTCATCATTTAAAGATGTTTGTGACTACAATTATTTACTGACTGTAATGCATCATAGAAATATAGACATTAGGAGCAAGAGATTTTTCCCTTCAGGCCTGTTCCACCATGCAATATGATCATGACTCAGCATCCAAATCAGTATCCTGTTTCCCCTTTCTCTGTATCCCCTTTGATACCTTTAGAACTGTAACTCCTTTTTGTAAACATTCAATGTTTTGGCCTCAACTGCTTTTGATGGCAGAGACTTCCATGGGCTTACCATTCTCCGGATGAAGAATTTTCTGTTCATCTCTATCCTGAATGACTTACTCTGTATCCTAAGACTGTGCCACTGGCTCTGGACTTCACCGTCATGTGGAACATGCTTCCTGCATTTCCCCTGTGTAGTCCTGATAGAATTTGGTAGATTTCTATAAAATTCTTCCCTCATTCCTCTATTGTCCTAACTAATCCAATCTCTCTTCATACTTCAGTCTTAACATCTCATGAATCCATCAGTGATCTACTTTGAAAGAACAGAAGTAACATTGGAATTGAATATCAGAAAAGCCATATAATTTTACTGATGAGAACCAGAGACAGTGAACTGGTTTCCATGGCACCCATAATTTCAATGGGCAATGCTCTGGTGACAAAAAATTACATCCATGTTCACATTTGTCCATTTCTGGCATCATCTGTGCTGAGTGGCATCTGAGTGTGGGTATTACTGTGGGCATTAACAGTGTGAGCCTGACGTGTGCCAAGTAGGCAGATTGTTTTGTTGGTCTGCCGGCAGTTTTTTTGGCAGCATTTTAAATGCCCTTTGAAGCTGCCAATAGACTGATAGGGAGAAGGCAGGAGAATGGGGTTGAGGAACATATCAGCCATGATCGAATGGTGGAGCAGACTCGATGGGCTGAATGGCTTAATTCCGTTCCTATATTTTTTTAGTTGTGCTACTTAAAATGATTGGCAGCTATTGACAGTTTGGTAGCTGAGTGATTTCAGTTGGTTATGTCTGACTTTATAGAAGTCCTTAATGGTTTGCAGAGTTTGTTAAAATTAATGAAGTCGACATGGAGTGGGGCTGTATGTGAGAAGCCCATGGATGTAACATTACTGTTCTGGTGAGATCTGATTCTCCCACTTATGTGTGCTGCAGGTGATCTCCTTGGCCTACAGCATGAGATGTCGATGAAGCAGAGGCAGCAGGTAAGAGGAAAAGGACTACCAACAAAAGGCCTCATCTACACAGAATCTACTTTCTGTTTATCAAAAGTTTGCACATCATTTATACTTTACAAAAAGAGGCTGTCACAGGTCTGTGCCTGGTAGAGACTGGACATCAATGAGGCAAGAATGGAGCTTAGCAGGATAAATTGGAACCAAAAGTTGGTGGTAAAATTAATAGTTGAAAAATTAAAAGAGGAGATATTGGGGGAAGAGTCAAGGTATATTCTTTCAAAAAGGAAAGATAACACAAACAATTCCAGAGCTCCCTGGAGGACAAAGGAAATAGAAATGAAGTTAAAGAAGAAAAAGTGTGCTTATGACAGGTATTAGTTAGTAAATGCAGTTGAGAACCAAACTTAATATAGAATGTTCAGAAGGGAGATTAAAAAGCAAATACAAGAAACAAAAAGGGATTATGAATAAAGATTGGCAGCTAACATAAGAGAAAACCCCATAATCTTTGATAAAAATAGTAAATCATTGGTAAAAGAAGTAGTAGGGCAGATTAGGGATCAAAAAGAGGGTTTACAATTCAGGCAAGAAGAAAAGCTGATATGCTAAATGAATACTTTGTATCTATTTTTATCCACAAGGCAAATGCTGTCCACGCCATAGGTCACAGAGGAGGAAGCTCAGTCACGACTGGGCTTTAAGATTGAGAAGGAGTAGGTATTGGATAAGCTGTCAGTACTTAAAGTTGATAAGGTACCAGGATCTGATGAGATACATTCAAGGACATTGGAGGAAGTGAGAGTAGAAATTGTAGGGCACTGGCAATCATCCATCAATCTTCCTGATACTCAGAGATGGTCCTGAAGGAGAATTGTAAATATTATACACTTGTTAAAAAGAAACATTGTAAAAATTAGCCCAACAATCACAACTTTGAATGGGCAAACTTCTAGAAATAATTATTCGAGATAGAATTAACAGTCACGTGGAAAAATGCGGTTAATTTCAGAAGAGGCAACATGGATTTGTTAAGGGAAAATCAAATCTGACTAATTTGCTGGAGTTTTTTGAGGAGGTAACAGAATGGGCTTCAACCTTCTACATTGCAGTGAAAGAAGTCCCAGCGTACACAGCCTCTTCTTATAACTCAACCCTCCATTCCTGGCAACATGCCGGTAAATCTTTTCTGAATCCTCTCCAATTTAACAATCTCCTTCTTATAGGAGGGCAACTTGAACTGTATACAGTGCTCAAAAAGAGGTTTTACTAGCATCCTGTACAATCTCAACATGACGTCCCAATTCCCATACTCAATGAACTGGGCAATGAAAGCAAGCATGCTAACCACTTTCTTAACCACCCTGTCCACCTGTGATGCAACTTGCAAAGAACCATGTACCTGAACCCCTAGGTTTCTCTGTTCAACAATGCTACCCAGGGCCCTACTACTAATTGTATAAATGCAATATCTTGCATTTATCCAAATTAAACTCCATCTGTCACTGCTAAGCCCATTGGCCCAATTGATAAAGACCTGTTTGTAATCTTAGATAACTTTCTTCACTGTCAACTATACCATTAATTTTGGTGTCATCCACAAACTTACTAACTATGCCTCCTAAATTCTCATCCAAATCATTCATGTAAATCATAAACAAAAGTGGATTGAGCACTGACCCCTGTGCAACATCATTGGTCACAGGCCTCCAGTCTGAAAAACAACCCTCCACCACCACCCTCTGTCTCCTACTGTCAAGCCAATTTTGGATCCACTTGGTAAGCTCACCCTGAATCCCATGTGATCTAATTTTACTAATTAGTTTACCATGGGGAATCTTGTCAAAGGCTTTGTTAAAATCCATGCAGACAATGTCTATCGCTCTGCTCTCATCAGTCTTTTTGGTTATGTCTTCAAAAAACTCAATCAGGCTTGTGAGACACAATTTCCCACACACAAAGCCATGCTATCCCTGATAAGTTCTTGCCTCTCCAAATGCATGCAAATCCTATCTCTCATAATCCCCTCCAAGAACTTACCCAACACTGATGTCAAACTCACAGGTCTGTAATTTCCAGGATTCTCCTTACAGCCTTTCTTAAATGAATTCACAACATTAGCCATCCTTCAGTCCTCTGGCACCTCACCCGTTGATATGAATGATATAAACATCTCTGCAAGGGGCCCCGCAATTTCTTCTGTAACTTCCCACAATGCCCTGGGATACACTTGATCAGGTCCCGGAGACTTATCTACCCTTATGTTTTTTTAAGACCTCCAGATTTGTGCCTTATAGATAGCATACAGGTTTTGGGGAGTCAGGGGATGTGTTACCTGTTGAGGAATTACCAGTATCTGTCCTATTGTCATAGCCAAAATATTTATATGGCTGCTCCAGTTCAGTTTGTGGTTAATGGCTACCCAAGGATGTTGATAGTAGGGGATTCAGTGATGGCAAAGGGAGATGGTTATATTCTTCCACATTGGACATTTTCATTGCCTGGCACTTGTAAGGTGCAAATTGCAACATGCCATTTATCAGGGAAATCCTGAATGTTGTCCAGGCCTTGCTGTAAATGATCATGGACTTCTTCAGTATCTGAGGATTTACATATAATGCTGACTATTGTTCTCTGACGACTGCACACTCTCACTTCTAACCTTATGATGGGGAAGGTCATTAATGAACCAGCTGAAGGTGGTTCAGCCCAGGTGGGCTATCTTGATGAACTTCTGCAGCGGTGCCTGGAACTGATATGATTGTCTTCCAACATCCATAACCATCTTCCTTCGTGCTTAATGTGATTCCAACCAGTGGAGAGATTTCCCCTAATTCTTATTTAATTTTACTAGGGCACCTTAATATCACATTCAGTCAAATGCTGCCTTGATGTCAAGAGCAGTTGCTTTTACATCACATCTTGAGTTCGACTCATTCGTCCACTTTTGGCTGTGGAAAGGTCAGGAGCTGATTATTTTTGTACAAGTGCCACTTAATTGCACTGTGTATGAAAGTTTCTATCACTACTGATGATTGGAAGTAGACTGATGAAGTAGTAATTAGTCAGATTGAATTTGTTTTGCTTTTTACATACAGGATACATTTGGGCAATTTTCCACATTGTTGGGCAGTTGCCAACCTTCTAACTGTACTGGAACATCTTGACTTGGGCACAACTCATTCTAGAGCACAGGTTTTCAGTGAAAATATCAGGATATTGTCAGAACGGAAGAAGGGTCATTAGACCCAAAATATTAACTCTGCTTTCTCTCCACAGATGCTGCCAGGGATATTCAAGCAATTTCTGCTTTTGTCCCTGTCTTCCTACTCTGGCTAAATCTACCACATGCTTGCCATGTTCATGCTAATGCCCTCACCAAGATGATGTTTGGCGCATGTCACATTGAAAATGCTGGCAAGCTTCATGGATACCATTTTAGTTCCAAACAACACCCAATGAACTGTATCTACAGTTGAAATGGGAATTGAGTATGGCAGCATAGATTTTTAATTAATGCTTATTGTTTCTATTAGGTTATATAGCTTCCAAAAATGTATATATCTCATGCCCAATAACATCTGACACTATTCACACTTTACTCAATCAATTGCTGTCCTTAAATCACAGTGCGATGTTCAAAAGGCCTGTAAGGCCCACCTAACATTTATCTCGTAAAGATTCTTCTAGAAATGAGTAACCATTCTATTTGATAAGGAATGTGATTTGATTTTAGAAGTCTGACAGTTGGAATCTTCACAACAACTGTCTCCATCTATTTACATAAGTTAAACTCCTCATCTCTAGAACAATTTCTATTCATTTTCTGCCCTTTCTCTAATGCCTTAATATTTTTACTGAAGTGTGACACCCAGATCTGGACACAATATTCCAATTGAGGCTGAACCGATGTTCTACCTAAGTTTAGTGTACATTCCTTGCTTTCAAACTCTATTTTCATACTTTTCTAACCTACTAACAAAGTCTACACTGCTGTATGCTTCAATCAGCTTCAGTCATTTAGGCATAAATGCATCCAGGCCCTTCAGCTTCCATACCCTCTTTAGAATCATGTTCTTTATTTTATATTGTCTCTCTGCATTCTTCCCACTGAAATAAATGATTTCACACCTCCAAGACTGGAATCCCAACACAAATTCCCATCATGTGAAGTTATGTCGCTACAGAGTTCAGTCAAATCCTTGAACCTGCAAACATGTCACACAACATATAGAACTTCTGCAGAACGGGTAAATATGCAAATTGTTAGCTTTTCTTTTATTGATAATTTTTCGTTGTTGCTCACATGTTAACTCTGCTAAATTCACTCTTATATGCAAAATATTTGAAAAAAGTTGAAAGAATACACTGATCACTTGTGGATGTCATGGATATGAGAACTTGAAACCAGTAGAACTGGTTTTTAACTCACAAACTACACAGATTTGAAAATTAGGTAGCATCATTCACCATCATAGTTGGACCTGTGGTACTGTGCCCTGAGATCCACAGAGACTTTTTCCTAGGGTGGAGGTAGCTATTATGAGGGGGCATAGTTTTAAAGTGAGTGGAAGTAGATATAGGGGAGATGTCAGAGGTACGTTCTTTACTCAGACAGTGGTCGGGGCGTGGAATGCATTGCCGTAGAGGGTAGTGGAGTCGGCCTCATTAGGGGCATTTAAGCGGCTATTAGATAGGCAAATGGATGATAGTATAAGGTAGGGGTGGAGGTTAGATAGACCTTAGTTTTAGGGAAAAAGTTTGGCACAACATTGTGGGCCAAAGGGCCTGTACTGTGCTGTACTGTTCTATGTTCTATGTGTCTGGAAGATTTTAAATGGGTTTCTGAATCACAATCTTAATTAAATCCCTCAAACCTTGTAAGAATGTTATTGGGCTTCTTCTGATATATTTAACAGTTTCTTTTTCAGTAAAAATGAAAAGTAATAAAACTCAACTCACATATGGTTGACAGATTTTGTTTCTTCTTCCCAGGAATTAATTTTGTGGCCACAGTAGTTGTGACGTGGACATTTGCTACTTCAGAGTTAATTCCTGTTGCTTGAAAGGTGTGGGTAATTTTCAAGCACATAAGTCCATTTGTACAATAAATGTTCCAACTGAACACCCTTTCTCTCAAAGGTCAGCTGTGAAACCTAACTCTGGCAATGTTAAACACGTTCTCTTGGTGTTCTTCCTACCAGGAACATTAAGAACCTGAAAGAAATTTATGATGACAGCAGAAGAGATTCAGTTGATCACAATTCCAAAAGAGTTTTACATTTTAAAAAAGCAAAAAGTTTGTAAAGCTTCTACCGGCAATCAATCACATTTTATTTTAACTGTACTAAAGGAAAATGTGGCTTGATTGCTTGGAAAGTGCTTCAGACAATTAAAAAACAAACAGATGTCTCAAATTCAGCTTCAAAAATATGGGTCTGCTTGTTGTTGGATTTGAGAGAGGTTGTGTGGAGATGAAGTTTAACAGAAGCAGGTTATGTAGGGCTACCTTATCAATATTATCCTTGACAGTTATGTCAATGTTGGTTTGTTGCAAAAGCTAAATTTAAGGAGCTGGTCCATTTGATCTACTAAGTAGTTAAGCACCAACCTGATAATAATCAGCATTAGAACAGATGCTGCGATGAGTACTTTAAATGTTATAAATACAAATATATTACAATTTGTTATAGAACAATCAGATACTGAACAGTACTTCAGAAATCATGGTGAACCATGTTTGTGAGATCATAACAAAGCTTGAAATCTGATGCTAAAAACTGTAACAATAACAAGCAATGGCTGACATTTCTGGTCTGTATGGGAGGTATTGGATTTATAAATAAATTAGATATCCATTGGGCAGGATTTGCTTTTTTGCCTGCAATGTACATCATGAAAATGCCATACATTCTGCCTTTGATTTTTTTAGCCCTTTATTGCTTTTACTTTACCCTTGGCATAACAGGAAGCAACACTATTGCTTTGAGTCATACTTTTGTTGACCACTGACAGGTTGGCAAAGCATTTTATTGTGAGAGAAATTAAATTTGAGCCCAATCCTGTCCTCAGCTGGCAACCACACAGGTCGTCTTTCCAACAGGTCATCTCTAAATAGCAGGAGCAGGAAATCTGGCAAATTTTCCTTCCCTTCTCTAAGTTGGAAACATTGGGGTGGATATTCATATTTATTGCCTGTCTTTGAAGCCTTGCCTGGGTAGGCTGCAAAGGGAACAATGGGAAGAGCAGATTAAGTGCAGTTAATAGAGTCCCCCTGCCCTCACCCTGATCTTATTTCCAATGAAAATCATAGCGGAAAAATCAAGCAAGCTCTATTATAGATATATGATCCTCCCCCTCCAGTTTCTCACCCCTCACTGTACATGATTCATAAAGATTCAGCAGTGAAGCGGAAAATCCTGTTCCATTGCAAGCACATTTAATGATCCGCTTCAATTTCAGCACAGTTAGCTCACACAATACCACCCATTTGGTCAAGTAAGTATTGTTAATTTTTAAAACATTTAGATCAATTTTAAAGTAATGTACTAACGGTTGCAACAATTTATCTTTACATGTTTTGAAACACAGAACTGCTTATTTACTTTAAAGATCTAAGGATCCAAAAACAGAAACTAAGCTGCCAGTTCAGTGGCCCACGTAAACTTGAAACCTTTTGGAGGTTAAGAAGATCTTAATTTGTGTACAGCAGCAATAGCACAGCTTCCTTCCAGACTCCATATAATTATAAATTCGCATAATTATTGTTGCTGGATTCAGTAAGAATCAAATAGCAACGTAAGTGGACTAAGTACTAATTGGCACAATGATATCTGTATTAAATAAAGAGAGCATCACCAATGCACCATACACCCATTCTAAATAGGCTTTGAACAACTAATAATTCCTTGGCAGTTTGCCAAATTTCATTCGGATGTGTTATTAGTTAATTTTCTTTGTTGTTGTATGATAGATTTTCCGTTAATGAAGTTTTTTTGTCTTTTGGGAAATATGCTCATCATTTATTTTTGAATCATCACTTTACTGTAGTAAACTAAGGGATTTGACTGAAGCAGGCAGCTAAAAGTTGCTGAAAATGTAATTTGCATCTGTATAGATTTGCACAATTCTAGAACAAGAGGTTGAGCTTATTAGCGCTGTAACTAATAAGTGCCTGTAACGTTCCAAAATGGCGCCTTTATCAGGCATGCACAGTTGTGAGGTACCATACAGTATCACACAGTACAATTCAACAAGAATTAAGTCCATTTTTCTCTTTCTTTCCAGATATTGACAACTAGGGCATGATCATCAGCCATTCCCTTGGTGCAGAGTTCCATTAGCTGCACACACTTTGTTTTGAAGATGCCTCATGTCAACTTGACCTATACTAAATTAAAATGCATTCCACTCCCTCATCGTTCAGCTGATGTGTGACCACAGATAGAGAATCAAGCAGGGCACTGTCCTCTATATTGTCAGTAGGCACGATGCCTTCATTGTACTGAAGCCCACTGTTCTGGCTATTTTTGAGGCACCATGATACACTAACTACTCACTACTTTGAATAGACAGCCCTTTCTGCCAGCTATATAGGCAACAACCAAAGGGCTGGAGCATGGGGAGTAGCTAGAGCACGCTGAAGAATAAGAGGGAGAAACGGAGCAGGAAGAGATGTTAACCTGGACAAACCCTTTCTGGCCAGACTGGCTGTGAAGAATTCATCTGAGTAACCACAGTCCCAGCTTGCCATCCATCAACAGTCCTACACTATGCATTTCTTCTGTCACTGTACACTAGCATTGCTGCAAGTGTAGATAAGTCCTGTAAAAAACATTCTAAATATTTTTTCAAATTTATCCAAAATTCTCAAAACATTTCATAATGCATAATTAAATACAAAAGTAAATTAATATCCCTTGTGCATTCTCTTAGTACCCAAATTCCATGCGCCTATGACTTCTCTAGATGAGAATTGATGGTGTGGTAAATATTGAGGAAGAAGGCCTTAGACTACAGGATGATATAAATGGCCTGGTCAGATGGGTTGAATAGTGGCAAATGGAATTTAATCCTGAAAAGTTTGAAGTGATACATTTTGGGAAAACTAACGAAACAGAGGTATACACATTGAATAGTAGGACTCTAGAAAGTACAGAGGATCAGAGGAAATCTTGCTGTGCATGTCCATAGATCCTTGAAGGCAGCAAGACGGGTAGATAAGTTGGTTTAAAAGACTTGTGAGATTCATGCCTCTATTAGTCAATGCATTGAATTCAAGAGTAAGGAGTTTATGATGGAGCTGCCTGTGACATTAGTTAGGCCACAGCTGGAGTACTGTGTGCAGTTCACGTTTCCACACAATAGGAAGGATATATTTGCACTGGAGAGAAAATTTACCAGGATGGTGCCTGGGCTGAAGGGTCTGAACTATAAGGAAAAATTGGATAGGCTGAGGTTATTTTCCTTGCAGCAGTGAGGTTGTAAGGACACCTGATCGAAGATTATGAGGAGTTTAGATATAGTAGATAGGAAGGGATTTTTCCTGTTAGTAAAGAGATCAATAGCCAGAAGGAACGATTCTTGTGAATTGGCATAGACACAAAGGGACAATTTGCCTCTTTCTGCGCTAGAAACATCCATGAGGAGTGCAAACAAACTTTAAGTGTTGTTAGACATACACAATGCTGACCTCCCTCTGATAAATCCAGATAATGAGGATTGCGATGAGTATTGACTGGACTCAGAAATCATTGAAATAAACAAGTAATACAAAGTTTACTTGCAACCAGCATTCAAATCAATGGGCATGAGTTAATTTCTCGCCACAATCCCCAATATTGTTCACAGGTCTGTCACATGCTTCATGTGTCCCATGTCTTCCAGTAGCCCCATAATGATTTGGATGTGTTTTCATGTTTATCACAGCCAGTGAACTGAGATAAAATTAAGGAATTGCTCTAATATACTGACTTAAATGCAGATGCAATTTTGTTGACACAGAGAGAAGTTGTTTGTATATTGGGTGCCATCCACTTCTACTTCAGAAAACAGATCCAAGTGACTAAAAATTCTCAAGGCGCCCAGCTGGCATTATCACACTAGAGAAATTGATGACACAACAGTTTTCTGTTTGCTGGTCTTTCATGAGGATATAGTAATGCTAATGATGTTGGACTCACCACTGGAGCAACTTTAGAGCAAGTTTGTGGGAGAAGGCACGGTAGCAAAGGAGGTGTGTTTAATCTAGGTGCTATCTGCAGACTTAAATTTTCTTTATGAAGTTCGGTGTTGGAATGATATGGTTTCCAGAACAGTAAGCCTGTTGTAGCTCAATTACCTATTGAACTGTTGATTGAGAAAGGCCAGGCAGTCTCTTCCATGTTGATGTGCTGTCTGTACTCTTTCTGTCTAGACTACTTAATTCATCCACATTATTATTGCAGAGTCTGACTCCATCTCGATTCATGGTGTGCTTCAGAATCACCCAATACCCATTTTATTTTGTTGCTATTTTTGTTATTTGTTACTCAGTAGAAATTGTCCATGGGTGATAATTGCAATAATTAATCTGACAGATTCAAGTTATCAACTTATCCATTGTTGATGTAAAAAGGCTTGTTCTACATAATTTTCTTTATAGATCCAGTAGTAATTAAGGCAGACATGTCCTCTTTTTCATTGATATAATCTAAATGCAGTATAGATATTCTGCTCTACATTTAGATATTGTATATATGGGTTTAGTGTTTTGTTTCCATCAAATAGAATAAAGAATGTTCAGAAGTAAATAGCTTTGCAATATTATACTTGGACAAAGACTGAGAACGCTTCATTTGTACAAACTTGTTTGATATATTTAATTATAGATCAGTTATTTCATGTTAATTTTTTCTAATTATTTTAAAGGGCAGCTTTTTTTTTTACATTTTTGCGTCAATTATTCACATTTGATTTTTACCATATGCAGCCTGGACACACTCACATTTGACATATATAGATTAACAGTAGTATTTCAGTCACTGGAAGGACAGAGGTCATTATCTCATACTTTAACATAGATACTCCCTGACCACATGATGTTAGCAACATACAGGAATTGTTCTCTCATTCTGATAACCTGAGACATAAATCAGAAATGACTCTGGATTTCCTGTAGGAAAAGGAAGTGTTGCAAAATTAAAATCACATCCACATCATAATGCATTGATTTTGAATGTAACTTCCTTTGAAATAGACTTATTCAATGACTCGGGTTTCCAAACTGCCACTGCATTGAGATCAGTAGCTAATTACTTTCTACCTTTCTGTGCAACCCAAGTGTAAACATGAGTAACGGAACTAGGAGCCATGTACGCTCGAACTTAAAACAATTCATCTTTCTTTCTGTTCTGCAATGTTTCTTTATTTCTGTTGATTTTTATTTCCTGTTTCGTATTCAGTGTATTTCTTTCTTTAAGATTCTTAACTTCCACATACTTCTATATTTATTATTATTTTAAAAGTAGTTTCTTCCTTCTGCTCTGGGCTAATCCGGTTATCTTGGGCCGATCTTATCGGGGCCTGAAAGATATGGGCTAAGGTGAGAGATTTTTGCATAATGCCATGAGAAGTCCAGCAAGGACTCTCTCAAAGATGGGAGCAACTCATTGCATCTCTTATGCATCTGATGAGCAGTGAGGCAAGTTTCTCAGAAGGCAGTGACGATTTGCCAAATAAGGAGGATTATTGCTGGTTGAATGTCTTATTAACTGCACATCCTGCCTTATGAATACGCAGCTTTCCTACTAAACAAAAAGACATTGAGAATTCTCAATGTAGAAGTCAGAGTGTCTACTTAGTGACAAAACAAAAGCCCAAAGGACTGCGAATGCTAGAAATCTGAAACAAAAACAGAAATTGCTGGAAAATCTCAGCAGGTCTGGCAGCATCTGTGGAGAGAGAAACAGGAGAATTAACATTTCAGGTCCGGTTCTGTAGAAGAGTCACTGGACCTGAAACATCAACTCACCTGCTTTCTCTCCACAGATGCTGCTAGATCTGCTGAGGTTCTCCAGCGATTTTTATTTTTATTCTTGATTTCCAGCATCTGCATTTCTTTAAGGATTTTTTTATTAGAATTGTCATATTGAGTTGCTTGTCTCTGCAAATACACAGGCCTCTTGTCAGTAGGGCGTAGATTAATTGGGGGGGTGTGCGGATATCTTGTAGTATGGATCACTGGAACAATGCAACAGTACACGCCAGCTGCCTGCATGGCAAGCACACTACCATTTACGCAGCTCCAGTAACACTCAAGACATTTGACACCATCCAGAACAAAGTAGGCAACTGATCCACAAATCTCCACTCCTTCTACCACCAACACTCAGTAGCAGCAGTGTGTACTACTTACAAGGTGCACTGCAGAAATTCACGAAAGATCCTGAGACAGCACCTTCCAAACCCCATGACCATTTCTATCTAGAAAGAGAAGGGCAGCAGATACATGAGAACACCACCAACTGCAAGTTCCCCTCCAAACCATTCACCACTCTGGCTTAGAAATATATCACTGTTCCTTCACTGTCGCTGGGTCAAAATCCTAGAATTCCCTCCCTCAGGGCATTAGGGATCAACCTACAGCACGTGGACTGCAATGGTTGAAGAGGGAGTTCAACATTACCTTCTCAAGGGCAATAGGATGGGCAATAAATGCTGGTCCAGCCAGTGATACCCACATTCATGACTGCATGTTTTAAATTTCAACCAAATAGCAATGTTGGAGACTGGGACCAGGGCTCGTTCTCAGAGCAGTAAAATGGGGGGAGGGGTTGCTGTCTGTCAGGTGGTTCAGTAATGTTAGTCATGGGCACAGGCTGCACTCAGTCCAGAGGTTTACCATAGTCAGCCGTGCACTTGGTTGAGTCGCTGTCAGGGATATGTATGGGAGGCAAGGGCTTAGTGGTATTATTGTTGGACTGTTAATCCAGAGACCCAGATAATGTTCTGGGGACCTGAGTTTGAATCCCACCATGGCAGATGGTGGAAGTTGAATTCAATAAAAAAACCTCGATAAGAATCTAAAGATGACCACGAGCCCTTTGTCGACTGTAAATTGGTTCACTAATGCCCTTTAGGGAAGCAAACTGCCATCCTTACCTGGTCTGGCCTACATGTGACTCCAGACCCACAACAATGTGGTAGACGCTGACCTACCCTCTGGGCAATTAGAAATGGGAAATAAATGCTGCCAGTTCAGCGAAGGCCTCATCCAGTGAATGAATAAAAAAAATACCCAACTACTGTCTAGAGAATGGGCAACAATCGATCCAAAAGTGACACTGTAAGCAGTCACAGGAAATGTAACTCATCAGTTGGGAGACACAAAGAAGAGGTCAGGAGCTAGTCAGTCATATCTAGGGGCTACTCGGCAAAGTCAGTCAGAGGTCTGGGTGAATATAGTCTTTGAGGTTCATGCATTGATTGTCCAAGAGAATGCAAGGGGGAGCTGAGGAGCAAAGGTAGATCACTTTCAAAAGGGGTAGGACAGTCAAGGCTAGATGTTGAAAGCATGTGATGAGGTGGGGACATGGATATTAACAAGCATAAACACAAGGTATAAGGTGAGCAGGACAGCATTGGAAGACATGTTAGGGAATTGAGCAGGGGGGTGCAGGTGCTGGATATAAGCAGTGATCACCAAAGGGAGAATGTGGATGATCAAATGAGCATTATTAAAGTCTCACACTGGGGCTTGGGGACGGTGAGGACAATTCAATGTAGTGGCTCTCCACATGAGGAGGACAGGGGCAGGAAACGAGTGGAAATGGGCTGTCTCTAATACCAGATGGAGTGAGGTGCTGATAGTGCTCACCACCACATGCTGTGTTACCTGTCATCACTTACCGTTTTCGGGATGCTAACTACAACTGGAAAATGACTCAGACAATGCCCAGGGTGGGCAGAATCAGTGTTAGTTTGATGGTTGAAAATACAGAATTCACATCCAGGATATTGAGGGGACAAAGGCATGAAGTAGTTGCTGTTTGTCAGTAAATTTAATTTCCAAACATTTCTTCATTCATTTGCATTGCATGTGGAGTGAAGGTGCTGAGGGCTCAAATGCTGGTCTGAAGGTAATTTGCACCATGTGCTGGTACTAGCAAATCTCAATGATGTAAAAGTTAGCAACAAAGACTTTTAAAAAAAAGTGAATACAGGCCAACAGCATCCTGTCACTTATGAAACATCCAAGGGTGCTGTGATAATAGGGGAACATTGCTTCATCCTCCGTTATGTAAATATTAGTATGGACTTCACTGAATTTAATGACAATGTTCATGGTTGATGTGGGTCTGGGATGGGAAGAGGCTCAGTGCGCAGCAGGCATTCTCCTTCTCCATTTGGTGCGCATACTTTAACCGGAACTATGGTGGAGTGGAGTATGGGGCTGGTGAAGATGCAGTTTCACTGTTTGGACTAGTCTTGTGGTTGCGCTACATCATCCTGGCATGCTGTGTTCTGCATAACTGGAGCAGACAATGAGGCAATGTGCTAGATGCAGAGGAAAAGGGAGAATGGGAGCAGCCTCTGAGAAGCAGTATGAGAACGCTGGGGAGGAGGAAACAATCCTTGTGTATGACAGAGCTCAGCTGTATTGGGCACTACGAGCCTGACAGGACCTGATTCACACCTAGTTCTGGTAGATATGAGCTGGGTGCAGCAATCATGGAATATAAAATAGTGATTACACATGATGCATTTGGTTGCCACCGGATGGATGGATGGATGGATGGATGGATGGATGGATGGATGGATGGATGGATGGACGGATGGACGGACGGATGGACGGACGGACGGACATGGGGGAGAACGTACCCAACATTGCCCTCAGCCTGATAGCCAGCTTTGTGTGTGGCTTCATCAAGCTGTGCATAGAGCCTTAGTACACAAATGTCAAGTGCCAGTACGTACTGAGATTCTACATGTTCCCAGTGTTGCAAAGGATGGGACTGGCCTTGTTGCCACAGAATGCTGCAAATAGTTGGACTGTTCTTCATCTGTCCTTCGTAGAGAAATTTGCAAAGAAAAACATCTTTGACCTTGAGAACCTGATGGAAAAGGAGAGGGTGGATCTGGTCACATGGTTTCCCGAACGGACTATCAAAGTCATTTGGCAGAATGCCTTATCACCAGAACGTTCCAACAAGTACCAAAATATCACTTGGCTGGTGGTGAGATCTTTCACGTACACCCGGTTGGTCTGAGCCCCTGCACGCTGCCCTCAAAGCAGCAAAGGTGGGGAGGGTAGTGGTTTGAGACTGTCACACATCTCCTTCTGGAATGTGCCTTTACAAAGTAAGTCTGGAGAAAGATGTAGTGGTTTTTGTTGACGCTCGCCCTGAGCAGCTCCATGATGCAGGACTCTATGCTCTGTGGGTCTGTTCCCTAGGATACACACTGAGGCAAACTTTAACTGTGCCTGGAGGACCATCAACTCGGTGAAAGACGCTCCTTCGTCTGCCAAAACTTGTTGGTGTTCCAGAATAAGGAGTTGACCTCAATTGAATGTTGCAGACCGGCACATTCCAAGGACCAGGATGATGTGTTGAGGGACGCACTAAAGCTTGGGGCAGCCACTGCCAAGGTGCAGTGGGGAAAGACCACTGTCTGAGGTCTTCCTGCTGAAGGTAAAAGGGAGTCCATTCAGTTATCAGACCCTCCAGGTGTCTCAAATGCATGTAAATATAGTCAGGTTCAAGTAAGGGATGCCTTTAGTTTGTTGAATAGATTCAAACTCCAATGTTTTTGTGTTTCTTTGTTAAGCTCCTGTACAGAACTGAACTGCATCTGTGACTAAGATATTTTTTATGAATAAAGTATATTTTTGAAATTGAGATGGCGTTTAGACAGGATGTAGCCAAGGGCAGTGTGGCCTGGTAGTTAAATAGCAACTAGTGTGAAAGAATGGAGTTGCATGTTGGAGGGAATGCTTGCCAGGTCAATTCTGCTGTGCTGTGAGCAGCGAAGGTTGGTGTTTGCTGTGCCATTATGTTGCCATTTAAGATTGCTGACACTTGTCTGAGTGCAAGTGACCTTTTAAAGATGGCATAGGTGCCAGGAATGGTGGTCTTTTGGCAGCTAGCTGCTGAATGATATTCCAGGAATGGGGCTAGAATCGGATGAGAGGGTTGCCATGGGGACAAGGTAGGTAGTTAATGAGAAGAAAAACAAAAACAAAGTAGCTGGAAAAGCTCAGCAGGTCTGGCAGCATCTGTGAAGGAGAAAACAGAATTAACGTTTCGGGTCCAGTGACACTTCCTCAGAACTGGACCCGAAACGTTAACTCTATTTTCTCCTTCACAGATGCTGCCAGACCTGCTGAGCTTTTCCAGCTACTTTGTTTTTGTTCCTGATTTACAGCATCTGCATTTGTTTTGGTTTTTAGTTCATGAGAAGAGTTTGGTAAGACTTAGTGAGAGGTCTTACTAGGCAAGACTAATTCTCAAAACAACTGAATGCAACTGACAGCCAAAAATATGTAAGATTCAGTCCATTGTATTAATACACTGCTGGTCAAAGTCTCATGCTCTCCTAGTGACAAAGCAACCTGTAATTAGAGACCCATATGTAAAGAAAGCCATTACAGCTGACAGATATCTGGGTATGTGATTCAGCTTGTCATGATTTGAAAGATCTTGACTCTAAACTTTGAACTCTTGTTTACGTGATCCATGCAAAATATTTTTTTAAAAATATATGAATTCTTTCCTGTCTTCTCCAATAATTTTTCACATCTAACATTATGTAGTCCAAACATTTCCATCTCGTATTTCGAGTACAGACGGGGACTTAATGTTTTACAGGTGGCCCTTGGCAAGGAATGTGCTGGTTGCAAACCTTTTCCAGATGGCCACACAGCATGAGTAATAACATAACCTCATTAAATCGGTTAGTCCCAGCTACAGTCACTTAGTAATCAAAGTGGAAGCCTAAGGTAACATCAACCCCACCTATGCAACATGAAAAAGATTCAAATCTACTCAACCAGGTCTTGTCACAGTACTGAAATTTGGCCTAGTTTGATGAATATAATACAACCATTCACAGAAAATGAATTATGCTCAAAGACCCTTCTATATTACACTTTCCCAGGCTATGATTTTAATGAGACTGTTCTAGTGGGTCAGTGAACACATACAATAGTATCAGCTGTGTGTTTCTTGATTAGGTATCCAAGTTAAGTTTTTATATGCCAAAAGAATAAATGCATGTAATTGCATGTACCGTTGCTTTTGGTGAGAGCGTATAAATGCGGTACCTAGGATGTAAACATTAGAGATAATTTGTATCAGTAAGAGAAGACACAAATTAATTGGGAAGAGACTGTTTACACCTGATTTATTAGGTGGACATTTTAAGAATGGCATAAACATTCATTGAAAAATAGCTAATCCTATAAATTTTACTCATGACTATATGTTAAACATCATTACTGTGTCTTTTTCTATGACCCTCATAATTACAGATACTGTCATTTGGTACCAAAAACTCACCTCTCCATGCCATTTCTTGACCTTCAATTATTCAAAACTCCAATAGTTTCAATCCTAAGTACTTTTCTAAATCAACAGGTAGGGAAATAAATTGAATAAATTTCACTTAACCCAATGTATTTTTAATTGGACTTTTCCTGTATTTTGCATATTGTTTATGTTCTATTGGTAATACTGTTTACACGGTAGGATCCATAACTTTATGAAAAATGTATAGCAAATGTGTAGCTGTTAGTTTTGTAATGGTTGCAGTCATACATCAGTGAATCCAAATGCCCCATGAGTTATAAATCACTCTTTAATCTGGTTTGCAGCTTTCCCAATTGCATTGTGGAATTAGAATTTAAGAGACTAGAAATTGGATCATGCAGAATGAGTTTTACAAGAAAAGAAATTGTCTAAGTTTCACTTTTCAATGTACATGGTTCTGTAATTGCTAGTTTTGGCATGGTGGTTCCTGTTTGCCGGGAGTTTGCAGTGGTCTATCTCTGTAACTCTGTAAGGAGAGAGTAGCCTTCTCATGCATGCTCCACAGGCAATTCCATTAAAAGTGACACGAGATGCTATGAACTGGGCACAGCCTTCTTTGATTAGTCTGCTGCTTCCCAACCCACTAACTATGCTCCCCCCTTGTGTGGGCTTCTAAGTTGTACAACTACTGGTCCAATGTTTTGACAGGCTGCTGCGTGTTCTGCTGGTTCTCCTTGTCCTTTTCATGTGATCAAACTAAAATACCAAGGTACAACATAAGCCTTATGCTTATTGAGGACATACAAGCAGATCTGATGTTGAATAAAACAATCTTAAGGCTCTGTTGTGGAAATCCAAAGAACACTGTTGCAACAGATTTCTGCAGATGACTTTCCTTCTAAATACTGCTTTCAATTGTCATTTGGAAAGTCATCTTGTTAGGTTTTACTCTAGAATTTCTTTGCAGAGCATAACTTCCCTTTATTTGTAAGGCTCCAAAGTAGCAATGTAAATCTTCCCTCCTCAAGATTGCACCTCAGATGCCGAAAAGCCCATGTGGATAAGATGGCAGCAGGGATCAAATAGGATCAAGTAAGTCTCTGAACTGACTTTAAAACTATTAGCACCCAATTACCACTGTATAGGGGGATTTAAAATCACACTTGTAACATTAGAAGTCTGTAAGCCACTAGTCCATTCATAATAGCAGAATTAATAGTCAGTAAAACATAATGATGAATGATCATTACTGTTTAGAACGTGGTGTATATTTTAAATAGGGAGACTAAATCGGATAGTCTCCAAAAATGAAAACAGGGATCATGGTATTCAATGTGTAATATGGTTGAAGAAAATGTGACCTGGGAAGGATTCAGTAATGAAATAATAAAGGATGGGTGGCTTCCAAGGTTTTCAGATGATGCATTGGAAGTCTTGGTATATGAGCTGGAGAAGTCGGGCAGCTATCCTGCATGGAGGGCACTGAGGAAACCATCCAAACACATGCATAAAATACTCCAGAGTCAAAGCGGAGGACTTAGATGCTGTGCTAGGAAAAATTCATTCACCTGAAATGAACGGGCAAGGTCAGTAAATGTATCTTTATTCTACCATAATCTACCAACTGCAAGAGTAACCTCAAACTTTGCTTAAATCACCACATACTCATCTCTCAACTACCAGGAATCTGTATCAATTGGGCCTCAATCTAACATTTATGCATCACTTCACCCTCTCAAACCTAGCACTGTTGTAGCTTCATAACTACATCGCATAGTTTGTACACTGTGCTAGCAATGCAACCATGGTAGGCATATCAGCTAAACAGATTGCACAGCATGAACTTTGCTCTCTTTTGCAGGCCAAGTTGCTTCACGATTGGAGGTAGACAAAGCTAACTGGAGGAGAACAAACATTCGTTGTATATTCTAGCTCCATTGAGGAGATGGTGTTGCCCATTACCAGCATGTCCACTCCTGAGACTGCTGCTTTAAGCCTATGCAGCTACATACACATCGAGGTACTGCTCAGGAGCATCTCAGGCTGTGTGTCTGTACATACACTGCATCTGAAGCTATTTGTTCCTTATCTCTAAGTAAGGCTCTTCAGTAAAGAATCACAGAATTGTTATGGTGCAGAAGGAGGCCATTCTGCTCACCATATCTGCTCAAGCTCTACAACAAAAAATGAGTTAACGCCATTCTTCTACTTTTCTCTGTACACTTTTTATATTCAAGTAATCACCAAGTGGCCCTCTTCTACACCTCAGTTAGGTTTATAAAACGTTCTGAGGGGATTGCTTGGGTGGTTTCTGACAGGATGTTTCCCATTGTGGAAAGAACCTAGAACTGAGTGACACAATTTCAGAATAAGAAATCTTCTATTTAAAACAGAGATGTGGAGGAATTTCTTCTCTCAGAAAGCTGCTAATCTGTGGAATTCAATACTCCAGAAAGCCCTGGCCATTGCATGGATCACTGAATATATTCAAAGCTGAGTCTGAAAGATTTTTGATCTGCAAGAGGGGGTTCAGCAGTTTTGATTCATGGAGATGGGAATGCTGTCAGAAAAGTGGAATTAAAGCCATGATCACCTATGATTTACTAACATGGCAATGAGGGCTGAAGAACCATATGATCTACTCCTGCTCCACTTTTATATTTTTATGTTCTTAAAACACGGAAGAAATCTACCTGCAACTACCCATCAGTCTAGGATTGCAAGATTGATTTTTCAGTATGATATAGTTTTTTTAATCACTAGACAGTTTTGAATAAATTATTGAAAATGATCACTTTTGAAAGTTGTTCCACTTTAAAGATCACCAATAACCTGTAAAATGATCTCGCCAATTTTAGAGATGAAAGGCATAGAGACAGGTCCAAATTTCAGAGAAGGTTCACAGGGGGCAGGTCAAATTTTCTTCACCTGTAGATTTGCCTCATATCTGGTTCCCTGATGAATGACGGAGACAACTTGGGCTGTACTACTCATGCACAGATGAACTGCACAGTCATGAAAACCTCAATAATATTTTGTTACTGCCGTAATTCAGGCTACAAAATCCTCTTTTTTAGTGACAGTTTTATGCTGTCATAAACTTGATATTAAAGATGAGCTAATGATTTATAGGTCATTTTATTGCTAATGATGAGTTAGTGTTCAAACTTTCCTTTAAAACGGTTGGCTCAAAATGAATTACAAGAGTGTCATAGCATTCTGGCTTGATTTACATTTTGCAACCAGCAAAAAAAACACAAAGTAGAATGATGAAAATCCATGTTGATTGGTTTTAATAGTATCAGGGTTGAAATCACAATCAGATCAGCCATGATCTTATGAAATGGTGGAGGAGGTTAGAGGGACTGAATGTTGCTTCAAACTTATATGTTCATATATCACTCTCTCCTCCTTTAAGATACTCCTTCAAAAATCTCTCTCTTTTACCCAGCCTTTGACCATTTGCTCTCATATTTCACACGACTCATTAAAAGTTTGCCTGATAACAATAAAGCCGATATATAATTGTAAGTTGTTGGTGATATAATTTAACATATCAGATACACTTTTTTTATTGATGGGATGTGTGCATCACTGGCGAGGCAGCATTTATTGCCCATTCCTAATTGCCCAGAGGGCAGTTAAGAATCAACCACATTGCTGTGAGTCTGGAGTCACATGTAGGCCAGACATGGCAATTTCCCTCCCTAAATGGCATTAGTGAACCAAATGGGTTTTTCTGACAATGGACAATGTACTTGTGGTCATCATTTGACTCTTAATTCCAGATTTTTTTTATTGAATTCAAATTACACCATCTGCTGGGATTCAAACCTGGGTCCCCAGAACATTATCTGGGTCTCTAGATTAACAATCCAGCAATAATACCTCTAGGCCATCGCCTCCCCACTTCAACTTTAAGATTAGTTTACTGTAGTCCGGTGGAGGAATCCTGATGTGGCACAGTTGGTGTCTTGCCTGTGATAGAATAGCCAGTGATAGTGAGAGACCAGTGTTGCCTATATATGGGAATGACCACTAAACCACACATCAATCAGCCAGAGACAAAGACCTTCCCCTGGAATCATGACTCCCAGGGATTCTGCATTCAATGGTGTCACAGAGGCCATCTCCTCTACCAGAAGAGCAGCCCCGAATTCCCAGGATCATGTAGCCCAAGATAAAGGTAGGTGATGTTGGGGGTGAGGGGCAAGTTTCTCAGGTGCAGATCACAGGGAGTGGATATGAACAAGCATTCACTTCCCAATGTCCAGTTCCACAGTCAGGCACTGATTGCCTTTGATCATCTGACCCAAGGTCCTGCAACCCGATGTGACCAGCAGGGTAGCAGCTGTCATATACCTGCAGGGCAAAAGGCCAGTTTGTAACTGGGATATTCCCAGGGGCAGGATGCGATAGTACGAACTGCAGATGCTGGAGTCAGAGATAACACAGTGTGGAGCTGGAGGAACACAGCAGGCCAGGCAGCATCAGAGGAGCAGGAAAGTTGATGTTTCAGATCGGGACCCTTCTTAATAAAAGACGGGCCCCGACCCAAAACGTCAGCTTTCCTGTTTCTCAGGAGCAGGATGAGCTCTGGAGTGGTCTAAATTGACATTTTAATTGCCTCAGTTGGTGGAGGTAGGAAGGCAACAGCACACAAGTACTTAACAAAGTACAAGTGACCTTCCTGCTTTCACGTTTGCCACCTGTGAGAGCAGAAGCCTTCTTTTGTGTTGAATTATGTCGGTGACTGACACTAACAAGAATTGTAATATTTCATATGTCAAAGGAATATCACGAGTTACAGATAGCAGTGAATCCAAAGAAAATGTTCAAATTGTTATAATTTAATGGGGAATTTGCCAGAAACAGAGAAAAGACTTTTGGAACTATAATAGCAAAAGACATGAGCATGCAGCATTTAGCAATTTGCACTCTAAATCACCTGTTTCTTTAAACTAACTAAGGCAAAGAAATTCCCCCAGCAATATTGAAAACTGTTGATGAAAAGGCAAAGTTAATCAGTCACCAGTGATAAACTTGGATGCTCAATCCCTAAAGATTTAGAGGAAGGAATGAGAACTTCCACTTAATTCCTCTGCTGCTCATATGTTGACATAATCACTCTTTGTATTTAATACAGCTTACCTTACTGCCTGTTAAGAACAATATGTAGGCTGGTGTCCTGTTATATGTCACATGATTCTCAGTGCAGCCATGATTGCAACACTTGTGCACAATTGGCCCTTGGCTAATTAGTTCCTAGTTTTTTTTTTACAGATAATCCAACAATATTGACACCTGGGACAAACTGAGTTGCAGTAAACGACTGTGACTGGAATTTTATCAGCCCTTTAAAGGTTAGAAAATTGGTCCAGTAGTTTGAGTGTGTTATCCTTGCTGATGGAGCTGTTTGGAGTAGCCATTCCTGTTGTATCCAGCAATGTGGCAAGTATTTTTTTGGCTAGCTTCTTTGGACCTATGCCTCACCACACACTTCATCTTTAACAGCCAAATATACAAACAAATCAAAGACACACCTATAGCATCACCCATCTCAGGACTTATTGCAGAGGCAGTCATGCAAAGACTGGAATACACTACCCTCCCCCTCATACAACCAAAACTGTGGATCCAATACGTGGATGACACATCTGTCATCATTAAATGTACCAACTTGGAAGAAACACACCATCTCATCAATAACGTTTTCACCGGGATCAAATTTACGAGAAAAGAAGAAGACAACAATCAACTTCCGTTCCTAGATGTCAGGGTAGAACGAATGACCAACGGTGAGTTTCAACCACAGTATATAGGAAAGCAACCCACACTGACCAAATCCTCGATTTCCACAGCAATCACCCCAATGTCCACAAACAAAGCTGTGTTAGGACATGATTCAAACAGGCCACAACATATTGCAACACGCCAGAACTACGCAAGGAGGAGGAAAAGCACCCATACAAGGTATTTGCTAACAACGGATATCCTAACAACTTCATCCGCAGGTGCCTACTAGATAGACAATGCCAAGAGGATACAGTATGCTCCAAGACACTGGCCACACTACCTTCTCACAAGAACATATCAGAACTGACAACAGGAGTCCTGCGACCACTAGGAATCATGGTAATACACAAACCCACAGTCACACTACACAAACACTCATAAGGACCAAAGACCCCATATCCACGACATGCAGGACCAATGTACTTTACAAAATACCTTGCTATGACTGCAACAAACATGACATCGGCCAGATTGGAAAGAAACTAGCCATCAGGATACATGAACACTAGCTAGCAGCAAAATGACAACAAACTTTCCCTCATCTCAGTGCACACGGACAATGAAGGCCATCAATTTAACTGGGACAAGTGACCATCCTAGTTCAAGCCAACCATAAACTTGCACAGGAATTCCTAGAGGCCTGGTTTTCAACTCGTAATGCAATCAACAAACATGTGGAATTAGACCCCATATACAAACCCATACAAAAAAGAACTGGAAGTTACACAACCCAAATTAACAGAACGGATCATATAAATTCCAAGTGGAATGGAACAACATCGCTTCATCAGAGGCCGCATTGATGATGTTACCTAGCACGGTGACGAAACATCTGTACAATAACCAAACAGCTCGGTGAGCAAGCCAACAACATCATCCACAAATCTTCGCAAGAACCTTAAAGGTACCTACCATCTACTCGCCATTGTGCCATTTTGCCAGTGAAGGAAAGACAACAGTTGGCAGATAGGGTGCCTGTTGAGAACTTAATTGAACATTTGCCACTTTCCACCTTGTTCAGTGGATTTCCCACACAGGTGGGAACCTGAGTAAACAGTGGGGACATGGCAACATCCAGAAAGGGAATCTCATTTTCAACCATTCCACAGTCTACCCTGAGGTATCCTGGCAGCAGAGGCTACTGATGTGACCTGATTCCACCTCCCAAAGGTGCCTGGCTATCGAGGTCAACATAGATGGGGATATCTGGAAGAAGACAAACAAAGGTCATATGGTATGTAGATTGAATGGTCAATCTACTGCCTGAACTTTTCCAGTGGATGTATTTTGTAAAACCAGAACTGTCCCCTCCTTTTGGGCTTTCTCCAGATTGGCCAAAAAAATTCTGCTGGGTGCACTTTAAGAATTTTGCTCCCTCCCTACAATGCACACTTAAACATTACAAGTTACCATTTGAGTAAATCCTTCACAATTACTTCCTTATTATTCTAAAGTTTGGTTATATATTTGATCTTCTACCTCTTTCTGACAGTTTGGAAGTCAATTATACTTTTCCAACAATATGTTTCCCTTTTTTGTGCTTTTTACTTCCACCCAAAAAGATATCATCCTTCTTCACTCTATAATTGATGTCTTCATCAACATCCCAAAGTAATGATCCCAGTGCCTCGAATGCCCTCCCTTCTGCACCAAATCTCCAGCACACATACATCTGCTCTATCCTTCTATTCCAATACTCAGAAATGTGTGGCGCCGGGAACAATCCTGCTTTTCAATTTCTTACCTGACTCCCTAAAGTCTGCTTGCAGGACCTCAATTTTCTTTCGTTCTAGGTTATTGGTCTCACCACACCCTCTGGCACCTTCTCCATTCAGAATGGCCCACCGTTGTTCCATGATGTCCTTGACCCTGGCACATGGGAGGCAACATACCATCCTGGAGTCACATCTACGGTCACAGAAATGCCTCTCCACTTTTCTCACTGGTGAATCCACTAACACTATTGCCCTTCTGCACTTACTGCTTCCTCTTCCCTCACAATCCCCCTAGCTCTAAACAGATGGACCACCCACAGTGTCGTGGTCTTGATTCTGGCTGGCTTCCGCAGAGGAACTGACCTTCTCACCATTTTCCAAGGCTCAAAAATGGTTTGTGAGTGAGATGCACTTGGGGGATTCCTTTACTAGCTGCCTGGTCTCCTTCTGTCTGGCAATCATCTGATCCCTCTCTGCCTGCATTTTCCTAAGCCATGGGGTGACCACATCCTGAAATGTGCTATCTGTGAACCTCTAAGCTCCGTTAATGTGTTCCAGTGCTCTCAGTTGCTGCTCAAACTCCAAAACCTGGGGCTTGAGTTGCTCCAGCTGGAGCTACCTCCTACACACGCAGTCATCAAAACCACCAGGAACGTGTAGGATTTCCCACACAAAGAACAATATGCAAATCAGGGCCCTGAGCTCCCCAAACTGATTCTACATTTGATCCTTGGAGATCTTCTCTTACTAATGTACTGATGTCTTACCTTATTAGGAGTGTTTTACTTCACCACCCTTCCCTTTTTATCTATCCTATCTGAACATAAAATATACATTGATATTCAATCTGAATTTCAGTCTAGCCACGTTCTCTGTAATGATAATTAAATCAGATCCATTTACCTCAATTTTTGCATTTAAATCATCAACTTTTCTGTGAATGCTATGTTCACTCAGGTAGAATGTCTTTAATTCAGTCTTTTTAACATTACTCTCCATTTTGAACCTACTTGATGCTTGACATTCTGCAGGCAGCATAAATTCAATATCCTGCTTTTTAACCTGTTTTATCCTCAGTGATGTACAACAAGCAAAAGATAATTCTCTGGATAAAGTGCAGTTAAACAGTCAACTAAACTTTATGTTATTCTGTGTTTCTTGCCACTAAGTCCCCTCTTCCTGTGCAGGGTTTTTTGCCTAGGGCAGAATTTGCTTGCTTATTCTAGTTGAATGTTTGTAACTGGCAAGAGGATGTGTGACAAACTTTTATCCTCACTGGTGTGGCATGAGAAATGGCAACAATGGGGGCGGGGGGGCATGCGGTGCGGGGGTGGGAGGAATATGGAGAGATGAAAACAAATCAGAATCTCAGTATCGAAAAATCATTTTTTTATTTGTTCATGGGATGTGGGCATTGTTGGCTAGACCAGCAGTTATTGCCCATCCATAATTATCCAAAGGGCAGTTCAGAGAGAGGCGCATTGCTGTGGATCTCAAATCCCATGTAGGCCAGATCAAATCAGGATGGCAGATTTCCTTCCCTAAGGACATTAGTGAACCAGATGGGGTTTTCACAATTGACGTTACACTACACGGTCACCATTGGGCTTTGTATTCCAGATTTTCAATGAATTCAAGTTTCACCATCTGACATTGTGGTATTCAAAGCAATGTCCCCAAAACATAGGCCTGTGGTTCTAGATTACTAGTCCAGTCACATTACTACTGTGCTACCATCACCTCCCACCACATTAAATAGCAACTTCAAAATCTTAACATTGAAAATTGAAAACATTATTTCCATGTATTTGCATCTCTTTAAATCCCAACTCTCCTAATTTATATAGCACTTCCAATTCTCCTCTGCTCCCATCTGAAACTAAATGGTGCAAGTCATAGCACATAGCCTGTCTCAGCTTATCACCCAACTGTTTCTACATGACAATGTCTACATGCTCCAACAACACTATTTCCTCAATCCTTCATCCACGCATGTCAGTAATGGCAATTCACTGGCCCATTACATCATCCTGCCTGTTCTCGAACCAACTCACACATCACCTTAGCTCTGCAACACTTCACTGTGGAGCTCAGGAACACCTATCTCTTGCATGTTTCTGCTGGGTATTCTGCATTCCTGTAGTCGTATGCATTTGTACAGACTGCATGTTATGTTCATACCTTGTTTTCTTAGTGCTCACTCACTTTACACTAACTTGGAAGCTACCGGCCTTTGTCGGATTCCCATTGCTTTCTTGGTGCACACTCATTGACTTCATCACTGACTTTCAGGCTGCCAGCATCTCTATGAGTCACATTGTTCTTTAGTGCATAGGGTCATCCATGTTCAGATACCAGTCTCTGTGCTTGCATTGCTTTTTAGTGCAGAGGGAAAAGTATGCAGCTTATGACAGTGGGGAGCATTCGACAGTCTAGCGGGTGGGCATATGGCTGTGCAGCATCGTGCTACATCAACATCACACTTACAGCATGTGACAGTGGTTCAAGTTTCAAGGGAATGGCCATTTGTGAAAGTCAAAGAGGAGCAGCCATTAGTCGGGTGAAGGGGGCTATAGTCAGTCAGGGAGTACCAGCACAGTCAGTCAAAAACACTGCAATAGGTTGGCCCTGGTCAGTTAGGTGCTTGATCCAACCAGAATCTGGATATCCATGCCCTTGCAATCCAGGGAGCCATGGTTGGTCCTTCGGGTCAGGTCCAACCAGTCTGGGAAGTACAGGCAGACCGAGATGCTGTGGAGAACATCAGTCAGGGAGCTGGGCCATGGTCAGTCAAGTCAGTCTGGGACGGTGGTGTTTGGTGTTTGATAACTAATGGTCAGCAGGCTAATGAGGGGCCAATGGAGTCCTAGAGAAAGCCGGCAACTGTGATCTGGCAATAAGCTTCACTGTACTGGGTCACAAAGAGAATGATAATAGTGAGAGGGGGCAATTGGTGATAGGTGGGTGGGATCTCTAAGTAAAAAGATGATCCTAGGAGCTCCAGAAGGTGGGTCTGAAACAAGTCATGGTAACTCTGGCCCCTACGTGCGGAAGATGTAGGACCACCAATGGCATAAACTTCGGGGGCAAAGTGGAGATTTAGTAATTTAACAGTTTAATAAATTTATTAATTTACCAGTTATATGAAGGAATTGAAACAAAATGCAGAGAGGTTGGAAGGTCAAAGGGGCCTCATGGACAGCAACTCAGAAGGAAACATGAAGGATGGGAGGATGTTCAATGTCACAGATAGAGCGTGCTAGTCACTCACACCGAAACAACATTGAAACCTTGTTGTAGCATATCAGAAGCCAACTGTGCAATATGGCTGATACTGTGTGCAAAATAGAAACAGTAAGTTCCTGATTTCTGGGGATTATGGGACAAAGCTTTTGGCATTTGAGGCCCTGCTCGAGGTATGTGAAATAATAATGCCTCCACTGATTCGGTAATGCCACCCATCTGGCTTCAACTGACATTTCATCAGCCAGCCATTCATTGTCTAAGAATGCACATTTATAGTCTCAGGTAACATGACCATTACATATGAGCACTAATTGTCTGCTTGTCATGATTGCTAAGTAATTTTTATCATACAAAATCTCTTAAAGCAATTCCTGAGCTTTCCATTTCACAAGTACATCCATAGCTAGCACTGAAAGATGCTGCTTTCGCACTCTGAACTGTAAGTATGCAAGGGTGTGGACTTTGATGTGGAACGTAGGCTTTTTGGGGCAGGTGGGCTATCATGTTGGTTAACTGGCAATGTTCTACTCCCCCAAAGTAGCATGAAAACTTTAGTTGTGCAACGTCTGTTTGAATAATGAGACATAACTCAACATTCCTTCTGAAAGCATGGCAGTGACTTTCTTGGGAAGTCTTCATGTTATACTGTGTAAGGACATAATATGACACTGCATTCTGATGCATGAGAGTGCTCAGGAGTTCCTTCAATAAACTTGTGTTATACCTGTGACATTTACCACAAAGTATCTGCTCAATAGCACTCTGAACTAACGAATTCAGCAAATTCACTACCCTCTGATAGAATAAATTTCTCCCAATCTCTGTTGCAAATGGGAGACTCCTTATCCTAAGATTATGTTATCTGGTCCTAGACTCTCCCACAAAACAAAACAACCTCTCCACATCTACGCTGTCAAGCCACATATATTTCAATAAAGTCATCTCTCATTTTTCTATATTCCAATGAATACAAGTCTTACATACTGAATACCTCATAAGAAAATTCACTCCATACCTGGAGTCACCCCAGAGAATATCCTCTAGACTGTCACCAAAATCAATAATTCTTTCCTTACAAAAAGGAACAAAAATTTTGCCATAGTCCAGCTGTGCTCTGACCAGTGCCTTGTATAATTTTAGCAAGACGTCTCTATATTTAGCTCATTTTATTTGAAATAAAGACCAACATTCCATTTGACTTCCCTAATTCCAATTGAATTTGAAATGTTGAAATAAATTATTGTAAAAATAACTCCAGGTTTATGCAACTCGACAAAAGATGAAGTCTTATTTAATCTTCCTGATCTGTCTCAGTCACTCTATTCAGGATCTGGACTGGATTCTGCCCAATCCAGTCAACGTCTGAAAGAAATCCTTTCTCAAAACATATGGAGTAGTTATACCAAATGTTGGAGATGCTGAAAATATGAAATAAAATAAAACAAAATGCTGGCAATATTCAGTAGGTTTGATCCCACTTCTTTTATTCTTTTGCGAGATGTTTCTAAAATCGTAAGGGGCATGGGTAGGGTGAATAGCCAAGGTCTTTTCCCAGGATAAGGGAGTCTAAAATTAGAGGGCATGGGTTTAAGTTGAGAGGGGAAAGATGTAAAAGTGCCCCAAGGAGAAACTTTTTCACCCAGAGCGTGGTGTGTGTTTGGAATAAATTGCCAGAGGAAGTGGTGGAGGCTGGTACAATTACAACATTTAAAAGGCATCTGGATGGGTACATGAATGGGAAGGGTTTGGAAGGATATGGGCCAAATGCTGGCAAATGGGACTAGGTTAATTTAAGATATCTGGTCGGCACGGGCAAGTTGGACCGAAGGGTCTGTTTCCATACTGTTCAGCTCTATGACTCATTGACTCTATGTGAATGTTGCTCACAAGGTCAGAATTTCTTGATTTTTTTTCTAATTGTCCTTAAATTGAGTGACTTGTTAGGTCAATTTCAGGCCCACACTCACATGACGACTAAATCATGTAAGAGCAGCAGATTCCCTTCCCGAAGGGACCTTAGTGAAACAAACCATTTCTCATAAAAGTCAATGACAGTCTGGTTAATGGCAACCATGGGGCTAACGTTCAACTCCAGATTTAACTGGTTGGTTGAAATGAGCTTCCAACAACCTCTCAGTTTAGCAATTACACTATGCTATCAACTTTGTTGAGATAGATATTTTCTCTAAATATTTAAAAACAGAGAAGTCAAAGTGAACAAAGGCTCCTTAGAAAATGAAGCTGGGAAATAATAATGGGGAGTCAGGAAACGGCAGGAGAGTTCAATAAGTACTTTACATCAGGGTTCATAGTAGAAGACACTGATAGTATTCCAAAATTATTAAATAATCAAGGTGCAAAAGGGGAAGAGAGAATAAATACAAAAACTATCACAAAAGAAAAAGTGCGAGGGAAACTTAAGTGACTGAAGAACAGCAAGTGCCATGGATCTGATAAGATGCATGCTAGGGTAATAAAGGAAGTTGCTACAGAGATAGTGGATGCACTGACAGTAGTCTTCCAAGATTCCTTTGATTCTGGAAAAGTCCCAGAGGTTTTAAAAACTGCCACTGTAACATCTTCATTTAAAAAGGGAAGGAGATGATAAACAGGAAACTGTAGGCCAGTTAGCTTAACATAGAACATACAACATACAACATTACAGCGCAGTACAGGCCCTTCGGCCCTCGATGTTGCACCGACCTGTGAAACCAATCTGAAGCCCATCTAACCTAAACTATTCCATTATCATCCATATGTTTATCCAATGACCATTTAAATGCCCTTAAAGTTGGCGAGTCTACTACTTTTGCAGGCAGGGCATTCCACACCCTTACTACTCTCTGAGTAAAGAACCTACCTCTGACATCTGTCCTATATCTATCACCCCTCAATTTAAAGCTATGTCCCCTTGTGCTAGCCATCACCATCCGAGGAAAAAGGCTCCCACTGTCCACCCTATCTAATCCTCTGACCATCTTGTATGTCTCTATCAAGTCACCTCAACCTTCTTCTCTCTAACGAAAACAACCTCAAGACCCTCAGCCTTTCCTCATAAGACCTTCCCTCCATACCAGGCAACATCCTGATAAATCTCCTCTGCACCCTTTCCAATGCTTCCACATCCTTCCTATAATGCAGTGACCAGAACTGTACATAATACTCCAAGTGCGGCCGCACCAGAGTTTTGTACAGCTGCAACATGACCTCATGGCTCCGAAACTCAATCCCTCTACCAATAAAACCTAACATACTGTACGCCTTCTTAACAACGCTATCAACCTGGGTGGCAACTTTCAGTGATCTATGCACACGGATGCTGAGATCTTTCTGCTCATCCACACTACCAAGAATCTTACCATTAGCCCAGTACTCTGTATTCCTGTTACTCCTTCCAAAGTGAATCACCTCACACTTTTCCACATTAAACTCCATTTGCCACCTCTCAGCCCAGCTCTGCAGCTTATCTATGTCCCTCTGTAACCTGCAACATCCTTCCGCACTATCCACAACTCCACCAACTTTGGTGTCATCCGCAAATTTACTAACCCATCCTTCTATGCCCTCATCCAGGTCATTTATAAAAATGACAAACAGCAGTGGCCCCAAAACAGATCCTTGAGGTACACCACTAGTAACTGAACTCCAGGATGAACATTTCCCATCAACCACCACCCTCTATCTTCTTACAGCTAGCCAATTTCTGATCCAAACCACTAAATCACCCTCAATCCCACGTCTCCGTATTTTCTGCAATAGCCTACCATGGAGAACCTTATCAAACGCTTTACTAAATCCATATACACCACATCAACCACTTTACCCTCATCTACCTGTTTGGTCACCTTCTTAAAGAACTCAATAAGGTTTGTGAGGCACGACCTACCCTTCACAAAACCGTGTTGACTATCCCTAATCAAATTATTCCTTTCTAGATGATTATAAATCCTATCTCTTATAATCCTTTCCAACACTTTACCCACAACCGAAGTAAGGCTCACTGGTCTATAATTACCAGGGTTGTCTCTACTCCCCTTCTTGAACAAGGGGACAACATTTGCTAGTCTCCAGTCTTCTGGCACTATTCCTGAAGACAATGACGACATAAAGATCAAAGCCAAAGGCTCTGCAATCTCCTCTCTAGCTTCCCAGAGAATCCTAGGATAAATCCCATCCGGCCCAGGGGACTTATCTATTTTCACACCTTCCAGAATTGCTAACACCTCCTCCTTATGAACCTCAATCCCATCTAGTCTAATAGACTGCATCTCAGTATTCTCCTCGACTACATTGTCTTTTTCCTGTGTGAATACTGACGAAAAATATTCATTTAGCACCTCTCCTATCTCTTCGGACTCCACGCACAACTTCCCACTACTGTCCTTGACCAGCCCCAATCTTACTCTAGTCATTCTTTTATTTCTGACATACCTATAGAAAGCTTTAGGGTTTTCCTTGATCCTACCTGCTAAAGACTTCTCATGTCCCCTCCTGGCTCTTCTTAGCTCTCTCTTTAGGTCCTTCCTGGCTAACTTGTAACTCTCAAGTGCCCTAACTGAGCCTGCATGCCTCATCTCTACATAAGCCTCCTTCTTCCTCTTGACAAGAGATTCAACTTCTTTAGTAAACCACGGTTCCCTCGCTCGACCACTTCCTCCCTGCCTGACAGGTACATACTTCTCAAGGACATGCAGTAGCTGTTCCTTGAACAAGCTCCACATTTCAATTGTGCCCAGCCCCTGCAATTTCCTTCTCCATCCTATGCATCCTAAATCTTGCCTCATCGCCTCATAACTGCCTTTCCCCCAGCTATAACTCTTGCCCTGCGGTATATACCGATCCCTTTCCATCGCTAAAGTAAATGTAACCGAATTGTGGTCACTATCACCAAAGAGCTCACCTACCTCCAAATCTAACACCTGGCCTGGTTCATTACCCAGTACCAAATCCAATGTGGCCTCGCCTCTTGTTGGCCTATCTACATACTGTGTCAGGAAACCTTCCTGCACACATTGGACAAAAACTGACCCATCTGAAGTACTCGAACTATCGTGTTTCCAGTCAATATTTGGAAAGTTAAAGTCCCCCATAACGACTACCCTGTTACTTTCGCTCCTATCCAGAATCATCTTTGCAATCTTTTCCTCTACATCTCTGGAACTTTTCGGAGGCCAATAGAAAACTCCCAACAGGGTGACCTCTCCTTTCTTGTTTCTAACCTCAGCCCATACTACCTCAGTAGACGAGTTGTCATCAAACGTCCTTTCTGCCACCATAATACTGTCCTTGACTAACAATGCCACACCTCCCCCTCTTTTACCACCTTCCCTGATCTTACTGAAACATCTAAACCCCGGAACCTGCAACAACCATTCCTGTCCCTGTTCTATCCATGTCTCCGAAATGGCCACAACATCGAAGTCCCAGGTACCAACCCATGCTGCAAGTTCACCCACCTTATTCCGGATGCTCCTGGCATTGAAGTAGACACACTTCAAACCACCTTCCTGCCTGCCGGTACACTCCTGCGACCTTGACACCTTATTTATGACCGCACTACTCTCAACCTCCTGTACACTGGAGCTACAATTCAGGTTCCCACCCCCCTGTTGAATTAGTTTAAACCCTCCCGAAGAGCATTAGCAAATTTCCCCCCCAGGATATTGGTACCCCTCTGGTTCAGGTGTAGACCATCCCGTTTGTAGAGGTCCCACCTACCCCAGAATGAGCCCCAATTATCCAGGTATCTGAATCCCTCCTTCCTGCACCATCCCTGTAGCGACGTGTTCAACTGCTATCTCTCCCTATTCCTCGCCTCGCTAGCACATGGCACGGGTAACAAACCAGAGATAACAACTCTGTTTGTTCTAGCTCTAAGCTTCCACCCTAGCTCCTTGAATTTGGAGTCTATTATAAAGGATTTAATAGCAGAGCCATAAGAAGTACATAATATGATCAAGCAGAGTTAGTATTGCTTCATGAAGGGGAAATCATATCTGACGTATTTACTCAAATTCTTTGAGGAGGTAACAAGCAGAATGGATAAAAGAGAAGCAGCAGATGTAACATATTTGGATTTTCAGAAGGTGTTTGGTAAGGTTCTACCGATTAGGCCATTTAGTAAGATAAGAGCCCAGGGCCTTCAGACAGTAATGAACCTACGAAATTATTTAGTACAGAGGGCTATCAAGGATGGGTTAGCAAGTATATTCAAAGATAAATTTTGAATCATCAAGGGAGTCATGGGTTATAGGGAAAAGGCAGGAAAGTGGAGTTGAGGATTGTCAGATCAGCCATGATCTCAATGAATGGCAGAGCACCTCAATGGAATGAATGGCCCACTTCTGCTCCAACATCTTATGGATATGGTTACATTAAAGGTTCTTGAGAAGATCTGTAGCTTTGGTTGTGGGTGAAGTCATTGATTTGCTTGCTGAGCTGGCTGGTTATAGTTCCCAATTTTTTGTAGTCTGTGGCAGTGAGAAAACAATTGGCAAAATTAGCATCAGATATGAGCAGATGCACAAACGAAAAAGGGAAGGCTGCATATGTATAATTATAAAATGTAAAGGATGTGTGGAAGTTTGTTTCAGGGTGTAACATACGCTCAGGGCTGGAAAAAGGTTTTGTAAATTTCACAAACATTTATTTGTAGTGTCATCCACATTCTATGAACATGATGCAATTTTCTAGGAGATCCTGGACAAGTTTAAAAAATGCATTCGTTTCTTTCAATCATTAACTTAAAAATGAAAAGCAAACTTTTTTCAATTAATTTCTATTGAAAACATAATTCAGGTAAAAATAAAAGATTTGATTTTCACTAAAGCCTTACGTTGGCTTTTTTTGTGGATTTTAAATCTTACTAACTAGACTGAAGTATTAAAAAGATTCAATTTGATTCAGCATTTGATTAAGTAAACATAAACCAAATTTACAGAGACACTGGGGAGGAATCTTATCAAGGTCTGAGTGACATGCCTTTATTGGGAAGAATTGTGTGAGATGTCCAGTGAAGCCTATCTCAACATCAGGAACAGCTCACTGTTTCTTTTAACTAAGGTCCAGGAGGGCATCAAGGCAAATTTCTCGCTAGGCAATGGCAAGTTATTTATTAACAGTGATTAAACACACATCTCACCTTACTAATATGCATTTCCTATCCTATCGCCAGCTACATGCAAACTAGATGCTGAGAATTCTCAAAATGGAAGTTAGAGTGGGTACCTGGTGAGGATGTCCATGTTGGATGCCAGGCATAAACATCTCAGGGCATGGTCCCTGTACACTGACCACATGCATCCCCATGTCCATGGACATGGGCATCCAAAATGTTCCAACCTGTAAACATTCATGGCATCTCTTGAATTCACTTAGACTATGCTTACACATTTCAATGTTGTACCTTGGGTATCACTGGCAAATATCGTTGTAATGCTGTAGTGCTCTCAGGGACAGGAACTCCTTTGGGCTATTCCCTAGGATTCTCGGTTTTCACTCACTATGAGCCTACCTGGTTGCCCACAGTATCTTTGCCTTGCCTTGCCATTATGTGTCTTGCTCCTCAACCAGAAATACTAAGTTCACAGTACTAGTGTATTACCTTGCCATTTAGAGCAGACATAAAGCCAGGGAGTTTGTGATGCAGGCTTCAGTCAAGACAAGTGAGATAGCCTTCGGCAAGGGGGTCCCGATACAGTAAGTCAAGGGCAGTCTCCAATACCAGGGAATCGGAGACAGTCAATCAGTCACCTGGGGCAGTTACAGTCTATAAGGGCTGAGAAGTTAAACATCAATCAGTCCACCACCACCACCCTGACACTTTCTGCTGGTTGCAGGTTGCATTCTTCCAGGAATTCCCTAAAATTGTTTTTTGGAAAAATGCTAGAATCTATAATAAATGCCAAGCATTTAGAAACCCATAATATAATTAAGCAGGATCAGCATGGCTTCATGAAGGGGTAAACATGCCTGACAAATGTATTATTGTTATTTGAGGAGGTAACAAGCAGTTTAGAATCATTTATTAAAGGCAAATACTGTAGATGCTGAACATCTAAAATAAAACAAAAAATGCTGGAAATACTTGTTAGGTCAGAGCACTTTGAAAATTATATGATTAAGCAGAGTTAAAATGGATTTTTGAAAGGGAAATAATGTTAAGAAATCAGTTAGAGATTGTTAAGGATAGTGGTAGAAAAATGGATAAGCTGGAATCTGCAGATTGAATGCATTTAGATTTTAAAACAGCATCAATTAAGGTACATTGCAAACAACTATTCAACAAAATTAGGCCTCCTGGCATTTGGAGTAATACATTAGCATGGATTAAGGATTGCTTAATGGACAGAAAACATAAAGCAAGACAAAATGCAGCACTTTCAGGGTGGCAAACTGAAATTAGCAGAGTAGTGAAGAGACAGCATTCGGGCTTCGACCACTTACTATTTATATATATTACTGTGATGAGGGAATTGAATGTAATGCATCTAAGTTTTCTAACGACAAAAAATTCATTTGGGAATGTAAATAGTGAGGAGGGTATATTGCAGCTGCAGAGGCATATAAGTGGATTGGATGAGTGGGTAAGAATATGCAGATTGGATACATAGAATACTTGGCCCATCGTGTCTGCACTGACAAAAATAAACTGCTCTAAATCTACACTAGTCCCACTTCCGAGCACTTGGCCTATAGCTTAAAAGGTTACAACATTTCAAGAGCTCATCTAAGTACTTTTTAAAGGTTGTGATGTTTCCTGCCTCAAATAGCCTCCTAGGCAGTGTATTCAGATGCAATATAAAAATTTGTGATATTAGCCACTTTAGTAGGAAAAATAAAATTGCAGAATATTTCTTGAACAGCAAGAGACTGGGAAATGTTTGTCGTCAGATTGACTTGGATGTCCTTGTATTTGAAGCACAGGAAATGAACATACAGCTATAGAAAGCAGTTAGGGAAGCAAATGGTATCTAAACTTTGTTTACAAAGGGATTGGAGTCGAAGAGTAAAGAAAGCTTCCTACAATTATACAGGTTATTGTTGAGGTAACACTGGGAGTATTACTCAATTTTTAGCCATTATAATGTAATGATGAACGTAGTTCAGTAAAATGTTTCGCTTGCAAAGACCTTCTCTGTATCGGTCTCTGATCATGTTTTCTGCAATCTCCTTACAGGAATATACTTTCCCTGGAGGGAGTGCAGCAAATATTGATTAGGCTGGTTCTTTGATAAAGGGTTGGCCCGGTGTGAGAAAATCAACAGAAATGGTTTAGAAGAAGGTGCAATCTTAACTGAAATTTCAATATTTTTAAGGACAAGATAGGAAATTGACTTGCCAAGATGGGGAATGTGGAACACAGCGTAGGAGTCTCAATAAGGATCCAGTCATTTCCGATTGAGATGAACAGAAATTCCTTCACCCAAAGAATTGTAAGTCTTTGGAAGTTCTCTATTTCAGAGGGCTGTGGGTGTTCAGTAGTTAAGTATATTCAAGACAGATGCCAATAGATTTTGGCCATAAAGCAAATGGACAATTATTTGCGGTAAAGCTCAGGCATGATTGTGGCGAATGCAGGGCATGCTTGAAGGACCAACCTGCCTTTTCCTGTTCCTATTCTTGATGTTGCCACGTGTGGAGAGAGCAAGAGAATTATCGTTTCATGACAAGACATTTTTGTCTGATTGTGTGACTGTAAATGTACAGAATATTTCTGGAAAATTAGCAATAAGAATCATGTATGATATATTTGCAAAAGTCAGTTGATTCTTCTCTTTGTATTAACCTGGTTAATATAATTACATCTAATCTTCCAGCATTAAATCAATAACTATTTCCTGCTTACATTCTGGTGGCATTTACAGGCAAGCACTTATATTTATCAGCCAAACAACCTTAACCTGCCTCACATGAGCTAATCTTTCTACCATCAAGCTGTAATGTAGTATAACTAAATGTGAAACAATGACTCAGATTTTATTCCAACTTTTAAATTTAAATCTTGGTTTTAACTTCTGAAGCTCAGAATGAGATTAGATTTATCTTCGTTAGATCTAGCCTCAAAATTCCTGCTAAACATTTGAAAAACCTACAAATAATGCTAATACAAAACGATAAAATGTTGATTTAAGGTAAATGCAAGAGAACCAAACGTGACATGATGGAAACCTTTTTTGGATATCAAGTGGTTAGGATTCAAAATGAAAATTCTGGCCTTCAAAAGGGAATTGCACCATTATCCAAATAAGAAATATTTACGGGACTACTGAGAAAAGGTGAGAAATGGGACTAGCTGATTTGCACTTAGTGAGAGCTGGCCTTCTGTGCTCTAACTATTCTATGATTCCCTGACTCTATTCCACTATGAAACCTAGCAAAATTATTTTCCATAGCACCTTCCCTCTGTAGGTTGATTTTTCTTTTGTTGCCTGTTTTCCTGTAAAACCACTTACATTTGGTTCTATCTCGCTTAGAGATAGTAAGAACAGCAGATGCTGGAGTCAGAGACAATACAGTATGGAGCTGGATGAATACAGCAGGCCAGGCAGCATCAGAGGAGCAGGAAAGTTGACGTTTCAGGTCAGGACCCCTCTTCAGAAATGGGGAGAGGTAAGGGAGCTCAGAAATAAATAGAGAGAGGAGGGATGGGGCTGGGGAAGGTAGGTAGGATGGTGATAGGTGAGTGCAGGTAGGGAGTGGTGGGGATTTGTCAGTGAGTTGGGAGGAGCAGATATGTGGGAGAGAAGATGGACAGGTTGTGTCAGGTCAAGGAGGTGGGGATAAGAGGGAGGGTTGGTCATGGGATGAGGCCAGGGGTGGTGAGAAAGTAAGCTGTGAGGAGGACACTAAGTAACTGCAAAGGGCTTAAACAAGTTAGATGGTGGACGAGAATGTGGCAGATGGAATAAAATGTGAATATTGTTGAAGCTATTCACCTGGATATGCAAAATAGAAAAATAGACTTTTTTAAATGGCTAGAAGCTGGGAAATATTCATAGGCAGAGGGATCTGGGTGATTTTGTACACAAATCATAGAAAGTTAACAGGCAGGTACAGCAAGAAATTTAGAAGAAAATTGAACATTCACCTTTATTACTGCTGAAATTAACCTTGAAGAGATCACACCTGCAGTACTGTATACAGATTTGATCATCCATTAAAGGAAGAATATACATGTGTTTACAATGAGGTTTCACTTTCTCTTTTTGCTTTTGAGGATGCTGTCCCATGTAAGTTAATGTAACTTACATTCTTTACAAATCACTCCTGATATGTGGTTAAAAACCAGCAAGACATTTGTACAGAGTAAGATTTCAAAGCAGAAAATAAATTTGGTCACTCATCTAATGTTTGATGCCCCAGAACTTGGACCTAGGGCCCAAAACTTAACCTCCTGCAAAAAAGGCCTGAACTATCACCATCCACCACCACCCTCCTCCACCTGGCCAAGCTTATCCTCACTTTGAACAGCTTCTCTTTTCACTTGTCTCACTTTCTTCAGGGCAGTGGGGTGGCTATGGGTACCCGCATGGGCCCTAGTTATGCCTGTCTCTTTGTGGGGTACATGGAACGTTCCTTGTTCTACCCCTGTTCTGGCTCCACCCACAAATCTTTCTCCAATATATTGATGATATCATCGATGCTGCTTCCCTCTCTTATCTAGAACTGATGTGGAGGTGCCGCAGTTGAACTGGGGTGAACAAGGTGAAAAAAATCACATGACACCAGGCTATAGTCCAACAGGTTTATTTGAAAACACTAGCTTTTGGAGCTCTGCTCCTTCCTCAGGCGTAGTGTGGAAGAGGAGGTATACCAACACAGAATTTATAAGCAGAAAGGTAACGACCATAAAAATAGCTTGCTGATCGCCTTCTGTTGAAACTTTAATTAGTCAGAAAGGAGACGCAGGTTTCTGTTGATTAAAATGCAAATCCCAGAATTTCTTTCAAGTCATTGACCCGAGATAATTAAAGGTTTTATTAGTATATACAAGAGGTGACATCTCAGGTCAGACAATACATTTTAGGTCTGAGGCCTTGTTTAGGACCTGTCTGTGTTTTAACCTGGAATCAGGCTAGGGTTATTTTTTGAACAAAATAGAATGTATCTGCAAATACACAAATATTTTGAATAAAATAATTCACACCATAAATTTATATGTATGTGCTTGTGTGTGTACAACAGCGATATGGTCCTCCTTGTCCTCACCTACAATCCCATCAATAAATACATCCAGAGGATCATTAGCCACAATTTCTGCCACCACCAGACATGTATTCCCCTGTCCTCCCTTGACAGCCTTTCGCAAGGACCATTCCATTCGGGACGCCCTGGTTCACTCCTCCTTCACTCCCAACAGCATCCACAGACCCATTTCACCTTCCCCTGCAATGGCAGAAAGTCTAACACCGGTCCATTTACCTCCTCCCTCCTCAGTATCCAAGGGCCCAAACCTTTCAGATGAAACAGTGCTTTACCTCCACTTCTCAGAATCTAGCCGACTGTATTCAAAGCTCACAATATGGTCTCCTCTACATTGTGGAAATGAAGCAAAGACTGGGTAACCGCTTCGCAGAACATCTACGGTCTGTCCATAAAAACGACCCTGAGCTTCCATTGCCTGCCACTTCAACACACCACCTTATTCCCTGGCCTACATCTCTGCCTCAGGCCTCCTGCAGTGCTCCAGTGAAGCTCAGCACAAGCTGGAAGAACAGCACCTCATTTTCCGCTTGGCAACTCTACAGCCTTCTGGCATCAATATCGAGTTCAACAATTTTAGGGCTTGAGCCACCTTCTCCAACATCCTTACCTAACCCCCCACACTTGTCATTGCATGGTCTGCTATTACACACAAACCATTGTTAGCCACTAACTGTCTACTAATAGCTATTCATTCTCTCAGGCTGATCGTTATCCACTCCTTTGTCTGTCCAACTAATCTTCTCTTTCATTGGGCTCTATCTCCAACTATCATTTACTCCTTATCCTCTCCCGCCCCCACTATAAAAAACATTTTTTTTTCCTACCTACTATCAGTTCTGAGAAAGGGTCAATGGACCAAAATATTTACTCTGATTTCTCTCCACAGATGCTGCCAGACCTGCTGAGCTTTTCTGGCAATTTCTGTTTTTGTTTCTGAAGCTTCTGGCATTGGCAGCACTGGATAGTTTTCTCAGCTGCCCATGCTCAATTTAGCTGCCATAGGCAAACAGCTGTCTGCCATATGCAGACCAAAAGTAGAAATTAGGCAAGCATTCAGCCACTCGTTATGCTCAATTGTTGGCCCATTATACCACAAAACAGATGTCAAGGCCCACCAACCTGCAGCTATGCGTACCCAATCTAAACATGGTACGCATGAGAGCAATTACTATGCATCTTGTTGGGAAAAGAACACACTGTAGCTGTTGCTAATGAAAGAAGGGGAGGAGATGGTGGATCTCTTTGCCTTCAACATCAGTTGGGAACAGAGGTACCGTATCAACCCAATCTCATGTCAGTGTCCTGCGTATTAAGCTCATTTAACAATAAACAAGGCACCACTGTCAATGGTAGTGATTCCTTGTTTCTGAGTTTGGTTGACCCTGCTCACAGAATGTGATGTCCAAATAAGATTTTATTCTTGAAAAATTTTGATTGGTGGATGCCTTGAAACATTCTTGTAGATCCCAAAGGCCTTGGGCCCTGGTTAACATCCAAAAACATTTGTTAGCTGAGACATAGAATTAAAGAGCAGGGAAGAGGTAATGGAACTGTGTAAAACTTTGGTTAAGCCACAGATAAGTTATTGCGTTGAGTTCTGGAATCCACATTGTAGGAGGATGTGATTGCACTGGAGAGAGTGCAGAGGAGACTTACTAGGATGTTACAAAAACAGAAATTGCTCGAAAAACTCAGCAGGTCTGGCAGCGTGTGTGGAGAGAAATCAGAGTTAACATTTCAGGTCCAATGACCATTCTTCAGAGGGATCACTGAACCCGAAATGTTAACTCTGATCTCTCTCCATACATGCTGCCAGACCTGCTGAGTTTCTTCTGCCATTTCTGTTTTCAATTCTAATTTCCAAGATCTGCAGTTCTTTGGAATTTTTTTTTAATACTAGGATTTCGCTTGGGATGAAGACATTTAGTTATCAAGAGAGATTGGATATACTTGGAGCAGAGAAGACTGAATGAGGTTATGATTGAGATGTATAAAATTATGAGAGGCATAGACAGGGTAGACAGGAAGAAACTTTTCCCCTTAGTGGAGGGATCAATGACAAGGGGGGCATGGGTTCAGGTTAAGGGGCAGGAGATTTAGAGGGGATGTGAGGACTCATTTTTTAACCTACTGGATGGTGGGATTCTGGAACTATCTAACTATAAGGATAGGTAGAGGCAGAAACCCTCATAAATATTTAAGAAGTATTTAAGACATACCTCTCTTTATATGCCTTGGCATCGCAAGTGTATCAGTTGGAAAATAGACTTAGAATAGTTCAGTGCTTGTTTTGTTCAGCACTGGTTTGCTGGGCTGAAGGATCCTTTTCTGTAAACCTCTATGATTCTATCCTTTGCCTTAGAGGAAATTGAAGGAAAGTTAACAAGACTCATTCCAGCAACGATAATTTGTTTTTATTTTGCTGAGGATTGCTTAGACTGAGCTGATACTCCCTGGAGAATTGATCTCATTAAAACATATAAAAATTCTTCAGCATCCTGACAAGGTAGTTGCTGGGCAGATATTTCCCTAACTGGGGAGTTCTGACTTTAGGGTCACGGATTCAGGATCAGGAATTAGTCATTTAGGATGAAGCTCAGGTAAAATGTATTTACTCAAAGTGTTGGGAACCTTTAATATTTGCCCTAGAGAGCTGTGTTCATTTTTGAACATATCCAGGGAAGAGTTTAATAGGTGTTTGGATAATAAGGGAAACAGAGGATATGGTAAGTACAGGTAACTGAATTAGAAGAACAGCTCTGACCAGATTCAAGGAGAAGACTAGCTTACTCCTGCCCCTTTTTCTCGTGGTTCCATGCTCTAATGTTCTTCTTGCTTACAGGCTTGAAAGATCTACAAAAACATTGAGATCTTCCAACCGCTGTCCAAGAATAGCATCTGTCTGAAAAAGGACCACTGCTGATTCCTCTCCAATCCTTCAAATTGTTACTCAGCTAGTGAATTAAAAGGGAATGAGGTGGAAGGGCCAGAGACATTTGTATCACTTTGCTGGATCAACAAACTCTAGCTTCATGGGTGGTAGAGTCATAATGTCACTGAACTAGTCATCCAGAGATCCCGACTAACACTCTGGCAACATAGGTTCAAATCACACCAGGGCAATTGGTGGAATTTAATATTCAATTAATAAACCTGGAATATGAAGTTAATTTTAGTCATGGTGACCACAAAACTACCATGATTGCTGTTAAAAGCTGTCTGCTTCACTAGCGTCATTTAGGGAAGGAAATCTTTACCTGGTCTGGCCTACATGTGACTCCAAACCTACAGTAATGTAGTGGACTATTACCTGCCCTCTCCTTGTAAGCCATCCAGTTCAAGGAAGTATAGAAATGCTGACTTTGCCAGCAATGCCTACATTCCATGAAACAACAAACAAGAAAAAAGCCTGTTCCAATGTAGATGTAACCAGTTTGCTCATTCTCAGTGGATATCCAAAAAGCCCTGTAGCAAGTCATGGAGTTAAAGACCCAGCATATGAATTTCCATTTCTACTTCCATGGTCAGTGTTTGAGAAAGAAGTGATCCTCCCCTGCTAAGTATAGGTCACTACAGTAGCATTCACAGGAAGAAATATTTGTATACATTGGGATGACCCAAACATGGAATCAGAATTCATATCCAGTCAACACTTCTAAAAATCAGAAAACGTTGAATCGAAAGAGTTGGGTCAGATTACAAATGCACTAGTTTTAGCTGACTCATGGCATGCTCAAATCAACGCAATGATAAACAATGTTTTCTCTTTCACCCCTCATCCTTTCCCTCAAAAGTTCATTGCACCTCAATTCCAAACTGTTACTTCAAATAATGCAACACAAATATTGTCTGGGCCTCTTCAACTACCACCCTATTTTCCCTACTTATGATACATTTTTCATTATGGTTGTTGTGAGTGTATGTGTAGATTCCAAATGCATATTCTGGTTTCTTCTTGACAGATTGACTTACTGATCCCATGAGCTTTGAGAGAGACCACAGGTCACCTTGCATATAGAAGAGAATGTTGTCAAGGCAAGTGTCTGCAGGTAGATATGGGAGAAAGCAAAAAGAATACATGTGAACTTTCGCCGTTCTCTTTTAAAATTCTAATGTTTTTTAAAAATATTTTTCTACTACTTGGTGCAAAAGGGAAGTTAAGTCAAGCATAACTAGAAGCTCCAGGGATTTGACTTTTGATAGTTTTGAAATACAGTCTATGGAGATCAACAAACAGACACATTGTAGATCTGAAAGCACTGGGCTGATTTATGCAGTGTCCTACCATGAACTCTCCTGTAGAAGGTTTGAGCCAATGCCCCACAACTATCAAAGACTTTTTTTAACAGCAAAGGCATCAGCATTCAAGATGAAGCATTAACTTTCCACCTTCTGTGCCGCTGGCAATGAGTGATTTTAAACAAACCTTACTGTTTCCACTTGGTGTGAGGCCGGTTCTCTGGAGGCAGTAAAAGTATAGCCTAGTTGTCACGCTAACTTGTCAGCAAGGGCAACTGAAGTTTAACATTCTCTCCCTTCCCAAAAATAACAAAGAATTGATATAGAATTCCATATTCTTCAATAGTAAATCCACTATTTAGCACCAAAGTTAAACCTCTTCTGATAATGATTTTGCAGCATTCACAACTATTATGCAGACAAGTATTTATCTTTCAAAATGAAAGGTGGCAGGACTTAACATAAAATCAGCGAATCATACCTCACTAAAAGTTACTTGGTTCATCTTATCTGTGACAGCTGTTTGTAAGAACTAATCAGTTGATCCTGCTCCCCTGTACTTTCCCTGCAGTCTTGTAGTCTTTTTTTTCCTGTCAAGTATTAATCTAACTCTCTACACAATGTTACAAGTGAGTCTGATTCTGCAACCCTTTAAAGGAATACATTCCAGATCACAACATCTGTAAAAAATCACAGAAATGTACAGCACAGAAGGAGGTCCATTGGGTCTGTGCCAGCCCAGTCCCCTCTCCAGCTCTTTCCCCATAAACCTGTGACTTGATTTTTTTCTCAAGCATTTATCCAATTCCCTTTTGAAATCTATTGTTGAATCCACATTGACCACACTTTCAGGTGGTGCAATTCATATCCTCACCACTGGTTGCGTAAAACTGTTCTCCCTCATGTGATAGTTGATTCTTTTGCCAGTTAAATCTGTGCCATCTGGCTACCAACCCTTCAGCCACTGGAACAGTTACTTTTTATTCTAAACAAATCCATCTTGATTTAAAACATACAAAATCTCTTCCTGAGTGTTTTCTTTTCTAAAGAGAATAATCTTAACTTCTCCAATTCATCCACTTAACAATAACCCCTCAGCCCTGAAACCATTCTACAAAATTTCTTCTTAGAGTCGCAGAATTATCATAGCGCAGAAGAGGTCATTTGGCTCATTCTGTTAACATCGACTCTCCGAATGAACAATTTACTGTGCGATATTCTCCTACCTTCTCTTAAACCCATTTTCTTCCCTTTTATTATTCCCTTTGAATGTTTCAATTGAGTGTGCTTCCACACATACTTTGGCTGTGCATTCCAAACTGGGTAAAATAGTTTTTTCTCATGCTGCTTTTGCTTCTTCTACCAATTATTATAAATCTGTGCCTTCTTGATCCCTTCACAAGTGTTCTGTCTGCGCTCTGCTCTGACCAGATGCTTCATGATTTTAAAGATCTCTATCAAATCTCTTCAGGCTTTTTTCCCCAAGCAACATTGTCCTAACTTCCCCAAACTATCTTCACAACAGAGATCCCTGATCCTTGGAATATCTCTGCTAATTCAAAAACTTTCACATCTTTCTGAAAGTTGGATTTGGAAATTGCTTGATACACCAGTTGGGCTTGGATTACTACTTTGTATAGGTTTTGCAGAAATTCTTGGTTTTTGAACTCTATGGGGAGGAGCTTTAAACTGCCAGAGTACACAGGTTTTGGTGCTTGTAGGGGGATGAAAGAACAAGAATGCCAGTGCTTCAACAAGCCTGCATGAACTTGCCACCTACTGCTTTTAACTCAAGTGTGGCGGAAAATCCCCTTAAAACAGAAATTGAATTATCTCTCTTCGGGCTCTATCCTATCGGTTACTCCCTACCTCACCCACCTCCCTATTTTCTGCATATAAACTGACGTTTTCCCAGCCACCATCAGTTCTGAGGAAGGGTCACCAGACCCGAAACGTTAACTCTGTTTTCTCCTTCACAGATGCTGCCAGACCTGCTGAGCTTTTCCTGCAACTTTGTTTTTGTTCCTGATTTACAGTATTCGCTGTTCTTTTGGTTTTTATTGAATTATCAATGTTCATCTGATTACCAGTAAAAGATCATCGTGAATGTTTATGCAAGATAGCAAGGGAGCTGTCACAGTGCCATGATTCTGTGCCAGTCAAGGTTCCCACAGGTATTCACACCATCAAGCAGAATCAGGGTGACCTGATAGAAGTAAATAAAACCACAAGAAGCACAGAAAGGTGGATAGTCAGAGTCTTTTTCCCACAGTGAGAATGTCAAATATGAGGGGGCTTAGGTTTAAGGTGGGATGGGAAAAGTTTAAGAGAGATGTGTGAGGAAATTTCTTTACATCGAGGGTGGTAGATGCATGGAATGCACTTCCCAGACTGCTTCAACATGATGCAAACAGTGAGAACACCCTTCC